>NC_135320.1:76272656-76897656 GCF_048772815.1 Callospermophilus lateralis | reverse complement strand
GAGTTTTATAAGTAGAGTGTTATCTAAATGTACTTATGCCCATCATCACTTAGTCTTTAAAACCCTAAGAGAGTAAACTGTCTCTCCTCTTTCTGTGGATCTTCAGGGTATAAAAATCATTCACACAGAGTGGGCATTCAAGAAATAG
The DNA here is from genome assembly GCF_048772815.1 of Callospermophilus lateralis. NCBI lineage: Eukaryota > Metazoa > Chordata > Mammalia > Rodentia > Sciuridae > Callospermophilus > Callospermophilus lateralis. The sequence goes on along the minus strand of NC_135320.1, from coordinate 76,897,508 downwards.
TTGAAGGAAGGACGAAGAAAGCAATAATTGTTGCTATGGTTTTATTATCTCCCCCAAAGTTCATATGTTAGAAACTTAATCCCTAATGTCAGTGTTGAGAGGTGGGACCTTTTAGACATTGTTAGATGACGAGGGCTCTGCACTCATGAATGGATCAGTGTCATCATCAAGGGAGTGGCTTGCTACAAAAATGAGCTCAGCCCCCTCTTGTTCTCTGGCCTTTTTGCCTTTCACCATGGAATGATGCCACACGAAGGCCTTGCCAGACGCTGGCACACTGACACTACGCTTCCCAGGCTCCAGAACCATGAGAAATACATTTCTTCATAAATTACCCATGCTGTGGCATTCAGCTACAGCATCAGAAAAACAGAGGAGACAAATGCTGAGAGCTAATAACTCAGGTGTTATAAAATTCAAAGACCAAGAACAACAGAAGCAAGCCTAAGCTGCTGAATATGATGAGGATTTCTTGTAAAAGCCCTTCTTTACCAATGCAGTTTCTTTTTAGACCTGTATGCTCTGCTGTGCTCTTTTCTCTCCACCGGGCAAGAGGAAATGTACCAGTTGTAGTTCAAGTTAGCTATCAAAGACTGCTTAAGGTAAACATCTGTAACTTTCCACAGCAAGCTGTATCATTTTAAACTCAGGTTATTTAAATGATAAGCTCCTTCTGCTCTGGTTTAAAGGATACGCTGTAGTACAGTGCAGAAGTACATCACATCTGACTCAAATTCCAACTATATTTAGAATCCTTTTCACACTACATCATTCACACAGATGTGGAGCCAGCTGTTGCTATTCTTTCCTAGAATATCACTAAGATGCAGATTTCAGTGATATTTTTAAAAATAAAGAATACAGGTGTTATCTCTGAGTCAATTAGCACATTAGCTATAAAAAGAATGTGTATAAATTAGGCTCTTTCCACAGCTCTTAGAGGGGAACAGGGTTTTCACTGTTTTGGTCAATCATTTTCATTTGGTTGTATTATTTTTTCACAAAACAAAAGTAAAGTTCTCCCTGGCCTGTGTTACTATGCTGTTGTTTTTTGCTGTTGTTAGAAGTCATTCTAATATTTTCACGGCATAAAGGGATCCCAACACTTAATGAGCATGACACACAGAGTCTGTAAACGCTTTCACATCCACCGTGTTATTTTCTTCCAAGAGATTTAAAGATACTGAAATAAACCTGAATGGTATGTCTTCAAAAATGTGGGAAGTTGGAGAAACAGCTGAAATTTCTAAATGTAACTGAAGCAAGTATCTTAAGGTGGGAAAAGTTAAACAGTCTTAGGTAAGGATGAAATTGTTCCAGTTCTGTTTCCCCATTTTGAAACAAGCACTAAGGGACTGGTTGGTCTCATTTATGCGGCTCTGCAGACTCATTCTCTGATTATAGACTGGCTCTGCATTGGGGGGGACATCTTAATTCAGCTTCAGTTTGGAACTCTTCTGAAGCAAGTCTGTTCAAGGAGCTGTAAGAGTTGAAAACATATTTTCTTTCTTTTTTGGTACTGGGAGTCAAACCCAGGGGTGTCTTACCACTGAGTCACATTCCCAGTCCTTTTAATTTTTTTTTTTTTTTTTTGGTCACAAAACTAAAATAAATTTAAATAAAAGACCTCACTATGTTGTTGATGGTCTCTCTAAATGGTTGAGGCTGGCCTTAAAATGGGAATCCTCCTGTCTCAGCTTCCCAAGTTGCTGAAATTATAGGTGTACACCATTATGCCCCAATGGGATATTTATAAATAAAGTAGGAATGCCCAAAATAATTTTTACTCTCAATTTTTATCTTAGTCATACTAAAGATAATAATAGCCAATTTGTACCATGGGTCAGGGTACTTGAGTTGAAACTGAGAGTAAAACAGGCCTGGGCTCCTCTATGGTCTACGGACATTGTGCTGTGTCACGAGGGCAGTCTCCACTCCCAAACATCAAACCGTGCCTTTCATTTGTGCATACCTTTATGCATCTTGACGCATAATTACATTTAATCTTCGTGTCTTCCTAATCTTATTGATTATTCACAGAAGTTAAGTGCATGGTTTCCAGTTGGTCACAGTTCCTAAGAGGCAGAATGAGAGCCTGAACCCAAGAATCATGATTCTTAGTTTAATACTTTCTTAATTAAAAGCGACAGTAGTAGCAGTTAACAATTACAATGCATTCACCATGTGCCAGGCATCATCTTAAGAACTTTACATTTAAAGTTATTTATTATTACAGGCTGAGCAATCTTATCCATAAACCTAAAATCTGAAACTTTTAGAATGTCAACATGACTTAAGTGGAAAATTCCATATCATGAAACTTTATTCCCTATACAAAATTATTAAAAATATTGTGCAAAATTACATTCAAACCCTGTTGGGAGTCTCCCTGAGAACTCCCCAGGCCTTTCAGACATGGCAGCGGGCAAATTGCCAGTGGGCGGATAACAAGTTGTTTTGAAAATTTTCTAATTGGTCCTCCCATCTTCCATGCTCATGGACAGTTCATGCCCCCCATGAATCTTATGAAGGGTGGACGTACATGCACTGTAGGTGATGACCTGACCTTTACTATGATTGGCCCTGGGAGCTTCCTGGTTTAAGATAACGGACTCTCACTTTCTATATAAGCTAGCACCAGCTTGCAGTAAAGTGCTTCATCTTTGTCACTGCTATCTGTGTGTGTGCATTTTAATCTCCGACGATGAACCTTGGCCTTTCAAATCCTAAATATAAGAAGTATATGAAAGAAACAAATGAATTGCATTTAGATTTGGGCTCCATCCCCAAGCTCTCATTATGTATATGCAAAACTTATAAAATATGGAAAAAAAATCTCAAACATTTCTGGTCCCAAGTCTTTTGGAAAAGGGGTATTCAACCTCTACTTATTCCCACTTACAGATTTGGAAAGTGAGACCACAGAACGGTTAAATAATATGATGAAGGTCACACAGTTGTCTCGAAGCACAATCAAGATTCTAATCTAGGTAGTCTGGCTTTATGACATGCTCTTTCAACAATCATGCTCGACTGACTTCCTACAATAGCACAGCTGCTTTCATCAAAACTGTTCTCATAGTTTCCATCCAAGGTAAAACTATTTGCAAGAAGGAAGAGTTCAAGTCTGCCCTGCAGGGCTCTACACTGTGTTACACTGACGTGTGCTACATGCAACAGTGTGTGGCACTGGGCCATCATGTTCTTGCATAGTGAACAGCTCTCAGAAGGCACAGGTAGATACCATTATTCCCAGTGCCCAAGAACTGGTGTGCTCAACTGGATTCAGTGGATAATACCAAGTCTTCCTTGACTTTCTGTAGCTTATAGCTGTTTTAAAATTAAAAGACAAAAGCCCCAAATCAAAAGGACAAGCACTGACTCAAATCAAGGGAAATAATAAAGTGGAGGTAAATATATGACCCACCAACTCATATGTGACCTGCAAATAGGTCTTGTGCAGCTACGTGCTGCCTTTAAAATCTCAATCCATAGCCAATATCTAAAAATTAAAATCCCAGTTCCTCCTTTCTCTAGAAAAAATGAAAGGTGTTTCAACACGGAAATAGGGCATTTGCTCTCTAGCTTGGCAATTTCAGTGGGACTAGTTTTATCCTACTTACTTTGTTCTCTGGTCCCTGAAGGATTCTGAGGTTGGTAACTATGAGCTGGACCAGGCAAGGAAGAAGATCTGAAAGTGCAGTGGGCCTTCTAAGACTCTGGAAGTACCTGCTCATACACCCAGTGGCTTGCTCTGCCAGCCTGGATGCATGATGCATTGATATTTTAGTTACTCAGTGACAGAGCTTTCGTATTTGCTCAACTGCTACAATACACTGACAACTCCATCTCAGATGGGCTTTGTTTTCAAAATTAGAATGCTTCCAGAACTAAAGAACCACCACAAAAATGACAAATCGGGGCAGTGTTGTTTTCTTAGCCCTAGGCTGTATGGTCCATGCTGTGGTTCTGCAGTGCTCTGCACCGTCTGGGCAAATAGCTAACTAGATCTTACTCATGTGTTTTAAGGAAGAAAGGCTGTCGTGGACAAATGCTTTGAATTCTTTAAAGTCATCTTAATCTGCTTATAATTGTCATAAGCGTGATAGGCAAAAAGAAAAACTGCCATCTGCATTCACTGACCCATTCTGGGCAGTGGGCAGGGTTCTTCCTGCTTTCTTTTTGCTGTGGTCTCAGCAGCTGTGTGCCTCTTCAGGAAGACCAGAGGTCTGAGACAGCAGCCAGGGAGGCAGATGTGCATTTGAGAAATTATTAAATTAACATGTTTACTCAATTCCAAATAGTTACAGATGAACTACACACCTAAACTAATGCGATTTCCCTTACCAAACCTTGAATTTTATAATGTAATAAAAATGTTTCCCCTATTAGTTAGTAAAATGCTATTGAACTCTGTGTTGTAAATAAAGAATCTACAGAATTTAAGGGCTTTCTCCTGTCTGGCTCTCAAAAAACTAAAAGAACACGAGTGGTCAAAAGCATTACTAGAATTACACATTTGGATAATACTGTAATCATGTGGGGTTCAAACAGAGCCTTTTTTTTTTTTTTTCTTAAATGAGGCTAATAGGACAATTTCTAAACAAGATTTTTTTTTGTTTTGTTTTAATACTATGTATGATGACAGGCAATATGTAGTTTCTCTCACTGTTTAAAAAAAAAAAATTCTTTTTGTTAGAAAGGCTACAGTCAACTCAGCTTTACTGTTCCAAATAAGCAGCTTGCACACAGAACAATAAAGCTGTTTAATGAAAGAACATAATAGGCTTAGCAGATGTTGCAATCAGAACATTTTAGGTAAATGGTTTTAAAAGGATACTTCTATCAGTCCAGAAACACTCTAAAAAAATCAAATTTAGTTGCTGAATTTGTAGAGGCTCTCTTTGAGGGAAAATTGGGCCTATTTCTCTCTAGTCAGGAAATAAGACTACAAATGAAGTCATTCCCACCAAAACTGGGGAAGGTGGTGGTGGGAGGTAACTCTAAACTAGCTTGCATTATTCATGTTCCTGCTTGTGTTAATAAGCAAAAATCATCCTCATTATTTGTTTATTGATAGCTTTGGTGTGCTAACATTTAACCAGTAACCACTAGATGAGGACAGAAAGATGCTTCTCTGCCCCTGAGGAACTTATATTTCAAAAGGAAAACAAAAATGACAACAAAAACATGCTCACTGTTATATGGTTCAAGTCATTTCCCATTGATTTAGAGAGAGGGCAGATGAATGACAGTGCTGGGTTTAAACTAAGTCATTCCTCTGCTAAGAAAGAAAGAATGAGAACAATGTCACCTTCATAAGGACAAATAATTTTTAAGGCGATAAAAGACAGGACTTCACCACAAAGGGAGAAAAAGTGTTACATTTTTTAAATGTCATTTAACAAGCAAGCTATCTACCGGGAAGACAGGCAGCTATGGAGAGCAGTCAATGTTTTACACATGTATTTGTATTTCCTAATAACAAGGTTGGATAATACACTAGATGATTTTAATAAACTCTAAGCTATGATTTAAATCTGACTAGTAATTCAATTCCTTAGAGCAGTCTTCCCATCTGAGTGCATTCTCCATTTATAACCAGTAAATGGCCAGACCCTAACACTTACCTTGTATCTAATGAAAATCTAAGAAGACTGGACAGATGTTTATCGACTTGATTCTCATTATCACTCTTACAAACACAATGTTTGATTCATAACATAGCCTGCTATACACCTGTTTTTGAGAGAAGTCTAAGTACGGTTCTTAATCATTTTTAAATAATGAGCATTAACGAAGCTACTTTTCTAACAGTGGCATGTCCATGATGCCACAATCAACCAGTTGCCATATACATGGGGGAAAACCCCTGTCTAGATATATCTCAGGGCTCCATCTGTGCTAACTGCCTCAGGCACAGCCATGGCTCAGCTCCCAGGTGCATTGAACCACATCTATCAAAATATTTACCCCTAAAATAGCTTTGTAATAAGAGTGGAATGTCCTTTTTGTTGATTTCCTTTGAAAAATACATATGTATTTAACTGGCAACTCTTAACTTTTGGAGATGGCAGATCACATAGATCCACTTATTAAAAAAAAACAAATAAACAACTCCATGGTGGTGATAGCTGATGTATTAGGATGATTATAAAACATGCTAGTTTTAATACAGCTTACATTTTCACATTCGACTATGGTTGAAACCTCTGAAAGGAAGAGTGCCTCAATTCCAGTCGCACCCTGGTTTTCTTTATGTGCTGAGTCTGCACAGGATGATAGGTAGAGAGACTAGGAGTGACCCTTTAGTAGCAATGTTACACCAACACTGTGCACAGTTGGTGAAAGCTGGCAAGGTCTACAGCAGTTTTTGAACCGGTAAGAGTGAATTTCAGCACTGGGGGCTGCAATTTCTATTTTGGAGTGAAAATCAAAACAACATTCAAAGAAAGATCCTCCTGGACTAAGCAAAAGTTTTTGCAAAATCTACCCAACTTTAAACCTTCAACACTCATAGCTGAGGAAATACCTCTAGCATTCTGTCAACATGGTTGCTGCATAATCAGTTCCTAAAACAATGGCTCGGCACTTTGAGTCACAGAGTGTGAAGGGCAAGTGGAAAGGTCAGTTCCGGTTTGCCTCCCCAAGAGCGCCAGCCTGAGCTGTCCCGCTGTTCCAGGACCTGGCAAGGGCTCACATATTCTGCCCTTCTGTGCCTCCCTTGGCTCTACATCCTCTGAAAGAACCAGACAGAGTGGCAAGTTAACCAGAGAGAAGGCCGGATGGAAAAATCGATTGCCCAGGAGCCCCTTACTGGTACCACTTGAGAGCCCCTGAAAATGTGCCATAACTCTGCAGGAATGTGGCACTTATTCCATACAAGCTGTAAGAACTTCCTTAAATCCCCTCTTTTTATATGTAAAATAAAAAAAAAAAAAAAACAAGATAAAATATCCATGCCCCTTCCTTTCCACAACAATAAAGACCACCATCATTTAAATACAATCTGTTAAAATCTAGTTTGTATTTCTTGAGCCATGTGCATGTCATTGTGGGCCCAGAAGATCTTTTTAAGATCCCAAGTATGTTTTTTTAGAGCCTTCTCCACTGACAGCATATCCAACATTAAAAATTATATTCAAAAGCCAATTAAAAGTAATTTTCTGGCCAAAACATTTTTGAAAGCATTTCTGCATTTTTGTTTTTTAAATTACTTGGCTGCTGATTATTTAATTTATAGTTTGCTATGATTTCTCAGCAATCATTGCTAAATTTAACATTTAAAGAAGATGACAAAATATTTGGTTTTATATTTGTGCAAACACACATTTGATCCTGTACTTTTTTGTTTTCAGAGCCAAAAATTTCTTTTTCAAGATCTACAACATTTTTGAGGTCCTTGAAAAGTAGGATAGCACTTAGTCATGGTGCCCTAGTGCCTAATGAATATCTCAGCTTGTCTGTAGGAGCTGGGGCAGCAACTTCAACAGACAGGGTGGCTGCTCATACAACAAACCCTTTTGTGTTAAGTCTGACAGGGACAAAAAAAATGAAGCCCCACCCCAAGCCCCCCAAAAGCATTTGTAACCTAGTCAACAAGAAAGAGGATAGGGGGGTAGAAGAAGAGTGTGGAAACTGCCAGGAGCATCTCAAGCACCACTGAAGCATGAGCAGGGAGTTTTTACCAGGGCCATCAAACTCGCAACTGGGGGGTGGGGGCACTCACACTGTCATCTGTATAAATGGAGTCAGCCATGCAGCTGTGTAGTCGCATGGTCAAGGCTGGAACAGAAGGTAAGAGGCTTTTCCAGAAGAGAAGGCACTTAGTAAGTCTGCTCTTCTACATAAGTGGTGGCCCCTCTGAGTTTCTGCTTGCTTATCTGTGCTGGGGATATTGCTACTGTGTGTACAGCACAGTGCCTGTGTCATACCAGCCTCCTTTCCCTTTGTCCCTCCTTCCTTCTTTATTCATGACATGCAGGTTTTATTTTGATTTGGCAGTGTAAGGGATTAAACAGGACCTCATGCATGCTAGGCAAGCACCCTACCATGGAGTCACAGTCTTTTCCTTTATTCAAATGTTCACAGAGCTTCTATCATGTCAGGTACCCTACCAGGCCCTGTTTGTGCCATCAGGGACAATACTCACACAAGTCTGCCTTTATGAAGTTTATATCAAAATGAGTCTATGTATTATTAATTATTCTACCATCAGTGACAGAGGAAGTGGGCCAATGACAAAAGCAAAGTAAAAGGCACATCCAGAAAACATCAGTCATTTAGCTCATCAGGAACAGGGAAGCGAGGTTTTAGGGAGTGAGAAACACATGGGAAGACCAATACAGAAGAGTTGCTCAGTAACAGCATGTTGGAGGGAGATAGGAGCAAACAGGCTTTTTGTACCATCTCAGTTCTGCTCACAGGAAAGGGCTTTCTGGAAGCTGCACTGAGAACCAACTCATGACTGACAGAGTTGGCCTAGGGTGTCCCAACAGCTGACAAGTGGTAGATTGGGCATTCTTTGTCTCTATGAAACTGAGTAGCATGTCTTGGTAAAAAGCCACTTTTGGAAGAACCTGAATTTCTGTCAAAGACCTAGAGCACTAGAGCAGGACAAAGACCCAGAGGGGAGATAGACTTCTGGCTGACTGATGGCACAGCGGGAGGCCAGGAGATTAAAGGAATATAGTTGCTGGTGACTGCTCCAACAAATTGGCTAAGCATGGAATTTAGGCTGGGCTTAATCACCAAAACAAGAAGCTGACTTGGAGGCAGAGTCCTGGGTGGGAAATCCAGGTCTTCCAATTATTAGCTTGTTAGGGCCACTTAATCTATCTCACGGGGTTGCAGGAATGACTAATACACACTATGTGGTACCTAAAGCACATTTGGTAGCCCAATAAATAGTACTTCCTTTCCTCCTTTCCTGAAGTGACTGGAGATCACACACAGAACACTCAACAGTTCCAGTGAAAAGGAATACAAACTTTGAGGAGTTGGGAATGTGAAGATCCAGTGCGGCTGGGCCAGGAGGGACCACACTGGTTTGCCAGGCTGGGCCCTGGGCCTGGTCATGTTGGATACCAAGGGAGGACACAGGAAGAATGGGCGGTGGGGTTCCTGTCGGGAGTTCTGAGCCCACCAGGCAGGAGCATTTTAACTAAGGGTTGTAATGTATGATGATAAGCATGGCCAAGAATTAGGTAAAAGGACATGTGAAGGCAAGATGACAGGGACAAGGAGTAGGGAGAAGTTCACAGAAGCTACAACGAGAGGTGCGGTGCGTGGAAAGACATCAAATGTTTTTCCCAAGGAACCAGAGGAAGATGCTACTCTAGAAAGAAGAAAGTGTGTGTGGAAGGAAGGGGGATATAAAGAGTTTTAAGAGCACTGACACCAACACAGATGTCAAATAGAATAGAAGCAGGAATAGAGAAGATGGCAGAAACAAGGACAAGGCAAGTGCTAGGGCCACCTTTCTTGAGGTTGGCCTGAAAAATTTCAAGACCAAGCAAGAATAAATAGGCTCTTATCATTAAAATTCTACTGGTGCCCAGTTAGGCGAAAAAACAGATGTGAAACTGGAAATCTTAGGGCTCAAATGTAAAAAAACCTTCCCCAACTTAAAACTAGTAGGTAACAGTGTTAATCTAGATAAGAGCTTGACTCAAAATTCATACAGTAATTAGTTTTAAATGCTTGTATTGTTTTTTTTTTTTTTTAAAAATCACTGAATTCACAGGAATTAAAATGAAATTAATATGAGGAATATTCACTGAATTTTTTTTTTTAATATACTGGGGATTGAACAGGTGTGCCACATCCCCAGCCCTTTTATTTTTTATTTTGAGCCAGGGTCTCACTAAGTTGCTTAGGGCCTTGCTAAGTTGCTGAGGCTGGCTTTGAACTTGGGATCCCCTGGTCTCAGCCTACCAAGTCACTGGGATTACAGGTGTGGGCCACCATGCCTGGTTATTTACTCGGTTTTTAAAAATCCTGTTTCAGTAACATACTTTGGAACCCTCTCACTTTTAATAAGTAAGGGAAAACAATCTTTTTTTTCTATTTCATTCACATTACTTTTCTATCTTGGAATCTTGAAGCTTTCTTTTGCGCTTAGGGTCTCCAATCTGCCAGTAAGGGACAAGATTCACTTCTATATGGGGAGTGATGTTGGAGGGCAGAACACCCAAGAGGTCCTTGTCTCAAGAGAAAGTCTTTTGAGAAAGACATTACCACTGTGGTGAATTGTCTGTGATATATTCCACCTTGCAAAAGAGAGGTACCAAGCACTGCATAAAGAACAGGCAGAAGAGGCACCTGGGGTAGGAGGCTTGGAAAAGCCCAGGCAGCTACTAGCTGCAAGTCCCATTAGGAGATAAGCAGATCACTGAGAAATGACCACATCCACGTGATCTTAGGACTCCGACACAAATAATACAGCAATCCAATCTTACAGGATAGAAACTAAGACCTGAGAAGGATACTAGCTGATCCCAATCTGCAATCTGATCCAACAGGGCCACAATTTAGATACTGGTCTCAAAAAAAAAAAAAAAAAAACTGGTTTCCAACTTGTCTGTTCATTTCTTAGTCTATTCTGCTAAACCAAGAAGATAATCCAAAGAATCATGATCACCCTGTAGTATAAATAGAGACTTAAATAAAGAACAGTTACAACCTCAAATATGGCCATAAACTGTAAGTTGGAAAGGTAGTTTTAAAGTACACATTCCAATTCCTTGAACTAAAATCAAATTTAGGACACTGTAGGAAGACAGTTCAAACAAAAGCTAATTTTGTTTAATGAACTAACCAGGAAGGCATTGTGAAAGTATTGTGCAACTAAATGCTTAGCTAATTACTGTGAGATCAAATAACTGTTACCATAGTTACCGCACACTGTTTTCCATAATAACTTTTATCACTTCAATAAATCTTTGTGACGCAACAAATATAAAAAGTTTACTGTAACACGACTATAATGTTTTGGAAGGCACACACTGATGGCCGATCTACTGAAATTACCTTCCCATATTTGTCAGTGAACAAGGGGTGGTAACCAGTATCTGGTTGACTCAAGATCAAAATGTTTCACTGGTTTCTCTAATGGGCTGTAATACCTCAACAGTTGAATTTACCTGGTCCTGTCATTCAACAGAAAAGTCAAGGGCCCTCTCAATATTACCCTTGTCTCTGAATAAGAATAAACTTAACTGCAACCATTTAGGAAGCAGTAACATGCTGGGCAGTTGACAGACACCAAGATCTAATCCTTCCCACTGTCACCCAGCTCCCTCCTGGGAGGGATTTAGCCCAGGTCTAACTCCAAGTCAGTTCTCTATCCATGATACTACATAGGCTTATGTAGTTTTCAAAGAGGCAATTTCTATAATTGTTTTAGTGGTGCTGTATAAAGTGTTAAAGTCACTCTAGAATATCATAGATGAGACTGTGAGACAATGACTGACTGGTCTGATAGTTGAAATGATGTCACAATTTCACTGGAAAATGAACAATCTTTCCCTGGATTACAAGAGAGCTGAGCCTAGTTATATTACCATCCCTCCCTGCCACATGCAGGGCTTAGTCATTTGGTCACCTTATTCCTTTCCTAGATCTTGCTCACCCATTTTTAGATCTCAATGCTGAGATTTTTGAATAAGTGAAACAGCAAGGACAGTATAAGAAGTTAACACTTACAATAAACTGTAGGTTTGGTAAGATAAAGAAAACTCAGATTCGAAATTCAGTTTTGTGAATGTTGATGCTGCACAGCCCCAGGCAAGTCACTGAGCATTCCTGGGTTTTCCCATCTGAAAAGCGGGTAATAATTCCCACCTGCTAACTCCCTTGGACTTTATGTAGATCAATGCTGAGTTCTTTGAAGATATACAGCACTAAGAAAAATAATCATCAAAGATGAAACATTGATTATGGAGTTATTAAAAAGCAGTCCTGAAAAGGGTATCCCAGTGTAATAACACAGGCATGCACACCCCAGAACTGGGAAGTAGAAACTCAAGGAGCTCCAACCAAAGAAACCTGATTCATACCTATTCAGCATTGTTTCAGAGGTCTTGGTTCTAAGAGGCCAAAGGCCATTTCATTGTTGGTTTCAAAGATGAACAGCTAGGATTCTTGTCAGGGACTGAATCAGCCTTTGATGACTCAGGTACCGTAATCTTTCATGTTAGGGATGGCTGCAGGCTGACATCAGTTACAGGTACCCCTACTGCCTCTGTATCTGAGTTGAGACTTAGCCTTGACTCTACCCTCCTATTCCCTTTCAACAACTGCATCTACTCAACTTATTACCACTATCTTCCAAATGTCTTTCAAATTCTATTCCTTCCATCCGTTCAATTCCTCCTCTTTTCACCTGTACCATACCTAAACCCAGATCTTACTCACCAAATCTCCATGACAGCCTCACAATTGCTCTCCCTGTCTCCAATGTTCCCTGCTTCTTCAATCTATTTTTTGCCCTGCCCACAACAGAATAAATAGCAATCATAACTTGTTTCTGTTTAAAACAATTCCCACCCAGGACAGGCCTCTGCCTCAGGATAAAATTCAGATTCTTCAGCAAATTGTATTTATCCCCAGTATACTATGTCCTGGACATTTTCTTCAACTTCATTTTTTACCCCACTCTATATTCCAGTTACTCTTTCTTCCTAAAGCACCCTGCACTTTCCACTAGTACACTCAACATGCTAGTGAAATTCTTGTTACTTATGAGGATGCTAGACTTAGAGAACCCCAAGAATGGTGACTGTCCTCTAGGCCGGCATAAAGTACATATGTACTCAATAAACATTAAATGAATAAATAAAGGCTTCTGGAGAACAAGTTAACCAGTTATGTTAACCTACTTTGTTACACTCTCAGCTTGTTAAGGGCTCTTGAACAATTAACTTTACTGATGTGTTTATTTACAGATGATGATGACTGATTCAGGATGTCTTGTTATTGAGACTCAAGTGAACTACGTTATCCTTTATAATACAGACCTAAATGATTCAAGCTTGCCTTTTAAGTTTTTGGGCTTAATCAGATTCCATGAACTACTGCCAAGAAGCAAACACAGTATAAGAGTCTTAATGGTTTTGTAGAAAGCTATGATCATTCAATGTCCATATCTATCTAAACCCCTGCTATAAAAACATCTCTTTGTCAAAGTCATGACAGGCACAGGAAATGCATCAGTCAAAACGGTAAGTGTAACGCAGAGGAGGACCATTTCCAACTGGCATGATTCTGTATGCTCCATAGATTTAAAAAAGTACTTCCTTGTTCTGGAATACTATGGACACACAAAACCAAATCAGTCATACAGGAACCAGCTTCTCTTTCTCAAAGAGTCCAAAATACCTTAATCCATTTAGAATAATGAGCAAAGGCAGCTATGCATGAGAAACTTAAATTTTGAGGAAATAAAAATGAATATGAAACACAAAAATATATTAAAATAAGTTACAATTTCTAAATATTTTCCAATTAAAAAAGAAGTCTTTGAAGTTGATAAAACATGAGAGATTTGAACGTCTCCTTGACTTCCAGGAAAAACACCCTCTATCATGTTAACTTCAGATAAAGTTCATGCAATGGTCATCTGATACAAACTTTTCTTATTTTAACTTCCTACCTTGTGATACTTTTTCTCCTCATCTTGGATATCGATTTTCATTTTCTGAGCTCAAATCACTCCTGAGATTACTCCTGGCTTTTGCTCTGCAGGCTTTGGTGCTGCAGGCCACACAGTTCTTCCTGCAAATCTCCCCACTTGGCTCTTGCACTCCTCCATTTCCCCCATATCAGACCATTCCTCCAGTGATGTTCCTGCCTCTTCCTAGCCAATGGATGTGTGCACACCTCTGCCCGCTCTGTTGTTGGTGCTAAAACTTCAACATTAAATCTGGATATGTGATTTTGAGGCAATTCATTTTTAGCTTTTATCTTTCTCCCAGATTCCAGGCCTGTATCTCTAACAACCTAAGGGATATTGTAAGGGCTTATCACATCACTGCTTAAAAGAAAATATGTGTAATTTAATATACCATCCCTTTGCCTCTACTTTCTAAATAGTTCTTTCTACAGTTTTGTGAAAGAAGTGATCCTTCCTTCCTTCCTTCATTCCTCCCTCCCTTTCTTCCTCCCTCCCTCCGTCCCTTCCTTTTTAAACCTCTTTTTCCTCCCAACAGTCAGTAGAAGTCCCAATGACGCATGCCAATTTCCTTTGCCATATCTCACAGCAGAGGAAACTGGCATTTCTTTCCTTTCCAATTTCACTAACCAAATGATGATTTGCTCAAACAAAAAACAAAAACAAACAAACAAACAAAAAAACACACTGTTTTAATATACAAGAAAGCATCATCTGTGTCTCCAGTTTTTTTCTCTTTCACGATGTCACTGAATTAAATTTTTTGAAATAGGAGTTTAATTAGACTAGCCCCCACCTCAGAGTTTTCTGTAGCTCAACATAAGATGCAGCACTAAGTTCCTAGCCTAGCATTTGGTTCAGACCCTCTAATCTCACTTCTCACAATTTCTCTTAAAAACACCATAGAAAAGCCTGTATGCATTTTTGCTTCAATACAATAAAGCCATAAGGAGAATATAAACTTGGGAAAGGACTGTGTTCTGCTCCTGTGTCTGATCTTCAAGACAAATATTCACAATGCCTTTACTTACGAATCTTGAGTTTTTATCTGATATTCTTAGGGACACAGTAACTCTAACATCCCTTCCTAATCCTTAAGAGACACTGGAGTATAATTCTAAGGTCTAAGTTCCTTTGCCTTTAACTCCTTCCTTTAACTCTACTAAGATTTAATTGCAAAGAAAAACAAAAATTTACTACTGTTCTTATATTTCACCTTCAAATTCTAACTCCAAATTTGCTGTTCTTTTTTCTATTTATCTCAATAAGCATACTAGACCTGAAATTCTCATGGATGCTTGAAAGGTATTTAGAAAAAGGCCAAGTGTTAGGAAAATGATCAGGTGAAGAGAGCTTTCAGTTCAATCCAAATATGAAGGCAGGACCAACAGATTCACACTTTAGCAAACAAATTTTAACAAGAAAAGACAATCTATACCTCCCTATGGTCTGATGAACCTCCCCCCACAAAAGGTGAATAAGGTCAGTGTTTGTTTGTCTTGTATCATGGACTATTTTTATTCTTCAAGAAATTTCAATGAGGAGCAAAGCATGCTTAATTCATAATTGCTATTCTATTCTATAATTTGGAGTGTTTAATAAAAGACTGCCCTCCCCTCAGCCCATGCAAAGTTAGCTATATTACTTTATTTTTTAAAATTAATTAATTTATTTTAATTAGGTATATATGACAGAATGCATTTTGATTCATTGTACACAATTGCAGCATAACTTTACATTTCTATGGTTGTCCACGATGTAGCATCATACCATATGTACAGTCATACACGTACCTAGGGTAATGATGTCCATCTCGTTCTACCATCTTTTCTGCCCCCATGCACTTCCCTCCCCACCCTCCCCTTTGCCCAGTCAAAGTTCCTCCATTTTCCCTGCTACCCTACCCCCTTTATGGATCAGCATCAGGTTATAGGAGAGAATATTCAGCCTTTGTTTTTTTTGGGATTGGCTTACTTCACTTACCATGATATTCTCCAACTCTATCCATTTATCTGCAAATGCCATAATTTTATTCTCTTTTAATGTTGAGTAATATTCCATTGTGTATATATACCATGGTTTCTTTATCCATTTATCTATTGAAGGGCATCTAGGTTGTAGCCATAGTTTAGCTATTATGAACTGAGCTGCTACTAAACACTGATGTGGCTGTGTTACTACAGAATGCTGATTTTTAAGTCCTTTGGGTATAGACCGAGGAGTGGGATAGCTGGATCAAATGGTGGTTCCAATCAAGAATTAATAAATGGCATGGACTCAAACTAAAAGGCTTCTTCTCAGCAAAAGAAACAGACAATGAGGTAAACAGAGAGCCTACATTTTGGGAGCAAATTTTTGCCACACAGAATAGATAGAACACTAATCTCTAGGATACATAAAGAACTCAAAAAACTTAACACCGAAAAACAATCAACTCAATCAATAAATGGGCTAAGGAGTTGAACAGACGCTTCTCAGAAGAAGATATACATTTGATCAACAAATATATGAAAAAATGTTCAACATCTCTAGAAATGCAAATCAAAACTACTCTAATATTTCATCTCATGCCAGTAAGAATGGCAGTTTTCAAGAATACAGACACCAATAAATGTTGGTGAGGACATGGGGTAAAAGGCACACTTATAAATTGCTGGTGGGACTGCAAATTGGTGCAACCAACCTGGAAAGCAGTATGGAGATTCCTTAGAAAACTTGATCCTATATTACTTTATTTTTAATTTAGGTCACTGAATGTAGTTCTAGCAAAAGCAGCTGTCTGTAGTGTGCTCTTGATAGAAACTTCATCCAGAAACGCTTACAAACCACATGACTTAAAACAACAAAAGGTGCCTGATACAAATTACAGAAAAAAAAAAATACACAGAAAGGCCAAGAGGGAGCACTAAAGACATTCTGAAATAAAGGGCTTATAAGCCTAAGAAATTGAAAACAACAATAAAAGACCAACAAATTTCAGAAAGAGAATTAGGCATGTAAGTGGTATGATAAGGAGAGTACCTGATTTGGAGTCAGAATGCCTTTGTTCAAATGCAGGTTTGCTGCTTACAGGGCAGATGCGACACTCACACTAATGGGGGCTGGCGCTATGGTGAGGAGGGAAGCACTGGCCTTGGGGGCAAAATTTAAGAGTATGCAAATAAACAACCTCAACTAACCAAGATGAGTAATATTTGAATGCAATAATTTAAAAGTCGAAACTAATGCAAAAATTCATGATGAACAACATAAAATTTGAAATAAAGTCAGGTTCTGACCTTGCACTGCATGATTTGCCTAACTTGCCTCACCTTAATCCTGGTCCTGTCAGATCCTGTATTAATTTTCATTTTTAAAAATATTGCATAAAATAATGTTTACCCTGATCATAGAGTTTTTGGCACCCCCTTAAATTCTGAGCCTGAGGGGAGTGCCTCACCCTAATTCCAACCCTATTGAGGGCCTGAGATTTCTCATTGTACAAATAGCAACAATGAAAACAAAGAAATGCCACATTCACAGGGCAGCTGTGAAGACCAAATGAGAGCAGCATGTGTCAAGGTACTAAAAGAGGTGAGTACAATTTTTACTATTCTTATTATTTTTAATAAGGGGTGGAAGAGTTAATGAAACTAAATGATGGCATAATAAAACTCCCATAAAATAACTAGCAAATCGTCCTACTTTTCTCCCCTATTATGTGTCAATTTTACT
Source organism: Callospermophilus lateralis (assembly GCF_048772815.1). Lineage (NCBI taxonomy): Eukaryota > Metazoa > Chordata > Mammalia > Rodentia > Sciuridae > Callospermophilus > Callospermophilus lateralis. Next base: position 76,880,122 of record NC_135320.1, on the reverse strand, counting down.
CTTGGACTTTCAGTCTCTTATACAGCCCTGAAGCAGCTTCAAGAACACAGTGCCTTATCCTGGAACCTGCTGCCATGGACCAGTGCTGCTCTGAGTGACGGCCAGGTCGGACCTTACATCGGATGTGTGCGATACCTACTCTACCCACCTTTTGGATTATTATGTTTTGAAAGGAACACGAGTGGACCAGAAAGTTAAAAAATGAAATGAAGTGCTAAGATTAAAAAGAAGACTTTAAAGAAATTTCCTATTTGTGACAGGCACTTTGGGGTATGCCTCAGACTTCTGGGAGTGAGGTCTTCTACTGCTTTTAGTGCTTGCTCCAGGTTGAGATGGGGAGTCCTGATCTTGGGGCATTTGTCACAACTCTGGTTATACTTATCTATATTTATGTGACAAATATTCAGAGTGCAGGTACCAAGCATGGGAACTCAGGAGATGAGTAGTAGGCAGCCCTGTCCTCGAGAAGCCACTCACTGAAATATCAGAATACTGAGAGAACTCTACATGGTAGACTGAGGTTTTTACTCATCCAAGGCAGACACCAGGACAGAGCAAAAGGCAAAAATATCTATTCTCTAGAGCTGATATTTGACTGAATTTACTCTAGGGCAGATGGGAATTTTTTTTAAGCCTTATTCTAGAACACAAGCATGGAGAGTTAGAATGCAGCAGCCAATTAAACATGAAGCCAGATGTAATTTTCATTCTCCTCCTAAGAAGATGTATTCCATGATCCAGTAGGTATAATTGGGTGCATTCCATGTCCAACAGAGGTCCCTGTAATCACTACAGAGGGAAATGGACATCTCAACCTAGATCCTCAAGAAATTGCCATTAAGGTCCTGGTTTACATTTGGTCACTTTGAATTTTAAAATCCAGGTCTAGGCTTCTTGAAGACAGATGCCATCCTACACCTTACCCTCCCTGCTCCTTTGTCTGAGTGCATAATCATCACCCACTGATTTAATGCAGTGTATGAACTGGATAATATTTCCTAAATGAGTTTTGCTCGCTATACTTATCACTCTCCTGTCACCTCATTTTAAAGTCCCTACCCACCAATGGGACATGAGGGATAGTTCTACATGTGGAGCAAATAGCAAGGCCAACCATCTGGAATATGCAGATCTGGTTCAAGGGAAAAATAAAAGGGTACTCATCCTTAACAGTTTTCACAGAGGCAATGAACGGCCAAAATCACTGCTGCAGTTAAAGATTACCTTGCCTTTATACAATGGCTGATACTTTCCAGGGCTCTTTCAAAACCAGTTTCATCAAAGCTATGTAAACAGGGCCAGCAATACAAATTTCAGAGGAAACTGACATGGAATGAGTCTCACCTAAAGTCACAGCTTACCTGTTAGTTGGGGTGGAGGGGCTAAACTCCACTGTGATGCACACCCCACTGCATCAGATTGACTGCTGAAAGCATTGAGACCAGGTTTCAAAGACCCTGGCACAGAAATGGTGCATGTAAGCTCTATGCTATTGATCACTGTTACCCAGTGCCTAGAATAATATTTGGCAAATGAATGAATGAATGGCAGACTAAGGGACAGTGTGACTCATACACTTAAGCCGTACAGACAGGAGCTTTCATAAAATTATATGAAATTGATTTCACCAATATTTGTCAAAGCTTCTAAACTGATTTTTCACTTCCTTATCTCACTAGCTTTAAATCAAAGTGGATGTTTTCCCCTGACCTATTTCAAAGCTAACCTTTAAAATCCCTTGGTAATGAAATCTGAAGGATTAAATATTTGTTCTGTAAAAATGTATGATGGTTTAGGACAAGAAAAATTTCAAAGTGTAAAAATACTGATTAAATTTACAGAATTAAAGATACTAACCAAAAAGTCTTTTGAATCTCCAAAGAGAGAATTCAGTTGCCAATATTTTGAAAGCTACTTAAGTCATAAACCCAATTACCTGAGAATAGTATCACAGAGCACAGAAGCCAAATTAAAAAAGTAAAAAAACCCAGATGCTTCAATGAATAGTAAAGCCTTTATGATAATGGATCTAGACTAAATTTGAATACCTAACTTCAGTTTTCTGACAGAAAACAAGCACTTCAGCATATCCAGCCTTCTGAGTTTGACCTCCTTTCCATTCTCCTCCTACATTTAACAAAGCTAAAGTTTAGCTTGCAGAGAAGAGCTCTGAACAGCACCCAGCACAATAGTGATTATCAAAAATGCTACACAATGGGGGCTGGGATTGAGGCTCAGTGGCGGCGCACTTGCCTGGCATGTGCGAGGCATGAGGTTAGATTCTTAGCACCACATATAAATAAGTAAGTAAATAAATAAATAAAGTTCTATTAACAGCTAAAAATAAACAAAGAAATTAAGTTTTTTTTTTTTTTTTAAATGCTACACAATGAACTTTGGACAATTATGCAAAAAAGGCATAGGCAATGATTCTGTAATGACACTGGACTACTTTGGGGGAGTCAGCACTGATTTCTCTCCCTTTCTTCATTGAAAGGTTTCTTTGTCAGAGCCATTGAACACTTTTCTCTTATGCTTCATTCAACACATTCACTCAATGGTATAATGCAATCATGCTGTGCTTTAAAATATCTCTGCTGTAGGAAATACTTAGAATCAAAGAATTAAAATTATGATAGGAGAGGAGGAGACTCACTTGATCCAAACACTCATTTTATGGAGAAATTTCAGGCCCGGAGAGGGAAAGTAAATTAACCCTGGTTCAAGACTCAGTACTTGTAACTGAGGGAGCCCACATGACTAGAATCCAGATCCAGTGGGAAAGCAAACACCATCCACAGACTTAGAGCCATATTTAGCCATATTTAGCCCCAATGGATCAAAGTAGCCTGTTCCACATTGTAACTACCCATTAGCTAAAGTGCTGTCTTGATAGCAAGATGCTGCTCTGATGATTTCATCCTTAATTTTATCTTCTTGGTTCCATTCTAGAGAACACATTTCATGTTGGAGTAATGCCACTGACTTAGCCTACGGAATTAGACTCTCCCAGGTAAAGTCACATTCAGGGCCACTCCTTTCTACTACACTCTGACTCATCACAGAGATATCTCCTCCCAGGTTTCCTGATCCGAAACTCAAGCCCAAAAGTAGAGTGGTAGGATGCATTCCAGCTCTGCTTTGACACTGACTTTGGAAACTTTCTAGAACATTTTTTTAAATTTAAGTGCAATATTTTTTGACCATCTTTTGTAGCCTATGTTATATAACACCTTTAAAAACTAAAAACTAGATATTATTCCAGTTTATTTAAAAATTTATTTATTATTTATTTTAAAACTGTAATAATAAAGTTTTTAAAGACTGACAGGTGCTGTGTTAACTTTATTACCTTACTGAATCTTAACAACCATCCCCCCAAATGGGATAATTACCATATCATGTCAAAAGTATGTAAAACAAGGCTAAGTTCATTCTCATTTTATTTTTCCTAGTTTATAGTGAAGGACCGTGAGGTTTGAAGAAGCTTGTCCACAGTCTGTCTAACACAGCTACTTATCGAGTTGCCAGGAAGTGGCAGTGCTAACCAGGACTGAAACCCATATCTAGTTTATTCCAAAGTTCACTATGGTGTACACTGTGAGGCACCACCCATATGCTCTTGAATGAGGCTGAAGGGAGTGTTGCTGGCAGAAATCCCTCTGCTTCTAGTCCCCTGTGTGGACACCATGTACAAGCATCTACCAGCTGGTCGGTAGGGCACAGAGGACTAGTGTCATTTCCTGGATGCAGACTAGCTTTTAAGGGTCATCTGTCTTCAGAATTCCCTGCAGAATAGGCTAAAGCTACATTACCACAGCTCATGTTCTCCCTGTGCCCAACCCTGCTTCCTTCCCTTCCCTTTCCTTCCACAGATTCCAGGAACACTCCCCAATAAACTTCTGCAGGCTAACCTCCACCTCAGAGTTGGGTTCCCAGAAAACCCCACCTGTGATATCTCCATTCTTTCCACTCTGCCAGGCTGTGGCCTCAGGTGTTTCATCCCCGACAGAAGAGGCTAGAATACATGAGCTCAGTCTCATTTCCAACTCCAAAACTACAGTGTGGCATTAAGAAATTGGAGTCAGAAGATCTGATTCTTATTTGTATCTTATTCATTTACTAGCTGCATGAACTTAACCCTGAGACGCATGCTTTCTGGTCTGCAAATAGAATAACATTACCTGCCCTATCTTTCCCTCAAAAGTATAGAAAGTATCAATTTATAAAGTACAAAGCCCATATAAACACAAGCTATTATTTTTATGATGATTACTGTAAATTTGTAGAGGCTGTAATAACATGAGGCCAGCATGGAAGATCCTGTTGTTCCACAATTTTAGGGAAGACCCAATCAAGTACCCCAGTGCAAACCCATGAGCAGCCCAGAAGAAGCCCACCACTGACAGGCACAGGACTGTCATATCCTCTTTACAAAGCTCCATGAAGAGGACAGAAACTGCCAGAGGACCTCTGAACAGCTGTATTAACCACAATTCTTATGCTAAAGAAACTCCAGGCAATCTTCCCAACCTAGTCATTCCTAGATGAGAAGTCTCTTCCTTACCCTCTTCCTCTTTTTTGTGTTTGTTCACCTGTGGTTTTTCTCATTCTTGACTCCTCTCTAGATCTCTTCATTGTTTTCTAGAGCTCTTACTCATTATTTAAAAACAAAGAAAACAAACTGCTCTCCAGTTTTACACAGAGTGCCCATCTTCTTGCCTTAAATAAAACTTCATTCTTGTCCAGACTCTGATTCCTTCCCTGTGGGGGCTATCCATCCTGTCTTCCAAACTTAGTCCAATGGGACCAGGAAAGGGGAGAAGTGAGCTAAAGGTTAGGATATCTCTTGGACACAGGCATGTCTCAGATGGTTATGAGTACCCAAATGGGGGCTCCAACACCAACCAGGCCTTCTGGGTTTCTGTCGACCCTTCTTGCCTATTAGGCCCTTGTTTCCCCTTCTTTGAAAGGTTATTCTAAAACTGGTCATTCTCTCCAATACAGCTATTAATCCTTGCTTTACTCCTTTCTCTGAGTGGACAAGTCTGTCTCTTATTTCACAGGAAAAAATCAAGTGCACGCTATGATCTTCAATTTCCACCCTGCTCATAAATTTTATAACTACATTTGTAACTACCCTTACTGTATTCCTCTAAGCTTGAAAGACAGCCCTTGACCCTCTGCCCTTCTCATTCCAGTTAGACATTACTTCATGGGTCAAACTTCATTCTTTTGTTTTTAATCTCTTTCCTTTAAATGGCATGAGCTCTTGGGTCAAAAAAGTACATATCCATTTTCCATCTCCCCCAAACAATCACTGAGCTGCTCTTTTGTCCCTTGTCTCTTTCACTGTGCCTGCTTCCCTGCTTTCATTCATGTATCTATTGACATCTGCTTTGCCCAGCCAGGCTGGCAGCATCTAAATGACCTCTCTCAATTGTCCTTATTTGACACAGGAGCTCACCTCTCCTCAAAGCTCTTGCCTGAGATAGCTCCTCTTTGGTATTCTTTCAACTTTTCAGATCATCATTCCATCTTTCTTTAGGTTCCCTTCCCTTTAGCCATGTTTTAAATGTCAGGGTACTCCCAGAATTTCATCCTCGGGCCTCTTCTTCTCATTGAACATTCTTCTCCTGGGTGAGCTTGTCCATTAATATTTTCAACTACCACCTTTGTGACCTTGCTTGCCAAATCTTTATTTTTTGCAGTTGAAATTTCCTTTGATTTCTGACTTATGTTCCCATTTGCCTCACTACCTACACAACACAGACTGCTCAAAGCTAACATGTATGTCACTGCTGAACTCGCCGGCTTTGTCACCCATCATACTCCTTCTCAGATTCTCCCTCTCTGCTGTGGTGGCATTGGCCACCAGTGGCTACCTTCAATGGCCTTCGATGGCTACTTAATTGCTGTTTTTGCTTCTAGCCTTAATACCTTTGAATCCAACTTCCTGTCAATGAGGATCTGCCTAAAACAAACCTGATTAGATTGTTCTAGTGCTATATATAACATAACAATAAAAAATGCCAAACTGTCTATACAGCATGCCTTCTCCTGGCATGTAAGGCCTCCATGGTGCAACTTTCGTCAATTCCTCTGGCTACATCCTCCCCATGCTTCCTGCTCCAGCAACACCTGAGTGTTCATGGGCTCCTCAGGCATACGAGGCGCTTCCTACCTTTCTATTTCTGGCTACACAGTTGTTCCCTCTGCCCAGAACACTTCCCCTGACACACCTGATTAACCTTTAGTCATTTAAAACTCAGTTGGGCTGTCACCTCATGAAGGAAGTCTTCCTTGATAACAAAGAAAGGATTAGGTGTCTCTCGGTGTTCACGTGATATGCAGTACATAGCACTGTCACTGTAATTCTACACTGCTTCAAATTGTTTGTGTCTACCTCCCTGTTCCTACCAATAAATCACTCCTAAACTCTATGGCTCAATGGTCAATTATTTTATTCATGAGTCTGCAATCTGATTCTGAGATGGCTCATTCTCACTCTGACATGCTGGTGCTCATTGCAGGTTCCTCTCTGCCCAGGCGTTTCCATAGGGCAGCCTAGGCACCATGGCTGCTGGGTCCCAGAGGATAGGAAGTAGAAGCTGCTAGTGTCTTAAGGCTTGGGCCCCAAAACTGATACATCGTCTCACTTCTGCTCTGTGCTACTAGCAGGTTATAGGGAAAAACCCAGGGGAGGAGGCAGAGCCTCATCTTTTGATGGGAGGAATGTTAAAAAAAGTGGGGGCCATGTTTTCAAACTACCACAATCCTCTATGAGACTGCGAGCTCTTTTAGGAGCAGCTGAAAGCATGGTCTGCTGAATGAACAGATTCATTCCTGAATCAAACTGCATTCAAAAAACTTCACGGTCTCAGTCACTTGGACCAAGAAGGCTCATTCCAGACAGCTCAGCCACATCAATTAGCGAGAGGATTTAAGACTCAAAGGAAATTAGGCTTAAAGTCTCAAGGCATTTTAGAAATGGGAGGAATTTATGAGCTAATCAAATTACAGTCCTTCGTTTTACCAAGAGAAACTGAGGTACATAAACAAAAGAATATAGCAAAGATCATGGGGATCAGTTATATAAAAATGGCAATGATTCAGGATTTGCCACACATGGGGAAGTTACATGCCTTTACTTCCTCAATTTCTTCCTTTTAGCAAGTCAGAGCTAATTAAACCACAGAATCTGAATGAACATTCTTAATTTTCTTGCTTGTAAAAGGGAGCATTATTGACTTATGCAAACTGGGTCCAATTTACAGCTATTGCTATAATTTAATTATTTGATGACGCACCCCATGTCTTCATGAAGTGTCCTGTGGCACACTAATGACTCAAATCCTATGCACTGACATGCATCCAGCCATTAAACAGGATATGAAAGGATGCATAAGACCTTTGTTTTTATACATCTTCAAAAGCAGTAGAATGAAACACAGATGTGAACAATAGGGGTTTTAGAATTCAAATTATTAAATGTAATTAATAAAGTCAAAGGAAGTCAGATAATTTGATACCCATAAGGATAAGGCCTAATCCTAAAAGGTGAATTTTGATGGAACAAAAAATTTATAAATCAGTCTGCAGAATTAGGAGACATGCCTAGTTACAGCCTTTAGAAATACGCACTGAGAGAACCACTCATTCTCTTGTAGGCTTTATGAGGAGCTTCTCAACCACAGGTAATCTCACAGGAGGTATAAGGGCTTTGAATTAAAAAAAAAAAAAAAAAAGTGAGAACTGTAAATTAACCAAGTACATGGTAGCATTTTACCAAGTCAAAGTAAAATCCATTTTCCCCAGAAGAAAAAACTTGCTTTTCTAAGAATTCTTCTTGCACAGTGGAACATTTAGAAATGGAATAATAATTATCTTGTGAATCAGACTGTCTATATGACTTCATCTCACCCTTTCTGGAGGAAAGGCACACTACTAATTTAGCAATTCCATAATAAAGATAAGTCACATGAGATGATGGTGTTGTAAGACACAGCAAGTGGGATCTTTATAACTTTATCTGCACTCCCTACCCAGTGTTTATGCAACTGCTACTTCTCATCTAGTATAGCATCTGAGCAACTACGAACTTCCCTGGAATAGATCAGAGTTGAAGTAGAAAGTAAAACAAAACAAAACAAAATCAAATTAAAAAAAAAAAAACCCTCATAATCTATGAGAGATACTGCAGGAATTCCCCAAACATCCATCCACAAAGATTGCATCTTTTTTGCTCAGAGCTAAAAGAAAGCCTGCCTTTCAGGGTTAAATGTTATCAACTAGTAGTACTTTGTTATGGCTCTAGCATGATCCATGCTTTGGGCTAAGCATGACGAAGTTCAGAATCTGTGTATACCTACTAATTTAAATTCTCCAGCAATTAACACAGCTCAACATCCTTCAAGAAAGGCAACATAAAGCTGGCTAAATGTACAAAAGCTCCCATCATATTTGCCTATAGTATTTTAGATATAAGCTAGCTTTAGCTGAAGAGGATGGCAGTACCTTGAAGTGGGAAGGTACTATTTCCTATCTGAAATATCAATATAGAATGTAATAATAGCTAGCACTGAGAGCTTGCCATTTCCGAGGCACAGTGCGAAGTAATTTACATGTACTATCTCATTTAATCCTTACAGCAATCTTAAAACATAGGTCTTATTAATCCATGTTCTACAGGAAAAACAAATCAAGGTTAAGAAGATTCGACCCAGAAACACAACTGGTAGGTGAGCAGGATTTGAATGGCTCTGGCTTTGCTCTATAATTTGAATTCTTAACTCTTCAACTGCCCACTTATCATGTACCTATTGATTTAATCTATTCTATGTACTGCTTAAATAGACTATAAAAGTTAAACATGTGCTTTCATTATAAAATAATTTAGAAATAGATAAGCATGATTGATTTTTAAGCTGTCAACTGCCAGATTCAAACATTCCTTCATTTCTAAGATGCCCCATTGTTTTATGCACTAATAAGAAAAACAGTGCTGCCATTTATGATCTCCTTGATAAACACGAATTTTAGAGATATTCAAATATGAGAAAATCATGTTGTTAAGCTAATGAAATACCATGCATGTAATTTTGCCTGTCTGCTCCTCCTTCTACTTTGAACCATCCTTTCCCAGTCTCATACATTAGCTTCTTAAAAGCAGGTGCACCCACCATCGGATCTGCCCTGCACGCTGAGTACTCCTGCCCCTGGGCACTCTGCTCTATTTGCAACACTTCAGCCATCTCCTAATGGCATCCCTCAGGACACTTTTCAGCTGACTCTTTCTCTAGACTCCAGACCATCTTTGATAGGTTTACCTCCAAATTGACAGCGTTAAAATCTCTTAAATTCAGCATGTTAAAAAGCCTAACTGTAAGTCCTTTCCCCTTTAGGGGTCCATCACCTTTGGTGCAACATAGTACAGTGTAAGTGTTGAGAAAAAAGACTTGAGATGATAGGTCTAAGTTCCAATCCAGCTCTGAAACTTGGCCTCCTGTTGGCCCTTGGATCACTCTTTTAACTTTGCTTAAAAAGCCTCAGTTTCTTTTATCTAAAAAGTGGTGTTAATAAAGATAGCCTCTGATGGTGGTAAAGATATTAAATCAGCTATCTATGAAAGTAATTATCAAGTTGACTGAAGCATACTAAGCATTCAATTAATGATTGCCATTTCTGCTATCATTAATTAATGAGATCCTCTTCTGCCCAAGCACTTAAGTTGAAAATTCAGAAATATCAGTACATCTACCTCTCACTCAAATTCCTTATGTACTCAGTCACCAAATTCTGATGCTACTGGAAGAAATACCTTGTCTTACGTAGTTTACAAACTAACTTTACTGTCTTTTGCATTAACATATTAGCAGCTGAATATATACAAAAGTCTTTTCCATTTAAAATCACAGTGGCCTATGACATCAGTTTCTGTTGTTTCAAGTAGTATCCCCATCCCATGTGTCTCAGAAACATGTTTTCTTTTTGAAAAGATTTACATAGTTCTTTAGTTCATTTCTGGGCATTTTGTGTTATTGAGAATTCTGACTCCCCCACCCCTGTCTTTCTGCCTCCACATTTCACTTTCTAAAATGGAGCTATCGATATCAGTCTACTTTGTCCTGTAGCTGATCATTCATCTTACTCCCTTATTATGAAAACAATATGTTTTTACTCTACAAACTTTGAACATATAAATACTATTTCAAATCACTTGTAATCCTGCTATGATAGCTGCATATATATTCTGCTAGATTATTTCCCATATGGTACATCATAAATTAAAATCTATTTTATAAAGATGAACCTTATTATACATGCTGTTTTTTACTGTTACCTCATAAACATTTAGATTGTGTAAGCTAATATTTATGCTAAAATTAAAATTGTAATAGACTGTCAACATAAACATCATATTTGAAGATCAGGGTTTTCAAATATAAAATATAAAAACAAGGGCTGGGGGTATAGCTTAGTAGAAGAGCACTTGCCTAGAATGTGCGAAGTACCTGGCTTATATCCCTAGTACTGCAAAACAAATAAGTGAAATATAAAAACTAAGAAATGGTTGGAGGACACAGGACAAAATAGATGAAAACAAGAAGAAATTACAGTTACAATGATATGAAAACAAATCTCACTTCATAAGAATAAAAGGGAAAGAAGTAAAAGTGGGTTTTTAAATTAATAAATGTTTAGTTACATTAAAGATATAATAACCTTTTTATAGCTGTGAACATTTCTGCAGCTATTTAATCAATAGGGATACATTAACCTTATTAGACTGTGACAGCATCTCAGTCTTTTTTGGATTAAAGTAAAACCAATAAGGCCAGAAACATCTGAGAAGATAAAGAAGGGCATGATGGTTTTTAAAAAATTAGATTCTGACCATCTTTATACTTTCATACCCAAAAGCATACATATAAAATAGTTATTTCTCAATCTTTGTTTGTTCATTTTTGTGGTACTAGGGATTGAATCCAATGGTGCTCTACCACTGTGCTACATCCTCAGCCTTTTTATTTTTTATCTTAATCTCTCACTAAGTTGCCCAGGCTGGCCATGAACTTGGACTCCTCCTACCTCAGCCTCAGGAGTTGCTTCAATTATAGGTGTGTACCACTGTGACTCACAATGTTTTAAAATGTCCATGCCATCTTACAGAAAATTAAAAATCTTAGGCCTGACTTCAATGTTTGAAACTTAAAACAAACAAAAAACCAACCCAACCTTAAGATATTAAAGCAATGTAAGAATGTGGATTTTTTTTTTTTTTGCTTAAAAATGTTGATCATGTGCTACCAACACAAGCAAGGAGTCCCAGTTGAGACTTTTGCTCTCTGACCAGTGAATGGTGTGGAGGAGAGCTCAATGTGGGCCAGCAGATCATACTGCTTTGCTTTCACAGCAGAAAATGGAGGAAATCAGCCTTGCAAATGAAAGCTTATGACAGGAGCAGGTGGCATTCAAAGTCCCTTGACTTGTTTTGGAGTAAACAGGGAAATGTTTTACTCAAAAATTTTTCAAAATGATTTTCTGGAAGTTATTTTGTCAACTCAATGAACTTGAGTTCTAAATCCTTCCCATGAAGATCTGCTGGCAAAGGTTGCAGCTAGGTAAGAAAAGGAGGAAAGAGGATTTTCACTGTGAAGTTGGAAGTGACGGCCCAAACATAAACTTCAGTTAAATTTCTCCCCTCCCTGATTATCTCAGAAGACTGTTTTTTGAGACGCAGCTGGGATAGCACAATGGTTAGGAAAGTAGGCTCTGGCACCAGACTGTGTCTGAATCCTGGTTCTGCTAATTACCTGCTGGGTGCTGGAGGGCAAGTTACTAGATCCTTTTGTGTCTCCATTCTTTCCTGTAAAATACTATCTGTACCTACCTCCTCGGGTTTTTCAGTACTACAGGGGTAACACATGTAAAGCACAGAATATCTGGATGCACCTGAAGAATGATAGTGAGTCTTATTAATATATTGGACTTCAGCTGTAAAAACTTATAACAAGTTATGATATTGAGCTCTATCCCTTTAGTTTCAGTTCTTCGTATATAAAACCTTCAAATAAATTCTGCAAACATGTTAAGCTCTGCCAAATGATTGCAGTTCCTTTTGTCCTTATTGTCTCAACACTATCCATCAGTGCATAAATCTTTACAAGCACATGTTCTTTTGACATGAGTGAAAGGTCTAAGGAAACATTAAAGTAACATGAGTATCCACAGATTGTTTCTTCTTGTAGTTTGCTTTGAATTTTTAACATTAAAATCTTCAATTCCTCTAGAAAATACCTAAATATAAAATATATTTTTATTAAAACATCTAACAAATGACTTCAAGAATTTTTATTTAATTCATCAACTTTTTCTCAATGATTTGAAAATGCTGCACACAACATCTTATGAACTTATTATTACAATGGTACTTAGGTTTCACAGAGAAAATTACCATCACTTTGGCTCCCTGCTGGCTCACCAGCCCCCAGAGCAACAATGCTTTGGCTCACAGCAATTAATGACTGAAAAGGGTGTCCTATAGATCTCTTAATGTGATTACTAGGGATTTTCTAGTGATGAAGGAATACTGTGTTAGCAGACAAATCTTAACTGATCATGTTTGCAATTCTTTCAATATGTTGCCAGATTTTATTTGCTAATATTTAATTAAGATTTCCTATAAGTAGTTTTAAAAGAATAATGTACTCTTAACTTTTAAGAAAATGAAAAAAATACAGAATTTGGTTGTAATATAGTAATTTGACTATAGCTAACAATTCTGTATTAAATACTTGAAATCTGGTATACTGTTGCCTAAAATTCTTTAGTAAGAGTAGCACTCCAACTTTTCCCATTTTCTGTTGTCTGAGATATTATTTTCTTTTTTCGTTTTTGGTACCAGGGACTGCTTAACCACTGAGTCACATCCCAGCCTTCTCAGTTCTTATTTCAAAACAGGGTCTTGCCAAGTTGCTTAGGGCTCTGCTAAATTGTGATCCTCCTGCCTCAGCCTCCCAAGCCTCCAGGATTACAGGTGTGCACCATCACACCCTGGCTGAGATATATTTTCAATCTTTCAATTATTACTATTCTTTTAAAACATATGCCTCTAGATCATATTATGGTCATACTAAAAAACAATTAGAATTCTATCTTTTAACAGATAGAATTAAGAGAACATGGTGGGCTAGGGATGTGGCTTGCCTGGTGCACGGGGCACTGGGCTCGATCCTCAACACCATATAAAAATAAAATAAACATATTGTGTCTACCTAAAACTAAGAAATAAATATTTTAAAAAAGAGAGAAAACATGGTAGACACTGTGCAGTGATAAATATGCTTGGTTTTAATTTTAAATTGTATTCTGGATTATACTTCCAAATGATTTCTCTTTTCCCACCCCTTGACAATACTGATTAAAAAGTTTTCTTCCCACTCTCTTAGACACACTGAATAAGTAGTCCCCCAATATATTGAGAAGTTTTTCCACTTATCTCTTTAGCTAACAAAGATGAGTACCTTGAGAAGTTCATCCTATTTTTACATTGCTGCTACTAAACTTTAAACTTTCTTTATCCTAAGTTCATTGATGCCAATAACCAAAAAGTATTCTGGGAGTCTCCTTGCAGTCTTGTCTTCATCTTCCTGCCCAGCTGTTGAGAAACAACACCTTGTAACTACTGATCCCTACTACTGGACTGCTATATCATTCTTTTTTGAGGAATCATTGGTCATTAGCATTATTGCTTGCCACAATGGTAATAACTGCTATTCATAGTACATTCTATGCCACTTAAAAAAAAAAAAGACTTTTTTTATTCTGATTAATTACTTGGTTGGCTCCAACATGCCTTTGCATATATACATACATATTTTTTTTCCAGGGGAAATACACATAATTGGGGTATTCTGTGCATCTTTTAAGGTCAATGATGATCTTTATGTTGCCCTTTCAAGAAAAGATACCTCAGTTGACTGAGGTAAAATACTAGTATAACCCTTTCCCCCTCTAATGTTTCTGGTGATATTCAGCTATTTTTAGTCTGTAGTAGCATTAGGTAACTGGATACAAATTCATTCTTTTTCCTTTTAGATAATCATTCCCTCCCTCACTCTACCCTATTCCACCCTCACATAGATGAATGCTTATGATTTCTTTATCTTTGAAACAGAACAATTTTGTTAGAACACATTTGAGTGATTCTTTCATAATTATTAACATCTTTACTAAGATACAATTCACATATCAAATGTTTTAAAATTTTGGGGGGTCACCCATAGCCCTGATATGAAGAGTCATGATTTCCTTGTTGCATACTTGTTTTCATTCTGAATACTGTTACTGTTGTTGGACTTCGCTTCTCTTGTGCTCAATTTTTCATTTAGAAATTGGAATACACGGAGTTCTGGATTGACCTCTAATACAATCTCTAATTCATTCCCTGTTTAATTGAACTTCCACCTCCTCACCCAAACCAGTAACATCTGTTCACTTAGATTCTACACATAACCAATATTGAGAATTGAGAGCATTATGACAAAATTTTGTGGGCTTTTTAATCATTTGGGGTCAGGCAAAAGAAAAAAAAATGTGAGCATAGTTTGAATATTCCTTTCTGATATACCACTGTGACCCACAGCCAGCTAGCAATGTCCCTTCTGCAGCTGGTCTGACCTTGCCAAGAGGCAGCCAGAGCTCTGAGCCATTGCATGGGTATGCGTTGAGCTGTGAGTAGGGGCATCTCTTCTCTAGCACTTGGGTAACTGCCAGAGGCTCCAGAAGCTTCAAGATATGCTCCCTTTCCTATCACAATAGTGCTGCAGTTCACCCAGGTCACCAGCTTGCTCAAGCAAGATGAGGGGGTATCAGTGAGCGCTGGGCACTAGTTCTCCATTTAGCATGAGATGAGCTCCATGATGACAGGTTCTCACTGGAACCAAGTTCTGTGAAGCTAGGTGTTTGCACAAGACCATTTCCTAGCTAGCAGTGATAGGAACTTCTTCCTATTAAAGTCATTTAGAAAATTCAGAAACTGGGGCTGGGTGGTAGAGGTGGGGGTGAGCCTGTGAAGTTTACCAGGTAAGCTCAGCTCATCATCTTGACCCACAAGCCTAAACCACGCTGTGCACAGCCGTCAGTGGCTGCCCTAGGGTACTCTTCCCTTTCACTTCACTGGCTCCATCGCAGAGCAACTTTATCTTCTTTACACTGTCCTGTTTACCCAATGTTTTTTTTTTTTTCTCTCTTCAGCTATGCCAGGTCTGACCCTCATGCCCTGCTCTCTTCTCATTCTGTGTACGCTCCCTGGATAATCTCATCTACTTCTTGGCTTCAACTGTCATCTGTATCAGAGGTTCTCAAACTCCTCCCCAGAACGTTGCTTACATAGGAACACACTCTCATCAGGAACCTCTCTCTTCATACAGTGATTCCCCACCACATGGACACTCTGAAGTCTCAAAGGGGCATTTACAGCTTAAAGAACCATTTCTCATGCCTGAAGATCTATGGTCTCGGACATCTGTCTGCTCTGTCATCCAGAGTTGATATGTCACCATCATCCGCTGAGTTATATACTCTAGGAACTTGAAAATCACTGCTACTAGACCCAAGTGGATCACAAACTGACTAAAATAAAACATAACACCTTCAGACACACACACACAGGGATCTGTTTAATGATTTCAAGCCTCTGTGGTAAAATTTTACCAAAAAGGGACAAGAATCTAAGGAGTCAGAGGTCTGTAGGATACTGAAGAAAAAGATGTCAGAAAAAGGACCTTAGAAAGACAACAAAGAAAGTAACCTATGCCTACTCTGCCACCATACAAGGTCCTCGGAGCCAGTTTACACAGGGCTGGCTTTAAGGCAAAGGATGCAAAGGATGCAGATCTAAAGACAGCATAATTCTGAAATTGCCCTGCAGCTTGTCCTCAGGCTGCCCAACTTCAGAAGAGACCCATCCCACAGTCTAAAATCCCTGTCTAGCCCTGTCTACATCATGACCTTCAAAAGAAGGAAAGAAACAAAGAAAAGGGCAATGCACGGAGGGGTGGGAGGATCACAGTGGGTCAGACACTCGTTACCTCTCAGGTGACTCTTTCTCTGGCTCACCTTACTCCTCTGTCTTTATTTATGGTACAGTTTAAGTACTGTCCTACTTGCAGGAATTTGGACAACACAGCACACACCTTGCTAAAATGGGAAAGTATAAGTTCTAAAAAATATATGAGTTTTGAGAGTTCAACGTACTATAAACGGTGAGCATATTCATCCTTTCCCTATTAATTAACATTTATTGAAGTAAGGGATTATGGTTTTTTTCTTTTGTAAAAACCTTTTTAATTTCTCCTATCAGCACATAATACACTATAATGTTCCGTTTGCTTTAAAAAATGCTAAGTTTGTGTCACAAGAAGCTGTTACTAATCCACTAAGATAGGACAGTACTGAGATTTTCCTCTCAGAAGAGGTGACAGGCTTGTTTGAAGAGTCTGGATGCCCTTAGCCCAGTGTCCATCACAGTAGAGTCTACTATGAAGCTATTGATCTTGCACCAAGGCGTCTCCTTGTGAAGTACACATTGCTAGCTGTTAGATGAGGAAAACAGGGCCCTCTTCCTCATTAGCATCAATTTCATCCAAGGCCAAAGGAAAGCCACAGGATTGGAAATTTGGCCAAAGGGCCTAGAAAATTCATGAGCTGGCTAATCAGCATCTTAATAACCAGGAATGGTCTAAATTATTTGCAAAGCAATTCAGCTCCATATCATTATTAGTACACAAGAAAAGTTCTGTAGCAACACATAGGGATTCATATGCACTAGTAAGCTCATGGGGTCTTAAACTCATGCAAATCTGGGTTAAGCTCAGTAAATACAAGATTTGCTGCAGGATTCTAATTATATAAATAAATAAAAGTGAGATTGTTAAAACAAGTTTTAAAAACCTAGTTTGTAAAAAATAAATCTTTTCTAGAGTCTATATTTACTTATCCTATCTAAGTTTTTTTTTTTGCAAAACCTCATCTACTGTTAAAAATATCATATATTTATGCATACAAATGTGTGTGTGTGTGTGTATGTGTATGTGTGTGTGTGTGTGTGTGTGTATCTAATATGTATATAAACAGGATTGCTCTGGGTAAATTCCTGTGAAATTTAGTGACTGTTTATTATGGTTGGAGCTGTGAGGCAGCAGAAGAACAAGAAAGAAAGGGAGGGGGGTGGGAATGGTGTTTAAGTCCCATACTCGTAGTGCACTTTAATAAGTTTACACAATATCCAATTTAAAAAAAATCTGAGATTCACTTAATAGCTGTAAGGGTTTTGTCCTGTTATCTACACTGTCAACCTTTCTTGGTAAGACACTGATGTATTAAAGACACTGATGTGTTAAAAGATTTATTGAAATCTGGTTTAAGTGCCGTGACAGATAAGCTGAATATATTACAGAGAATCTGTGTTCTATTTTCTTCTATAACATGCATAGGACTTGAGGCTCTTTCAAATACTACTGGGACTGTTTTGAGGAAAAAGAGACAGATGAGAATGGAAGAAAAAAATTCTATAACCTCGTTCATTGCCTGCTCTACTTGCATCCTTATCCTTAATCTGGTCGAACTCATTGTGTCTTCCATCTTCTTTAGGTTTCACTGCTGCAAGAGAGACCCAGGTTAGGAAGTGACTTGAGTATAATGCCAGGATCAGTGCTGCAATGGGATGAGAGCCAGAAGAGGCTGTGAAGACAGGACTGGCAATGAGTATGGGAGATCCTCAGAATGTGGCATCTACAACACATATCCCACTTACTGTGTAGGGGTAGAATTTGCAAAAACCAAACAAATAATACTCACCTAAAAGAAAGGGGTCTATTGTCATCAAGATAATAGTACTTAGTACTCTCTATGCAAAATGTGCACTTATTAAGTTCTTAACATGTTCTTCTGGGAAGACTCATTCTGGTGCATTATGGAATGAACAGGAAGCATGGTGTGTGACAATGGGGACAGGCATCACCTGGGAAGTACAGAGTTCACACCAATGGATGGCTACAAGACAGTGTTTACCTTGATGAGCTTTGCAGACTCTAATACTCGATCTCACTGACTGGACTCAGGAATGCAGACTCATGCTAACAAAACTCACAAAGACACTGATATATTTAAAAAAAAGATGACTTTATTAATTCATAGCACACAACATCTATGTCAGCCTGATAGTGGAATACCTCCTTGGGAAGCAAATGATATGAGGAAATCTGGGGAAGCTGGGTGCACACAGAGGCAGAGCTAGTGCAATAAATGAGAAGAATCCCAGAGAAATGTGGCAAGAGCCTCTGCAGTTCTCTAGAACAGGACTGTCTGTTTGCCAGGCACACAGGATGCTGGCCTTGACCTGGTGGGTAGTGTTGGTCTGACAGTGCTTTGTTTGATACCATACAATTTATATTAGAAAAGCTTTTGTTTTTCTTTGATTGCAGAGAAAGCACTCTTTGGATGAAAAGTGTGTGTGTGTGTGTGTGTGTGTGTGTGTGTGTGTGTGTGTGTGTTTAAGATGTCAATACCCTCAATAGTCAAATCTTACTACTCAAGGTAGGTGTGCATGCACACGTGTGTGCACACGTGTGTATAAGACGCCAATATCTTCAACTAGGTTATAGTCAAATCTTACTGCCCAATGGGTGTGTGTATGTGTGTGTTCCATGGTATGGGGAATTGAACCCAGGGCTTCTTCACACAAGTGCTCCAGCGCTGAGCTACATCCTCAGCTTTTTCTTAAAATTGTATTCTGAGACAGGTCTCGCTAGGTTATCCAGGCTGGTCCTGAACTTTTGATCCTCCTGTCTCAGCCTCCTAGCTGGATTACATGTGTGTGCCACCACACCCAGTTCCAAGATGTCTTTCAATCTCTTAAGATCACATCATTTCTTTTCTTTAATCTATTAGGTATTCACTTCTCAGCTTAATGATTTTCAGAGGGTATTTTCGTTTCCCTGCTTTTTGGGATCAAGAAGGACACACCACACGGTGGGCTCCACATTGGCCTACAGTTCCACAAAGTGCTGGTTAAATTTAAATCAACCTATATTTACTGTGCCAACTTTATGCCCACTGCTGTGCCAGTACAAAATAATATTACAAAGTATAACAAGAGCCTCTAAGAAAATGTTTTATCTGCTGGATGCCTACAGCCTTTTGTTCTTTGTAAGGGACACCTACTCATTCATTTTTCACTGGTATCACAGACCCTCTACCTTGTACCAGGATCTTCTAGGTACAAAAACCCACAAAGATAACTATAATACTGTACCATTCCTTTTAAGAGTCTATGGTCTAGTAAAGAAATGATACATTTAACAAACAAACAGTACTGTTTTATGGTGGAGGGGGTACTTTACTATCTAGGGGAAGAGACAGAAGTCATATCTTTTTAAAAATCTGATTCTAAAAGAAATATAAGAATAATGATTATTTTAAAATTTAACTGAAGGGATATAAAGGTGTAAGTTCCTTCCTTCTCCTTCCATACCACTTTTTATCTCTGAAGAATGACATCCACTTACTAATGGAGTCAAGTTTGGTACATCCAGATTTTTTTCTATGTTCATGAAACAGACATTTATAAATAAATATAAATACAGCTTTTTACATTTATTATATAAATGTGCAACATTTTATATACGCCTACTTATATAATATACAAATACATATGCACCATTTATATAATATGTACATATGCATGGAATCACGCTGTATACTTATATTTGGAAACTTCTTTTACATTGAATTATTTGTTGTAATCTATAAATAGATTACACAAAATACAAATGCTTAGTTCAGAAAATAATTCTTTTATATCACCACCATCAGGTCAATAAAAAGAAAAATTGAGGAACTCTCTGTCTCCCAGCCCCAAATCATTGCATTTATGGTAATCATTTCCTAGCTTTCTTTGTAGTTTAACTACTATGAGGAAGAAAAAGTTTACATTTACCAGGATGGGCAAATGCCCTAGGGCAAAAGCACTTGGGTTCTGAAAGCCTCTCTGGAAGCTCACTTTCTTTCAGATTTCAGTTTTTAATTCTGTATCTTTTTATGCTTTCTTGAAGTTATTTCCCAAAATGAAATGAATGTTTAATGTATTTTTATTTTTAAAATTCCAAGCTATCTTTGTACTAATAGAAGAAGGTTGCCCTCCTTCACCCAAGTGGGGAGGGCTGTGGGCTGGGAGTGAGAGAGACAGAGAAGATGAAACTGCCATGCTGCCCTGTGGATATTTTCTTATATCGTCAATAGTTTCAATGATTTTCAGCAAGAAGATTGTTCAAATCACCTCACTGCCATATTTCCAGAGAATATCTGTATCACTTCTCAATTTCTTCCTTGCTTTAGAGTTATAGTAATAAATGAGAATTCTTATCTACTTAATTTAACTCCTTAGTGATATTAAGAAACAAACATCTTTGATTTTCCACAGTATAAATAGAGAATTACAATAAAGAAACAGAGTAAAGAATAAAGAAATGGAAAAGAGAATGAATAGGAAGTTACTCTTTTCCTTAAAGAGTTTCCATTTTCTTTTTGAAGACAGAGAAGATGTATATGCATAAAACAATTTAACATGGGACAGTCTAGGGCAATAAAGATACAGTTTAAGTGCAATAACATATTCACACTGATTTCTGATGTATTGTCAACTGAAAAAAGAAAGTTGTAGAATGGTATGTTTGTATAAAACACATATCTACATATCCATCTCTCCATCTGTGCCTGTGCCTCCTGTGTATGTAAATGAATATGCGCATGATACACATGCCAATGCATATTTTAAAAAAATTTTTTTAGTTGTTGTTAGACCTTTATTTTTTATTTATTTACATGCAGTGCTGAGAAACTAACCCAGTATCTCACACATGCCAGGCCAGTGTGCTACCGCTGAGCCATAGCCCCAGCCCCAGGCCCTATGCATACTTTTGTTTATGCATAAAGGAGTTATTTTAAGACACATAGATGGACTAGAACTGGGAAGTCAGCAGAGCTATCTTTTCACTTTCAAATATTCTACATAATATTTTTTACAACAAATATATAACTTTAAAATTAGGAAAAACAAATTTACATTCACAGGAAAATACATTAAGTTGAAATGAGAGTGCAGTATGGGTGGGGGACTGGGGTGGGTGAACAAGAGTGATATTTTGAGTAGAAATCAGGCAAGGAATGAAATCGATACCCAAAAAAGACCTTAAGGAAGAATATCTGGCTCAGACTAAGTCCAGTTCTCATGGAAGAAAGATGATTAAATGGCCAAAACAGAGTTATAGCATAAAATATGAAAGCCTATCAATATTAAGAGTTTAATCACTGGTTTAATGGGAAATAGAAGTCATGACAGGTCATTTCACAAGGAAGTACATGAGGTAATATGAACCTTATGGAGTAGTTTGTGTAGGACGAGATATAACATGTGAAAATCCCTGGTAACTTGTCAGTAATTATAGGCTTTGTTAAGTGAGTTATATTAAAAAGTATATTTTGGGGAGATTACCTTGATAATCTTGTACCACAGGGGAGGAAAGGCTCAGAGCAAGATCCCTCAACTGCATAACACACTTGAGAGAGCTTGCCCAGTTCTCACAATGTAAAAAATGCAGACACTGTCTGACCTCACAGGATGGTCTGTAATTCCAGCTACTCAGAAGGCTGAGGCAGAAGGATCACAAGTTGGAGGCCAACCTGGGCAACTCAGCAAGGCCCTGTTTCAATACAGAATTTAAACAGCTGGAGATACAGCTCAGTGTTTGCCTAGCATGTTCAAGGCCCTGGGTTCAATCCCCAGTATCACACATGGCGGGAGATGGGAGGGTGCAGGGGGATCACAAAAAACAGTAACAAAACTAAGCAAAAAAAGAACTGATACCCTGGTTGCAGGAACAGAAAAGATGAAGCCAAGAGATTTTTCTAAATAAGTAATCAATAAGGCTCTACTTATTGCATGCAGGGCATGAAAGAGGAAAAGGCAAAGACTTCTAGGTTTCCCATAGGGAAATGATGGAAAGGTGATATCTCTGACAGAGCCAACCCATATTTGTGATCTACAGTGTATCTGGAGTCATGACAATCTTATCACCTCTGTTAGTCCCAACATATAACCCTCCCCACTTTTCATCACTTGGGTGAAGACCAATCAAATTGCATTAGTACAAAGACGGGTTGAGATTTTAAAAATAAAAGGGCATTTATACTGATTTTGTTTTTGGAAAAACATGTCAAGAATACCTAAAAATCTGGGCTGGAGTTGTGACTTAAGTGGTAGAGCACTTGCCTAGCATGTGTAAGGCACTGGGTTTAATTTTCAGCAACACACATTAATAAAAAAATGAAATAAAATAAAAAAGGTCCATAGACAACTAAAAAATATATTTTAAAAAAGAATACCTAAAAATCTTAAAATTTAGCATGCAAAATCACTACCTATTTAATGCAATGGGCAAAACTTTGTGATTGCTTGTTGAAAATTTAAAAACTCCAAATGACTTAAAGGAAGAAAAAGTCTACATAAATAAAAATAACCGATAGTTTTTAACATCTTTAGTGTTATTTTTTGGGGTGTTTTTACCACATGAGAGCCAGAATTGTAAAATTATGAAAACTAAAAATAATAATAATTATTAATTCCCCAAGTGGTTCTGATTTCCTGTGCTTTTAAAATTCTTTGCTTATAAGTAGATTCTGACTTGCAAAATGCACTCTACAACCCTAGGATGGAATCTTAAATCTTATTACAATATTATAGAATTCCCACAAGTCAAAAGGTCTGTAGGTGATCACATGACAGAACACAAAAATCGAGACCTGCCACATGCAGACCCCTTCTTTTTCCAAAAGGTCACATCCTGGTAGATGACAGGGCTGGGGATTGCACAACTAAGGCTCCAGAACTGGTTATGGCCCTGGAATGTGACCATTCTTTTGCAATGTAGTTGGTCACCATCACATGAAAATCTTGAGAAATAAAATCTCATTTACCTGGTAGTTCCTGTCAGAGAATAACTCATTCACACAACAGTCCTTTACTCTAAACTACTAAGCTATCCTTTCTAGTACTTATGACTAAGTTTTTAAAAGAACATTAAGAATGCTTTTACCTACAGTTCTTGAATGGAGTGTGAGGTTGTAGAGGAAGAAGAAATCTCTCTGCTTTAATAATAATAATATGAGAAAGAGGAGGTCAGAGAGGATGTAGATGAAACCAAATTGGCCATGAGTGGCTGACAGTTGAAGCTGGGGGGAGCACACAGACATCCACACTCCATCTTGCCTATTTTGTATACACTTGAAATCTTCCATAATATAATATGTCAAGGTTACCTTCTAACTCCATACCTAAAAAGAAATATCACAGTACTAGTAATAGCCTGAAATAAATGTATCATCCTTAAAACACTAAGATTTTCAGAGTTCCTGAGGCTTATTTTTTCAACAATAACAACAATCATGCCAGACAATAATCCTGATTATGTCCATTGCACACAGAGCACTGCACAGAGCAGGAGGTTCCTGTTCCTGATCTCAGCTAACCCTCATAATACCAATACAATGGTGACATTCAAATCTGTGAAAAAGAAAGATTGGTTCAGAGGAATTAAATGATCTTCATATCAATCGTTCATTCATTCCACTTTACTGAACAGCTACTGTGTGCTAGGCAGATCTGTCCTAGGTGTTAGAAAGAAATGTGGTTCCTCCTACTAAGAGGTGCAGAGTATAATAAAGGGAACTCATTTATAATGTGACAAACCATGATCTAATGTGACCTGTGCCACAATAAAGTTTTTTTCAAAATTTCTTTTGTTGTGACCTGCTATAAAAATACAATTACATTACACCCCAATATATAAAAATATGTGTTTAAGTGAAACAAATGTTTTGTGAAACACTATTCCTTTATGACACACACTGGTCTCTGCTAATATGCCCTATTCGGTACTCTTCCTTTTTTCATGAAATGCTAGTCACAACTGCTTATATAGATTTCTTTATCTGTAGTGGGTAGTGACTTGCAGAGTGCAAAAGCAATGTGATGAGCATGAGCAGAGTACTGAGGGGACACACAGGGAAACAAATTCTGTTCTAGGCAGGGATGAAAGGCTTTTCAAAGCAACTGGTCTCTGATGACTTATGAACCTTACAGTGGCAGAACTAGAACAAAGATGTTCAGATGCTTTAATCACTTTGCTCTTGCAATATATTGTTCTATTTTACACTGGCCAAATCCATAGCAGCAATAGACTGTGAACTCACTAGCAATCAGAGAAGTAAGTCATTGTCTTAAAGAATGTCAGCAGCCATTCACATTTACTGAGTCTTTATTATGGGCACAGTACTTCCTGTAGATTAGATCATCCTTTGACTACCTATAAAACAACTATAAACGTATTTTCTTTTTATACTATATAATTAATGCCTCCATCCTGACATGATAAAGTTTGTTCTATGGTTAATAGGTCTAAGTATTTGTCCTCTCAAAAATTTTATAAAATAAAGCCTTAAAAAAGTAAAAGACCAAGATAAAATATTAAATATAAAATCAGATACTGTAATTTTTAATCAACTACCAACATATTATGATGTTATTCACAGTCTTAATTTTCTATTTTGAAGTCTCAAAATTTTACTGTTGATCCAAGGCAGCTCATCTACTTTATACAGAGCTTAGTAAGGAGCCAGATAACCCTGATCCCTTTGCTTGAACAAGTATCTTGTGCTGCTGCCCCCTGCTGTCCAAGAAAGACAGGGGCAAGATCCTGGAAACCATCCACTTGGATTTTCTATTTTTATTTTTATTTTTATTTTTTTGCCCCTTTAGGTGCTTGTTTTGCAAACCTATTTTGTCCTTTTGCACCAACAATTTATTTGTGAACCTGACCTGGACTGGTAACTTCCTTTGCACCTTTTATCCATTCACTATAAAAAAGATAGTTCCCACATCAGCATCTAGCAGTCTGTAACAGGACTACTACTTAGAGGATATTCAACAAAGATCCATTGAGGAGACTGATACTGATGATGAACAGAAAATAGACTAAAGGAGGAAAGCTAGTAGGATTTCACAACTCAGAAAACTACAGCTGCTTCCCACTCACACTTCCTCAAGGGGAAACATGCTTTGAATATCAATGATAAAAAAATTTGGTTGGTGGATGATTTAAAAAGTAATCTCCTTAATTAAAATCAACCAAAACACCAATCAGGATTTGCACCTTTAATTATATAACTGAAGTGACTTATAAAATTGAAAGGATTCTAATTTACAGGTATTAACTCAATAATGGAGAATT
Organism: Callospermophilus lateralis; assembly: GCF_048772815.1. NCBI lineage: Eukaryota > Metazoa > Chordata > Mammalia > Rodentia > Sciuridae > Callospermophilus > Callospermophilus lateralis. The sequence goes on along the minus strand of NC_135320.1, from coordinate 76,854,773 downwards.
AGCCAGCAGGAAAGGAGAATTATATTTTTAAGAAAGTTATTGGAAACCATCAGCCATTAGTAAAGACTTTCTGATGTTTGGATAAAGCTCTTTGCCTGGAAGACACACTTAGGCTTGATAATTCTGACAGTTCTGCAAAAGTATGAACAGGTCAATGTAATACATTCTATAAGGTCTTCAAAAGAGCTTCCACCTGGAGCATTTTGTTTTGTTTTGTTTTGTATGGTGTTGAGGACTGAACTCAGAGCTTTGTGCACCTTAGGCAAGCACTCCATTACTGAGCTACGTATATCCTTGGCCAGATCTATTTTAAATTAGACCACCAAGAATAACACTATTAAAAATCTATAAATATTTGGTTGAGAATCAAATGATAAAACACTCAAACAATTAAACATAGATAGCTAAAAATAACAAAGAGTCTCCTGAATTTTTAATCCATAATATCCATATGGAGAAAGTAGAACTGGGGGAAAAAAAAAAAAAAACTACTGGAGTCTACTGAGAATAAAGTTGAACTTCATCTAGAACATAAGCCTGAGGTCATTTTATTTCTTAAAATCCTTAATACTATTTCCAACTTTTGTATAAAGTATTTTCAAATCTTAAAATTCAGTATATCCCAAACCAAACTCTCCTTTTCTTTCTTCTACACTTTCCTCTTGCTAACTCTCTTCATTACTTTGAATTGATTCTAGTCTCTAAAGTGGCATGCACATGAAAATTCACTGGAAAGGAAGCTAAAATATTAAAACTCGTGTAGTAGATACATGCTTCAAAAATACTCTTTAAGAGTTTGTGATTTTTAAAAGGCTGAGAATACTAATGCACAATACTGTGCACAATACTAACTTCCCAATACTGTGTGCCTCAGTAGGCTCAGAGCTTACATTTCCTGAGTCTCTTTCATCTCTCCTCTCCTTTCCACTTCCATTGCAACTGCCTAGATCAGGTTCTCCATGTCCTGCTTGCATTTCTGTGGCCATCTATTCTGTCTTTCTTCCTGTAGCATCTTTTTCCAACTCATTCTTCACTCTGCCACTAGAGGCATCTTCACAAGTCAAATAACAGCACTTGTCAAAAAACAAACAGAAATATATAAAAAATAGTCCAAAAACCTTGACAGTTCCCAGGGTTTTCTAGAATCTTATCTCAATCTGGAATAGTGGAAAGCAAGCATGGACTTCAAGCTTTGGGTTGTTTTGGCCTGCCTCTTGTACACATTGTCTGGGGGAACCTTCTGGGTTTCCTGAGCTTCTATTCTACTTGTGAATGGGATATGGACAGTTCACAAGACTGTAGGAGAACTGAACAAACTGAGATGTGTGACAGGAAACTGAGCATGGAGGCGGCACATGCTCCAATGCCTGTTCTAGGCTCACTTGCTCTGGTTGCACTCAGCCTTGTTCCTGCAAAACTACACTCGCCCGCCCATCCATCATGTTACACACCAACCCCTCTGGAACATTTGCTTTCCTCAAACATAACACATGCTCTCAGTCCCCTTGGGCTCTGATTACACTACCCCTCAACCTTAAATGCCCTTGCTGCCTTCTCCAGTGAAACAACCCAGGACCAGCTCAAATGTCAACTCTTCCAGGAAGTCTTCTCTTCATTCTGTGACCAGAATTCATTACATTGCCTCTGTGTTTGCCCAGCATGCTGCATGCAGCTTTATTTTAGCACTTCTGGGTTATATTTTTACTTATTTACATAGATGTTACCTGCACTGAACTGTAAATTCCTCCCAGGCAGAAGGCTTGCTTTTCTTCTTTTTATTTTCAGCAATTAACACCTTGTACTGAAAGGTATTTAAGAAATGTCTGCTGATTGAATAAATAAATATATCAAAACACTTTCGAAAGGAATAGTTTTGTCTTTTGTTTTATTTATTTATTTATTTTTTACCAAAACATCAAGCACTTTTTTTTCTACTTTTGAAATAACTCTTCGAAAAGAATGGCTATCAGAAAAATGTACCATAATTCATTTAATTTTTTAAAAATATTTATTTTTTAGTTTTCGGTGGACACAACATCTTTGTTTGTAAGTGATGCTGAGGACCGAACCCGGGCCGCACGCATGCCAGGCGAGCGCACTACCACTTGAGCCACATCCCCAGCCCCAAACAGTAGCAGATTTTTTTTTTTTTTTTGGTGCTGGGAATTGATCATTTAATCTTTATCAAACATAAAATAATAAATGACCTAAAACTGTACAATGTTAATACTTAAGATTAAAAACAATGCATAGAACAAGATAATGTTTTTAAACTGTCAAACTGGCTTAAAATTTAATGATATCAATTGTTACACACTATTAGACTACCAGTGATTATACTACTAATAGGGGGCAATGATTCAAACGGGAATAAATCAATGGTGATGCATACATAAAATGTGATATTAGGGATCAACTTAAATTGGTGTTTTTAAATATTTAACGAACTAATATGATACTGAGTGAAATAATCAGAACACTAAACTAAACCCAACTTTGCAAATATATATTTTCTAGAGACAAAGACTAAGGAAATATATAAGAAGTTACTAGGAAGTTATTTCTATGTAATAAGATGACAGACAATTTTTATTTTGCCCTCTTTATTAGCTGACTCTTCTGTAATATACACATTTTTATAATTAGAAAAGTAATTTTAAAAAGACTGGGCATGAGCAGGGGTTGTGGCTCAGTGGTGAAGCACATGCCTAGCACATGTGAGGCACTGGGTTTGATCCTCAGCACCACATAAAAAAACTAAATAAACAAAATAAAGGTATTGTGTCCATCTACAACTAAAAATATGTTCTTAAAAAAGACTGGGCATATAGAATTTCTAATTAAAGCTTAATGAGATTTGCAAACACAAAAAATAGTTTAAGAGCAAAATAAAAGGCCTCTTGATTTTTAATATTAATTTTAATACATTTAATCCAACATAATTAAAAACTAAGAGTTAAAGCTGTGTCTTAAACAAAGACATTAATAAAAAGTTGTCCTTAGTTCTAAACAGAAAGGAGAGTAAGTAAACATGTGACTCATTATTTGGTAGAAAGCAGAGCAGCAGCTTTGGAGGGGGAGGGACCCAGCTGGCATCCCATCAGCTCAGCCCCTCCTCAGCTGTGTGACTTGCTCTCTCTGAGCTGCAAGCAGCCAACCTACAATCAGGGGCAGGGTCTACACTCACTCATGGCTGATCAAAAGACTGTCTCAAGGCACCATTTATAAAATCCCCATCACAATGGCAGGGATATTGGAGGGCCTCTCCTCCTCACAGATCTGGAGACCCCCACCCTCTCAGTGGTTCATGTATCTAGGGACTGTTCCCCCATTCTGAGGATGGACCGGCAAAGGCAGAGTTCATTCTGAATTGAAGGGAACTTGCAAAGTCTGGTTAAGCTTGTTGGGTAGTAAAGGCTGATTCTAAAACAGACCAAATGACCTCTGATACTGCAGTCTGCACCAGTCATGGCTGTGATGTGGCCTCTGTAAAGCAGCAGGGTGGCTAAAGGAAGACTGGGGAGGGGATAGCAAAAACAAGCGTTAGGGAGGACATACAAGATGAGGAAGAGAAAGGAGAGAACCAGTTTGGAGGGCAATGTCATCAAACAGGCAGAGAAAAGAGGAAACTAAGGGAGAAAGCAGAAATAATCAGACTGCCAAACAAGGAGGAGTAAGGAAAGAGAGCCCGTTCTTCCTCTCCATTCCCTCTCCCAAAATTATCCCTCACTTGTGTCTACTTCCCTGCTTCTTTGTTCCTCTCACTCCGCCTTCATTATCAAAATCACGTTGTATTCTCAAGAGTCAGGCCCATTCCCACTCCCTCTGGGACAAGTGCATTCCTTCCTGCAGGAGTCAGAGAGTGAGAGCCTCGGCAAACACTCTAGAGTGGCCCCCAATGCCGGAAATGGAGACCACAGCCTCACCCATGAGCTCTATCTAGATTGACTCCCAGTGCAGACAGGACGGGGCATAGCACAGGGAGAGCAGCTGTACATCTCTCTACTTTCTGTCCTTGCCCATCACTGTCCTTGTCTGTAGATCTTCAACTATAAACCATACACAGTCTTCCTTTACAAGCCACCCACACAAATATTCCATGATTAGGATTTTTTATCTGATAATCATATGGTTACCTTCTTTTTCTGGTGAATTTCTAAAATATTATTTTAAAATGCCAGGATTGGACATGTTTAAAAGTAAATCCACACAAGTGGGCCACAAGAATCTTTAGCTGAAGCCATGGGGTGGGAATGCATCGTTTCCAGAGTGCATCACCTGGAGTCCCAGGGTGTCAATGAAATGTGCCAAGAATAAGCTTGAAACAAAATGCTGGATTTTGGTTTTGTTTTTTGAAGAAAATTATATGCATTTTTAATTTTTTTATTTTTGCAGATAGATATGATGGCTGAATTGAATCAAACATTTGGTACATTTGTGGATACTAAATGAGAGCAATTTCAGAGACTCAGGATACACTAATAAGTTAAAAGGTCTATTAACAACCCACTTTTTGGAAATTATTACTTGAAAAATCAGAAAACACTAACTCACAAGTATCTGGAAATGTGTTCACTCTCCAGTTAAAATGTGTTATTTTACACCTTATCAAACAGTACAATGATTTGTCCACAATTGCCAAGAGCCATACTCCCTGAAGTAACACTTAAAATGTCCTTGCAGACAGCTTTACTCAGAGGTGTAATTTGTTTCTATGTTAAAACATTTTCTTGTAAAATATACCAACAAAAATAAGTCCCTTATTAAATTAAAAAAACGAGTCCCATATTTTTTTAAAAAATATTTTTATTAGTTATTAAATAAAAAATATTTAATAAATTAAATTAATAAAAATATTTTTATTAGGGACTTATTTTTGTTTGGTATATTTTATTTACTTATTTATATGTGGTGCTGAGAATTGAACCCAGTGCCTTGCATATGTTAGCCTCAACCCCAGCCCAATGAGTCCCTTATCAAATAAAACAAATGCACTCCAAGGCACAAGGTATCTATCAAAGGAGCTGCTTGGCTCTCTCTCTCTCTCTCTCTCTCTCTCGGACCCTGAACCTTCTCAGTGGTATCAGCCATCTGCAGGACTGAGAACAGTGTGAGCTGGTGATTGTCACTCCTTCCACCTGTTTTGCAGCTCTCAGGACAAAACCAAGAATGGAACAAGAGCTTCAGGGCTCTGAATGACTACTGAGTAGTGTTGACTGTTAAAAGTATACAGAAAGCCTACATCCTGGGAGCAAATTTTTACCCCTCACACATCAGATAGAGCAGTAATCTCTAGGGTATATAAAGAACACAAGAAGTTAAGCACCAAAAAAACAAATAACCCAATCAATAAATGGGCCAAGGATCTGAAGAGACACTTCTCAGAAGAGGATATACAATCAATCAACAAATATATGAAATAATGCTCATCATCTCTAGCAATCAGAGAAATGCAAATCAAAACTACTCTAAAATATCATCTCACTCCAGTCAGAATGGCAGCTATTATGAAGACAAACAACAAGTGTTGGTGAGGATGTGGGGGGAAAAGGTACATTCATACATTGCTGGTGGGACTACAAATTGGTGCAGCCAATTTGGAAAGCAGTATGGAGATTCCTTGGAAATCTGAGAATGGAACCACCATTTGACCCAGCTAGTCCTCTTCTCGGACTATACCCAAAGGACTTAAAAACAGGATACTACAGGGACACAGCCACATCAATGTTTATAGCAGAACAATTCACAATAGCTAAACTGTGGAGCCAACCCAGATGTCCCTCAGTGGATGAATGGATTAAAAAAATGTAGCATTTATACACAATGGAATATTACTCAGCATTAAAAAAGAACAAAAATCATGGCATTTGCAAGTAAATGGATGGTGTTGGAGAAGATAATGCTAAGTGAAGTTAGCCAATCCCAAAAAAACAAATGCTGAATGTTTCCCCTGATATAAGGGGAGTGATTCATAGTGGGGTAGGGAGGGAGAACATGGGAGGATTAGATTAATTCTAGATAGGGAAGAAGGGTGGGAGGGAAGGGGAGGAGGAAGGGGATTAGCAAGGATGGTGAAATGTGATGGTCATCATTATACAAAGTGCATGTATGAAGACTTGAATTGGGTGCCAACATACCTTATATACAAACAGAGATATGAAAAATGAGGTATATATGTGTATTAAGAATTGTAATGCAAAAAAGTACATGTATAATGGCATAAACTGGTGTGATCATACTTCATATACAGAGATATGAAAAATTGTGCTCTATATGTGTAATAAGGATTGTAATGCATTCCACTGTTGTATCAATACAAAAATGATTGGGAAAAAAAAAAGTATGGCTGGGTTTGAGGTGAAAAGTGTCAAAGGGACAGGAAGGTTGTTACAGATCTAAGAGAGCTGCAAGCTGAAGGGAAACCTTGGGCTGTCACTGTCACTGTTAGCTAATTTGCTTTCTGGCACTGCCTCACTGTGCCTCTAATGACGGAACCCAACACTGATTTAAGAGCTGATTTTAGCATCTGAGGAAATGTGTAAGGACATCAGGTTCTCAGACTCAGCTTATTTTAAGGATTAGGACATATAGCCTAAAAATGAAATGCTGCATATGTGGTAATTTACTCTCAGCTTTAGCACCCTGGATGAAGCCACTTTGTTTTAGCAACACAGACTGTAGCAAAAGTACCCAAAATAATCACTAATTTTTAAAAACCCAATATCCTAAAAAGAGATCACACTATTACTGGTGCATTGACTTTCCATTTTCTCCTACTGCTAAGAGTTCCTTTCTTTTCCTCAAGAAAGCCAATTAATAAGCAACATCTTGTAATAGTTAAAAAAAAGTATGGAAAACTTTTTTATGTAAAATGTAAAACTACAAAAAAGCAAACAACTGTAGTCCTGTCAATAATTTCCTGGATATGACACCAAGTAACAAAAGCAAAAACAGTCAAAAAGGATTGGGTTAAACTAAAAAGCTTCTAAACAGCAATGGAAACAAGTGTTAAGAGACAATCCACAATTGGAAGAAACTATTTGTAAGCCACACATCTGATAATAGGCTAATATCCCAAACATATAAGGAACTCAAGCAACTCAACAGTAAGAAAACACATAACCTCAAGAACCTGAACAGGTATTTCTCAAAAGAAGACACAGGAATGACCAACAAATAGATGAAAAATGCTCATCTACTCTAATGCAAACTAAAACCAGAATGAGACATTGTCTCACTACAATTATATTGACTACTTTCAAAAAGACAGAAAGAATAAGTATTGGAGAAGACCTGGAGAAACAGTACCCTTGCGCTCTGATGGTGTGATTATCAGTTAGTATAGCCATTATGGAAAACAATTGGGGGTTTCTTCAAAAAAACTCAAAATAGTATTACTATATAAACCAGCAATCCCACTTCTGGGTGTATATATCCAAAGGAACTGAGGCCAGTATGTCTGGCCTTGTGCACGCAGCATTACTCACGGTAAACAAGATATGAAAACAACCTAAATGTCTGTCAGTGGATGAATGGATAAAATATGACATACATACAGAATAGAATATACTATTCAGCTTTTAAGAAGGTGGTTTTTCATTTGTAACAACATGGAAGAACCTGGAGGACATGATGATAAGTGAAATATGTCAGGCACAGAGACCAATACTACATGCTCTCACGGTATAATCTAAAAAAATGTAGACTCTAAAAACATTGAGGTCATAGAAGAAGAGAGTAGAATGGTGGTTACAACAAAAGACTGGAGATGGGGAAGGAGAGGGAAAGGGTCAAAGGGTATAGATTTTCAATTAGAAGGAATAAGTTTTAGTGACATATTGCACATTTAGCTGCCCACTGTTCATAACAATGTATATTTCAAAACTGCAGAGTAGATTTTAGATGTTATCATTAAAAAGTATTTAAGGAGATATGCTAATTAGCTTGATCTAATCATTCCACAATATATATAATCCATCAAAACATCACACGGTATCTCATATATACACAATTATAAGTCATAAATTCAAAATTAAATTAATTCTTACTACTGCAAGGTAATGATACAGCTGTACCCAGACTTTTAAAAAGCATGGGTAAATGTGTTTATTAATTTGCACATCTGCCTTCCCAAGCCAAGAATGTTTTTCCTGAAGGATTGTTATTAATTTTTTGCCTTAAATCTCCCAGTTTCTAGCAAGTAGTAAGAGGTCCATAAATAAATGTAACAATGAATGAAAGAAAAAAAAATAAAACTTCACAGAATAAGGTGTTGTATAAATGTAGATTTAATGAGCTTTTATTGAGGGCCTCCTTGTTGCTAGATCCTCTGTGTAGACTTTGATGTACATTATTTAATACATTTGTAAGGGTAAGACACATCTGCAGTGATAACAGAGTAACTACTGGATAAAACTGAAACTACTGGGTTATACTGAAATCAGACCCTTTAGATTATAAGCTGAAAAGGCCTAGTTAATCAAACCTTTCAAGTTATGCTAAAAAATTGATGTGCTTCTAAAATGTAGCAGCAGAACATCCGCATGACTGCCATTTGGGGAAATGCTAATGTAGGACTGGTACTCTACTCCCTACTCCTGCTCCAAAGCAGAGTAAGGGTACCCCTTTGGGATACCAAAAGTGCCTCAGGGATATTTTTGGCAGCCAAGGTGCCTAAAGTCAGAAAGCCCTTTAAGGAATCTCTTTAACCACAACAGGGAACTGCATATGACATTCAAGAATTGTCATCAGCTCAATTTCCAAATGTTAGTTTTTCATGTAATCATCATCTATCTCATGGAAAATTCATATTGATCTCAGCTCTTTTTCTTTATTAGGAAGAAAACTCCAAGCCAGCATAAGTGAATAAGTAGATTTCAATCGTCTGAAAGGATTTTGGGTGTGGTTAAGATAGCTAACTTTGAAAACTTAGCAACACAGGATACATTATGAGTAAGTTCTTTTCTTTTTTAAATAATGATGTTAACTCACCAGATCCTTCTGAAAGAGTCCTTTTATGAATTTCAATGAAGTCAAGCAGAGAACAAGTTGTAATATGAAACACAATTTATGCAACTATGTCGAAATTCTCTGACAGAGTTACATCTTCTAATGTAAGAATTTTATGGTAAAACAATTTCAAAATAATATCAAGAATTATGCTAGGCTCATTTTGGTTTTAGATTGCTACAGGAAAACTCTATACAAATCATGGAAATCCTAAAGCAAAGTAATAGTGCCTTTAAATTAAAAAACAACACCCCTCCCCCCAAAAAATGTTCCTTACAGTTTAAATTAAAGAGCTAAAACTAAACCTCAATTGAAATTATACTGTTAGGCAACTCCAAAAGCTAAACACAAAAACATGCTAAAATAAAGATTGCAACATCAAGGGAAAAACCATTCTCATATATACAGTTTTAGATTCTCAGCCATTTCAGACTTCTGCCCTGATGAAATCAACTAAGCTTTCATAGGTTTTCCCACAGTGAACCAATAAGCTACTCACTATTTCTCAGACACACTGGTTTACTCAGGGAAAGGCACGCAACAGTTTAAAGGGCCAATAGATTCCCGTGGGTGAATTTGGTCTGCCTTTCAAAACCAAAGAACTTCCCATTATATAACCTTTACTAACAGAGAATTTTTATTAACTATAAGGCAGGCCACGCTGCATGCCTCAACACACTAAGAAAGAAACAGAACTTTCTGAACGGCATGATCTATCTTGTCTGGTAACATCGGAAAATCAATGAATCCTACTTGGAGATTTTAGGTTGATGTGGTGATGTTTTCAATAAAAAATGCCAAAGCATCTAACATAAACCTTCCACGATAGTTTATTGATTCTTTATAAAACAATGTAAGTCTTCAAACCACAGAATTCTGAGAATCTAACTTTTCCGAAAATCTAAGAAAAATAATTCAGTTTCACCATTTCTCATATTCATTTGACTTTGAAACAAAATAAACATATTACTCTATTTAATATTGTTGCACAAGCGAATTCATAAGAATGAAATGTGTTCAGAGTTCCTAGAAAAAATGTAGCAATACAGGCTGCCAACTTGTTCAATGTCAAGCTTTAGGCAGTATAGCAGCACAAGCAGTAAATGACTCAAGAGTGAATCACGCTTAAGCTATTTTTGCTTTTAAAGTACTGCCAGGCACTGTGTTAATATTCAATCCAGAGTAAATTTAGCCCAACAAGAAAACAAGTGTTTCCATGGTTGCTTCTTCATAGTGTTTATGGTATATATGCAGCCATTAGGCACAGGAATCCAGCCAGATAAATTAAGTAGAAATATCATCTTTCATTTATATCCAGGCTTTAGAACACTGAAAACACTAAATGAAACTTAGGCAATTCTTCCATCTCCTTCTGTCTTCTACCTCCCCAGGCCAAACAGCAAATATGCAGTTCCTTTAAAAGTTTTTACCATGAAAGTAGCGTAAGTGGATTGTAGGTTGTGGGTTTTATCTGGTTTTATATTAAGAATCACAATTCTCTGATAATCTAGCTACAAGGGAATAAAATACTGCAAGTACCTAGAAAAAATAATAAAACTTTGGTCTACAGATATCAAACAGAATTCTTACACAGTCTCATATACAGTCAATGCTCAGGATCTGGTCAAGTGGCCAACATTTAGAAAGTGTTAAGAAATATCAGGTACAAAAGAATGAATAACATTGTGATTGTTTTTTAAAAGTGTTAAAAAACACATAATATGAAATTTGTAATCTTTATCACTTAGCATTGGTGCTACCATTTGGATACTGAATGTTCCTCAGTGGTTCACATGTTGAAAGCTTGCCTGCCAGCCTGTAGTGCTACGGGAAGGTGGTGGGGTCTTTAATAGGCTGGGCCGAGTGGAAGAAGTCAGATCACCGGGAGTGCCCTTGCAGGGGATATTGTGTTTCAGGCCCTTTCCTGGCTCTCTCTTTGCTTCCCAGCTGCCATGTGAACAGGCCTCCACTACCACATGCTCTTACCATGATGCTGCCACCCACCCAAAGCCATGGGACCAGTGACCAAGGATGGAAACCTCTGAAACACTGAGTCAAAATAAACCTTTCCTCCTTCAAAGCTGATTATCTTAGGTATTTTGTTACAGAAAGCTGAAGAATACAGTAAGTGTTGAGTACATTCACAATGTTGCGAAACAGATCTCCAGAACTTTTCATCTTGCAAAACTGAAACTCCATACTAAGTTGATTTTTTAGGTCTCAATTTTTTCAGAATACACTTTTTCTATTTCAAATGCACATGGATTTTTTTATACCTTTATTTAATTTATTTATTTTAATGTGGTGCTGAGGATCGAACCCAGTGCCTCGTACATGCTAGGCGAGTGCTCTACCGCTGAGCCACGATACCAGACACATGGATTTTTATACTTGAATAGCACAGTGAGTTAGAAAGGTGTGGAGGGGACAGATGCTAGAACTTTTCCCTTGTTAAATCCACCTATCTGTTTATAGCTATTAGAATCCTCAGCAGATCTTTAGAATCTTTGCTACAGTCATACAGAGTGGTTAGTATTTTGTTCAGCAAAAATAATCAAATAACCAATTTGTTTTGATTAGCAGAGGTTTCCAAGGTGGGATGTATATTTCTCAGTGTATGCAAAATCTTTCAAGTTCTATTTATAATTAACTTTTACCTAAGAAAATGAGAAAAATGAGGTTTCATTAATAATGTACATACTGACATTGTGCAGAATGTATATAACATGAATAAACAAGATACAAAAAAGTTCTTATGGGGGTGAACAATCAAACAGCATGGAGACCACTATTTTAAGGACAATGACTCCTGAGAGGCAGGAGCCTTCTCTTTGCTTTATTTTCTCTCTCAGTAAATGATTGTGTGTGTGTATATGTGTGTGCACGTACCTATACTAACGGTGAGTTTATTTATGTTAGCATTTCAAAGGTTACTGCCACAGAGGAAGCACAGTGGAAAAGGTTGGATCAGCAAGCCTTCTAGAGAGAAGATAGAAGAGGTAAACTGAGCAAGGAGAATCTAGAAAACAAACACACAAAGAATACTGCACAGCTGTGATGACAAAATTAGACACCACTACAGTCATACAGACATACAGCTTAATAAAAAATTCATGCTCTGAATAAAAACAAAACACAACAAACGAACAACAACAACAAGATAATCAGTTCTCTTATCAAGATCCCTAAACCTATAGGAACATCTCAAAATTATACTGACCATTCAAAAGCTATTTTTCATATTCTGAAAAAGCCTAGCACACGTTATATAATAGATAAGATCTTTCAAAACACATGACTCTGAGGATCAACTGTCTGAGGGGTGCTTTGGTGATGGAAAAGGTGGAAATTTCTTGAATGGAGCTTTAATTCCCATAGAAAATAGCCAGCACAAGACTTGGCATATCATACAGGTGTTTAGCAGGTCTTTGTGGGCTAAATGGATGCAATATATAACTGCATGCCCACAAAACATCTAACGCTCATGCAGCCTAAAAGTTCTGTTCGTTACCTGCATGTGTGTTAATTGTGTGGGTAACTTTCAAAATTTCAAGGCCTAAGGTACTGTAAGTAATTCATCAGAATATTTTCTTTCTGACGCGCTTAATCACTGATTTTACTGACTCACATTTACCTGAAAGTTCAAAGTTAGAGAGTATAAACAGCAGTTAAATCTCTACATCTTCAAATCTAAGCCAAGGTTAAGGTGGGAGAGGGGTGAATAGTTGAATCATGAGATTTTTAGAAAAGTAAAACTATTTTTTATGGTAGATCCAGAACATTATGTATTTGTCCAAATCATCTGATTCAGAAATTCCACCTCTGTGGATAGTCAAAAGGTGGTATTCCTCGACAGATGAAAGGATGAACAAAATGTGGCACATCCAAGGGAGTGTTATTCAGCCTTAAAAGGAAATGAAATTGTGATAAATATAACAAGATGAAAGAAGCTCAAAGCCCTGTGGTAACGAAATAAGCCAGGCACAAAAGGATAAATATTATATGATTCCAATTAAGAGGTACCTAGAATACTCAAATACATAGAGACAGAGAAGAAGACAGTAGTTACTAATGAGGAGGGGATAAAGAATCCTTGTTGAATGAATATACAGTTTCCGTTTAAAATGCTGAAAAAGTCCTAGTGGTAAATAGTAGTGATGACTGCACACTAAGCGAACACCTTAACATCACTGAATTGCACACTAAAATGTGTGGGTTCAGTGGCACACACCTGTAATTCCAGCTGCCTGGGAGCCTAAGGCAGGGGGATCATAAGCTCAAGGCCAGCCTGGGCAACTAAGTAAGACTCTGGTATAAAATAAAAAATAAAAAGGGTTGGGGATATATCAGCAGTAAATGTCTCTGGGTTCAATCCCAAGTACTCCTCCAAATTAGTTAAAATGGTAAGTTTTGTGTTATAAAAAATTCCACACACACACACACACACACACACACACACACACACACACAAATGTACAACATAGTTTAAGCCCCGATATAAATGACAGACTTTAATTAATAACAATATATCAACTGCCCTCTATATTAAATATAGGGGAAGCTGGTGGGAAGGGAGGCAGCATATGGGAACTTAGTACCATCCATTCAATTCTATAAATTTAAATATGTCCTAAGAAATAAAGTTGTTTATTTAAAAAAAAAAAAATTCTCAGCAAAGGCAAAGGGATTGCCCTGTGGCAAACTCCCTTTTGTGCACTGCCCTGTATTAACTGCCCAGAGACCTGTTGTTGTTGATTGCCTACTAATCAACCTCTTTGCTGGTTAAGCCTCCTTTTCTGCAGAATCTGATCTCATCCCTTTGTTCCTCATGTAACTCCTAGTCCTGAATGCTGGATTTTGGATGCACTTGTTTCCACGGGCTGTGGATGCTACTGCTACTCCCTACTCAGCCAACCTTGCTCTGACCCATGACTTGTCTTGACCTCAGTGTTTGTGTATATTCTGGCTGGAAGGCACTTGGCCTACTACCGAACTTTGGTTCTCTGAACCTTGAGATAGTTCCCTAATTCTGCCTGCTAGCCTCCTGTTTATTGTGCTGAGGCACAGTCCAGTTTAACAGTAATTAAATATGAAGATTACTTAAAGGAATAATATTGATACAGAATTATAATTTAATATGAGTTCTTTGTTCAATGTAAACTACTTTTTTATAAAGCTCTTAGGCACAGATTTTTTAATTCCCTGTTCTAATTTTTTGCCTTATTTCTATATTTAGAGTATTCTAGATGTAAAGCAAGAAATGCAAACTTGAATGCCTATAGGGAAAGACAGTCAAAGTGAACTATCAGAAAACAAAAGGGAATGGTATAAATAGTGACTGAGGCCCAACTCTTATCCAAAGGCACATAACCATAACAAACCTCAACACCAGCGAGGGGAACAAAACTTATTCTTTATACTAGATGTGGCCTGTAGACCTCCAGACCTCTGCAAGACTTGGAGGAAAGGAAGGAAGGGTAGAGGGAGGGAAAGAGGGGAGATGAAGGAGTGCCTTATGTGGACTCTACTATTTAGGATAATACATTTGAGCTAAATTACTTCACAAAAATGTACATTTACTAAAATACCAGAAAGGAGCTTAGACATATGACAGACATCGTAGGTGAAATTACAGTTTAGAATGACCGACCCTTTGGCCAAATAAGAATACAATGAAAAAAAGTGACTAGTTCTATTTACACTACTGGATGTGGATAACTCTACAAGGACCAAGAGGATATTTATTCTTCAATGTCATGATTCATTTTGTTTTCAGTGTCCTTACAGGAAAAGTCAAATAGCAAGGAATAAAGTTTAAAAAGCAAGGAATAAAAGTTTAAAAAGAAAAGAGCACAAGTGTTCAAGATTTCTTTTTCACACTGGTTTACTGTTTCAAAGCCAAATACTAAAGCTCTTTTTTTTTTTTCTTCCCCTATTCTCATTTTGTAAAAGGGAATTAAATTGTGACCGGTTATTATTTACTGCTGAATGTAAGTTTGGGACCAGAAAATATTACACACTGATCCTAAGATTTTTTTTTTTTTTTTTTAAACAGAGGGTGTTCTTCACCATAGGCATCTGTTTGCCTATCCTGAACACCTGAATTAGCAAAAGGCCCTGGTGATTAGAACTAGTCTGGAATTTGGTCACCTCCTTTGCACACACACGTAAAACTAAGTACTTCTATTATGTGCAAAAGAAACTGTACAACTGTACAACTACAGACACCAGACATACCCTACTCTACATTCAGAAATATGTATTACATATAATGTATTAGTACATTATATAAATACATTTAATAAAGGGGTTTTGACTCTGTGAGTAGTGCTTTGTGGCCTGTAGTTTCTTTTCACCTGATCAATCAGATATCCAACATATCTAATTTGAAACTACCTAATTCAAAACTATCCAAGTCCAAACAATTCATACTCTGGTCACAATTTTCAGTGATTTAATACTGAAGTGCTTCATGAGTCCTCTGCTGAGACTTCAGCTGGGCCAACAACATTACTGCCTACTCTGTTCCTGTCACTGTGCCCTTTAGAGAGGAGCTCATACAGACTGGCCAGGAGCTCAACCTCCCTGCATTGCTACCTAGCTGTGGCTGTTCAGCTGAGGAGGGGGCACACTTTTAGCTCCACTGAGTCTCTGAGCTTCCCTCATTGCTTGGGGATGGCATCTTTTTCAAGATTCTTCCCATCTACCTCATCCAGCTCTCCAGATGGACCCAGAAAGACTACTGAAAACCACTAGGAAGCAGTCATAAAATCCTAGATACCTTTAACTGAATTTGTGTTCACATCTGTAAGAAGTAAAAAAGTCAACAAAAGTGTTAGGTTTGAATACTGAGAGATTCACGTAGGTGGTAACATATGACAATGCTAATTACAATTTTAACACAAAGACAGAAACTAGTAAAAAATTAGGAAGCAACAACTCTCTTTTGTTCAAAATTACATATATAAAAGTGGACGTTAGCCTCTTAGGATATCAATCCACAAATAGTTACAAAACACTGTGGTGTGTAAGCTAGGAGGAAAAAGCAATAAAAAGATGCATAATGCAATGACTATTTTTTTTCATATCAAAATTTAAGATACTGGGTCTCAGAGGTACATGCCAATGGGATGGAATACCAGAAATGAGAACCTTCCTGGAAGCTAAGGAATGTAGTAAAGTCAGTGAAAATATGAGATTATCTGATATTGCAAAGAGGTCATGTAAGATAAAGGAGATAAGACAAAAATATCCAAAGGACAACAAACAATATGATGTAGTATCACAGCAGCTTATCTAGGATATGTAAGTGGCACAGAACAAGAGGCTCAACCAGTTGGCAAGTATGCAGGCAATGGTCTTTCCTTTGTGCTATCAATGCTGATTTAATATGATTATCTCTATAAAGGATAGTTTGTAAAAAATCTAAATATGCACTACTCTTTGACTCAGTAATCCCACCAATATTTATCTTACAGAAACAGACCTAGTTGTGTGGACTTTGTTTTGTATAAGACTACGCACTGCAGCGTTGTTGATAATAGCCAAAGAAAACTATCCCTGTTATCAAGCACTGGTTATAAACCATGAGCCATTAAAAAGAATGAAGCAGACCTGTTTATGATACAAAAGAATATCCAAAATATACTATGTGAAAGAAGCAAAGTACACAGTGTCTCCTGTGCTACCATTAGCGCACACACACCACCATAGGGAATATTTCTCTAGGGACGCATAGAAATTGGTAGTAGAATGGCCCCCAGAGAGGCCAAGGCCCACTTTCCACCACATGGTCTTTTGTACTTTATGGATATTGTGCTATATGCATCCACTACCCAATTAAGAAGATAAAAACTTTAACGAGAGGCAGGGAAGACATGTACAGAGAGTGCTCTGGAACAGACAAGACTGTCTAGGGAGGTGTGGTTACTGAACATTTCCCACAAAAGGAAGGCTGAATGAAATAATCAAGGGAATAAAAAGGCTGGGAGGGTAAACTTGAGGTCAGACTGGCAAGAGAGAAAAGGAAATGAGGTGACTTTTGGGTTGAAAAGAGTAAGGTAGATCCGAATGAAAATAACATTAGGCAGATATTAAGTACTTCCTTTTCTATACTTTTCTTATAGTACTTTTCTCTAACTAAATTGGTTATGCATAAAAATGTATAATAGAATCCATTCACTTATTAATCAGATGCCTATCATGAGCTAAGAACTATGTCAAATGTTGAAGACATAAAATTGATGAGGTTTAGTCTTTACCCCCCAATGAACTACCCATCTGAGGAAAATACAAATCCGGGGAGAGGAACAACATGATTAGCATAAACCCAAGAGTAATGTCCTTTCTATGCTACATGATGAAGTGATAATAGTGATGGTGAAAAGCACAGTTAAACACATATAGTGTGCCATGACACTGCTATAGGTGACTTTCATTTATTAATTCACTGAATCTTCACAATAACCCTTTGAAGAAGGTATACTTTTATTATGCTATTTAACAGATGGAAAAACAGGCACATAAGGGTTTAAAAACTTACCTGTGGGTTACACAGCTAGTAAACCCAGAATCAATGCCAGAATGTGCAGCTCTAAAGTCTAAGATATCAACTACTGCTGTTCTATAGGGACCTTGAAAGAACAAATGCTAATCTCAGAACAATAATACCACTTTTTATGCATAAGGCTTTGCATCTTGCAAAATACACATATGTGCTATGTCATTTGTAACTTAGAATAGTCCTGTGATATTCTCTTTAAAATTAACAGTATTATACTGCAGCTTTAAAAAGAAATGAACAAAACTACTATTAATTGCCCAAATTCCTAAAACTAAAAAAATAACTGAGGTAGTAAAAATGTTTCTCTCAAAAAATTCTATAGAAATTCATCACAAGGTAGCATTTAAGTTAGGCAATTTACTAGTTAAATACCTCTGAATAGGAAAGGCAATGATGAACCAGACAATGGGATTGATTCGTCATGGTACTTTAAATGACCTTTTAATAGCAAAAGATTGTCCTGATTTACTTAAATAAAATTATTATTCTTACATTTTATTACTAATTACATAGTTATATCAAACACTTTGACAAGTGATAAATGTTTAAGTACTGTACTATCCAATTAGCATTAAATAAAATGCATCCTAACTGATTCTTCTCCTTCTCAAAATAGTTTAAATTATTTAAAGGATCAGTTAGAATCAAATGTTTATAAAGCAAATTTGCCTTTCAAATTTAGGAAAGGAAATTCCCCAATTATTTCTACCAGCTTAGCCACTAAGGAGATCCAGATACACCTGCAGAAAGTACCAGCTGACATTACTCAACAGGGGTTTAATTACTTTTGTTAATTTTGGATTTCCTTGTTGGTAAGGATATACATTATTTTTTAAAATTAATACATGGTTACAAAGAGCACTGTTGAATAAAAAATGTGTACTTTCTTTATAAAATAAAACATTCTTTACTGAAATTTCCAACCAAAGCACACAAATACCTGATGAAACAAAACAAAGCCTTCGAAACATGGGGCAGAGAAACACTGGCCAGTCGCACTCCCGCACATGCTTGCCAGTCTTTCCACAGTTCTATTATTCAATGCTCTTTATTTTACCATGTGAAGAGCCTCTCTTTAATTAAACAATTACCCTCTTGGGAAAACACAACTCAATTCTAAATTGAGTAAGATCCTTACCTCTCCACTTACTCAAATTCTCTCTCTTCTTCAAAGTCTTGTTTTTCTCTATGAAGCGACACTCTCTGGTTTCAAAGATCTCCTTCCTTAGATGTTAATTATATGAATCACATATTCTAGCACTCAACCATTTGCCTCCTCATTCTTTCTCTAATTCAATAGCACTCCATTTATATTTCTTTCACGGCACTTATTTTGCTTTGACTTATAGTTACTTTAAATTTATTTCTCAGGACTGGGAATCTAGCTCAGTAGTACAGCACTTGCCTGGATAGGTGAGGCCCTGGGTTCAATCCTCAGCACTCCACACACAAAAAATATTATTTCTCTGTTCCCTTAAAAGGACTAAGTTGTATTCATCTGTGCACTATCTTCAATTAAAGCAATAATAAATGTTTGTTGGGTATAAATTTTGCTCATCCAATAAGTGGTAGGACTCACTGTATTGTTTTCATATAAGTACATGAGAAAATTATGTCAGATTTATTCCATTGTCTTTACTTATCTCTATCCCCGTCATATGGCATGAGAATTTTTAAAAACCCACAAAATGTGTTTCTTGCTCATGAAGTTGGATAGGGGAAGTCAGGTTTGACTGTTATTCTTCTTTACTTTAAATAACAATTTGTAGGAAAGAAAAAGGAAACAAGGAAGAAACTCAACCAATACTACCAATGAAGTATTATCACAGAAAATAAAAAATGATTTATTCCACTGCCCATCCTCATCTTATAAGATTATGAAATTTCATTTGTGAATTTTAAAATATGAAAGTTATGCATAACTCTCTGCTCAGACTCATAAGATTGTGAATCCTTGATAAAAGAAAATTCAGTGTATTTGGCACCGAAGTCCCCCTTCTGAAGTCCTGCTCTTTCATGGGACATACTACTACTATTAAATAGTGTCACCATTCCCCCAGTTGTCCAAGCTAATATCATCAGAACCGCCTTCAGCTCCTTATTCTCTGAGGTCTACTGCTATATTAAATAAGTTGACAAGCGCTACAGACTCCACCTCCCCAACACTTACTGCAGCCATTCTCTCCTTTCCAATTAGCCTCTGGTAGTTCAGGATACTATCAGAACTTGCCTGGACTGCTGCAACAAGACCTCTCCCCATACCAGTTTTCCTGTGGACCACAATCAGATTTACCTTCTTAAAGTTCAAATCTAATCAGATAGCTCAGCTGATTAAAAACCTCTTAGTACTACTCCCCATTACTTACTTACTTACCCGTCCTATTCAAGGCAACAAGTAACTCCATAAACCAGTCCTAACCTACCCTTGTTTCTTTTCTCCCAGACTCTTATGGTCTAATATAATTGGATTACCTATTCCTCCTGTCTTATGTCTTTTTTCATTTCCATTTGTGGTTTAATGGTATGTCCTCACTTGGTAATGGTCATTAGAAAACAGACACACAAAATTTCATACTACTTTAAAATTTAATATTATAAAACTTTTTATTTTATTTTATTTTTGTACCAGAGATTGAAATCAGGGACACTTAAACCACTGAGCCACATCCTCAGCCCTTTTATTTTATATTTTTATTTATTTATATTTTATTTTATATTTTATATTTTTATTTCTTAAAAATAGAAAGTGTATTATCATGTTTTCAGAACACCAGCATTTGAGAAATAGTGAGCTATTCTTGTGATCCTCCTGCCTCAGCCTCCTGAGCTGCTGGGATTACAGGCATGCACCACTACACTAGGCTGCTTAAACATTTTAAACATCCCATTTTGTAGATAAACGAAATAGTCAACAACTTTATAAAATTATTTATTAATAACCAAATTGTTTTTAATAATATTCTGCTAAGGTCAAAAGTTTATGACTATTTATGAATCTTCCTATTAAACATTACAGGAAAAATATCTTTGAACAGAAAGCATTTGGTTTGGAACTATCATATTAGACTTGATCCCCAAAAGTATGTTTACATGGAAAATATATTAAAGAGTCTTGACACATATCCTGAACCTTTAATATTCAGCTTATTATGATTATTTTAGGATATTGTTGGACATAGCCACATCAATGTTTATAGCCACAATTCACAATAGCTAATCTGTGGAACCAACCTAGATGCCCTTCAGAAGATGAATGGATAAAGAAAATGTGGTGTATGTATACACAATGGAATATTGCTCAGCAATAAAAAAGAATAAAATCATGCATTTGCAGGTAAATAAATGGAGTTGGAAAATATAATGCTAAGTGAAGTTAACCAATCCTAAAAAACCAAATTCTGAATGTTTTCTCTGATATAAAGTAGGCTGATTTATAGAGAGATTGGAAGGGGGATCATGAAAAGATGGTGGGATGAGATGGACATCATTACCCTAAGTACATGTATGAAGACACGAATGGTGTGAATATACTTTGTATATTTTAACCAGAGATATGAAAAATTGCATTCTACATGTATATGAATTGTAATGTATTCTGCTATCATATATAACAATTTAGAATAAAAAATAAATTTAAAAAAACTTAAGCTTAATCCTCAGATATGGTTGGCGTGTTCTGTTAGTTACAGTGATGGTGTTTACAATCTACACAGGCGCACTCCTTTCAGCTCTCTGCTCCTCAGGCCTCCAGTGCTATTCCCACTGTGATCTCCAGTTCCCAGCCCATGCCATTAACAGCAGTGGCCATAAGAGCAAAAACAAACAAAAAAGAACAGCTCACTATTTCTCAAAGTCTGGTATTCTGAAAACATAATAATACACTTTCTATTTTTTATAGGTAGGGTCATGTGGAACTTGCTATTCAAGTCAAAATGAGTCAAGCAAGATGAGAAAGGGAGTTCTTACAGTATATCTGCTGGGGTGAAGAGCAATCAAAAACAGGAAACAGTATTTTATTGATATGGTTAAAGCATAGCAGAGCACTTGTTCAAATATTAGATTATAGATTGGTTATTACACAATACTGGGTTCTGTTCTGTACAAAGTTTTGAAATAAGATAGCTAGCATCTTTTGAAGATGTCATAAAATGTGCCTCAAATTCCTCTCTTTCTTCCAAAAATCTCACACATGAACTTTCCTAGTCTTTGTTATTAGATATTCCTGTCCAGACCAAGACTCCCTTACAGGACTCATATCACAGATGTGCACTGACTCTATCTCAGGGAAGCCTCCCAGAATTCAGTGGTGTCTGTGGACAGGCACAAAGATGGGCTTGCCTTAACTAGAGGAAGAGAGAGGAGGGAGTAGAATATTCCTGGATGAGATCAGCAAGTGTGGGAGTCTGAAGGTGAAAGAGAACACAGTACTTTCTAGGAATTACAAGTATTTGGGTCAAAGGCTAAAGAGAAAAGTGGAAAGAAAGAGAAAAGGAGCCTGGGGTCATTAAGGCCTTTAATATTCCAGAAAAGCTGAGGGGAACCACCAAAAGACCATTCATTGCCTGACTCCTGCCAGCTACACGTGGACAAGCATGACCAGACCTATACTATGGAAAGATCATGGCTCTGGTAGAAGCTGGCAGGAGTTAAGTTTGAAGTAGGGAGCATGTAGGAGGCTAATAGTAAGATCAGAAATTCAGCAGTAGCAGCAGCGGAAGCAGGAGAGAGGGAATTGGCAGAATTTGCAGGAATGATACTAGACAGCACATCTCATTAACTGACAGATTATCCTTACTTTTTGCAGGAGTCATTTTTTGCTTTTGATAAATATAAAATAAATCCACTGTGATCTGAAGCAGAAGAAAACACACCTAAACAAGCCACTACATTTTCTTGACTCTATAATACTATCAAATGTAAGAAATGTGATCAACTTGGGCTGGGGATGTGGCTCAAGCGGTAGCGCGCTCGCCTGGCATGCGTGTGGCCCGGGTTCGATCCTCAGCACCACATACAAACAAAGATGTTGTGTCTGACGAAAAAAATAAGCATTAAAAAAAAAAATCCCCCCCCCAAAAAAAGATCTGGATTTAATCCCCAGCATCCTCCCCACAAAAAAAAGAAATGTGATCAACTTGATAATTTGGAAGGAGGTAGCATCAATACTACCACATAACAGGAAAGATGGAGGCTATTCTGACAATTTTTTGGAAGAAGAAATTAAAAGTTCTTGAGTCTAACTTGTTTCTTACTTTATGTGACTGAAGTTTTAGTCAAAGTACAGTGTGCCCTAAGGAAAGAAGAAGGAAGAACCTTCTGTCAGAAGGACCCTATGAAAAGTCTAGGTGAGGACAGTTGCCAGGAAGTCTGGGAACACCTCCAGCCAACTGGCAGCCACACTCTGTACTCAGAGCATAGTTGTTGC
Organism: Callospermophilus lateralis; assembly: GCF_048772815.1. Classification (NCBI taxonomy): domain Eukaryota; kingdom Metazoa; phylum Chordata; class Mammalia; order Rodentia; family Sciuridae; genus Callospermophilus; species Callospermophilus lateralis. Next base: position 76,831,776 of record NC_135320.1, on the reverse strand, counting down.
CCAGGCCTGCCAAGATGACCTTGGGGAAAAGGGACATGAGGCCTTATCCATGTGAGACTATGTATTATAGTATTTGTCATGGACATCTGTCTCTTGAGGGGAAAAAAGATTCCTGATTTTAATATATAATCCCCTTTTGTAGTCCTTCATTCACTGTCCAAACATATGGAACCCTGGTTCCACACCAGGTACTGTTCTAGGTTCTGGGGATACAGAAGATCAAGGCAGACAAATGCTTCCTGTCTACCTGAACGGACAGGATAACCAAGTATCAATAGCAAAACAAAGAGAAAGAAACCTAGCAGTAAATAAAACTGATTAATTTATTGGATCTTTAAACCGTACTGTTTTGTTTTAAAAAATAACTTGATGTGCACATACAAATATTTAACAATAAATCCCATCAATACGTACAACTAAAAAAAATATAACATAAATATATTTATTTTGGAAAACTTGACACAAAATCTTTCATTGACCCCATGCCACTCTCTCATTTTTTTTCTGCTGATTTTGCATGTCAAGTTCTAGGACCCAGAAATCTCAAGTGACCAGTCTCCTTTTTCTTTCACTGCTAAGACGTCAATTACTTTATGCACAGTAATGGAGGAGACCATGCATGCAGGCGTAGACAGAGGGCATACAGGAAATCTGTGTAATCTCCACTCAATTTTGCTATGAACCCAAATCTGCTCTAAAAAATAAAGTTTATTAACATTTTTAAAAATGAGAATGTATGGGCAGTGTATGTCTCAAGGAGCTATGGGCTGCTGGGTGCACTGACCTGTGTCAGTAATCCTAGTACTTGGGAGGCTGAGGAAAGAAGATCAAGTTCAAGGTCAGCCTCGGCAACTTATCAAGACCCTTTCTAAAAATAAAAAATAAAAAGGACTGGAGGTGTAGAGCTCAATGGTATAGTACCCCTGGGTTCAATCCCCAGTACCAAAAAACAAACAAAAAGCAGCTATGGGTTGACGGTAAAGCCCATATGGGTCTCAGCAAGAGCCATTTCTACCTGCCTCCCTTCCCAGTTCCAGATCTCAGCCATGCAATGTCCCTGGGTGTGATGTATTCTGAGATGGTGACTAGATGATGTGAGGGAACTAAAAATACACATATGAAGTATATATTTAAATAAGTCATCAAGTGATGCTTTTTTAAAGGCTAACTAAAAAACTATGATCAAACACTAGAGATTTTTCTCCCCACTTAAATCTAACATTGTCTGTAAAAGAATCCCTAATATATTGAAGACCTACAGACAGCTCCACTTCATTTGCTTATAATACTTTTATCAGAGTAGAGGGTGATTCATTATGTATGTGAATAGTACTATTCTTGACACTTCAATATCTGCCTCCCTATCAAGAAAAGGTTGCCAAACCCAATATTGTACTGAAAACTGATTTCTGACCTTATCAACATTTTTGTTCACACCCTTGCCAATTACAGAAATTCCTTAACTACTTGACAGTCTAGCAATGTTTTATCCTCCATACAATCTCTTAACACTTTAGCAAAATGACCCAAACTGTGTTTATTTCTTTGCACTTAAGAATTCATGCCAATTGATAATGACTTTTCAAATGTTTATTTTTATGCACTTTAGGATGTAAATTAAAAAGACCATTAAAGTAAATGTCTTTAACAAAAAAGATCAGATAACTATTCTCAACTTATAAAGCATTTCAAATACAGTATCTGAATTAATCCTTATACAACTCTGTACAGTAGTTAGTTTTCTATTATTACTACTATTTCAACAACATACTTTACAAAAAAGTAAAATTTCATTGAATTGATCAAAAAAGCACCAACTATTGTGTGGTTGAACCACAGTTTGAACTTACATTTTGATTCAAAATTTCAAGATTTTCCCATGGCTTGGACAATCTAATCTTAATACTGATTAAATAAATGAGTTGAAAAAGTTATCCAGTAAAAAGAACTTAATGACTAATATAATTTATAACAAATATAAGACAAGTAGTTCTGAAGGATGGTACTTAAACATAACAAGTAGACAAATATGATCATTTAAGACTATAAGTAATGTGCATAAACACACTTGTTTTAGAATTACAAAGAAACGTATTGTACTTCTACCAAAATATTGTAGAGTGGTGCTAAAGACCAGAATGTAGGCTCCAGGAATATGCTTTTATGTTTTGTTTGCCATTATAATCTCAGCATACTCAGTTGTTGAATGAATGAATGCTAAGTACAACACACAGCATAAAACTGAGTGTTCTCAGCTATAGATAAATATCTATGTCGACAATACCAGGACACTAAGTAGAATTTAATTTGTTAGGTAAATACTGTATGGCTTACATGTGTTCAGACCTACACCAAGGTACATATACATGGATCTTTCCTTTTAGATAATATGCTGCATGAGATCTGGAGTTTGGTGTCAGATTTGTATCCCAGGTAAGCAACCTTTAGTACACTGGTTTTCAACCCTGAGGAAGTCTTAGCAATACCTGGGGAACTTAAAAAATGCCTTCAGGCCTAACCAACGAAATCTGGTTCTGAATCTTAGGGTGAGGATTGTGCACTGAAATTGTGTTCTGTCTTTAATGTTCAAAGTTGATAGTGATGCCCAGTGAGGGGTGTGCACCTCTGCTGAAGACAGTGGTTCTCAACTGTGGCATACAGGAGAACCATTGGGAGGATTTCTTAAAATTCAGTCCCATTCCCAGGTTCAGATTTAGTCAGTCTGGATGGAAACTGAAATTTTGTAGTTTTAAGAGGTTTCCAGGTGATGCTAATGTTGCTGGTGTGGGAAGCATCCATGGTTTTTGGATTGAATTAAAGAATAAAGATAGAAGATACTATGACCAGAGAAACATGAATATGACATGAAAATACAAAATATTAAAATATTAGGAAAACAAATAAAAGCTACAATGAGATACCTCCACATACTTATTAAAATGGCTAAAATGAAAAACAAAACCAAAATAACTCAGGTGCTGGTAAGGGTGTACAGCAACTAGAACTCTCACACATTGCATACTGGAAGAGTTAGGCACTTTCTTTATAGGTAAACACCATATATTTAGAATACAAACCAGAAATGCCAGCCCTAGATATTTACCCAAAATGAAACTTACATCCACATAAAAAACTGTACATGAATGCTGACTGCAGCTTTATTCATAATGGCCATGAGCTGGAAACAACCAAAATGTCCTTCAACCAGTAAATGTACAAAAATCCCATGTCCACCCATATGTCAAGTTCTAGGACCCAGAAATCTCAAGTGACCCCACTTAAATCTAACATTATGTCTGTAAAATCCCTAATATACTGAAGACCTACAGACAGACCTTCAACCAGTGAATGTACAAAAATCCCATGTCCACCCATATGTCAACAAAATGCTACAAACTTCTGGGACCAGTCACACCAGGGATGGATTTCAAATGTATTCTGACAAGTGAAGAAAACCTCTCAAAAGACTACATATTGTACTGTTCCATCTACACATTCTGGAAAAGTTAAAACTAACAGTAGGAGCCAGGTGCTGGGAATAAGGGAAGTGTTGATGTCAAAGGAACAAAAGAGAACTAGAGAGGGGCAAGAGAATTGTGCAAGACACTTGATCTCACAGAACCTCATCTGAAAATAGGATTAATAATACTAATCGACCACTTGTAAGGATTAAATATAATCATATTTGGAAAGTGTTTTCTAAGATAAGATATATCTTATAAATAATAGAAATGTAGACACATGGCTTGCAAACATGCCTCTTCTTCTTTCTTCATATACGAAGGGCAGCCCCCTTTTTTCAAGAATGACGAATACTTTTTTCAAGGGCAAAGTGACAAGGCTGCTTTACATGAATGCATACTTACTGCAATCATTCTAAACATACAACTTTATATCCTGCTTTTTAAAACTCTTAATAGCATAAGCATTTATTTACTAAGACTATTAAAATTACCCTAACATCATTTTTAAATGCAAAACAACCCCACTGTCAATGCAGCATATTTATTTAACTACTGTTTGTCATATTATGATTGATACATTCATTATAAATAATATTAAAAGATATTGTTGAATAAACTTTGCCCCGTTATTTCAGAACATCTCTTTTTTTAGAGAGATTCCCAGATATGGAGTTTCAAAGCAAACATCCTAGAATTGACAGTGGGGAGGAGGCAGCACTACCTTAGCAACAGAGCATGTCACAAAGTATAATGAGGATGTGAAATCCAGAGTCAGACACCGAGTTGCCAGAGGGGACATAGCTCATTCATCAGTGTTTAAGTCAGGTCTTTTGTTGTACCACATTAATGCTTCCAAAATCTTAAACTGAAATTGATGGTAGCAAGTCATTAGTATAATTATTTGAATGTGCAAAATTATACCACTTTGCTTGATTCAAATGTTATTCACTAGCAATACATTTTCACATCAGTGGCTCTGAATTTCCATATGCAAGAGCTAGTTTTTCCCCTTTTGTAAATGCTGCCATACACATATAACAACCTTCAATTATAGCTACTTTTCAAAACCAAATAATAATTATTAACTTGGTACTTTTTTTACTTTAAATTTTCAGAATGATTAATGATTAAATCATGATCACTTGCTAAGCACAAACAATAACACACCATAAACTGAGCTGCAAAAATTCTATTTAAAATCTCTTTCCAAAAAAATCAAACATATGCATATCTATAAAAATGAAGTATTAGAAATATTTAATAACTTTGCCTGACACTCCCTTTCTAACAATTACAAAACTTCAATCATTCCACTCCAAGAATTTGACAAGATAATTATATTCTTAAGTATAATGTCCATTGGCTCTGGGACACATGATTTGGTCTTCCTACTTAGATCCCAGCTGCTTTCTGAGCATGGATAACATCACACTCATAAAATAAGTCACAATAAGAGAAACACCCAGAGTTCACAGGTGTTTAAACTTACCACTGACTCATCTGTCCCTTGATAACTGAATCTTTCTTTACAAATTAAATTATAGCCATCTCTCATTCTAAAACTTCCCTTTTCCTCCTGAACATATTTGTTATCCTTGAGGCCTCCTGACTGTGAGACACTGGGTAAATATGTCTCCTCCATGATTCTTATTATATGGTGTTTGGTCTGCTAAAAACAGAACCTACATTTTTCATGCATTCCTTTCCCACATATGGATGTTGTAAAGATTAAGCAAGATGATATATGTGCAAGAGATTATTGTTGTTATGCTTGAAATAAATTTCATGGAACTTGTTCTAAACTTGTGATGCAATAAATATCCTCTTCCTCTTTGCCATAACTTAGCAACTATTCACACTGGAAACATCATTCTTAGGCACAATCTACTGAACACATTGCCAAAACCGTAGGATCTGGAAAAGAAGGACTGCTATGAGATGTCTGATATCATCCTGACTCCCTGACTCTGAATGCAACTGGCCAAAAAAGAGATTTTCTCTAAGCTAAACAAAGCAAGTTCCCCTCAGTGATGTCAGGGTACATCAATGTAATTCTATGACCTGGGAGACTCAAACATATGATTTTCAAGAAATGAATATGATGGTTGAATTAAAAGAAGGGAAAACACATAAAGTATTTTCAAAAGTTGGTATGGTATAGGAGAAAAAAAAATGAGCTTTGTGTGGTCACCAAACCTGGGTTTGAATTTCAGCACTTAAGATCAACGTAAATTATACTACCTCTCTCTTCTTTTTTGAGGGGATGAGGATCAAACTTGGGCCTCATACACATGCCAGCAAGTTGTCTACTATGAATTACAGCCCTATCTCTTTGCCTGTTTTCTGATCTGCAAAATGGCTAAAGCCACCTAGGAGAGTTGTGAGAAATAAATAATAATGTATATGAAGTAGGCAAGTACCATACCACTTCCCCTTTTGTAAATGCATAGGTAGACACTCCAACAATGCCTACTGTTATCATAATCCAGCAAGCGCTCAGACACCAAACAAAGCCTTGTTATCATTTTCATAACATCCATCAGGAATGGGACAATTGCAGACTGAATGTGGAGCAGATGGATGTCTTTACTGCTCAGAATAAAGGAACTGTAGAAAAGTTAATTCATCAAGATAAAATAGCTCTCTGATAATTTAATAACCAGATTAAAACCCCACCATTAATGAATTCTTTAATTTGAATAAATCTTTATTGGGGGGGGTGTTATGGGGAATTGAACTCAGAGGCACTCATCCACTGAGTGTCACATCCCCAGCCCTATTTTGTATTTTGTTTAGAGACAGGGTCTCACTGAGTTGCTTTGTACCTCACTTTTGCTGAGGCTGGCTTTGAACTCCTGATCCTCCTACCTTTGCCTCCTGATCTGCTGGGATTACAGGCATGTGCTAAATTAATCTTTATCTTCAAAATTTAATTATTTAGTACCCCAAATCTATTTTAAACTGGAAAATACAACTTTACAAAACGAAAGAGAGAGGACAGCTATACCTCGTTCAGATGCCCCCTTATTCTCTAGCCATCTCCTGGTTTCTGATTCTATTGTTCATTAACTTTGTAACCTCAGGCATGTCGTGTCTCTCTGACAGGACAGACGCTCTCAAGCATATGACAATTCTCCTGAAGGTTCTGTTGACCATCAAGGACCTCTGCTTAGTAGTGTCATGTGTCTAACCCTCATGCCGGAGCACAGGGGTATAGCAGTGAGCAAAACATGTAAGTCCCGGCCACCTGCTCTGGTTCTGAAGAGATGCTATAGGAAAAGGAGAGCCACTAGGAGGAATGGTAAAGTGAAGCAACTAATGTTTCTGAGGAGGAACCCCTCTGATGAATGGCATCCCTAAGTGAATCCTTTTGTACTGCTAGAGACCTATCGATTGATATCTGTCTCTCTCTCTCTCTCTCTCTTAATCAGCTTTGAGATCCAGACTGAACATGCTTAAAGTGAATCTATGTAATCACTAAATTCCTGTCTTTATATATATGACACAAATATTACCATCACTAAGAATAATTTCCAAGTTTCTCCATATTTTATATACTACATGTAACAATGACCTTAATACAGTGTATTAAATTTGTGGCGAATACCTTCAAGTTAGCAAATTCTAAATAAAAAAAAATAATGAGGCACACTGGTACTCAGAATTTAAATGTACTAATAAATTTAAATTTCACATTAAATAATTTTAAAACACAAAAAAGCTCAGATTCAGTCAATTCTATTTTTGACTATAAAACAAAGCCCTGAAAGTTTCAAAGTATCAGTTATTATCTACAATCCTCAATCCTGCTTTTGTGATCTGCACTAAATTTATGATGTCTGCTAATCATACATTAGGTAAATAAATGAATAAAGGATGCTAGAGAGATTTCTTGGTGACTTGAGTATCTACACAGAAGTGTTCACTCATTTTAATTAAGTTCTCCAGAAGTTAAAATTGCAAGAAACCATGACTACAGTAGCAAAGACATACTTTTAAATAAATTAAAATTATATAATCCAAGAAAGCCTGTGTATGACTACATGAAGCCAAATCACACTATTTTCTGACAACCTCTCGGTAAGAATATGGTTACTATTTAGGGAAACATAATTATTTTCCGTGAAACTGTTGCCTAACACAATTATCACCACTGTCACCATCTTAGTCATCTAGAAGTGTAAAAGTTATCTTCAACCAATCTTGATTTTCTATGACTCCAAGAATCAGAAGAAAAATCAGTGGTGTATGCAGGGAGGACAGGTTACATATCAGGTGACTCCAATCCAGGTCTTCTGGTTGCTAATAAGCTCATATTCCTTCCGCTGTGCTATGCTAAATTCCTCAACAACTTAAGTTTAAAGCAAGCTTCTGGAATTTGCAAAGAGCCGGTAATTCATTTAATCGGGTGATATTCCCAATAATTTCCTCCCCAAGGCATAATGTCATTTGTTCAAAAAAGCTGAACATAATGGCAAGTAATATCTGTAAGAATTAACCATACAAAAAATTTGCTATGTGCAACTAAAGTATGTTCCTGTAGAGAAATAATATCTTTAAATGAGCATGGCAGATCTGGGAAGTTTGTATCTAAGACGGTAAAGGGCACCTGTAGTGTCCCTTCCCTCTCCCACTGTAAGCCTTTAGTACATTTCTTTCCTGCTGGGCCTGAACCGAGCCTCAGAATCTGTCCGAATATACTGGACTATAGAGACGCTTATAAATGACTGGCAATGTTAGCATGGCAGATAAAATTTATATTCCAATTTTGACCCTCCTTGCTTAGATCTTACATTGTAGAATACTTGTTTCTGTTTTTTCTTTTACTTTTGATTTTTTAAATTCAATATAAATTGTTCTTGCATTATTTCATGTTTGCATACACTGTCTCCAAGTATAGGGTCTCTGCTTTTTATTCATTTCAGAGCATCAACTGCAATGATTCACATTTAGTGGTTACTCAAGGTGTTCTGAACATACCTAAGACAAATGGATGGTATTTAGGGGGAATAATCTAAAATTAAAAAAAAAATCTTGTTTCTGAATATGATTTTTATCTAGGGATCAGTAAAACTTTTTCTACAAAGAGCCACACAGTATTATAGGCTCTGTGGGCCAGTGATCTGTGCCACAACTATTCAACTCCACCATTATAGTGTAAAGCCGCACAAATTATACACAAGTGGGTGAGCATGCCTATATTCTAATTTAACTATTTATAAATGCTGAAATCATTTTTTTTGTATTTCTGTGATTTCACATATTTTCTTCTTTTTCTTTTTTTTAATTGTTGGTTGTTCAAAACATTACATAGTTCTTGATATACCATATTTCACACTTTGATTCAAGTGGGTTATGAACTCCCATTTTAACCCCGTATACAAATTGCAGAATCACATCAGTTACACTTCCATTGATTTATATATTGCCATACTAGTGTCTGTTGTATTCTGCTGCCTTTCCTATCCTTTACTATCCCCCCTCCCCTCCCCTCCCCTCCCCTCTTCTCTCTCTACCCCCTCTACTGCAGTTCATATCTCCCCCTTGTATTATTTTTCCCTTTCCCCTCGATTCCTCTTGTGATTTTCATATAATTTTCACATCACTAAATGTCTTTTATTCCAACAATTGAAAAATATAATATTCTTAGTTTGCAGGCCACATAAAAACAAGAAGGCAGCTAGATTTGGCCCACAAATCTGGTAACCAATCCCTGGCTCAATCTGAGGTTTGCAAGTGAGACCTTCTGGTGGTCCACGAGTCCAACTACCAATGTAGTCCACTAAAACTAAAACAATGTATCACAACAGACCAAATGCAGAAGCACAGATGAGGATCTAGCTGCCTCTAAGTCAGAATCCAAGATGTTTGCAAAAATGCAGAATAGTGTCACTCTTCCCAGCAACTTTTCTTTAGGTTTAAAAAATATAGTTAGATTTCATATCAAATGCTGTTTATATTAACATACAAACCCTCAGTTTTCATTTCTAATAGGATAAACAATAGATATAGTTCTCTAGGGTGCTCAAGAAATTTAAAAAATAAAAGGGCAACATGGGACCAAAGAGTGTGAGGACCAGCTGCTGAGCTCCATCAGGGGGAGCAAATTACAGTCAGCAGAGGGCCCTGAGGACTGCCTGCCTGTCACACAATCTCCACCTGGACCTCTCCCCACCAAAGAGCTTCTTGGAATTTCTTTGATTGGATTCAGATTTGATAAAATTAAATCCTACAAATTTATGTTCTCACATAATAAAGGTAGTGAAAACACCATGGTTATTTTCATGAAAGAACCCTTTAGGTATATACAAAGAAAGAAACATTTTAGCCTTTACTTTGTCAAAACAGGCAAGAGAAACAATCCCTCCCCCAAGCTTCTATTTTCCAATCTTAAAAAATTATTGTAATTCTGTATCTCTAGAACATCTCTCAAAACAAATTAGCTCATCTATACATCACCGTGTATCTCTGACTTGGAACCACAAATATTGTGAAAGCTTGATCCTAACCAGGATACTGGTAGCAGTAAAATCTAAGAACTAAAATCCACTAGACATGATAAAATTTTAATTGGCAGTGCTCATAATTCTACACTAAGAATTCCATTTTAAGCCAGACATGGTGGTGCACACCTTTAATCCTAGCAGCTCAGGAGGGTGAGGCAGGAGAAGCAGAAGTTCAAAGCCAGCCTTTGCAATTAGCAAGTCCTTAAGCAACTTGGTAAGACCCTGTTCAAAATTAAAAAAATAAAAAGAGCTGGGGAAGTAGCTCTGTGATTAAGCGGCCCTGGGTTCAATTCCCAGTATTTAAAAAAAAAAAAAAAATTCCATTTTTGGAAATGGAGTATACACAGCTTACAGAGCATTTTGAAAGAGGATTAATATTTTATTTGTTCTGTCATTCAAGATTTAAAAACTTTTGGAAGAATATTTTAGGGGAAATTATAGGGAAAGTTCTTTTAATTCCAGTGTTATAATATATGGGGAAACCTTACATAAGGAAGCATTTCTTTCAATATAAATTTACTTTGCTATAAGGTTTAGTTTAACTGTCTATCCAAAGGAGGTGTACTGTTGGTCTTGGGAAATCTCCCTCCCATACCCCAATTTAGAGAAAAGTAAAGAAACACTAATCATGATTCCAATGTATATCATTTTGTTGAATTATATATTGTTAATTAGAAAATGCCTCATTAGGAGTACACTGTTCTAAAAGTCTTCATAGTTTCTTTTTAGGAATAATAACAAAAAAGGAAAAAAAATTCTCTTTTGGATATTTAATCCTTTGTTCTGTACTATAAAATCCTTTAAAAACCAGGCATTATGATTAGATGCTAGGTCTGCCTAATCTGTGAATATTGGCTCTATGTAATAAAACACATCTGGCTCTTTTGACCAACAATGAAACTGAAATTCACTATCATCCTTAAGATCAGAAAGCTACTAGCACATTATTATCTGTTCTGGGGATTATTACCCATTTGGGGGGAATAGCATAAATTACACTAGAAAGATTTTGGCAGCCATGGTATTCAATGAACAACAACAACAAAAATAGACCTAAAATATGGGGAAAATGCTTACTATTTAAATCTACAGTAAAAGCAAAAGTCTCATCATGATTGCAAAATATTTCAAGTTATGAAACAAGTTATTTGTAAAATAGACAAAAGTAAAGCAGCTTCCTCAGTCATTTTTTTTTTTTCAGATCTCAGCATCAGTTTAAAGAAACTGCTTATATGTAAAAGAAAGTCTATTTCAAAATATGGATCTCTACTCTAAGTACATATAAGGACATGAAATGAATTATGTCTCACATAATACAACATTCCTGCCCCATGTGCAAAAAATGAAGGTAACAGGAGACTAAATATAAAGAAAGAAAAAAATCATTTGCTTTACTATTCAATGCTTTAAGAATTAAAAGACTTCAATCCTAAAAAAAATAAAAGAATAAAAGACAATAGAGCTAAATAGATGCTAATGTAAAAAGTCAATTTATATAACATTGTTAAAACAGGAAAGGGTATCCATACTTCGCTGAAAAGATACATTATTTCTGGCAAATTCTCTCTACAAAATGTTTCTGTATAATAAATTATTTCTTTACTCTCATTTTCAAGTTCAAACTATGTTCCTTAAAAAACCTAAGAATAGGACTGGGATTGTGGCTCAGCGGTGGAGAGCTCGCCTAGTGCATGCGGGGCGCTGGGTTTCATCCTCAGAACCACATAAACATAAATAAGATAAAATGAAGTATTGTGTCCAGCTACAACTAAAAAAATATTTTTTAAAAACCTAAGTATAATAGTTTATTAAGAAGGCAACCAATTTTCAAGTCACATGGAATTTATACTACACAAAGGTGATATGGTGAAGGGGATTTTGGTCCACATTTGAGAAGAAAAAGTTTTTTTTCAGAAAACATCACTAATATCACTCCAAAGCAATAAAACTAGAATCAAAATGTGGCTACCATAAAGCTTGGCACAGCAGTTTTAGATTTGAAATATGCCATTGTTATTTTAGTAAAATGATTTTCAGCATTATTTTGCTTTCCCAATTCCTCACTCCAGCAGTGGGAAGAAACATGTAACTTTCTTCAGCTGCTAGGGAATTTTCTTAGCACTTTGTGGAAACTGTTGGCTTTCAGAATGGACAGGCTGATTTGAACCAAAAGTTAAGACAAAATACAGAACTGCAACAACAATAAAAAGCAACTTAGGAAGAGGCTCAAGCCAGGCAGATAAGCAAATGCCAGAGAATCAGTTTTCCGGGACTGTTCATGAAGTCAGTTCCCTAATTTCAAAAAGCCAAACCAAAGCAAAGCATGCTGACTTACATTGCTTCTTTAGTTCTTTCAGCTGTTGTTTGAACTGTACAAATTTTTCATTGTTTTGAAAGTCCATGTCAGAACTTTTATTCTGTAAAGCCAAAAATTTCTTCTCCACTAATAATTTTAAATCTGGTATTTTTTCTGGACGTTCTTCTTTTACCTAAGGAAGACAACAAAATTGTCTAGTTCAATGAGAGTAACAGTGCTAAGAAGATTTTATAACATGTAATTCAAATAAAAAGATTATGAGGTAGAAAAGAGAATCCTCCAGAGGGCAAGACTGCTGGTAAACATCGAAGGGAAACATTCATCCCATCTACTCATCCTACATCTCCTTTCTCAAACTATACAGTGCTTCCTTGTTCCCACTAACTACTGTCCTCTGAGAAATCCCAGGGAGAGCTGCAAAGTGAGGCAACCTGCTCAGGACCTGAGCATCGCCCTCTCTTCCCTCTGTCTGCTCAGCCCTCTCCCACTTGCCATGCTGGTTATTCCATTTTTCTTTATCAAAGCTCCTCTTCTTCTGTCCCTTGGCCCCAGCAAGTGATAGTGACTCCTATATTACGAAAGAAGGTGAGGCTTTAGCCTTGAACTTCCACAATTTCCTGCTACAAAAAGGAGTAAGTATGTCCCTTATTCTCCCCCTCAAGGCTAAACTCTCAATCTGTCCTTCTCCCCTCAAATATTATATTATTATGCCACATTATTAAATTTTCAAACATGCAGAAAACCAGAGGAATTGTACTGTGAACACCCATTGGTCCACCTCCTAGATGTCACAATCAACATTTGCTATGCTTGCGTTACCACACATCTATCCACCTCTTTCCCACTATCCATCCTCAACCGTGTTCTTAAGTTCGTTCTTAATTACTTCTTCATCTCCTTCAGAACAAAAATTCCCTCTCTAGAGGCTGTTTCCCCAAAAAATATTTACACTGGCTCTTCACTCCTATATTTAAAAAACAAAAAACCTTTGTAATCCGTTTCCTCTCCCATATTCTGTTTATGTTCCAATCCCTTGAAAAAGCTCGAGAGCCACTGTCTCTACTTCCTCATTGCAACCTCAGCCTCGACAACCCAGCAGCAGATGCTACAACACTGCACCTTGGCTGCTCTTCAGGCCTTTGTAACTGGTCTCTTTTATCTGGACCCTTTCCAGATATTCCTGTCACCAAGCAAACCTTACCAAAATCACCACTGTGCCCTGCCTTCTACCATATCCCCAGTAATATACAATTCTCTTATTTTTATACTTTTCCCCCTAACAAAATATAAATCTTTGAAAGATCTGATTTAACACTATTACCAGTATCTGTCATATAGGAGGCAGTGCTCAATACATGTATTTCAAACAAACAACTTAAACACATTGACAGCCACAGTTTATCAACTATGATTGTTACTAGAGTACATAATGTGGGGGCTGGAAGACAACTCAAGAGATCATAAACCTTGATCTCCTCCTTCCTTAGATTCAGAAATAAATAAAAGGACTTACTTCTACCATCCAATTAGTTAAAGATAATGCTAAGACAACAAGATACATACAAAAAATTCTTGGTTTTGGTTCTAGTCAGTGAGATACATTTCTAATCTCTTTGATTTATCAATGCATATGAAATCAAAAGATTATCTTAAACTTACCTATTTTGGTTACTTTTTGTCACAGAGGAAAAATATATAATTTTTCTTTTGCTTAATTGCTCTGTATTTTAATTAACTGAATATAAATGAAAATTAAGCAGCTTATCAAAATGCCTAAAATTTATATTTACAAAGCAGAGTGTAAGAACTGTTTCCTTGTACTGATGACATGTAACTATTGCTAGTTTCACCATCAAAAAGTCACGTAAACACAGGCTTTAATGACAAGTCTTATATGTAATTAAAAATTTAAAATAAGTCCTGTAATGCTAAAGAACCAATAAAGCTCAATTTGGAAAAAAGAAGGTGGAAATGTAATTTAATACTGCCTATGAATGAGAAAAAGAGTTATTACGCATGGTAACTAGCTATCCTCACCTCTACACAAGAGAACAAGATGAGACAAACTTAAAGCTAGAGCAGGAAGAGTTCAGACTAGACCTAGAAAATAAATTGCTGATTCTTAGAAAAAAAATATTGGCTCTTTTCCTAGATTTATAAAATAAAACAAACTCACAGAGACCTAAGAAGTTAATGCTATATTACAGGAAGGAAATCAGGTGGGCCTTCCATCAGTCTGAAATTATTATTCAATCAGTGATGATTAGAAAAGATCTGATCTGAGCAGGTGATAAGTAAACTCAAATGTCTTTTACAATAAGGACTCAAATGCATCCAACAAAATTAACTCCTGTAGTTAATTAACAGCTATTACGGAGGAGTAGGATAGACACTGGGAGGGGGCAGAATGGAAGAGACAGGCATTTTGAGGTTGACAATCTGGTAATAAGCAACATTTAGCAGTCAGAAAACTCACACAACAATGTATTTTTTTTCCCCCACAGTGAGGACCTTCAGAAAGTTGCTGAAATACATGTAAATTCACTGTAGCAAATATCGTCTCTGCAAGTTTGATGCTACAGTTGGTCTGGTTTGCCAATGAAAAGAGAACTTAATATACTCTAGCTATCACAATGAGAGCATGAAAAATATTCAACTCATTATCTGTTTAAATCAATGCAATAGATAGAGATTAAAGTATTTTAGTGGTTTCTTGCTTTGTATTTTTAAGAGAAATCGATAAGGGGGAGTATTTTTGGAGTTATGTTGTTCTAGTATGAAATAGATATGAATGGCTTGGGTTTTTTTTAGAACAAATTTTAAACACCTCAAAGATGGGAGGAGAAGATCTAATAGACCATTAGATCCATACCTTTCTCTCTTCTTAAGAGAGGTGCTTGTCTTTTTGAGGAAAATGATGTAAGAAAGCTCAAATAAGAAAAGCACTAAGGAGAACACTGGATCTAATTACCAGGCACTCAGCACAGTGCCCTGCAGCTGGTGATCTGTCAACCCTCCTGTGAGACTTCTCCCAGGTTAGGAGGACTTCCTGGTGTCAGGTTGGATGCCTACCATTTATCCATGCTCAAACAATGTCCACGCATGGGTAAACCACAAGAAGGCCCAATTATGCTGTGCTGAGATGGAAAAGGGAGTAGGGGAGTTTTGTGTAAACAAATGAACAAAGTTTGGTGGCTAACAGAAGGACAGAGAGATGGGAGCCGATCATGGGAAAGAGCTAAGAAACTTGTTGGCCACAAAGAAGATAATAGGAGCGTAAAGTGAAATTGATGTGATGGAGAGAAAACATGGACCCTGGGATCAAATCTGGGTCTACCCTTGGTTGTGGATATTGGGACAATCTTTCTGGAAATCCTTGGATTTCTCTCACCTCTAATTAGGAATCAGTAATACCCACTTCAGTGCAGTGTAGACAATAATATTTGTATTTAACTTTGGCACATAGTAGATGATCAAAAAAATCTAACCTTTTCCTTTTAACTTCAGCATAAAGGCTTTAACATGTTTGTGGACTGAAAAGAAAGAGTCAATGAGGAAATGCAAACCAAAAACACTAAGAGAAAGTAACAGATTTCATTAGAGAAAGATCATTCAACTACAGCGAAGATGATCAGCTGGGAAAGCATAGCAATATTCTTTTCCAGGAATCATAAATACCTACAGAACTAGATAAGCAGAGACACAAGGAAACTCACAGTAAGTGTAGGACCATGGGCATGATGGGGACTGTGATGAAGGAAATGATCCAAGGAGAGCTGCTACTCAGCTTCAATGACTGCTGCCACGTGAGACTGAAAGCAAATGCACCTACCGCTAATTTCCCCTCTTGGAAAAAGAAAATAATAACGGCACTAACTGCACTGTGTTGCTGAGGAATAAATGGAATGAAGCAATAAAAACATTTAGCAGTCAGACAGAGTATTCCATAGCACAAAGCTGTGTTGCTGTCATCACTGTTATCTCATCGTGACATATACCTTCAGATGGCTGGATATACAGGTCTGAAGCTCAGCAAGACTGACATGGAAACACCCACGTGGAATGGAAATAAATGGGATCACCAAGGAGACTGAATATATGGAAACACACCAAAGGGAAAAAAAATGGACCAAGACAAAACTCTAGAGAACACCACATTTAAGAGGCAGTTAAGAAGAGTCAAAAAAGAAAAACCACGAGAGTTAAGATGACAACCAAAAAAAGTGTCAGAAGTCTAGGAAGGAATTTCAAGATGTGTCAAAGTGAAATTACAAGATGGAAAAGGGGTCAAGGTAAACAAGGATTGAGAAGTTTCCATCAGACTCAGTTCAAGTCACTAGTGACTCCAGTGAGAGGAGAAAAATGTACAAAGGCTCACTCCAAATATCCAGCTCTTTGTCTAATGAATGGCTTCAAAAAGATAGAGCAGTACTAGGAAAAAACACACAATCCCCCAAAGATCCACAGACGCTTCAACCAACTACTAAGTTTCAGCTCAAAACTACTTGTGAACATTTAGCTACGCTGAACTGGAGCCCAACATTCTTGTGACTGTGGTGCTCATCCTGTGTCAGCAAGAGGAAGGCCATCAGTGAATGCCTGTTAGCAACTAAGCTAAGCCTCCAATGATTCTGCCACTCTACACAGAGGCTAGTTGTTTTAGGAAAAAGAAACACATAGCTCAGTCTTCACAGATACTGAAGCTACTTATTACTTTCACCGTGCTTTAACATAAATATTAATGATATTTATAAAATTATTATATTCCTCATTTCTTTCACACAATACTGTGTGCATATGTAATTACTCAAAGTGTGTCATTTTATTGCCACAGGGCAAAGTCAAGTTCTCCTCCTCCTCCAATTATCATTATTGCCTTACAGCCATTATTTCACTGGGAGGGGAGATCACAGGAGTGAAGGATATTAATGGGCTGAGTCATTCACACACTTCTGTAATCATGTGAGAATCTAGTATTAAATCAGTCATTCCTGTAACTGAACCAAGACTTAGATGGTTTACTCTCTCCAAAATGGCCACAGTTACATGTCTGACTCCCCCAAAGCACATGCAATCAATGATTTGCATTTTGCAGATCGGATAGCCTTCAGAAGTTTATAGCAGGCACATACTAGTGATAAGCAATTTGCTTTGTGATCTGCTTAGTACATTAAGTGTTCTAATTTCTAAATCACAGCTTGATCCTAGGCCAAAGAAACAGATTTCACGTGGGAAATCCAGAGAAAATTGCCTCAATTGTTTCTAAAACACTTGATATATCAAACAAATATTTATTGAGTCCCCAACTGGGTGCCAGGCATTATGCTAAGCAACGAGACATTTATGGAAGCTGTCTCACACTTATGACACACCACCAACCCAACTGGTCATGCACTGGGTAAATTTATATAGGGCAACACAGTCTCTGCCTTTATATAGCAAAAAGGCTTGGTAAAGCTTTATTAAAAGGCATGTCCAGGCTGAGAATCATTATGCTCCACTGGGTAAAACCTAATTGCATGTACACATGGAAACACTCTATATTCGCTATAGTTTACTATACTGCCTTTGCCCTGTTTAAAAAAATAAAACAAACAAACAAACAAAACCATCCACGCTAATGATGACCAGCATGGGTTATATCCCTTCATCTCATGCCAGTTTCTGTTGCCATTGCACAACATACACTAATCCTGTTGGAACCAATTATCTGTAGCTCAGTGTATTTCCCTGAGCCAGTATGGGATTGACTTTTGACAAAACATCCAAGAAAGAATACTTCCTTGTTGAGCATTATGACTTACTAAGTGGACTTCACAGTTTGCCAAGGTGTTGTGAAAGACCATTAGTGAACAGCAGCCATCCAGACATGGAAACACCATTCCTGCTTCAAGTTTTTCAGAGCAATTTTGAAAATGAATAAGGTTAAACATGAGTGCTACTGGACTAGTCCTAATGGACCAATCCTATTAGAATAGACAGTTGCCCAACAGATGGCAACTGAATGAGGCAACATGTCATGTATGTGCATCTGTTACTAAACATTTATGCTGCCGAAAATTATGCCAATAAATTTCTCATGGCACTATGCCCACTATAAGATTATGACCAACAGGAGTCACTTATATAGAGAGAATAGAGCATTAACAGTCTCATATTGAGGGAGAAGAAACCAAACTGCTGATTTTGCCTCTCTGGGTTTTTTGTTTGTTTCATTTTGTGTTGGTAGAACTCACAGAAACACACATTCTTTGTTTCTCGTTTATTCATAAAACTTTCAACAAATTTTTACCAAATGTCTAACACATTAGGCATTATGCTAGGTATTAGAGATGTACTAGTTAACATACTAAATAAATTGGTCCCTGTTGCTACTCTGTTAGGGTCTGAAATCTAGTAGGGGAAACAAGTATTACTCAACTAGCCAAACAAATGATCACAAACTGTGGTAAGTGCTCAGAAGGTAACGTGTCAGCTGCTAGGAGAGCTTAAAAAAACATAAAGTTGAAGGGTACCATTTCATAAGAAATTGTCTAAAGGGCTCAATTTAAACACAGGCCATACTAAGGGCAATGTGGGATAAACTATTGTTGTTAACAAAAAGTTACTCTGTGCAGCATTCTTCCTCTGAATGATATCAAAGACTTAGATATAAAAGTATCCTTATCTTAATGTCAGATATGAGAAATGGGTAGTTCACAGTAGTCAAGTTTCTTCTTGCCTGAGGGCATATTGAGTCAATGACAGACGGTTTCAATTCATTCAAACACCCTTTCATCTTCTACTTTATGAAAATCACAGGATTTCAAGCAAATATCCTAAGCTTCAGTGGTCATCTGTAAGTTCTTACATGAAAAGAAAATTGTTCTGAATTTGAAACCACCTTTCCTATCTACCATACCTCTGTTGTCCATCCATACCTCTATTGTCCATAGAACCACCACATGCCATGTTTGTTACCAGGGTCTCTCACATGAGATTTTACAGGGTTTGATGTTAATGGAATTCAGTGGTACCTTATTGTGCAGAAAGAGGCTCTTTTAAAATGCTGGACTCTTTCAAGATGTAGAATAGAGGAGAGGAGGTTGCTTTTCTGGCTGCTCTGGGGAATGAAACTAAGAAAGCAGATAGGCAGCTTTCTCAGCAAGGTGGGTGAAAAAAAAAGGGACTATGCTGGGAATTAATTCTGTACATTCAAAGCAGAAACGGGACTCAGGAGGTTGGATATAATAAAATAAAGAAGAAATCCCCAATACTAGCCAGAGTGGTCCCCCAACTAGCAAAGTGGAGAGATAAAGGAATTAAAGGAACCCATGTTTGTAGGAGACCTGAGGCATGACTAGGTACAGACAGAGGAGAGATCAAAGACACTGTTCGAACAACCCAAAAGGCATGCTGCACAATATCCTTGTGCGGGAAAGAAGCAACATCTCTCCCAGTTGCCGGCAGAAGACAGAAGAAGGAACCATTTTGCAGATGCATTGCAGGGGCCAGCAGCTACGGGAGGCAATTCCTGGCCAACCCAAGCTTGGCCTGAAATACAGGTCTGGCAAATCCACACAATATGAGTGTGCCTAGTGACCAAGAGAAAATAAAACATGGAGAGGGGTGGAATACGGGGAATACAGGTCTCAGAAGCCCACCTGGCTTCCCCTGACCCTCCAGTCCAACCATTTGCAGAACCAGCTGGGGAAGATGTGCCTGGCTAGAATTCCAAAGGGCAGGGGTGGGAGTAAATTGAGTTTGGAGACTGAACCTAAGAGACCAGGAAACATGGGGTCTTTGGGTGATAAGGAGAACTTTAAGGATTGGCTCCTCCAGGTACCAGTAGAACCCAGGAAAGACCCATATGGCACAATCTCCAAGTGTGGACTAGAAACTGCTGGGCCCTGGAGGTGCGCTGATTTAATATCTTCAGACTAATCAAAATTCAATTGAAGAACCTGGAGCCTACCTAAGATTAAACCCTGCCTCCAGGAACTCTGCTTACAGGATTTCCTCTCCCACTCCAGCAAGCCCACCCTGAGGGTGCAGTAGACATCATACTCCAAACCATCCCACCTAAAAGTACTGAGAAGGGAAGCTGAGACTTTTGTTTTGGACTCCAACAGAAACAATTCATTAGCTTTTCATTGAGATATATTTTCTTTCATGTCTCTTTTCTCTTAATTGTAAACTGAATGGTTCATGGATACTTTATATTTGTTTCTTTTTTCTCATTTTTAGCATTTTTTTGAAGACAGTTATTTTTCATGGATCAGTATTTTGAGGACTAGAAAGTTTAATTCATATATTTTGGGAGATTTTTTGGGTATAATTTTATTAATTTATTTTTAACTTTTATTTTATATATTTTCCTCATTTATCTATTTCCCTGAATTCTTTCTCTTTTCTTCTGCTAAAAACAATTTCTATTGTTATCTCCTTCTCTCTTTCTTTAAATTTTTACTACTGTTTTCTCTCCTCCTTCTTCATAATCATCACATCCTACATCATATCTATTCTCTCCCTATTCACCACTCAAAAACTATAAAACCTTTTGCAATAACTGATCACATCATTTCTGTTCATGTGACAACATTGTAGATGTTATAGCATGAACTATTTGGTTTATGCTGTATATTGTTGGCATTGGTTGTTGTTATTACTTGTCTCCCCCTAAACGGTGAGGCACTAGACACTAATCCACAGGGTAGAAACTCTACTGTCTCAGATCGATACTGTTAAAGGGCAGACACACAAACAACATGGAAAAGCAAGGGAACAAATCATCCAGACAAACCAAGATATTTCAATAACAGA
Source organism: Callospermophilus lateralis (assembly GCF_048772815.1). Taxonomy (NCBI): domain Eukaryota; kingdom Metazoa; phylum Chordata; class Mammalia; order Rodentia; family Sciuridae; genus Callospermophilus; species Callospermophilus lateralis. Next base: position 76,810,687 of record NC_135320.1, on the reverse strand, counting down.
ATCCACTGACACCACAGTGGAGGAAATGTCAGAGATAGAGTTTAGAATGTTCATAGTTAAACTGATCTGTGAAGTAAAGGACGATATAAGGACAGAAATCAGAAGAAAAAAGTGAAAGATCACTTCATTAAAAAAGAGATTCTGAAAAAAAAATCAAGCAGAAATCTTCAAAATGAAGTATTCAATAAACCAAATTAAAAATTCATTGGAAAGCATCACCAGCAGACTAGACCACTTGGAAGACAGAGTTTAGGAAATGAAGACAAAATATATAATCTTAAAAATAAAGTTGGTCATGGAGAAAAGTAGCTAAGACACCATGAACAGGACTTTCAAGAAATAAGGGCTAATATGAAAAGACCAAATACAAGACTTAACAGAATAGCTGAAGGCTCGATCATACAAACCAAAGGAATGGACAATCTTTTCAATGAAATAATATCAGAAATTTTCCAAATCTTAAAAATGAAATGGAAAATCAAATACAGGAGGCTTACAGGACCCCAAATATACAAAGTTACAACAGACCCCACATTAAGGCATATTATTATGAAAATGCCTAACATACAGAATAAGGACAGAATTTTAAAGTCTGCAAGGGGGCGGGGGGAAGGTCACATTTAGGTGGAAACCAATCCAGATCTCAGCTGATTTGTCAACCCTAGGTCTTAGAATAACATATACCAAACTCTGAAAGAAAATAGATGCCAGCCAAGAATACCATACCCAGCAAAATTAAGCTTCAGAATTGACAATGAAATAAAAACTCTCCATGGTAAACTGAAGTTAAAAGAATTTACTAGAAAGTCTGCACTACAAAACACACTCAGCAAAATATTTCATGAAAAATAAAGTTGAGAACCAGCAAAGGGAGGAACTACACTAGAAGAATTGTCAATCAAAGGAGAAACTAGTTCAAATGAGAAACCAGAAATAAACCAAAATGACAAGGAATAGAATAATATTGAATATAGATGGCCTAAACTCATCAATCAAAAGACTTAGACTGGCAGACTGAAATAAAAAACAAGCCAACAATGTGCTGTTTCCAAGAGATTTACCTCACAGGCAAAGAAATCCACAGAAGTAAAAGGATGGGGAAAAAACATATCTTTCACATAGATCTTGTAAACAAGCAAGGGTTTCTATCCTTGTATCAGATAAAGTGGACTTTCAAGCCAAAGTTAATCAGAAGGGACAATGAGGGTTATTTCATACTGCTCAAGGGAATTATACATCAACAAGACATAAAAATCATAAAGAAGTTATAGAACTAAAAAAACCACAATAATTTTGAACTAATCAACAAATATAGAATACTTCATCCATTATTGAATGAATATACTTTCTTCTCAGCAGCACACAGATTCTTTTCTTCTCAAGACATAAAGCAACTCTTAGCAAACAAAAAAAAAAAAAAGAGAGAGAGATAATACCTTGCATTCTGTCAGATCATAATGATAAAATAAAAATAGAAATCAAATGATAAAATAAAAATAGAAGCTACTCTGATACTTGGAAATTAAATAACACACCACTGAAAGAACAACGGATAGCAGAGGAAATCAAGGATAAAATTTAAAAAATAATTAGAAGTAAATGAGAAGAGTAACACAACATAATAAAATCTCGGAACACAGTGAAGGCATTTCTAAGAAGAAAAGTTCACTGCATTGAGCTCATTCATTAAAAGAATAGAAATCACCAAAAAACCTAACATTATATCTCAAAGCCCTAGAAAAAGAACAAATGAATACCAAAAGCAGTAAAAGACAAGAAATAATTAAAATCAGAGCCAAAATCAATGAAATAGAAATAACAACAAGAAACACAATTCAAAAAAAAAAAAAACAACAACAACAACAATGAAACAAAAAGTTACTTCTTCTAGCCAACCTAACCAAGAAAAGGAAGAGGAAAAAACACTAAAATTCATTATGAAAAAGGAAATATCACCATGGATATTACTTAAATACAGAAGACAATCAGCAATTATTTTGTAAATTTATACTCTAATAAAATAGAAAATCTTAAGGACATCATAAATGTCCAGAGACATGACCTATCTCAGAATTTATACCAATCTTCCTCAAAGTATTCCATGAAATAGAAAAGGAGGGAACCCTTCCAAACTCATTCTATGAAGCTAGTATCACACACTGATACCAAAACCAGACAAAGAAACGTCAAGAAAAGACAACTTCAAACCAATGTCCCTGATAAATATATACACAAGAATTCTTTAATAAAATACTGGCAAAACACATACAAAAACATATTTTTTAAAAGATAGTGCATTATGGTCAAGTGGGGTTCATCCCAGGGATGAAAGGTTGGTTCAAGATATAAAAATCAATATATGTCATTTACCACATCAATAGACGTAAAGACAAGAATCACATGATTAACTCAACAGATGCAAAAAAAAAAAAAAGCATTCGACAAAAATACAACATCCATTTGTGTTCAAAACACTAGAAAAACTAGGAATAGTAGAAACATACCTCAACATTGTAAAAGCTATATATGTTACCCAAGGCCAAAATAATTCTAAATGGAGAAAAACTGAAAGCATTCCTTTTAAAAACTGGAAAAAGACAGGGATACCCTCTTTTATTACTTCTATTCAACAGAGTCCTTAAAACTCCAGCCAGAACAATTAAGCAAAAGAAAGAAGTTAAAGGGATATGACGAGGAAAAGAGGAACTCAACTATCCCCCTACTTTTTTGCAGGGGATACCAGGGATTAAACTCAGGGGCACACAACCACTGAGCCACATCCTGCCCACACCCCGCACCGCCCCCCGCCCCGCTCTTTTTGTATTTTATTTAGAGATAGGGTCTCACTGAGTTGCTTAGCACCTCACTGTTGCTGAGGTTGGCTTTGAGTTGTTTAGCACTTCACTGTTACTGAGGCTGGCTTTGAACCCCCAATCCTCCTGCCTCAGCCTCCTAAGCCGCTGGGATTATAGGCGTGCACCACTGCACTCACAGACACAATTCTATATTTAAAAGACCCAAAAAACTCCACCAGAAAACTTCTAGAACTCATGAACAAATTCGGCAAAGTAGGAGGACATAAAATTAACACCCATAAATCAATTGCATTCTTATACACCAATGATGAATCAGCTGACAGAGAAATTAGAAAAACTATCACATTCACAAAATTCTCAGAAACAAAATAAAATACTTGGGAATCAATCTAACAAAAGAGCTAAAAGACCTCAACAAATGAAAACTAAGAACAATCAAGAAAGAAAGAAACTGAAAAAAGGCCTAAGAAGATGGAAAGATCTCCCAGATAGGCAGAATTAATATCATCAAAATTGCCATATTACCAAAAGTGCTATACAGATTTAATGCAATTCTTATCAAGTTTCCAATGATGTTCTTAAGAGAAACAGAAAAAGACAATTCCAAAAACCCAAGTGCGAATGTTCTCTCTGATATGTGGATGCTAACACACAATAAATGGGGTGGGGATAGAAGTTCATTGGATTAGAAAAGGGGAATGGAGGGAGGATGGGGATAGGAAAGACAGTACAATGAATCAGACATAACCTTCCTATGTTAATATATGAATACACATATACATGATAACTCCACATCATGAGATGTGGAGAAACAACCACAAGAATGAGATCCTAATTAGAATAAGGTATATTCCATGTGTGTATAATATGTCAAAATACACTCCACTGTCATGTATATCTAAAAAGACAAATTTTTTAAAAAACAAAGAATGCTGAAATCATCTAATGAAGATACAGCCTAGTGCTGCCTCCTAAGGTTAGGTCAGGTGGTGTCCCACTGTATGCTCAGAACCAGTGAATAATATAGGATAGTGTTTCTCCTATAGCCATAGTGCATGGGCTTGGGAATCAAGGGACAAAAGCAGAATTAGTTTCATATCTCCTCCCCCTCATCACACCTAATGATCAACTTGCAATTTTTTCCCCATCACTGCAACTCTGGTTCTGCGGGTTTAACAGTCTCAGTACCCAAGCAAGAACGATTTCACCAGGGGCTCAACAATGCCTCCAATGATTTGGAAGCTTAAACTGCAGCCTAGCAATTCTGAGCTCCTCATGACACTGAACAGACAGAAAAAAGGGAGGTTATGAAATTGGTTGGGGTAATGAATCTTGATCATCAAGAGTAAGCAGGATTGCTGCCACAGAGTGAGAAACAAGAAGTATGTGTCTGGAACCTGGAACATCTCTTGGTTTTGCCACATCTAGTGGTTGGTAAAAGATAATGGAAGAGAGAAACAATTCCATATGGGCAGGATCACCAGGAACTCAGATCCCCCAGAACTGAAGGCCTTGGCGCCACACTCAGATAAAACCTACCGTCAGCTGAGCTGGTTGAGGACAAGAATGTGGAGTGTGCAGTGGAGAAAGGAGTTCGAGACCAATAGCAAAAGCAAAGACTACAGTGTCTACTCATGTTTGTTTCTTGTTTTGATACATACACATTTATGTTTTAAACTAATTTCTTTCTCATCTTTTCTCCTAATATTTTATCAAAATAAGTTGGTTGCTCACTAGTTATAGAGTACCAAAGGGACCATTCACAAAGAAAATAAGCTCACCCAGATAGCCTGGACTTGGAGTCAGAAATTATAAATTCCATAATTGTTTTCTTCCCCCTTTCTGGCAGAGGGAGGACATGTTTTTCACTTTTAATACAAAGAAAGAAAAGAAAACTGCAATACGTCAGGAGGGAGTATTTTGTTGCTGTTGCCACTGTTATTACAAATTCAAGTCTGGAAGAAATGTGTGTATTTGTAGAGGTTAAGCAGTCAAGCTTGCCTGCCTAGAATTTTCTGAACATGTTTCCTAGGTTCCGGAAATTGCTCACCTTAGCAGTGATAAGAACTGGGTAAGGACCATAAACTCACTTTCTCAGCCCTCTTTGCAGCAACAACACAGATGCGTCACTGTGGCCTTTGTTCATGGGCTCTCAGTTCTTGAGAGTGACATGCCAGAGGTATAACACAGAAGGTGCTGGCATAAACCCTGAAACTAGATTATCTAGATGTTTAACCTTCAAATTCCTTCTGCTTCAAACTAGATGTGTGATCCTGGGCATGTTAGCTTTTCAGAACATCAGTTTTTCCTTCTATAACTCTACTTAATTAAAAGGATATCATACTAAATAAATTAATGTGCATAAATAATTTAGAGTTCTGAAATCCAATACATTAGCTGTTAGATATGTGTGATCATTTAAATCTGAATCCATTAAGTAATATGAAAAATGAAGTTCCTCAGTTGTATGGTCACAGTTCAAATGCTTGATAGCCCCACGTGGTAGTGCTGACCATTCTGGATGATGTGGCAAATGGACATCGCCAGCACTGTAGAAAGTTCTACGGGAAATGTTGACTGAGAGAATACTTCCTGGCACTCACTAAGCATGCAAATGATAACTACTGCTGTTGTTCCCATGGTTCTATGGTCACATTTTTATTATCATAAGAGCAAGCTTGAGGTGTAAAATTTTGAGGTGCACCAGCTCAAAATATGGTGGAGGAGATAGACAAATAAAAAGTAATTACAGGGGTGGGATTGTGGCTCAGTGTTAGAACGCTCACCTAGCATGTGCAAGGCACTGGGTTCGATTCTCAGCAGCACATAAAATAAATAACTAAAATAAAGGTATTGTGTCCAACTACAAAAAAAAATTTTTTTAAAGTAATTACAATATGGTCTTATAAGAATTAGCAGCAGTATCCCTAGCAGCACTTGCACGGATAGGTCTGTTGAATCGCTAAGAACATGACTAACTTCTACCCTAGACTTCACCAACTATTTCCAGAGAGCTAGGGGCCACACACTGCTCTAGATTCTGGGGCTACAATAGAGACCAAGTGCTTGCTCTTGTGGAGTTTGCATTCTAGTTAAGTAAATTATTGTAAGAAAATGCAAAATAATAAGAAAATATATAATTAACCTGAGAATAAGTACCAGAGAACAGCTAAGGAGGATGGAAAGGGGTGAGCTCTTTCATGATAGACAGTCGAAGAAGGACTCCCTAAAAAGATGATCTCTGAACAGAGACCTGAAGAAAACAGCAGGCGGGCCCATGGAGCTGGAACCAGAGTGAAAACAGAGGAAAAGTGATAGATGAGGTCAGAATGTACATTGGGACAGATGATGGTGCCCTTTTTAGCCTTTATTCTTAGAAGAAAAGGTTTTAAACAGAGGAGTGAGAAGATCTGACTTTCTTTTTAAAAAGATTCCTCTGCCTGTTAAGATGAGAACAGATTTTAAGGGAGGAGAGGCAGAAATAGGAGACTAGTCAGGGGGCTGCCGTAGTTATTTAGGCAGAAGTGTCAATATCCTGAATTTGAGAGCAGAAGAAACAGCAAGAAGTGGTCAGATTCTAAACATAATATGGAGGCAGAAATAACAGGGTTAGCTGATGGACAGAATATGAGCTGTGAAACAATTAAGGAACTTAGAATGACTCTGGTTTGGGGCCTGTTAAATTGATAAGGAAGTCTAGAAAAATAGCTGGTTTGGGAGGGGCAAACAAATCAAGTTTGGTTTTAGAAGGCTACAGGCATAATATAATACCTGTGGGAATGAAATGAAGTAGAACTGAAAAGAAGACAGCTCTACATCTGAGAGGGGGTTTTGGGGAAAGGTCCAGTTTACAGCTTCGGACGCTAAAAAATGCTTATGCACATAATGTTGTAAGGAGGCAGAAGCAATCCACCTGGCAGGAACAGCAGATGATGTCAGGGGGGGGACTGTTGAGAGGAGCTCAACTCAAACACCAAGGCTGAGCAGGAGTTGGCTATCTGAAAGTGCAAGAGCACTCCAAAGAGACAAAAGAACGGTAGGAAATGAGACTACATTTTTAAAACCACATAAAGAAGTTTGCAATTACCCCTAAGGAAAAAACAATAGCTGAAGAAGGCAAAGCTGTGGAAAAGGCAGGCAAAATAATCAATTTTCAATGTAGAAAGATCACTTGGGTTACTAGCGGAAAGCATAATAGAAAAGAGCGAACTTACTCTGGGAGAGTGTGAAAATGGGGATGGAGGTAGAGGAATGAATTTGACATCCAATATGAGATGGAATATGAGATATGAGGAGTCTTGGAAGACTAGCAAGGACCATCAGGTCTCTCTTGTGGGAAACCAAAGACATTGCCATTTCCTAAGTTACAGAATCCCAGGAGAACATTAAGAGGAAAATTTCAAGATCAGATGCTGACTTAAGGAGCCTACAGCACATTTAAGTGGAGAATGTAAAATTCATCATTGACTTCATGTATGTTACTGGATGAGAATCTGGAATGGAAAAAAGGATTTGGGACTTGGTGGCATAAAGACAGTAATTTAAGTTGAAAGCACACATGTTACCTTTCAGGAAGAGTGTGTACTGCAAGAGAAAAGAGAGACAAAGAGCAAGTAGGAAAACAACAATTTAATGAGTAGAAAGATGAAGCAAGGCCCATCAAAGAGGGTATGGAGGAGAGACCAGAAGCCAAAAGGAAAAACAGATGTGTGCTGTCCTAAAAGGTAAGGGGAGGCAATCCAGGAAGAAGGAGTATTTATCAACAGCGGAGGTCCAGGAGGAGAACTCCTGAGCAGTATCCTCTGGATTTGTTACTAGGTTTGTAACCTGGGTGGTCACTAAACTGCTAGCCTAACCTCATCAGGGACCTACACACTCCACACTCGGAGGGTGAGGAGAAATGGCAGTGTGTGCACAGCACTTGGAACGACACATGGGGCACTCCAAAACACTCCACCTGCTATTACCATGTATCAAATGTATGCCAGACAAGCAGGATGCAGTGACAAAGAGAACAAGGTTGAAAGCATGGGACCAGAGGAATTGAGGCTGTCAAAGGCCAAATGTTTGTGTACCCTCAAATGTATGCTGAGACCCTACTCCCCAAGATGACAGTGTCAAGAGGTGGGAACTTTGGGAGGTCCTGAGGACAGGAGGGAAGAGTGCATATGAATGGGACTTTGCACCCTTATAGAAAGAGCCCACAGAAACTGGTTTGCCCCTCTGTCTAGTGAGGACATAGTCAGAAAAGAGTGGATCCCAATGAACACAGAACCTGCCAGCATCTTCACCTTAAACTTCTAGCCTCCAAAACTTGGGAAATCAGTATCTATAGCTTACAGTATTCTGTTATGGCACCCCAAATGGATTAAGTCAAACAGGCACTTTGAAAAAGAACAACTATGAGAAAAGAATCAGTCCTTTCCCTTTTCTTCACTCTTCTCCCAATGTTTCCTCTCTCTTTCCTTCTAAGTACAGCTTAAAATGCAGGAATCCCCAAGAACCTGTCACAGGGCCTCATTTAAGTTACTCCAGTTTTTCCACGAGAACTGCCACTCACCATGATCATCATGAGCTTGTAATACAGATATTATGACATTCTTAAGAAGAGACAGCTTAAATCCAGGAGTAAGCCATAAATAAATGAAACATGTTGCAAAGAAGTTAAATTTACAATTAGTGACTTCAAAAATTCTTGTAACAAGTTTTAAAATGATAAGTCAGGTAATGTTTATCAAATGAAATATTCTAACTACACGATCAAGGAGACCTTTGAACAACCAACCTGACTTTCAGCTTAGTTTCGACACAGAAGTGTCTCCAGATGGTACCCAACATACACTTCCCCGTCGAGAGTTCAAGTTCCATCTACCTTTTCTTGCTCTCACTCCTCAGCCATAGAAGCATGTGGACCTGAAAACTATTTGTAAGAAATATTGTATTTCCCAAAATAAATAAAAAATACTAATGTAAGAAATATTGTATTTAGCAAAATAAAATAAAAAATACTTTGTTAAAAGGGAAATAAAAGAATTCCACTAACTTTATATATATATTAGTCTGAACCATTCCCATCCCTTTGGCATAATTTTTTCCATAGCCCTGTCATTTTAGGATGGCTGTTGCCATTCTTTTCCATGTTTCTTTCAATACACAAAGCTTGTGTCATATTCCCTTCCCTACTTGCTTATTCTATAATACATCAAATTCAAGTTCCCAGTAATCAGTCCTAACTATGGAGGACATCAACTTTCCTATGGACACTTAGATAAGCCTCTCCTTACCACATAACTCAGCACTGAAGCTTTCATGGTGATGAAAAGCCATTTTGCACTGGAATCTAAGCAACAAAACACTGAAAGTATAGTGAGAAAAACGTCTTGGTCCAGACTTTGTGTGCAAATATGTGTGGAGGGGCAAGGAGTAGGAGCAGATGCTGTCTCTGCAGACAAAGAAGTGACCTGGGAGGAGAACAGAGCAGTGCTGAGTTTCATGGCAGCTCTTTCTGGGCACTCTGGCTAAGGAAATCCAGCCTTCTACACCTGAGACTGCTAGAGAATATTCCAGCCACACAGTGGCTAAGAAGAAGGCTGTTATCTTCCATGCTCCATGTCTTTCCTGGGTCCTCCGGGCATTTCCATGAATCCGAAGACCTTAATAATCACCATTTCTAGTAGAACTAACTCACCATTTCTAGTAGAACTTAAAAGGGAAATCTTAATTGTTTTCCTCTTTCTGTTCTTGATAAGGATCCATCAGAAAACCTATATGGAATGACTATAGTAATTGAAAAGATAGGCAAAATGTCTATTTGGGGGATATAATGTTTTTTCTTTCAACCCATAAATTAACTTTTAAAGTGCCATATGGTTTCTAATAAATAGTTCAGTCTGATTTCAAATCCCTTTCTTTACACTATACCACATCTCTACATCACAGAAAGGAGGACAACCCAAGGATATGAGGCTGGATCTTTCCCCTCAGCTTTCACATCTTACCAACACAATAAAGACTATGGAATTATCTAGCAGTCTATTAATGCTCCTTATCCTTTACCTACTCTGTTTATTTCAGGATAGCAACCTATCAAATTATTATTGCTTCCTCCTTAAAGAATATTGTGTCCTGTTACTTGAAATTACTTCCCACTAGCAGATTTGTCTACCTTTTGGCTTCTAATTCTCCTCCTAGAATTTGAAAATTAACCTAATCAAAAAGCTCTGATATAATGAGAAAATTTAAATGTAGGTGCTTCATCGTCTATAGAGCACTTTTTAGGATAATGTCAAAATGAGAGAAATTAAATAACATTTCTGAACTAAATACCTAACAGCTGCTGAGCTGAGACTACAGGGTGGCCTCACCAGGCTTAGAAACAGATTAGATTATACTACAGTTTTAGGTCCCTATTCTGAAAATCTGAAATTCAAAGTGCTTCAAAGTCCAAAAGGTTTTGAGAATTTACATTTGCCACAAGTAGAAAATTCTATACCTGACATACAATGAGTCACAATCAAAATGCAGGCATACTAAAAATATTTTATAAGGTTACCTCCAGACCATGTGCATAAGGTACATGTGAAACATAAATGAATGCTGTGTCTAGACTTGGGTCCCCATTCCTGATATATCTCACTGTGATTTTACAAATATTACAACCTCCAAAATATTTCAAAATCTAAAACAATTTTGGTACCAATTATTCTAGATAAAGGATACACAACCTGTATATCATAATGCACTATAAAATAATTTCATTAAACTACTACATTTCCAGATTTGGTGGCTACCCAGTAAACTGGGCTCTACTGGCTGTAACCCATTTTCCATGATTTCTCTTTACATTTTACTTCAGAAGTGTTCAAGGAAGCAAGTCAATAAAAATGCCATCTTACATTAGAACAATATTAAAAAATTTTTAAACCACCTTTTAAGTCCTGTTTCCAATTTATTTTGAAGAGTAAAAGAAGAAAATTCATATTTTCTAAATGCCTACTAGATGAAGCCTCACTTCTTTTGAAGCATGAAGCATTTTGTCTACATTACCTCATTCAACCTTTGCAACTGTCCTATAAGATATTATTACCCTCTTTTTGCAGATAAGGAAACTGAAGGTTTATAAGAACAGGTCACTAATTCCACAGTTACTGCACAATTTTTTCTACTGTCAGCAAAATGCTTTTCACATGTTCCATATAAATATCACACACGAACCATATCACTGTCTTCTTTTAGGGAAAAACTTCTTTTACTGTTTCTAAACTTGATCATAAACAAGTCAGTAGACTAGCCTGGCAAGAAGAAAATAATTATTTATGGGTTGAGAGTGTGGTTCAGTGAGAAAATGCTTGGGTTCAGTCCCTAGCACCAGAAGAAAAAAAAATTTCAACCTGAGTTATGTAAACGCAACTTAGTACACTACTCAGCCTGTAGTAAACACTAAAGAAACATTAGCTATACTTACTTTTATTGTGGAAAGGACTGGATATCTTAATAAATATAAAGAATCTCATTAAAACTAAAAATAAAAAACATTTCATTTTTAATCCCTAAAATCCCTTCATATTCACCCACTGCCAACTTTAGAGTCTACCACAAAACTTTAGAAGGGTCAAAGATATGGGATCTTCTAAAGTTTTTCTTCTTTTTAATATAAAAGTTAATTATAATGGTATTATTTTCCTCTAGCAGTTCTTTAATACAACAGAATTCCACACCTTGACAGGTGTGGGGAGTCACATTTTATTTAAATAGAATTTCTCACACCTTTACTTTGGGAAATATATAATAAGATAAGATATGATGCTCAGAGTCAATAATAACTACCTTTCCTTTGTAAGATTACTGTGCTCATTAAAAAAGGAACCAGAAAGAGTTTCTGATCTCTTTGCTGGGCAAAGATGATTGGTTTTAGACTCTTGGTCACATGGTGAAAGGACTGAAATATTAACTGGTATTTACAAATCTGACTTAAGCAAAGCCTTAGCAAATATTAAATAAGCAGGGAAAGCATAGGAGAAGTGAATTTACTCTCTTACCTTGACCTTGGCTAAGTACTCTAAAACACTTTAAATGAACACCAAACTGATACTCATACTACAAATGCGCTTTGTTTCAAGTTTACAGAAATTGGATCACAATAACTCCTTACAGTTAAATATTTCTTTTCCTTTTTTTTTAATGGGCCAGTCCAGAAACTTAGCCACTGAATGTTCATGTCTGTAGAAAATTGCATTCCATGATTCAATTCAGAAATTCAAACACTAAGAATGTATCTTTTCTCTTTCCAGCTCCAAGAGCTAATAGGAACTCCTTTCCCACCCTCTTTGAAAAAACCAGAAAGTATCTTTCACTCTAGTTTTTCGACCATTCACATCACATACAAGATGCCAGATAAGTGAACAATTAGTAAGCAATAACCACCTTTCACTTTTCCTTTTTTTTTTTTTTTTTACGTCAAAACAGATTCCAGCTATAATTGCTCAAGGAGTCATGTAGGACAAATATTATTATTACTTCATTTTAGAAATGAGGAAGTTCTGTGACTTGTCCAAGGTTACAGTTTGGCAGAACTAGGATTAATTTAAAGCCATATATTATTTCCCAGCCCAACATTTATCAATCAAATACCAACTGCCTAGAAAAGACTTTACATTTAGATTATATCTGGCTTTATGAGTTTTCATTAATTTCATTCTCTATTGGTGCCTGATGAGTTAGTCGCTAAAACCATCAGGTCAGAAATTATACTGTTTTAATTAAATCATTGTTTCCTCCTTGTTATATATAGATGTTAAACTTTTAAGTGTTTCATAATGAAGTGACTCCATGACTAAGCAAGCCTGATCTACATTAGTCACTTGTTGAACTGTTCCCTGAGATTCACACGAAACTCTTAGAGGGTGGGGGAGTACAGGAATAAGGCTTTACAAAAAAGATGACTAAAATAAAGACAAAAAGTGAATGTGAGTCTTGCACATTTTTTCTTTCCAGTTTAAACTGAGTTAGGAAAATAAATGTGAGCCATTTGTTCCAAGTCCAAGTGATTTAGAAGAAAATAGTTCACTAACATAAATCAGAAATGTGGTAGACATTTCTGTGGCAAGAGGAAGAAGTTAAAAGTTAACAGGACAGAACAGTAAGGCCTTGCCTTTATACAGCACTTTTACCTCTGCAGTACTTTCCACATACGTTATCTCATTTTGTAATCAAGATATCACTCTAAGATGGGTAGGGGCAGACATTGCTAAGCTGATTTTGCAAACAAGCATAAAGAGTCTAAGAAATTTGCTGAAAGTCACACAGCTATGCAGTGAACAGGTCTAGAAGAAAACTCAGAAGTTAAATTGAACATTAACACCAAACAACTTACTACTGTAACAGGATCATATAAGACCATATATTACAAAGGCAAAGCACTTTTATTCCATATTCTGGTTTAATAATTCCATTAGTGTTATAAAAAATGTGGTATCACATATTCTAATTTCACCTACATTATTTATAGGTGCCTTAAGCAGCATCTTGAGAATTTGTTCTAAGAAAATACTGAGCAGATGATATGATATTTTTGATGAGTCTTTTAAACTTGGTTTAACTACACCTTACATGTCAGATTAAATTTCTGATTTTGCAAGAGGAACATTCTATGAGCGTATCCAGGACTTCATCCACTAATGTGTTCCCATTTAGTGTTTTATGGGACACTTGGGCTTCTGTTTCAAGTCAGAGGCTAAAATAAACTTCAGTTGACAGAGGATAACCTAATGAGTTTAGGGCTTGCTTCTCGATACCAACAGCATTCCAAGAAACACACAGTGCTGAGGCAACTGGGAGGCAGGCATGGAAGATGTGAGGCCCTGCAGGTGCCAGCCACGGGGAGGTAAAAGCAAGCAGGTCAGAATGCCTGAAAATCTGGTGCAATCATATTCAACTATTTCTGGTTACTGCTTTCAATGTTAAGTAATGCTGACTTAACCTGTCCAAATATCACTTTCTATTAGAAGATAAGAATATGATCATTTTAAGATAAAATGAAGGACAAAAGATAAGCAAATTAAAAACTATTTTACCCCTGAAAGAAATGAAATTTAAAAAGCTCCAGTGGTTAAGGAATCAGGATCGGATAGAACAAAAGAATGAAAGTGCGGCTGTTGCCAGGAGCTTCCTGCTGTGAAAGACACAGACAGAGGCGGCCTCCCGGTTTTCCCAATGACAGCTCACTGGGCATTATTAGCTCCACTTCAGAAGAAAAAGGCTTTTCCTTACCAGGACCACTGCCAATGTACAAGGGGACTCAGAAAAATAAAGCCCATTCATGTGCTCTCCATTTATATGCTTCCTTCTCTTGACTGACATGGATATGACACCTCAGGAGAATAAATCCAACATGTTTTTCTCTCATAATATTTTTCAAATCTGTTATTAATAAACAAAAAATATTTAAAGATGTAAGCAGGATAGTTCAAAATGTAATTATGAGAGAAATTTTGAAGTTACATTTTCACAAAGTTTTCACTTAAAATTTTATGTAAGAAAACAAAGAATTATTTCTGAATCAGCACTTATGAGTTTTTAGTTGTCTGGTTCTCAAACCAGTATATGGTAAAGGGCACAATCTCTTTTTCATTGTTATAGACATAAAAAAGAATTATCATCAAGGAACTTCAAATTCAACTGGCCCAATGCCACACCACTCACTGGCTTCTGCACCAACTTGGGCCCCTGATTCCTCCAGTCTGAGGACTAGATACTGACTAGAGAACCACGTTCCACTCCATTCCATCCCTCTACCTGCAATTAGCAGAAAAACCCCTTTCAAGGAAAGGGACCTTTCCTTAACTGGGGAAGGAACACAGCCCTGGACTCTCCCAGTGGGCCCTATAGCCAACTCTACTCTCCAATGTGAACCCAGAGAATCCCTCTGTGATACTATTTGAAGGTCAAGGTACATGTTCTCCTCTACAGAACTTCCCAAACAACCTTACAAATTAGCATGACAGACTGTTCCAGGTGCTTTCATGACATCACTTTTCATCCCCTCAGAGTTCTGTCATCCTTACATTCAGAAGAAACTCAGGTTCAGAGTTAAAGTGCACAAGAGCCAGGAACTGAGCAACAACTCTTTGTCCTTACTCTGAATTTCTGAGGTGTGTTTTAGTTGTTTCTATCTATTTCACTGTTAAAATTAAAACAATGGGCTGTTTTGTAGATGTATGTCAAGAGGCTTTTGTATTTCTACTGGAGGAAGGATACTATTGGCACTAACTGAAAAATTTATGAGATTTATAACCAACTGCTTTCAACTTCACACTGTGAAAATGCATTAATCTCAGAGTGAAACTTAATGTCTGATGATTCATTCCCCAATTCAATCTATTCACCCACCTCCCTTCTGCAATTGTCCATTCAATATCACTGCCAGATAGTGGGGAAAAGCCCAGACTGCAAGCTTTTCAATACTTATCAATTATGGTAAAAAGTTGATATTGAAAGGAAGTTAAAGAAATTCTCTAAATAAGGGTTCAATGTTATATGTAGATTATGTTCAATGTTAGCAAAACCAGGAGTTTGCTGTATTAAAGAACATGCATGCCAGTTATTCCAGTGGTTAGCCAGGCTGGGCTTGCCTGAGGTCTGTGAGGCTGAGATATTCACTATGCACACCCAGTGCTTACCTGCAGCTTGGTGGTGAGCCTGGTTTTCAAAGGTCTGTCTGCTTTTCCTACCCTTCTGCCATTCACTAAGCCCCTTCTCTCTTCCCTCTACAGCTTCTCTGTAAGAACTGGCTGCTTCCCCACCCTTGGCCTACTCTGCAACCCCCTTCCCTTCCTTCTCTCTTCTCCTCACTCCACAGAGGGGTCTTGTTTGCCTCAAACAGAGGCTCTGACAGCCAAGCAGTCACTGCATGTTCTTTACTTTCCTTCTTACTGTTGGAATAAGACATTTTTCAAGTCTGGTCCTTTCATGACCTTCTACATAGAAACATCTCTAAGGCCTGGTTTGGGCAGGAGTTCCAGGCAGGAGTTCAGTGCACACACCCCTCCCCTCATGCCATACACAAACCAGTTCCTGGATGCTACAAAATGCTGGATCTAGCACTGAGCCTTCTTTGTAAAATTAGGGGGCTGCAACTTTCATACAGCAACACTAAACAAAGTGGGTTCTGCAGATCAGTCCCCTTAGCCCAGAAGGTTTTCTAGTTAACCAAGTTTAGGAAATTTCTGAATATCTTCTTTCTTTGGAGAACCCACTGCATAAAAGCCTATTAAAGGTGTTAGAGTCTTTAAGGAAATTCTTTTTATCAAGCATTCTTCAAAATAATTTGCCCACAAAAATCTTATTCTCCTATTAGACTTATTCCTGATCAACTAGAATCATGGAATAGAAAATGCTGCACTAGAGGCACTTTAAGGACTACTGAAGTGAAATGTTTTCTAAATTCTGATTAAAATTCAATTAAATGCTTAATACCTCAAAAACAGATGGACTTCTACAAACTGAATGAAAATCAGTCTCAGTTTGGGACAGAATTCTCACCTACTGGCATTCATATTACCTCAGAGCTTTTATATCCAGACTTTTTCCTACAGAGGTAACTCAATTAGTGAAATGCTATCCCCAGGTGTAACTCTGTATATGAGACAAAATGCTATCAAACACAACTTTGAGGATAACTGTTGAGGAGTTCTAAAGCACTGAAATAGAAATTAATCACCAGTAATCACAGAAACAAATACATTCCAGGGCCAAGGGGCTGAAGGGTGAATACCTAAAGTTGGTTTTTTTTTTTCCCCTATTAA
Source organism: Callospermophilus lateralis (assembly GCF_048772815.1). Classification (NCBI taxonomy): domain Eukaryota; kingdom Metazoa; phylum Chordata; class Mammalia; order Rodentia; family Sciuridae; genus Callospermophilus; species Callospermophilus lateralis. Next base: position 76,794,069 of record NC_135320.1, on the reverse strand, counting down.
TTTCCAGACCTGGGCAATGTTGATCTAGATAATAAGGTTCACATATGATATGACTCATTTGAAAAACCATTGATGTGAAAGGCATCAAAAAAAATGCACTCTGTTCTGGAGTGCTAAATGTAAATGTCAGGGCGGCAGCAGAGAAGAGGGTTGGCCCCCAGGACTTGGCCACTGACTCCCAGAGCTTTTCACCAATTTTTCTCCCCTGTCATGTCACCTCCTTGCTAGTCCACTGACAACAGTAAATTTTTTTGTGCTCAGGAATCTCCTATCCTCCATCTTTATAATCCCAAAACTACTTTCTCCCTTCCTCTTTGACCAGTGATTCATAATGTCTAACAGACCAAGGTACATTTGAATATTCTCTCAGCAGGTGATTATATCTAGGAAATTACATTCTCTGGCCTTGACCTTCCTCTAGATACTAGAAAACACATTATCATCTTTCTAAGTGACAAATTCTCCCCAAGTTTGATTTAACTAAAATGATGACTCCCATCTTACAAGATAACCTATAAGACTGCATGTTAAAGTACTAGCTATTCAGATGAGTTTAAAGAAGGTAAATGCAAAGCTTAGCAAGTGATGAAAGATGAAGGGTGAGAGGGCACAGGGAAGTAATATGTCCAAACAGTCAAAACTAGTTGCACAACAAGGCTGAGGTAAACTATACCTTTGACCCACGTTGTACTTTTATTATATCTAAGATTGTCCAGGTTCAATACTTTATATGAAGTATACTTCTACTCTTCTAATTCTCAACACATTAGTTTTAAAAGGCAGATACTATGCTCATCTGAGCCTATGGAATAAAAACCATAGAAGGTACGGGGGCACACCATGAAGAGATTACACACTCAACAGAGACAAACACAAATGGACCCATGGAGCACTTCACTGGTCCAATTAAGATGGGAAATATTCTCTCTCACCAGGCTTCTTGGAAAAACTGTTATAAAGACACTGACTTAAAAAACAAAAACAACTATGTGTCTGCAATCTGATTTAAATGCTCTAAAATCTTATATAATCTATAAGATACAAGAAGCAGAGAAGAGGGTTTTGAGGAGGGTGAAAAAAACATGCATGCCCTAGGCTTTCCAATAACAGACTGGAGCAGCACATGCTAAAAGAACAATGCATAGGTAAAGTCATTTAAGTTTAAAATTTGTTTGATTTTAAAATTTTAAATAAAGGATCATGAAAAAAATGTGCCATGGCATAATGTGAATATCAAGCTTTATTTTTTTATAAACCCTTGAACTATATCACATCAAAGATACAAGAGGATGTACACCTTATCACTGGAAATAATTTGTGACACTAATCTGAACCCATTAGGCCATTTCTCATTTAACTTCATGGTTCCAATCCTTTTTCACTATCATAATTAAGATTATAGAAAACTGCAAGGACTACCTCTGTAACAGTTATTGGACTTTTTCTTTTTAATCATTTCTTATTTTAAAAAGTAAGACAGATCTGAGGATATCTTGAACTGAACTGGCACCCATCCTCCATGCCTACCCTCAGGAATCTGAAGGCCACATGATAATCTACAGATTTAGTTGCAAACATTCATAGACAAAAAAATCAGAAACACATAGGACCACTGATGGATACACTCAATACTTACTAAAATATCTCATTTCAGAAAGAATAATCCCTGCTTGAGAAGCCGAATACCAGTAATGAAATTATTCTTAAACCCACCAATGCCATGATTCGTACCAACAGCTACAGCACCTGGCACATTGTAGTAAGCACTTAAAAATCTGTTAATGAATGAATCATTGACCAACGTTAGGTAGGTTACTCAACTATTCTATTTAATACTTTAACTTTCTGTATATAAAAGTAGGCCTTCCCTGCCCTAATTTTCTCAAATTCAGTCTTTGGGTTGGTCAGGGCACTCTGAAACTCAGACATCAAGACAATCAGAAATAAGGTACTTCCATTTCCTGCAAACGTCATATAAAGAAGTTACACCCACACTGAGGCTCATTTCATGCTCATCCTAAATATCACTTCCCCAGGAAGGTGCCTCCCAACCACTCCAAGAGATATCACACCCTTAAGTTATTAACTGTCCCTGAATGCCTTATTTTCTCCTTGTAGAACATACAACAACGGTACTTATATAACATCTGTATTGCTCTTTGTTAAATGTTTGGCTCCTATTCTAGGCTTTGGACATCCTGAAGGTGAAGGTTATATGGGTCTTGCTAATGACTTACTTCCTGCAACTAGTAGTGCTTGGCACATAAGTATCTAGTAAATATTTATTCAATAAACATTTGGGAAAAAAAAGCCAGCCAATAATGTTCCTTCAATGTACTCAAACAGTTGAAGCTAGGAAAGCTAGGCAATGAACATCACCCTGTCAGAAGTCTAATGTCAAGAAAATCACCACTATCAACACAAAGCTAAGAAAAAATTTTCCCTACAGTAAGTGACAGAAGCAGTAGTGTCCAGGAGCAGTGGGAAACACCTGTAATCCCAGCTACTTGGGGGCGGGGGCTGAAGCAGGAGGATTGCTAGTTCAAAGCCAACTTCAGCAATTTAGCAAGACTTTGTCTCAAAATAAAAAAGAAAAAGGGTTGGGGATGTAGCTCAGTGGTAAACTGCCCCTGGGTTCATTTACCAGTACTACAAAACAACAAGTAGGAGGAAGAGGAGGAAGAGGAAGACGAGATGTATTATAATATCTGTGCACTTTCATTACCTGTGTGATTTTACAACTGAAAAGTCTCCAAACAGTTCATATAGAACTGTCTCATATTTGGTTTTTAGAGGTCTGACAGCTATATAACCAATATATCCAGTTTTTATAAATGTCTTTAGAGGCTATTTGGAGATTTTTGTTTTAGTGCTCATTGTATAATATTCCCTTTACAAACAGGTCAGCTGGAATCCAGTCTGAATATTTTTTCATTTTTAAAATTTCAAAGCACTGAAATAAATACCAATTTCAAATTAAACTCACGGGCAGTATAGTATATGGTAGCTCTATTTTCTCAAAAAACAAAGGAAGGCAACCTGGGATCCTCTGCTAACTGCCAAAGGGACTTCTCAGGGACTTGATGGTAAGTTAATCCATATTTCTAAAGCTCCAAAGTCAGCTTCCAAAACCTGTTAGGAGACGCACAATCTTCAAAACTTGGTTGTGATAGCAGGAGAAAAATGCTTGCATAAACAATAAAACAAACATTGATAATTAAAAAAGAAGTTGGATCAGAATTTGGTCAAATGCTACTATAATGGAAGTACAATAGTTCCCAAGTCCGAAAGAGCAGAAGGTTAAATGGGACTCATGTGGACTCCCATTATCTGCTTTCTTTCTTCATTGCTGGACTTAAAACCATTCTTCATTCTAGAGACCACAAACACCTTATACTGTGACTTTAAGAGCTTAGATTCCTAAAGTCCACATAACATATCAAAGCCAAGAAAAGCACCTTGAAATAAAGTGAGCAAAACAAAGCATCTGTTTTTAGAAAGAATTTGTTCTACCTTTCCAAGGAATTCTGTTTGGAAATCTGTGTTTGCAATAACATAATATCTAATAGCTCCATCAAATTTTATCAATGCCAAAGTAGTTTGATAGACATTATCTAATCTGATTCACATAATAATCTTATGAAATAGGGAGGCCAAGGATTTTATAGATGAAGAACATGAGGTTCCAAGAAATTAAGTTTCTTGAACAAGGCTCCTAACTTAGAAAGTTAGAAGAACTAAGGCTTGATTCCTACACCACTGCTCTTTCTAAAGAAAGATACCACCCTGGGTCCACCTCAAGCTGCTATTCATTCTTGATACCCCATGAAAAGAAGATAGGAATAGCCATAACTTAGAATATGGAGAATTATATCAAACAAATCCATCAAAATAGTGGTTACATTCCTACCGAGTCCTTAATGGTTTCAGGTCTTAGAGACCTTATAAAATAATGCTTTACTATTCTGGGTCTTGTATTGAGCTCTTATAGATAGGATTTGGTAACAGGAAAGGAAATGAAACGTGTTTTCTCCTCTTATGAAAGACAAGGGACCTTCTGAGAAGCATTAGAATCTTTAAATCCATTCCTCCACAGGCTAGAATGAAATAAGGGCTAAAAAGGAGGATAAAACTCAAAAGTACAGACTTCCCTGTTGAGGAAGGTAAGAGTAATAGGATGAAACCTCAAAATGAAAGAAATGCTGAATGTGGGTGAGGGTGGGGGATTTTTTGAGTCTAACTTTTCTTTTATGAGTGACTCAGTTACTTGATAGTTACTTACTCAGTTACTTGATACTTTACTTCAATTCTTCTTGCAAAACTACCTTCACTATCAGTGAATCTTAAAGGTTAGTAGAGAAAAAACTGTCATTAAGTTCTTTGACTCCCAAGTCTCATTTTTTTAAAAATCAAACCAAGATTGAGCCATATAATAGACTTAACTCTACTCTTTGGCAGCAAACACAGTTTATTCTAACACTTGCCATATTCTTTTAAGTTGGTGGTTTTCAACCTCGGAAACAAAATGAAGTTTCTAAAATATACTAGTGCCCCAATCTGGCTCCAGACCTGTGCAATCAGGTATCTTAGAGTGGGAACTGGCTGATTCTAGGACTTAGCTATAATTAAAAAACCTCTAGTCTTAGTGCTTTGTTATTCATCATCAAAGATGATATCGACAGAATGTCATTTTATATTTTTCTATGGGAGAAATATTCAGAGAACTAGGACTAAAAGTTACAGTGCCCTGAAACATTAGAATTCTACAAGCTGAATGAGTTTACTGCTTTGATATAAACAGATATTGTAAAAGTTACTTAAATATCACACTGAATAAATACTAGCCATTCAGGAAAAAAAAAGTCATATAACTATATAACGCTTATTTCCACCAGCATATGTAGTAAACAAAGTTGAAACATTTATCTTGCACTGAACAGTAGCTGATTTTGTTAAATATTTGTTTTTTTCCATAGTTATAAGTAAGAAAAGGCAAATAAAGAAACCAGAAGTACAAGACACCGTATTACACAGGTATATGAAATCAGTTCAACAGGGAGTTTCCATGGTTCAGAGGACAAAGGGCTTCTCAGAAACATTACTGCAATCATATTGCTCATTTCTTACTCAACACAGTAGTACTAAAAAGGATGTTGCTATGTTCCCACCTTAACTGCCTTATGTGCAGTTCCTGTGACAGCTGGAGTCAACAAAGATAAGTTTGGCTTCTGGAAAAAATGAAATGCCAACCTTCTTTATTTTACACTTGCTCTAAAACTTTTCCATATTATCTGATTAAAACAATTTTGCAATAGATGGTATATTAGCTACAGCTAATGAGTAACTAAACCTGGTCTAAATTATATGTCTAAGCAAATATAGCAATAAAAACAAGCTGTTTTAACAAAACGTTGTTTTAAAAATCTCACATTCAAAGAGGGTTTACATTGAAAAAAAATGCAAGACAATCTAAGTTGAATTTAATATGCTAATTAACCTCCATGGCCTAGCTGGGAAAATAATGTAAGATTCCTATTCTATGAGATTTCCTGGTTAAGAGGAAATTAATAGTTGATACAATAAGGATAAGGAAATATTAAAGGTTAGGAAAGAATTCTTATTTTGTGTTTCTATTTTTAGGTCACAGGAGCTATAATCAAAAACAACAAAGTGAGTGGCATACACTTACATGATTTATTGTAGATTGAACAGCCTTAACATAATGGTTTAGGTCTCGATCCATTATAGCAAATTCAACCATCGCCTTGTCCATACTATATTCGCTACTCACTTCAGCTGAAAAATAAAAGAGATTGCAATTATTAATTTCCACTTAAAATACTATATCTACCTGGAAACAGTTACACCAATATAATCCTTATCAATTTTGGAAAAGTATTACATATTTTTTAAAAACCTTCTCAATATAGGCCTGTTTCATTCAAAATTATAAGAATACACAGAAGAAAACAACTCAAAGGTAGTTTTGGGAGTGGAATGAAAAACAGATTTGTTCTCAGGAGGTCCTTTCCAAGCTTCGCCACTTATCATGACCCTAAATCAAGATACCTCTCTCAGTCTTAGTTCCCTCATCCCTTAAAGCAACCCAGTCGTATATCCATCACACAAACCTCACAGTTACAGATCAAATAAGGAAGATTTCCATGCTCCTAACAATGGCTGGATCATTTGGATTGATTCTATTGGGAGGCGGGGTTCCTTAAAAACAAGAGTCCCACAGTAGTAAGAAATAACCAGGGAAAACCAAAAAAGAGAAGTAGGACAACAAGACACCTAAGTCCCAGCAAGCTGGGATCCCTGCTCCTCAGTATGAAGGTAAACCAGAAGCAATCCTGCCCTGTTCTTTGGAACGGCAGAAAGGTTCACCTTGCCCATTAAGCAAAAGAGTGGGGAAGGGAAAAGGGAAGAGGAAAAGAACTTGTTTCTGAAAAACTGTCCACAAGCTAGCCCTCCTGGATTTGCTCGCTGGGATCCCCTAACCTGAGTGGCCCCAGGACCCTATGCTCTGATTCTGGTGCAGAATGGCTTCAGACTAATAGTTCCCACAGGTCTGTGGCAGAAGAAAACATAACTCCCTGAAGAAGACACTTTCATTTAGGGGTCCAAATAATCCCCAGGAATAATTTTTAAGGATACTGAGGATATCACAAGGGAAAAGGTTAAACAAAAAGCCGTACACACCCAAAACAGATAAGAAAACAAGCCACCAAAAGTAAGAATCAATAGAAACAGATCCACAAATGTTCCAGTTATTGGAATAACCTATCAATTACAGTATGAAGCAACTGCATTTAAAAAATAAAAACATCCTCAAGAACAGGTGACTATTAAAAGTGATTGGAGGTTGGAAAAGCAAGGCAATGTTTTTAAAAGTGCTTTTAAAATGTTTCTCCCCCACAACCCAAATAAATTTATAACTTAACAGATCAGGATAAGATAGAAAACACAGGATCATAAGAATTTGAACATAAAAAAAAAAAAAGAAACTCAATGAAAATAAAGTTGAATCACTTAAATCATATTTGGAAATGTATATATTCAAACTATACCTTTACTTTAGCTCACACAATTGTTAGTATTTCTTGTCTGCTCTGAGGAACAATATCACAGATCATTCCAGGTCATGGAGAAATGTAAAATCCATTCATTTGGCTTTTAAAATTTATCTTCCTAAACCTTTAAATTATGTTTTAATTTTATAACAATTATAAGCACAGTCATACATCTCTTGGATTTATGAATATCTCTTATATTTTAATATCCAGACTTCACAGAGTATATATATATATAGCTCAATGAATTTTTCTTTGGGGTATGGGGTGTTTATATAAGAAAAATATGTATTTCCCTACCCAAATTAATACATTTTTAACAAAATAGGGTTTGAGAAAAGTGTCAAGTCATATTGTTAGACGACTAGAGCCAGTGGATTAACATTTTGAAAATGTCTGAATGTCAACAAAGGTAACATGCTGTCCAGACATTGCCAATATTAAGAAGTACACACTGCACATACATAGAATCCGTGTTTAAAATCATATTAATTGTCAGATGATCAGAAAGATAATTTTAAACCATTTATATCCTACTATAATGATATGCAACTATAAATATGGCATTTAGTTACATTTCAATACATGGGTTAGAAAGTTTTGGTTGACCTATAGGTTTTTTTTTTTTTTTCCACTTAAGATAATTTTTAAAAAAGGCTTCTGTTTCTCAAAGCTTTATCTAATTAAAAGAAAGTTCCTTTATTTTCTTAATGGAATCAGTGCATTTTATGCATATTAGGTATTGAATTCTGAAACTGGGACCAGAAAATGGGTAAAGCTAGTAATCTGAGCAAAGACTAAGAACATAAAGTACTTTCTCAAAAGTCTAATATCAGAAATGTCTCCAAATTAAACAGAAATTAATGAAAGGATCTACTGGGAGCAAAAGTCTGAAGCATAAGAAATCAAATTTAGAGGGCTAAAATCAGTGGGAATTTACATATTGTTGGCAATTTCCCTCTGGATTAAATGAATTAATTTTCTAAAGCACTCAGAATGTGCCTGAGACTTAAATGCTATAAAAGTATTTACAAAATAAAACAAATGGGTTGATGACTTTCATTAACATGGTGTCACAGATGCTATCAAGTCCTGAACCAAAGAGCACTTTAAAATATGAGGCCCAAGAGACCTTCCTGCAAAGGAGAAAAGGAGCAGTGGCTGAGGCAGGGTTTCATGATATGAAGAAGAAAGACTCTTTAGAGGCCAACTGTGGTCCTCAGGCAAGCTGGGCTAAGACTCTAGGCCCCAGGAGGATTGGGACCAGCTGAAGAACAGTACAACTTGAGGCAACAAGGGAAGCTAAAACACCAGAAAGGATCAGGAAGGTAACCCTAAAAAGAACTGAGAATCATAGCATAGCGGGAAGTGGTACCCAGCCAAAGAACTTCAGTCCAAGTCTCTTGGTTTGCTGTAGAGAGGGGCTGGAGAGGTGAGGCCAGAACTAGAAAAGACTCCTACAACTGTGTCTCAAAGATACAAGTTACATGAGTGTCCAATTCAAACAGTAATCTGGCACAGCCAAGTTAAGAGCATTTTTGTTATTCTTTTTGTTCTTCCTACTAACAATCCTCTGCAATACTAACCTCTTTTTCAAAAGCTGCTTTTTGAGCATGTTTCAGAAACAACAGGCTAGGGAAGGCATAGGGAACCTGTGTGTTGCTTTACAGAAGAACTGAGGTGGGGAAAGAGAGTGTAATATTGCATAAAAAAGACAAACAGTGTCCCTGCAAACACTTGGAGACTCGGTGGAGGGCGGGGGGATGGGAGAGCTGGGGGGATAAACACAGGCAGAGTTGGCTATTTACTAAAAACTGGCTAGGGAATGGGACAGGAGTAGAGGGATGACCTGTCAGAGGCTTCCTGTCGCTTCTTCTGTAGTAGGCATTCCTACCATTAACATGCTCCCACTTTTTCGGAAAGCTCTTCCTGAGAATTTGCACCAAATCCAGTCCTACACATCTTTCAAGGACTGAATCCAAGGCCCACCTGCTTTAAAATTATACCAAGCTAGAAATTAACCTTTGCTTAATTTATCTTAACACGTACACTTCATGTTTGGGTGCCATGAACAATCTTGACTTTCTTGTCTAAATTTGTCTCATTTGTCCAGATTTTAATCCATTTCAGGGTAAGAACAATGCCTCGGTGTTCTTGGGATTCAACAAAGAATTATAGAATTAATTTTCCTTCAAAATTCTTCTAAGGCCATTATTTCTCACAATTGAAAATTAAACTTTCACCAAACAATAAATTGTCCTCCCTCAGATACTCAATTGAATTAAAATGCAAAGTGAACTTGCAATTTAAACTCATTTGTTTATTATATTTTCATTGTGACTTTTTCACAAGAAAAAATGGTGGTACCAGCACTGGTGTGATAGGGAAAGCAGAATCACAAAAAAGATGTTATACTTTTCAGAATGATGACCCCAGTGAGTAAAGCATTATTATATCTCACCTATGCATGCCTGGTATTAGAGAAGTTTGGTGCAGATGATAAAGCATGGGAAGTGATCAGAATGATGAGACTTAAAAAACATGCATATATATGTAATAGCTGTAGCCAACAATTAACAAACACTTTATTATGTGCCAGCACTATACCGAGAATACCATACTCACATTCAATCTTGAAGCAACATTAAGAAAGAGGTAGTTTTACAGGCACTTTACATATGGGAAAACAGAAGCAACTTGCTTAAGGCCGCAAAGGTAGCAGGCAGCAGAGCCGAGCCTCTAACTCAGTTTTCTACCTGCAAAGTTTGTACATTTGCTCACTTGTGCAAAAAGGTATTGCACAAGAAGGACAAGCACCTCCAACTCCTCCAGGAATATCCAGGGAACCAAGACTCAGGAGAAAGTCAATGGCCCTGAGGCTCTGAGTTTCAGTTCAACTCCATGGCATGCCTTAACACAAAGCAAAACTTCCAAGTAGAACAATGGACAATGCCACTCCAGGGCTATCATCTGGTCCTGGAAAGCTCTTTGCAAATTCCCTAAGAAGAGAAAACTGATAACCAAAAGAAATACTTTTATCCTTTTAGAAGAACAGCAAGCTTTTAAGGGTAAAAAGACTGCCTTTTCATATCTGTAGGGCTAATCTGAAGCACCATGAAAGCAACCCAGTCACTCACTGAATGCTGTGAGAAAAACAGTCAAGACCAGTTGCTCAAAGGTCAAGGGTGTAGTAGGCCAAGAGCACTAGCAGCCACAGAGAATAAGAGAAGCTACCGACTGACTGCCAGGTAGTAATGAAGAGTGGCCTTAGAGAAATGGCGAAGGGGAAGGGAAGAATTCTGGAAGGAATCAAGTGGCAGAGATATTTCTAAGTAGAGTTCAGAGTCAAAAATCATTTTTATTATCCACACCTTTGACTCTCCTCCCCAAGCCAAGGAGGGTCCAACAGGTTAGGAAATCAAATTTCTTCAATATGTCACTCTATGAGCATTTCTTTTTATTAGAGTCAATATTTGCTTTTGTTAATATCAAATGAACTTACATGACATATCTGAACATTCATTTACAAGCCAATACATACATGAAGAAGTCAAATGGAAGGGTCTTGGGGACTCTGGGAGAACTACCACCTAGCACACTAGGAAACTGTTCTGAAAAATTAGTAAATAACAAACTAAACTACGATCACCACTTCCATCCCAACAAATGAAATCCAGAGGGCAACAATAATCCCTGATTTACATTTTAAACTTTTAGCTTTCTGTAAGTATGTCCTTGCGGGGGCTATTCTTCAAACCTGTCAGTAGCCAACAGCCCCAATGAGCATTATCCCAAACCCTAGGCCAAACCACTGTAGGCTAATGACAATACTCCCTGAAAAACTTAGAAATGGTGTTTAGAAAGGCCACAGGATTAAATGAATCCTTTAAAGGTGGTTTCTGTCTTTTTTTGCCCCCCATTAAGTGGCAAATTCTAGAAAAATTAAGAATGATAATCACTGAAGGAGGGTTTCTTTTTAGACTGAAATGTTCAGACACATAATTTAAGAAGTTTCTGAATAGATGAAGTTGGCCTGCATATGATTTTCCTCAAGTCAAACAAACCTATAATTATGCAATCTAAGCAGCCACGCTATTCATTAGACACGTCATGTGTTATTCAATGTCAAAATGCATTAACAGCAGTATTGTCACTATTATTATTTTTCTCAAGTCTTGAATAGGCATTAAAGGTACATGATCAATACAACATTAAGCAAAAATGGGTGATTAGGTGCTATAATCAAATTCAACTTAAAATTTATGAGATCAATGAGAAGAGGAGGCTGGCTAAAGCAGGAACAAATATGAAATTATGAAGGCAAAATCAGTGCTGGCCATCTAGAATGTGGAAGGCCAGGAGAAAGGATCTGAGATAGGAAAGAGAGGAGACAAACCAGCTATTTTTACTGAGGTAGACTCAGGTAAGCCAAATTTCAGGCCTTTTGTGACTAAAAGATATAGGAAGCGAGTGGGTAGAAGGCCTGTAGTAATAGTTATTTTCATGTAGCACAGCATGAACACATGACAGTTTATCCAGCACCAGTTCCAACACTGCTGAAAGTCTATTCACACTTTATTTGTTCAATACAATTTCCAAGCCACAGGCTTTTTAAAAAGCAGCAGCAGGTGGTGGAAAAGATTTTCTATCTTGGCATCCCCAACTCCAGGTGGGCCAATACTGGATCAACAGACCAATTAAACTTTTCTTCCACACCAGCAGCCAGACTGGCAAGGGATGGTAAGTAACACATTTTCTTGACCAACTATTTTAAATAGGGCCTTTCTCACAGCCTCTGCTGTCTCATGGCTGGCAGCTTACATTACAGCACACATGGAGAGAAGGCTCCTTTACTGAGACCTAGCCTTGAAATTTTGGAAGCAGGGATAAGACAGTTCTTGTAGTACAGGGTCCCTTGGGTCTTCAAGCGAACTGCCTACAGTGAACCTGACAACACACATACTTTCTCTCTCTCTCTCTCTCTCTCTCTCTCTCTCTCTCTCTGCCACCTCCACATTCCCAGATGGCTTTTTTTCTTTCCTTTGATGTTTTCTATGATATCAGCTCAAGGTCCTTTTTAGAATCCTCTATAATTGCTAAAAAATGACCAAATACTTCATTACCTTACAATCCATAAAATATCTTCACAACTAGGACATGTGTGTACATGCACACACTAGGAAGACATGCCTTCATAAGAAACTTCACCTATTTATTCCTCACCTTTATGTCTCTGGTTCAATTGTACAGTTTTGCCAATGACCAGGCTGTTTGCTGATATTATATCCTAAACACAAATTGCAGAATTGATGTTTTTCATTCTACAAACCATGTGTAGGCACATCTAAACAGGACCACTAACAATTAGATATAGTTGATAAAATTAACACAGTGTATTTTATTGGTGAACTACCAGATTAAAACAAGGCAGACATTTAGTGTTCTTAAGAGTTGCTAACTCCATTTCAAAATGACTCATATACTAAGAAGAACTGATAAACATTAAATGTCATAAAGTACATATAGCCATTTTGCAAGGAGGAAGGAAGGAAAGGACACAGGCACTGCCTGGTTATATTTTAAATTTCTAGAATAAAAGGGTCATAGAGTAGGAAGATCTTATTTTCTGACATAGGGAATAGATATTTCCTAATCTCTTCAAATTAGAACTTGATTCTTCTATGAATAAGGTATATGTTCCTTTTGGATAAATTCAAATGATAGTATGAATCACATCTCCAATCCCCTCCACCAAAAACAAAACAAAACAAAAAAACACCTTCTGCTCTGAAAATTCAGCTCCAATTATCTCTAGCAACATATACCTATGTACATACCTACCTGGGTGTACGTGTGTGCGCGTGCGCACGTGTTTCCTGGCAACTTGATATTAAACAATTATTATACACTCATCAGGAGTTGAATTTAATGACTTACTCACTGCTTGAGCAATATTTAATAGAAACTTGGTTACTTCTCACTACACTGAGCTTTAAAGTCATAATTATTACTCCACACAGATATTAGTGTGGTAAAATTAAAACTGAATCTACATTTTATAATTGCCTCCCACTGGCAATAAAGGCAGAGAACATAACAGTGTATGCCACAGGCTAGGAAGCAGCTGGTTTCTTTACAGACACAGTGACTATGGGAGAAATTCTCAAGAAATCTTCACCTCTATAAACATCTTTAGCCGCCCACACAATTCTCTTATCCTGATAACACAGAGAGGGAAGTGGTACAACATAACAACTGAAAAGGCAGCTCTGGAGTCAGGTTTCATTCCAACTGGGCTATTTATTTGCTGGCTATGTAATCTGTGACAAGTCACTTCTCTAGAGTCTGTTCTCTCCTCTGTGCAATGGGTATAATTACAGTACCTAGTTCATTGTGTTGATATGAGGACTAAGTGGGATAAATGTAGGTAAAATGATAGGAACAGGGCCTGGTCCACGGTACACATGAATGAAATACTATCTGTCACTATGATTATTACAAAATTGGTAACTTATCTGTAAACGCAATTAGTCTAAATACTGAAAGTATTTTGCCCTTGGATCTAAAAAGTATCAAGTGCTGTTTGTACTAATTTCCTAAGAACCAACGTGAACTCATAAGACTGCAATGCTCATTGAGAAGCTTTGTAAACACCATACTTCTCCCCCAGGTCAAAAAATTATTGACCTTGTAAATGCTTCTTGAGCACTCAGTCCAAGTCCCACAGAGGGAGAAAAGCTTTCAAGCAAGGAGGAGGAGGAGCTAATACTGCTGCAGAGGGCAAGTAAAGTATAGCAGGTAGGTGAGGGCTAATCTGAACTGTGTCTTGAAGGATGAGCAAGTGGTGGTCAGCTATTCCCCAGATTGGAGTAGGGGCTACAAACAACTCATGCCCCTCTACTCTCCTCCATCAGGACCGATTTCAGAGTTAAAATAGTCAAACAAAAACACTGAGAATGAACAGAGAAAAGCATAGATTTTTAAAAGGAACATATCTTCACTGAGCACTGTGTACCAGGCAGTCCTTTGTCACAGCAGTGTGGATTGGGCATAATTGTAGAGATAAGGACCCTGAAGCACACACAGGCTAAGTCATTCACCCAAGTCACAAAGTTAGTAAGTGGTGGAATTATAGCTAACCTTAGGCGTGACTTAAAATTACCATGCCAGTGTCTAAACTACTACACAGAAATATAAAAACACAAGTCATAGAGCAGTGAATAAACTATTCTTGTCTAAAGGGATTCTCCTAAAAATCACTTCTTTTAAGAGAGACAGGAAAAGTGAAAGAAAAAACAAAAAACTGACTGAGCTCTACCTCAGAATATCCTTCATTTTATAGACAGATGTTTCCTTAGAACATTTGTAATCTTCTATAAAACTACACCAATAAGGCATAGTACAAAATAGTGCATAAAACAAATTCTATGATAAATTAAAATCATAAAATCATAGATCTGCCTGTTATCCAAAGCAATCTGGGCATTTACAGACTCCTTAATCTTCAAGGTTATGTCTGTCTTTAATTAAACCTAAATGACTTTTCTACATTCTTCGTACCCATTTTCCCTGGTAGACTGAAAAGAAATAGTGAATTCAAGGTAGCAAGCAATATTTACATAGAATTTCCCATCCAACATAATTTCAATGGCTGTGGCTGCCATTTTCTCTCTGGTATTCAAGTCCTTGGCTGTACTCAAGTTCTCTACAGTGAGGACAAAGGCTTGAGGAACAGAGTCTGGCTTTGACTCTATTTAATACCAAAGTTCTCACAGGAATTTGTGGAAGCAAAGACAAAAGGGAATGAGGATTAAAACCTCATACAATTATTGAGAGTGTTGGCAAAGCAATCAACATGGTGCCTCAAACACAAAGAGGCAACATTAACAAATTGTTATGCTATATTAACTGTACTTTATAGTATTGCCAGTATGAATCTTCTATTTCCTAGTGTCTGCTGAATCATAGGGTTTTCCCACTCACTTTGGAAAAATGTTTTAAAATTAATAAAGCATATGGTTGAGAAATTCCAATAATACAATAATATGATGTCTCCAATTCCCAAACTCTCTCCCAAAGGCAACCATTGCTGTGAGGTTTTTGATGTTACAATCCCATGGGAATGTTCTATGTATAAGACATCCCCTTCTAAAAAGAACTACAGCAATTTAAATGTTTATTATTGAAATAGTAGAAATAAGAAAAAAAAAAAAAGACTAACCCTGAGGAAAACTACTCTCAGGATGGAAATCATATTAACAATCTCTGTGCCCTACTCTTCAATAAGTACACAGGAACAGATAGAATAGTGAGTGGCTATGTCAGTTTAACATCAAAATCTCCATTCTAAAATAACAACATAAAGACAAACAAATATATCTTAGAAGAAAAAAAGTTACATATTAAAAACAAGAAAGGAGTAATGCTAAACAAAGAATAGAAAGTGATCTTTAGCAGGGGGAGGACTTTCATTCTCTCATTCAACAAATATTCGCTGAGCATAAATCATGTACCTGGCACTCTGCAGGTGGCCCCAAAGATAAGTCAATAAGGTCGATGCTGTATTTCCCCTAAAGAGCTTTCATAAATCTCTGCTCCATGTAAAATTTTCTAGAAAGCCCTTATATAACTATCTGGACTTTGGCTCTTGGTGCGATGAGAAAGTTTGTTCCACAGCTCAACAGCACGAATTATTAGAGTCTTTATAAAAGGGGCTGGGGTTCAGCACCTCCTAGAATGTGCCAGGCAGTGACAACAATAAATCTGAATTATTCTTTCACACATGTTAACTTATTTATACTTCATAACCTTTGCTTAGAATTATTTTATTCTCTGTTTTCTATGGTTGATGAAACTGTCGCTCTGACAGGCTAACAGATGCCACCTCGATCTCACAAGAACAACTTGAACCCTGGTCCTCAACTCCAGAGCTACAGAAGGAAGAGCCACCTCCTGGGCCATATAGAAAGTCAACTCTCTTCCAGATCACAGTCCTTCAAAGATCAGAAGGCATATTAAACATCTCCTTCCCTGAAAATAGTTGCTTCTCAGGACAAATAAGAGTCCTCAAGTTCCCTCAACCAAGTTGACTTGCCTTCATATAAACATGTTTCATTTGTTAATTTAAAGATTAATTCTAGAATAAAAAAACAAGAATCATAGCCATGGGTATTTTGGTTTAGATATGAAGTGTTCTCCAAAAGTTCACAAATGAGACAATGCAATAATGAGGGAAAAAATCCCAATAACAAATGGGACAAAATATGAATAGAAACTTCACCAATGTAGTTAATACCAAATAAGCATGAAAAGCTACTCAACTTTATTGATCATTAGGAAAATCTAAAATAAAGCCAAAATTAGACACCACTCCACATCTATTACAATGGCTGGAATTAAGAAGACTGCCTGCTCCAGGTGTGGGCAAGGACGTAGAATGACTACATTTTCCTTATACCTCATATCAATTCCTAATTTTCAGACAACTATATTATTTAAAAAGTGCATTTAATCTAAACCACATGTAATATAATTTATTCTTACCACAATGGCTTGGAAAGACTTCATACTATGTCGTAGTGTTATCACTAAGATTTTTACGTAAAATATGGAAACATTAATCTAATCGGTAGAAAATGTTTATAAAAAATTCAGAAATCACTTTAGTCTATAATCACCTCACCTGAGTATGACTGCTTTTTATTATTTGTTTCTCTAATCCAGTGGTTCTCAAAGTGTGATCAGCAGACAGACCAGTAGCATCTGTGAACTTGTTAGCAATACAAATTATGAAGTCCCATCATATCTGGGGGTACAGTCATTTGAATCTGAACAAGTTCCCCAGGCATGGGAAGCTTGAGACCCACTGTTCTAATATATGGTTTAAAGTTATAAATTGTGTTTTCTCCGAGATTCTTTCTGAATTCACAGAATTTTAAGGCAAAAAGGAGCAAATCAATGTTTCCAGCAAATCCAGAACTGATTCAATCAGCTGTTTCCCCATTTTCACACTCCTAAATTATTTTAAGCTTTTACTGAGCTAGAAAACCAAAACTGAATGTAAGGACTCATAAATAAATGCTTTCTACAAAAGTGTTTGTTTTAAAATAGGCTTTTCTACTTAAATATCCCATTTACTCACATCTATTTTTGAAATTGCACCCAACGTTCCTCCAAAATTTACTAACTGGCATCTAATTTTAGCTACAATTTGTCCTCTTCCAGTGAGCATCTGTGCAACTTTTAATTAGGTTCATCTAAATGGGATGAATGTTTTAAATCTAGTTAATAAATTTCTTAATGCTTCACCAAGAAACTGAAGATAGAAACAGAATGAAAGTGGAAATAGTATCAGGCTGAATCAGAACATCTGGGACTGTCAATAATTTCCTCTGAGGCTTTGGGTTAATAACTTAATATTTCTGGAGTGCAATTCCCTCATTTTAAAGAGGGACTCGGAATAGATGACCAAGGAAGTTCATTTCAAGCCCAAAGATGTATAAATCGGCTAGCATATTTTTACATTCATGTGACTTTGCTAAATTACTTGAAATATTTTATCTATTCTTAAGATTCAGGAAACTTGCTATCACACTACTTCCTAGAGAACTGAACAAAGAATATGAACATACATTTTTTTTAATTGCTAAAGTACCAAAATGGCAGTGGGATTTTAAGTCTCTTATTCTTTCCTGGATCAGATAGTTTATCAGTTAATTTATCTATTCTTTCTTGGATCAGTTAGTTTATCATATTTTATATGGAGATGCAGAGCATGAATCCCCCAAAACTTTGCTTTCATACTGTCAATAACAATGTGGCTCTGGAGGTAGATCACCTGTGTTTGAATTCTGGATCTCCCACTTAAGAACTCATTGTGATCTTGGACAAATTATTTAAACTTCCTTTTTTCCTACCTTCCATTCAGAGAGGATAATAATATTATCTTCTTCCACAAATTAAATGAGAATTGATAAATAGCATGTAGCACAGAGTCCAGCATAAAATAAACAATAAATATTAAAAATGTTACCTATTATTATTTGTAATGTTGATTTTCTAACCATAAGGTACCAGAACCGATGTGCAATTCAATTTAGTAAACAGGATAACCTACTCGTGCAAGGCACTTCATCATTTGAAGTACAAAGCTAGGGTCCGCAAGATATATCAGAATTACTTGGGGGCTGGGGATGTGGCTCAAGCGGTAGCGCGCTTGCCTGGCATGAGTGCAGCCCGGGTTGGATCCTCAACACCACATACAAAAACAAAGATGTTGTGTCCGCCGAAAAACCAAAAAATAAATATTAAAAAATTCTCTCTCTCTCTCTCTCTCTCTCTAAAAAAAGAAAAAAAAAAAAAAAAAGAATTACTTGGGAAGTCTGCTTCAAATGCAGGTTCCTGAGCTCTACTTGAAGTAAGTATCCCAGGTGTTTCTAAGGAAAAAAGAATATAGTGTGAGAAATCTCTCTGTAGGAGTTTCAAAGATACAGAACATATGCCCTCAAATACTTAAAAATCTCCAAGCATTTTTCTCATTACTCACTATAGCTACACAGAGCCACAGTGTTAGCCAAGCACCACACACATCTTCCATAGCCCTTCCATTGAGATTCCATCTGCCATCACTTGAAGTTCCAGTGTATCCTGATGCAATGACCTAACTTGGCTCTTTGCTTTATACATGACATCTGCCAAATAAAAATCCAAGCACCATTAAGCTCTTGATTACTGAAAGTTCCTGATTACAAGGATTAATCCTGACTCCTAAAAACAGAAAAACTTACTCTGATTGCTGACCCATGAAGCTGCCTGTGGCCTCACTCACAGTCCTGATCTCAGCCTTGCATGTACAAACCCTGGCATGCCTTCCATGTGTATATTTTCAATTGCAATGTGTCAAAACCCAGAAAACTGTTACTCATGAAGAACTTTAGCGCAAACAAAATAGCAACAATTAGGGATTAGGGGTCTGGGACAGAATGTAGACTATGAAAAAAGAATTTAACTGCATTATAAATGTATGTCAAGTCTCCTTGAAAGATACGCTGGGGATAGAACAAAGTAACCTTAGAAATGTGTTTTGAGCTGTGCATGGTGTTGTACACCTGTAATTCCAGCGGCTCAGGAGGCTGAGGCAGGAGGATCAAGAGTTCAAAGCCAGCCTGAGCAGTTCAGCAAGCCCCTAACAACTCATCAAAACCCTGTCTCTAAATAAAATATAAAAAGGGACTGGGTATGTAGCTCAGTGGTTAAGTGCTCCTGGGTTCAATCCCTGGAACCAAAAAAACAAAAGGAAAGAAAGAAATGTGTTTTCACCAAAAATTGTGAAAGTAAAGGCAAAAACAACTCCACATAAACCCTGTGAGCTAGCTGAAGCTGTTTGTCACAGAGAGAAGTGTTCATAATTCTTAATATGCTTTACTTGTGTACTGGATTCAAAGCAGTAAGTGGATGGTAGATTGCAGGAGCCAAGTTTCTTGATTTTGGAGACAAAAGTTATAAAAAAGCAAAGGGAAAAGACCAAATTTTAACCATGGAGTACTAGATTACTTACTATGGGTTACCTTAATATGGGTCCAGATGGAAAGACACAAACAACTAACCTTCCTGTGCACACACACATTGGTAAACATGCATAAACTTTTTACCTCTGTCTGCTGAAAGCAGGGCATTCTGGTGGCAGCAAGCCCACCCAGAGACAGGATCCTAGTTTCTAAATATCATTTTCCATTAAAAAGAACCAGAGAAACTTGAAGAAATAACTGATTCTAGGGCAGAGACAGAAAAAATACAATCCTTTATAGAATCCCAAATAACTTACATGGTCCCTCATCATCCCAGGAGGTAGACCTTAGTTTTAGCTCCCTCCCTTGAGTGTGGGTGGAATTAATGACTTGCTTCCAAAAAACAAAATGTAGAGCAGACAGGGGTGGGGGTGGGGGGTTGGGGGAGGCAGGGGATATTTATACAAAGAAACCTGACAAACATTACTGGGGCATGATGATCGGGGTTAACATGACAGTCATATGGATAACATGGAGTTCCCAAAACAATGTGTTGAGAAGGGCACTTGACCTCTGTGGCATGCTTTCCAAAAACCCATATCCCCATCTAATCATAAGAAAAACATTAGATCAACTACAATTGAGGAACATTCTACAAAATACCTATCGAATTCCTCAAAACTGTCAAGGTTATAAAAAACAAGAGTGAAGCAGCCTACAAAGCTACTACAGAAACAATGACTAATGCAATGTGATATCCTGGATTGGATCCTGGACAATGTCTTTAAAAAGGACATCTGCAATATCCAAATAAAATCTGGAGTTTACCCTTTCATTTAGTCAACAGTAATACATCAATGTTGTTTCTTAGTTTTGACAAATGTACTGTGGCAATTTAAGATTTTAACAATTGAGGTGAGGGCAGAGGGGACTCCCCATACTATCTGCAACCTTTTTAAATCTAACATCATTCCAAAATAAAAAGCCCGTTTATTAAAAAAAAAAAAAAAAATGAGGTGAGAGACTGCAAAAGGAGATACAGCTGCATTTAGAAAAGTCTAAATGATTTTAAAAATAATTCTTAATGCTGATATTTAGTATAAAGAACTTTACTTGCACAAAAATAAGGCATTGGTCAGACATTTTTCCACCAATGGTCCCTCAGTATTCAGAGTACCAATATCTCTTTCACATGCAAGTGCGCATGCGCACGCACACACAGTCAAAATCCTTGCCTAACACCACCTTTGAAATGAAAAGATTAAGCCTGGAACACTGGGGTGTGCCTGTAGTCCTAGCTATCTCAGATGTTGAGGACAGGAAGATTGCTTGAGCCTAGGAGCTTGAGGTCAGCCTGGTCTCATTATGAGACCCCCATCTCAGAAAAGAGGAAAGGAGAGAAGAGAAGAAGTGGAGGAAAAGAGAAAGATTAAATAGAATCAGGTTGGATTGTGGCAAATAAACTGAAGCAGGTATCAAGAAATGCTTCTAATAACTAGGTATACCATCTTAGACAAGATACCTCATTTCTCTCGGGGCCTCAGTTCCTGGTCTTTAATAGAAGGAGATTAAGAAAGGTGTTCAAGCATCCTCTCAGGGAAAAGGTACAATAGTCCACAAAGGTGACTATCAACTTCCTTAAAACCTTATTCTGCACTTTTACCAAACCCTTCAGCATCTCAAAGAAGACCCAAGCCCTCTTTTCAAACTTCATGCACTCACCATAAGAAGCAAAATCATTCTCCAGCTTTAATACCCTTGTACAGCTTATTTCCAAATCTTTATCAAATACAAACTGCTTACTGTCACCTCCACTTGGCAACATGTCTAAAACTGAACTTATTTCCGTTCCAAAATGTGTTCCTGTCCCAAGTTCCATCTGTGGTAGGAATAATAATGGTCCCCGCAAAGATGTCCATGTCCTAATCCCCAATACTGTGCACATGCGACGTTACATGGAAAGTTGCATACAAAAGAAAGACTGCTTATCAGCTCACCTTGGTACAGAAGATGGCTCAGGATTACTCAGGGGACCTGACAGAATCACAAGGTCTTTATTAGTAAAAGAGAAAAGCAGGATTGTCAAAGTCATAGTGACAAATGATGAGAAACTTGACCAACCATTGCCAGTTTTGAAGACAGGCTATGAGTCAAGGAACCTGAGCAGCCTCCCAATAAGCTGCATCTCTTGATTTGAGAAAGAACATATATGCATAATGGTAGGAAGACGTGCCCAGGGCCATCATTGGAGCACAAAGTAAATACTCAGTACCTCCAATAAATGTATGTCTTCATCCACATCCCCAGTCTTTTTTTTCTTAAAGACAGGGTCTTGCTAAGTTGCTAAGGTTGGCCTCAAATTTGCAATCCTCCTGCCTCAACCTCCCAAATCACTGGGAGTACAGCATGTGTCCCATGTCTGGCTCCAGATTCAGATTTAAAATGTGATTTTTGTGAAAAAGAGAAGGTAATGTGTCACTTGTTAAATTGTGACAGATAATATACACTTCAGTAAATTTTTGCAAAAATTCATTGGGAAAATCTGTCCACAAAGTATTAACTGGAACCAATCAAAACCATTTATAAAACATAGAACAACAGTATATTAAAATCCCTATTCAAAAACAATCCCTATTCACACAGCAGTCACTCACTGTGCTGTGACAATATTAAAATGGAAGGAGCAGACCATGTGAAGGATTTTGCTTATATGTTGAGAGAGGTTCCCACTGGTGACATGGTCAAGAATAATAAGGATGAAAAGCAAAAATAGTATCACTGGAGTGAAGATGTAAATATGTTAATATATGAATAAAAATAAATTATTAGAACATATAATCCAGTAACCAAAGAGGAAAGAAACTGCTTTACAGCTGAACTCCTGAAATACCTATTAGACTATGTGGTTTTCTTTGACATCCACTTGGATCTAAAGATTTCTGGCCATTACAGAGATTTGATACACAATTCTGGTGGAGTCAGTATCTGAACTACTATTTGTATTTTGTTTTCCAATCATTTAACTACCTGACAAAGGCACACAGGGCACTTTGGAAATTGTAAAATTAAAAACAAGTCATAGATAGCATCACTATCCATTTCATATTATCCAGTTTCATTCAAAGACTCAAAAATGCTCAGAAGCTTGGCACTGAGAGAACAAAGATGAGGTACAGGGTAATTCTTTCAAACTCCACAAAATCCAGAACTACCTAAGAACTGTGGAAGGTTCCATTTCAAGAGAAGACCAATAGAAAGCTCTAAAAACTGCACCTTCTAAGTGTTATATAAGCCCTCTTTGTTAACTGGTTTAAACATCTATTTTAGACTCTCTCACAGGAGTGCTAATCTTTTTTGCTTGAAATTAAATCCCATACCAATTTTGTGAAACTTGAAAATATTGCTACTTCTTAAATGTCATTTTTTCCTGTTAAGATAATGCCCCCCCACACACACACCAACACACGTCCCTCACTAACATGAAGTTTCAGCAACCTCAACACACATTTTCAATGCCATTTCCCATCCCAATAGTAAGGCACACACTTTAAAGTTGTTTTTCCACTAATTTCATTTATAACCAAAACAGGCTGATGCACCCAGGTTAGAAGTAAATTCTGCACAACAAAACATAACTGTTTCAAACCAGGAACAACCATGAAGGGGATATTGTCCAAATTTTACATATAAGAAAGAGGAAGCACAAAGAAGTGAAGTAACTGGTTCAAACTCGCACAAGCTAATGAACAGGAGAACTTGCATTCTCATGGCTGCCTGTACTTGTACAAAATCAATTCTAAACCAAAAGTTACAAAAGATCCATTTCTCTCAATTGCAAAGGGCCTAAATAATTATGGAAAAAAAAAACAACTAGTAAAATATGAATGCAATGTGCCACACATAATGAAAAGCATTTTATGCATGTTATTTAATTCTCACATCAATCTTAAATAAGGAAGAAATAAGGGGGATATTGGGATGCACGTAGTTAAATGCTCACTAGATATTAGCTGCTATCTCACAATATTATCCCCACTTCACAAATAAGAAAAGAAAAAAGGTCACGTTATTCCAAGTAGCAGAGACGAGTTTGAACCTAATAACTGGAATCTAGAACTGGATTTAAAAACTCAAAGTTATTTTGGCTGTTCTCTTTTCCAAAAGGGAGAGAAAGAAGGAACCCAAAAGCAGTCATAGCTTTCCTATATCATGAGATGTGCAACAGCTTCTTGAGACAGGAAGTGCTACAGCTAAAACAGGAGGTAGAGAGAGTCCTGGAAAGGGCCAAACTGCAACCTGAACCACCTGCAGGTCCTGAGTCAGCCAAGTTCTGGAAACAATTCCTTCTGGTTCTCACACCTTTCTGTTCATCTTGTGAGCAAAGACACCAACTGCCCTTTTGCTCCAGAATATCTTTTCAAGGATGTTTGCATATGAACAAACCTTACTGTCTCCTTGCAGAGAAGAGGGAAAAATAATGGAGATAATGACTTCCTCCAGGGTGAAAGGCAGGCAGGATTACTGCCCATTACAAAAATCTGGGTGCCCTAAGCCCAAGGCTCCTCAGCTATGACACAAACCCTCTGCAACATCTCCCTGGATCCTTCCATATCACCTGTTGGGGGTAGTAAGGCAAACCACAACATATGGACCACATGACCTACAAGAAGCACTAAAGGCCTTTGTCTCTAACCCAGAAGCCTCCTATCTTTTGCCAGCATCCACAGAAATGGCAGATTAACTTGTTAGCTTTCATTTAGAGTAAAAACTCAGCCCCTTCATAAACCTTGACAACAAGCTATTCACTCCTCATCTTTGCTTCCCTCAGAAATACCCTCTTCCATATATACAAAAAATAAATAAATAAAAATAAATAAATAAAATAAAGAAATATCCTCTTCCACTACCCTCTCCTACTTTTCAGAGAATACCAGCTCCTCTTTAATATCATCATCTTCTGCATGAAACTTCTCCTACAGATCCTCAGCCAGAATTGACTGCTGACTCCCTGGTGTCCCCAGTGTTTCCTGCAAATAGGTTTACATCACAGCACCTTTACAGCTTCATTCCATCTGCTTATTTATGTGTTGTGCCAGTTATCAGTTAATTGCCTGTCAGCTCAAAATTTACCTTTCAATGCACATAATGGATGGGACTGCTTTAAGCATGACGTTAAGCTTTCTCAATAGAGGAGCTAAAAGGAAACTTCAGGAGAAAGGAGCTCTACAGCTAACATGAGATACTTAATAATGCAAGATGGGATGCCCTAAGATCAGAAATAAGGTAAGAATGCCTGCTCTTATCACTTCTAGTATACTCAACACTGTACTATGGATTCTAGCCTAGGCTATTAGGTTAAAAAATAAAAATACACAATGGACACTTGGATTGGAAAATAAGAAATAAAACTATCTCTATTCACAGATGACATGATCTTATATACAGAAAATCCTGAGGAATCCACTAAAAAAAAAAAAAAAAAGGTTACATGATACAGGGCTGATATATATATATATATATATATATATATATATATATATATAAACCTACAGCATCTTTATACACTTGCAATGCATAATCTGAAAATGAAAATTTTAAAATTCCATTTATAATAGCATCAAAAAGAATAAAATGAATACATTTAACAAAAATAGTACAAAATGTATACTCTGAAAACTACAAAACACTGTTTAAAGGAATTAAAGAACATCTAAATATATGGGAAAAAATTTTACAGTTATGGATCAGAATATTTAATATTGTTAGAATGGTAATAATACTCTCCCAAACTGACTACTATTTCATGCAATCCCCTCAGAATCCCAGCTGACTTCTTTGTACAAAATAAGCTGATCCTAAAATACATATAGAACCAAAAGGGACTCGAATACCCCCCAAAAAAATCTTGAAAAAGAACAAATTTGGAGGACTAAGATTTTCCAATTTCAAAGCCTAATTACAAAGTAATTGCAACAAGGCAGTGGTGGTACAGGCATAAAGAAAGGTATTCAGAATTCCATTCATGGAAGAGAATGGAGAGTCTAAAACCAAACTCAATGTCAAAGGCCAGCTGATTTCAACACTCAATTAAGGTCTTTCAGTGGGGGAACAAATAGTGAGACAACTGGATAGCCTTGTAAAAAAAAAAAAAAATAGAATTGGACGCATCCCTCAAACCATATATAAAAATTTATTCAAAATTACTCTTGGGGCTGGGTTTGTGGCTCAGTGGTAGAGTGCTCGCCTTGCACATGTGAGATCCTGGGTTCGATCCTCAGCACTACATAGAAATAAATTTAAAAAAAAAAAAGATACTGTGCCCATGTATAACTAAAAAAATTTTTTTTAAAAATTAATCTCAATGTAGTGTTTAAAACTATAAAACTCTCACAAAAAATTGGGGTTAATATGTATGATCTTCTATTTGAAAAGAGATTCTCAGATATGACATCAAAAACATAAATAACAACAAAAAAAAGTACACCTCATTAAAAACATCTATGCTTCAACACTAATAAGATGGTAAAATCCAACATATACAATGGGGAAAAATATCTGTAAGTCATATATTTATAAAGGATACATGTAGAATATATAAAGAATTTGTACAACTGAATTTTAAAATGGGCAAAGAATCTGAATAGACATTTTTCAAAAGATATACTATTGGCCAGTAAGCACTTGACATTGCTGTCACAATGGGCAAAAGGTGCAACTTATGCAATCCAGGGGGAGAAATAAAGAATATCCTCACGCTTCTGCCCTTTCCAATGTTTTATTCACTCAAATCACTGAATACAATTTCACTCTATAGGCCAATGCTAGACACTGCAATAGACATAATCAATTCACAGTAAACAATTCTAGATTAATTCTAAGCACTGCAAAAACACTTAATCATGACAGACATTCCCTCTGCGTGCTAAGTTCAAGTGTTCATCAAAAGTCTCAAGCCTTAGGCTTTAAGTCCAGCAGATGCACACTCACTTAGACGGTGGTGATCAGGTCCATACCAAGGCAGACTTTTCCTGGGGTGGAACAGACAGCTGGCTGAGGAGGTGGTTTAAGAAGGGGAAATAAGGGCTCTCACCAGGGTCAAAATGTGGCTGTAGAGTTTGAGAATGGTGAGAACAACACAGAGGTTCAGGCAGATGAAAAGAGTTGGAATGTCAGTCCAGGTCCTCATCAGGCTCTCAGGCATGTGTGCACCAGTGTCGGCAGGTTGAATATCTGTTCATTTGCTCTATTATTTATACTAAAATTTGGGGCTTTTGCCCCCACCCCTTTCAATCCTTATCAGCTACCACCAGATTTCTCAGGGACATCATTTACCCTGCAGTTAAAACATCTGGTCTGGTGGTCCCCACCCTGATCTTTTCACCTTTCTCTCTTACCAGTGATGACAGCCTGCCAGAGGCTTCACCCTGAGTTTATCAGGGTGGGGGAAGTGACTTGTTTCTGTCTGAGGGCCATACTGGAGATCTCTGTTAGATGTGCCTGGTAAGACTGCAGGTTTCAAACTAGAGTTTTTAAAATGGAGTTGCTTCGGCTCAGGCCTAAGGCCATCCTAACAATCACTAATCTTATGGGAAATACAAATCAAAACCACAATGAGATTCTAGCATGTACATGAATGTTAAAGTCAATAATAGCTAAACAATAATTTATTAATAACAACAGCTCAATGTCCATCATCTAGTAGATATACAAAATGTGCTATATCCTTACAATAGAATATTATTCAGCCATAGCAAGAAATGAAGGACTAATAGGTGCTGCAACATGAATGAACCTCAAAAACACTGAGCTGAGGGAAAGAAGTCCATCACAAAAGACCACATATTATGATCCATCTACATGAAATGTCCAGAATAGGCAGCTATAACCATAAAAGCATATCAGTGGCCCCCTAGGGTTGGGGAAATTGGAGAATAGAAAGGTGATAACTAAAAGGCATGAAATTTCCCCCACCCCACCCCCGCCCTCAGTGATGGAACCCATGGCCTCCTGCATGCTAGGCAAACTCTCTACTATCAAGCCCCTGGAGTTTCTTTTTTTGAAGTGACAAAAATGATCTAAAATTGACTGTGGTGATACTTATGAATATTCTCAAAAACTTCTAAAATTGTACTATTTAGACAGGTGAATAATATATGAATTATACCTCAATAAAGTAATTTTAAAGTCACCAAATGGATAAAAAAAAAAATCAGAGACAGTGATTACCTGGGAGAGATTAAAAAGAAAACTTGCTTAAAGAAAGTAAGACCTCATCAAGAAGAATATATAAGGTGGGGGCTGGGGATGTGGCTCAAGCGGTAGCACGCTCGCCTGGCATGCGTGCGGCCCGGGTTCGATCCTCAGCACCACATACAAACAAAGATGTTGTGTTCACCAAAAACTAAAAAATAAAATATTAAAATTCTCTCTTTCTCTCTCTCTCTCTCCCTCTCTCTCTTTTTTTAAAAAAAAAAAGAATATATAAGGTGATAAACACCAAACTAATTCTCTACTGAAATTTCATTATAGCAAAATTGCACCCCACAATGAGGGATTTTTTACTTAATGCACTAAACTTAATCAATACCTGTATAAACAAAGCAGGTGGTACTGCAGAGGACATATTAACACACAAAGGGCATACCCAAGTGTGTTGTGAGTGTGCACTCTCAAGCACATGCCCACACACAAGCATGTGTTCAGTCTGGCAACACAGAAGCTATTCTGGTTTTGACTACTATCTCAATCAAATTAAACTTCATGACTTCAGGAAAGTCACAACCCCTGTGAGTTTCAGCTTTCTAGTCTGTCAAATGCCTAACCATGTTTTCACAGGACTGATAGGAAAGAAAGTATCTATAATAAGATCTATACATTTGTGAAGGGTATTTTCATATCTACATATTTCTAGTAAAAATATAATTATCAGATAAAATTAAGTATTGTAGAACTAAGAAAATATAAAGGGCTTTTGGAAAAGAGGTAATCAAAATATATAAACTTCAATATAGAAGTATCTGATTTTATAAATTATATTCCATGCTTTTATGTAAAAATGAATCCTAATATTATATATAACTAAAAAGAATCAATAAAAAAGAAACATCTGACTCTAAAGATTTTTCAGTAATTCATAACAGTGAAATATATATAATTCCAAAAACCTTTTCTGCTATTTTCTCCATAATATTTTTATGCTATATTCTACATAATTCCCAGATATCACTTACTATTTTGACTTTGTAAAATTTAGACCTATCCATAGCTTTACAGATATAAGAAGAGACATCATCATAGGATGGCTTTTACATGGACCAGGGATCAATCAGTAAAGTACAACCCACTAATTACACCATTTGTATATATACTGCTGTTGGCTACTTTGGAACAAAGTGGCAGAGGAGAGTAGTCCAATAGAGACGGTATGGAATACAATGTCAAAACTTGGTTGGAAAACAGGGCATTATTAACTGGACCTTTCTAACCCCTTTGTAGAGTAGTAGAGTTTCAGACTTAAAGACAAAGGAATGCAAAGAGGTGCTCTATTGTTTTGATGGATGAATGCACAGTAAACATAGAGGAACCAAACAAGTGATGATTTGGATCAGAGGAGAATGTCTAGGAAAAAGATGACACTGAAGCTTGACTTGAAAGAAGAATAGGTGCCCTCCAAGTACAACAAGGAGAGGGCATTCCAGGGAGAGCAAGTCATGTAACAAGAGGTTTACAGAACACATACTGGTGACACTCAGACCCAGCCTCCACCACTGTGGTATATACAGTGTCGGGAGAGGGGAACTGGTGACATCATGAACATTCTTATTAACTATGCTCAGTGGTTTAAAATGGATGTTGAAATTAATAACTACCATTTGGGGGAAGTAAATGGCAATGCTTCAGTCATAGGTAGAGAAATGATCAAAGTTAGATGATCTATGAAGACAATTCATGGTAATCAAGATTTATAAATATGGACCTAGAAAAGGCCTTTTTAAAAGTTTAGTAGAGAAACCATGTAAGTCAATCATGAGAATTTGTGGACTCTCCAAAGTGCTTTAACGAGGAACTCTCCGCTGTGGGTAGAATGATGGCAGATCTCTGTAAAGCTCTGCCATCTCTCTAGTGAACAGCAGTGTGGGCCAATACTGAGTAGAGAAGAGGACTTATCTTAGAGCTCACTGCAAATGAAAAGGGCTAAGTTATAAAGGATGATGGGTTGAAAAAATAGTAAGTAACTAAAAATGTACATTTCTAATATACTGGAAATAGATTATCGTGGTTATAAAAGAAAAACCTCCTTTTGACGGGGAGTATACTGTTTTTAATTGACCTGAAGGTTAATTATGTTACCTATCTACCTCCAGTATTGTTGTACAAGTTAGATGAATGAAAACACATAAAGCATTCAGAACATACCAGGTACACAAAAAGTACTGAGTGTTGGCTATTAATAGGCTGTCCACTAAGGAGAGTAGACAAAAGACATTTATGTGCTAGATACAGAATCAAGTTGTTAGGTCATAAAGTAAAAGGTCGTTCACTGGTTCCTGTCTGGGACAGTCTCATAACCTTCTCATGTGAATATGTCACTTATAACCATGTAGTTCTTATCTTTGCATGTAAACATATTTGTCTTATCTGCAAAGCAAATTATTAGCCTTTTGAGGGCACAGGTCAAATAAATAATTGGTTAACATAAAGTGCTAACAATCCCCAAAACTATGAAAACTAAACAAATCCATATAAATGTTTTGAATCAGTATTATACAGGAAAGGGGAAAAAATGCCCTTGTCCAAGGACCGACCACAAGTAGAGGAAAGCTAAATCTGTTTTCAAGTAAATGCCACCACTGCTGCCACCACCAGTTATGGAGAAAAGTAAGTGACTTTTAAAAATATTTTCCCCTCCTTGAGCCACAGACACTGCCCATGACTTCTCACCCCATGAAACTCTTTCAGCCAACATTTCTTTCTCCTCACTTATTCAGCTACAACTTATTCCAAATCAGACTCTGCAATAGTTGTCATAAATACAAAGGGGTTAAAAAAAAACATGGCTACCAACTCATCTTTTGATAAATTAAAGAGACACTATGAAACTGATGAAAATCACTATGTATCATTTTTAAGTTAATCATTATTATGTCAGATAAGCACTCTAGTGAAGAGGGAGAGCGGATGCAAAAGTGAACAGACCTTCCTTTCAACCTTAGTCTAGGTATATGCACTGGATTCTACAAGGTCTTCAAAAAGAAATTCACACAATGACTATGCCTCTTGCAACTTGGTCACATGCAAAAATGAAGCAAGAAGCACATCTGTTTGGAGCTGGCCCCAAATGCCTCCAGTTCATCTCCAAACTAGGTTCATAACTCCCACCCACAGAGAGAAAGCCAGTGCCTGAGGCAGCACCCAGGGACAAGCAAATTAGCATTTCCAAGGTCAATTGCTGACAGGCTTAATTGTTTACAGCAACTAGAGTATGCTGGCTGCTGAAGCCCAGTTCTAACCTTGCCTGGCTTGCCCAATACCATAAGAAACTAATTTACCACATCAGTTACAAAATATGAAAGTGCTGTAAATGTGGATTCAAAATAACAAATGACATTTTATACAGATGCAAATATTAACAGGATCCCCCAGAAGCACATCATTTTTCGTTTTAAGCTAGCTAAACCATTTTGGGAAAAACCTAAAATACCAACCACATTAGTGGTAGAGAAGCGACAAGTCCAAAATAAATCAATAGATCATCTCATTTTACCAGCTAGTTTGATTTGAATACTCACCAAATTGCTAAAAAGTTGCAAACTAATTGATTTGGCTTCCCCTACAATTTCTTGCCTTTCTCTGATAGTGTCAAAGAAAAATAAAATAACCTATGTGCCTGCTGTTGTGCAGTAGCCATCTGTCACATGAAGCTATTAAGCACAGGAAATGTGTCTGATCAAGGTTCAGCTGCACTGCAAGTTTTGATTTTTGTAATCCCACCCCACAACAGACCATCAAAATAACTCATTAGTCACTTTTAATATTGATTACATGTTGAAATATTTTAGATATACTAAGTTTTAAAAAATACTAAAATTAATTTATTCTCTTCTTACCTTTTGTAATGAGGACAAGTAGAAAATTTTTAATTACACGGGTGGCTAACATTTTTATTGGACAGCACTGCTATATATAAATAATGTTTTCTTTTTATATGTATTACAAATAGATAATTTCACTTATAACGCACAGAAAGAAGATGGAGAAAGAATAAGTCTAGATAGTAAAATAATTTTCAGAATTTTTTTAAATATTTATTTTTTACTTATATGTGGATACAGTATATTTATTTTATTTTATGTGGTGCTGAGGATCGAACCCAGTGTCTCATGCATGCTAGACGAGTGCTCTACCTCTGAGCCACAACCCTAGCCCCTAATTTTTAGAATAATTAAATTGGTTTCCACTATGTTAAATATGAACCTAACATTCTGCTTTACCACAAGACATAAAATTTTGTCTTCTCCAAAGGAACCTGATTTTTAAAAAATGACCTAAAGTCTGTGATACTTCTGCTTAGCATTAAGCTAGTCTCAATTATTGCCATATTGCTAGTCCATTTTTCAAATCTGACTGTGTAACTCCTATTTATTTTCTGTAGTAGTCATTTTCATACCCTGTTAGGTCACTGAAACCAAACCCAAGCCTCTACTCCAAAGATAAAAAAGCAGAACCAACAAAAAAGATTACCTCCAAGAGTCTAGAAAAACCCAGATGGTACTCAGATACCATGCATACTCTGTTTTAAAAACCAAAAAGTGACTCATTAAGTATTTCAAAAAGTGACATCCTAATGTGAATGGGAGAACTCAGCAAACAGGAGAACCAGCAAGCAATTATTTCCACACTCCCATCATGTGGAGAAAGCATGCCAATATTCAGACCGCTAGAGTCAGGGAAGAAGGAAAATCTGGAGGTGTTGGAATGGATGAAAATGTATGGAGTAAGACTTCACAGTAAGCGGGGCACGGGGGAGGTGGGTGGTGGTGGTAGAAAGCAGCAGCCAAAACTTTCTTTTCAATAGTTCTTAAAAAAGAAACTGCTCCACCTTCTGGCTAAGGAAGCCAAGAGGAAAGGAAAGCACATTTCACACTTCTCAACATTCTTTTTTAAAATTATTTTTTTTAGTGCCAATGGACCTTTATTTTTTTTATTTATATGTGATGCGGAGAATCAAATCCAAGCACCTCACACATGCTAGGCAAGCATTCTGCCATTGAGCCACAACCCCAGCATCACACTTCTCAACATTCTAACACTGTCTCAAACACAGCTTGCCCACTGATAGGACAAAAGGACAAGATATTTATATGAGCAATATGTATAAATCCTTTTAAAGTGATTTTAAATACAACAACAAAATTAAGATACATTAACTTGGAATAATAAATACTATTTCTACTTATAATTCATATGAGATGTATATTTCTATTTTATAACAGGGCCTGTATCAATCCCTGGTAAATAAAACAATAATTTTGGATAACAAAGCCAGCAGAGAAGTAACAGTAATAAATCCTGGATGAGACCACTTTGAAAGTCATAATCTTAAAAGTCCTATAGTTCCTCTGATCTGACAGGATCCAAACATTTTGCTTTTTACAAATGTGCAATAATTCAGGCCTCACACTACTAAATTGCAATAATTTAGCTGTATCTTTTACATAATCCTAAACTCTGTTATGGTCATTAAGACCAATGAGTACCCATATGAAGTGTTCTGATGCCATCTAGTGGCATGTTTCCTGCCAAATGACAGACAAGGAAAGGTTCTCAAGCAGGGTTCCTATATCAACCACATCATCTGGGAATCTGCTAGAAATGCGAATTCTTGGGCTCTTCCAGACCCACTGAGTGTGTGTGTGTGTGTGTGTGTGTGCGCGTGCGTGCGTGTGTTTCTAGGGATTGAACCTAGGGCCTGTGCATTCAGGCAAGCACTCTACCATGTTAGGTCAGTGGTGGTGACTTAGAAAAAGGCAAACATCAATCAGACACAGACAGAAATGCCTGTCAATCAGCAGGACCCCTGGCCAATCCTGGCGTTCAGCCAACTCCCCTGTCCAACTCCAAGGGGACAAGGGACTCTAAAAACACCTTTTCCTGTCCCATGCCCTTCCCTTCCTGCTGTAAGCCCCATAAAAGTTAAGCCCCAT
Source organism: Callospermophilus lateralis (assembly GCF_048772815.1). NCBI lineage: Eukaryota > Metazoa > Chordata > Mammalia > Rodentia > Sciuridae > Callospermophilus > Callospermophilus lateralis. The sequence goes on along the minus strand of NC_135320.1, from coordinate 76,760,286 downwards.
AAAAGTCCAGTCCTATCAAGCTTCTGTGCAGTTTCTCAGATCCTTCTCCTGTCCACTTCGGTCTGATCTCGTCTGATTTCGGGTTTGATGAAGTTGATCGGTCTGATCAAGTTCCACCTGGGAGTGAGTCTAAATAAAGCCTTGTTTGGTAGCCTTTTTAAATCTGCCTCCTTTGGTTGCTGCCCGCCTCATCTGATCTTACATACCAACTGAGCTATATCCCCAGCCCCCACACTGAGGACTGTAGGCCCAGCAATCTACATTTTAATCAGCCCTCTAAGTGATTCTGAGGCACCCACAAGTTTAATAACCACTGGCTTAGATGATTCTTAAATAAAAATTGAGTGTAAAAAAATAAGTACAAAAATATTAAGTCTTCAAAAAATGTTTAGAAATTAACAAAGTAATTTATATGTCTATATCAGGATCAAAATATTTTCATTTAAGGAACAGTCTTAGTCTTATCTACTGCCACATTTATATCTGGATTAACTAACACCTGATCAACATCGAATGAGTCTCAACCTCTGAATACATCCAATGAGCACCTTAGGTGTTTGTCCTCAGAAGACCTATTCAAAAGGGGGACCAGATACCTTAATCAAAAATCAAAATAAAAACAAAATATACACAAAACATACACAATAAACAAAAATGTTTAAATAAAAAAACACCCCCATATAACCAAGAAAGCATGTTAATTCATATCAGGATATGGCATATTACCTTATCTTAAAAGGGAGAGGTGCCTACTTAGGGACATGGGAAAAGCCAAGGAGGTCAAATATTTTTAAAATTAAGGGTCATCTACCCTAATCACAACAGACATCAGGCAAGTCCACTATACACTTCTGCTCTGTACAACTATGTTACAAAGTCATTGACTGAAGAGCAGATCTGATGAAGTCTTGTTATACTGTTTCTTTTCCATTTAGATATTTGAGGAGAACTTGATCACCTTAAATAGGTACTCAAAACAACCAGAGTTCAGTAAAGAACTCCCACAATGTATTCAGATGCTTGTATTGGTGTAAATTCAACTTGCTATTATGCCATTCCCTGGTGAGAATGAAAGAGTGAAACAGGTACTTTTTATAAGTACCTGTTTATTCATAATTAAAGAGATACATTCTTGAAATTTAGAAATTGCATCAGGAGATACATCCCCAGCACACCAGGGACCCTTGGTCATAATTAAGCACCATTCCTTTCTCTGTGGCTCAAACTATGAACACCACTTAGGGGAAGAAAAAAAAAAAAAAATCAACTCCAAAAAGCTAGGCTTGCAAACCAAAGACTCAAATATGACAGGTAACACAGTAATTACCATGGATGACATAAGCATACAAATGAATTTCAAAGACTCACTCTATACATTGGTATCTATTTTTGGCCTTTCAAAATATAAACGTCCACAAACCCACATACACAGAGAAACCAAGTAGTTAATTCTAACATTGCAGAAGCTACTCACAGTTTGGTGAGTTTCCAACAAAATTCATTTTTTCTTTTTGAACCTTTGTCTACACACAAGTGAGTCAGTGAAAATAAGTCACAGAAAGATGTGTCAGGTAAAACATAAATGAGAATAATAACTTTTAAACACAAGAAAAAAATCTCATTGTATTGTCATTACACAGAAGGATCTGTTACGTAGTGTACGGGCATATTTATATGGCTTTACCAGTTCAAATGCTCTGTCATTAGTCAGCTCTGTGATCTTGGTAAAAAAATTAACTTTTAATTAAGTTTTCTCACTTGTAAAATGCAAGTAACAGTACAAATTTCATATAACTGCAATAAGAAGTAGAGAAAATGCTGGTGCAAACAAATGCCTGGGACATTGCTAAGAGCTGTCAAGGATTACTGCCATCAGAAAGGAAAGATCCTGGAGCTGGAATCAGAAGAACTGAGTCCAAATTCAAATCCCTGTCTGCAGTTTGGAGCAAAGATAAGAATGTTTACCCCTTTCCGTAAACATCATAGGCCTCCCTTTTCTTCCCTTACTTCACCACTTCATAAATGGTTGAATGACCCTGAAGCTCCTCCAGTCTATTGGCTTTATAATCTTCAGAGCTTTTTGCCAAACATCTCTTTAATAAATGCAAATCTGCTCCAGTGTGAGATATGTACAGTGATATGCTGTTAATTCCAACTCTCCCTTTGTCAGGGAGCTGATTGATGATGTTTTTCCATTTCCACAAGTGAGGTCAGTACTCCTACCATGGCCTCTAGATCCCAAGGCCCAAGTACCTTAATTCTTTGACTTAAATGATTTGCTCAATAAGCAGTACAGAGAACCTCTGACAGTAGGGGGCTGTGGATGACAATACATGGAGCCTACCTACCCTCAAGTACCTACAGTCCAGGTGGGCGCTTGCCCAGCATGTATGAATGTATGAGGCACTGGATTCAATTCTCAGCACCACATATAAATAAAAATAAAGGTCCATTAACAACTAAAAATAATTTAAAAAACAAAAAGGGCTGGGGATGTGGCTCAGTTGTTAAATGCCCCATGGGTTCAAGCCCCAGTACCTTAAAAAAAAAAATATATATATCTATATATATATCTATATCTATCTATCTATATATATATATATATATATATATATATATATATATATATCGGGAGAAGTCTTAATTTCCAGCATGCAAAATAGTAAAAACCCAAGTATTATTTACCTAAAGTATTGTCCATGCTTTTCACTTTCCAAATTTCAAAAATTCCAAGCAGAAATTAAATTTTAATCAAATTTAATTGATATGTATTTATATGAGTACACATGTGTACATGAGAGTTCCTCAACATCAACACTATTTACACTGTAAGCTGATAGTTCTTTTTTTTAATATTTATTTCTTAGTTTTAGGTGGACACATATCTTTATTTTATTTTTTTATGTGGTGCTGAGAATTAACCAAGTGCCTCACGCATGCTAGGCAAGTGCACTACCACTTGAGCCATGTCCCCAGCCCAGCTGATAGTTCTTGATTGTGCTAGAGCTAAGCTAGGCACAGTATGCTTAGTAGCATCTCAACTCCTGCAGACCAGAAGAGGGCAGCAGCACACATATGCCACACCCCCAAGCTATGACATCCCAAAATGTCTCAGTATTGCCAAAGGACCCCAGGAAGACAAATGGCCCCTTTATGTGTGTATGTGTGTGTGTGTAAACACTTCATTGTGTTGAGGTCCCCCACCACCACCACACACACACACATGTAGCTATGCATTTATGGCTGTTAATAGGATACATACCTGGATGGAGCATATATATATGATCTGTGGATATGGATGTGTTTATATGAATGACCAAGACAATCAATTAAAGGAAAAAAAATTATAGTCATTTTTACTATAAATTTTAAGCATATTAATCTATTTCATGAATGCTTACTATTTATCAGGTACATATAGGCAATAGTAGGTGGCAGGGGCACCTGATAGGAAGTTCTGCTGTCAGATTGGGGATGTGGCTCAGTGGTAGAGCACTTGCTTAGCATGCATGAGGCCCTGGGATCCATCCCCAGCACCATGGCAGAGGGTAGGGGAAATGATGGAAGGAGCCCTATTTCCATAGGGCTTACATTCAGGGCAGAGACAAGCAATAACCGAAATTCATAAGCCGATTTCACAGTATGTTAGAGAGTGAGGTAATAAAATTAGCAGGAATAAAAATAAAACAGGAAAGGAGGTTAGAACTTCTGAGAGGAGTGGGAAGAGGGGCAAGTTCTAATTCTTTTTTTTTTTTTTTTTTTTTTTTTTTTAAATTCTGGGGATTGAACTCAGGGGCACTCGACCCCCGAGCCACATCCCCAGCCCTATTTTGTATTTTATTTATAGACAGTGTCTCACTGAGTTGCTTAGCACTTCACTAAATTGCTGAGGCTGGTTTTGAGCCTCCTACCTCCACCTACAGAGCCGGTGGGATTCCAGGTGTGTGCTACTGTGCCTGGCCTAATTCTTAATTCTAAGGGCTTAAACATGACAGGCAAAACATTTGTGCCCAGATATTCAAATCATGTATTTATAGGTAATTTTTTGAGCATACAATCTGAAAACAAGTTCAAATCTTATCAGATTTAATCTTAATAACTGAGGGAATTTACTTATTTTGGTGTAGAACCATAGAAAGGAGAACCCTTTAAAATTCAAAGGGGAGCAGCCATACCACTGTCACTAGCTCACACCTCTGCTCTCTGCCCAACCCAGTCTGTGAACCTCACTCATTCTGAAAAGCTCCATTCTCTGAGAAAAGAACCAGAGGGCAAAGCACCTGATTTTCTAACCACTAAGGTTCCTTTCCCCACTAAAGTAATATTAACAGATTATCAACATGAACATGGAGAAATGCTGATGAGAAAGAAGGGGTGATGAGGAAAAATAATATGAATTTTACTCTCACAGATCTTTTTGCAGGCCTAAACTGATATTAAAAGGTTGGTTTACACTTTATTATGCTGAGGTCCCACCCCAACTCATGCAAAAATTTTCCTTGTGATTCTTTTTATTAACACACTTCAATTTCCTCCTCCAAAAATTTCTCTTCAGAAGCTCTTTTTACCCAATCAACTACAAAATCTACAAAGATGCTACAACAATGAAAAACAAACATTATCCTGGGAAACATGAAGATATTGGCAAGAAAGAACTGAGTTTTTTTAGAGCTAAACTTTTAATATTCTTTAGGAATTATCCCCACATATTGTTAATATATCAATATTCACTTTTTAATTCTTTTTTTAAAGTGTGTAAACTAAGTTGACCAGGCTGGCCTCAAACTCCTGCCTCGGCCTCCCAAGTTGCTGGGATTACAGGCATGCATAACCATGCCTGGCTTAATGTATTTCCATTATTAACAGAATATATATATGCATACACACACACACACACACACACACACACACACTTATGGTGTACAACATGATGTTTTGAAATAGATTTACATTGTGGAATGGCTAAATCAAGCTAATGAAAATACCTATTACCTCAAATACTTATAGTTATTTGTGATAACACTTAATACTTACTCTTTTAGCAATTTTCAAGTATATGATACATTATTAACTATAGTCACCATGTACAACAGATCTCTTAAGCTTACTTCACCAGTCTAACTGAAGTTTTCTATCCTTTGACCAATATTTCTACCATCCCCCATTCTCCTTATCCCAGCCCCTTGTAACCACTATTCTACTCTCTAATTTTGAGTTTTTGGTTTTTTGGCTTTTTAAGATTCCACACATAAGGGAGATCATGTGACATTTGTCCTGTGCCTGGCTTATTTCACTTAATGTGACATTCTCTAGGTTCATCCATGTTGTTACAAATAATAGGATTTCCTTTTTATAAAAGGTTAAACTAGTCTACTGTGTATGGGGGTGGTGGGGGTGTGTACCACATTTTCTTTAGCCATTCATCCATTGGTGGAAACTTAGGTTGATTCCATATCTTGGCTATTGTGAATAATGCTATAATGAACATGAGAATGTGGATATTCCTTCGATATATTGATTCCATTTCCTCTGGATATATACCCAGGAGTAGGACTGCTGGATCACATGGGAAAGTTCTGTTTTCAACTTTTTAAAGAATGTCCATACTACTTTCTGTAATGACTGTATTAATTTATAGTTCCACTAACAGTACAGTTCAAAGGTTCCTTTCCCTGCACATCCTCATATAGAAACTACCTTTATACTTAAAGCACTAGAGAGAGTATAATAATTCTCATTTTAGTTTAAATCATTTTTATGCCTTTTCTTCTCTTTTTTTTATCCACCCCCCCTTATTTTGGATTAGCCTCTGTATATCAGAGAAAACATTCGATTTTGACTTTGGGGGACTTAACATGATAGTCTCCAATTTCATCCATTTACCAACAAATGCCATAAAGTCATTCTTTTTCATTACTGAGTAATACTCCATTGTTTCATGCGTGCTACATTTGCTATTGCAATTTCCTCCTTCCTCATTCATCTGTTGAGGGGCACCTAGGTTGGCCCCACAGCTTCTCTAGCAGAGAGAAACAGGTACACAGTGACCCACAGCAAACACAGGGGCACTTCAGAGTCTATAACCTGAATTTCTGCAATATTAGAATCAGCCAATTCACAACATTGCACCTTTCGAGAATATAAATAACCCTAATGCTAACTTTGATCATATAAATAACTCCTTAACTTGAACGATAATTGTTAACTTTATAGTCAACACTGTACTCCCAATCCATTTGAATTTTTTTCATCTAATGGTTTAATAATATTTTGCTTTTAAAATTGTCTTCAGTTATAAAATTGATTTAAGAAACACAAAAACTGAATTCTTCTAGTTATTGTTACTTACATTGCCTTTGTGGCCACCACCACCATTAGAACCACCTACTTCTAATTACTGCTTCTATCCAATAGTGTAATTATGAAATAAAGCACAGGGCAAAGGTCAAAGGGATTTAACAAGAATCTAATAAAAGGAAATGGTTCTCTAGATGGAGAAATGTACTACAACATAGTGAAAATTCACATTGTGAATCTTCCTAAGAGAAAAGTCTTGAAAATATCAGATGGCTTGTGCTGGCATATCAAGTAAGTAATTAAGTAAGTAATTTTCAAGACTTTTTTAATGTAAAAGTAAAATGAGTACTCCCTTTTCCTAAAATAAGGTGATGCATCCCAACTATTCTCTCAACTAAATGTTTAACCTCTGCAAATGTGAGAGGTTAGCCCTGCTTGAGGACACAGATGTCCAGGCTTGCCTCACATTTCACTCTGATGCTCCTTCCTACCAGCACTAACTCTCTAATAAGTAACCATCATAAAATGAAAACTGTGCTTCTTGGCTGGGTGGGTACTAAAGTGAGAACAAAGGAAAAAGATCTAAAAGGTGATGAATACAAATTTTCAATACATGGAAGAACAGTATATATATACATAAATGTGCATATTTTTTCCCTCCTAATCAATTCGCTACATCACCAGGGCTGTGAATGGCTGCATGGTATAGCAGAGGGGACAGTGGGATGAAGTAAGGCTAGCTGGCAGGCACTAAGGTCACAGTTTGACAGGGGGAATGGTTTTGGTTCTCTACTACACAGGAGAATGATTATTATGTAATATTTAGTCATCTATAATATATAGATAATATTTTTTTTTCAAAAAAGGCTAGAAAGAAGAATTTTGAATGTTTATACTACAAAGAAATGACAAATGTCTAAAGAAATATGTATGTTTACCATGACTAGAACATTATACAATGCACTCACATTTATGTACATATGGTACCCCAAAAGTATGTACAATTTTTAATGTTGTCAATTAAAAAAGACAATGGGACAATGTGTCATGTCAAATATTAATTTTTTGCTATAAAAATTTGAGTTTTTGTAGTTTTTTAATGTAATTTGGCCATTAAAAACTCATTTAATTTAAAATTGGCTATGATATGCCTTCTTGGGAATTGTTATGTACACTTAGAAATTCTTGTGAAGAAGAAAAGCACACCAACAAATCATTTGGGAACATAAGGACATTTTCTTCAGTTTGTGAGTAAATTTTTTAAATGATAAATTATGCTTTATAATATTTAATGATATTAAACCAAGATTCTTTAACACACTGCTCTCCTAACAAGCTCTTGCTGAAACATCCCAGTGAGGAGTGCCCTAGGCTTGCTCTCTGCAGAGAATTTCTGTCATCTACCTCCTGCTTTTAAGCACTGAAACTTGGTTTCATAAGCCAATAGTTCTCAGAGTATGATCCCTGGGACCTTTCAGGGAGTCCATAGGTCAAAACTATCTTCATAATAATGTTAAGATATCATTTGCTTATTTTTCTTTGTTCCATTTTGTTTTGCCATAATGGACATTTATACCAATGGCACAAAAGCAGTTTTGTGAGAAAAACTGCTGGAGCCTCAGCATAAACCAAATTGTACTAGTATAAGTCACTGTATTCCCCACCATGCACTCACTGGTGGTAAAACAGATGCCAATTTCACTTAAGAATGTCCTTAATGTACTAGTACAACTTATTAAGTTTATTAAATCTCAACCATAAGCATAAAGAAAATATTTCTGTGATAAAATAGGAAGTGTGTATAAAACATTTTTGCTGCATATCAAAGAAAGATGGCTATCTCAGGAGGAAAGCTTGGAAACTGACACTTGGGTATCTGGCAGACATTTTCTTGAAAATGAATAAAGTGAGCCTGTTAACTTCAGAGACAACTAACAATATTTGTTGCCAATGAGATTTTTAAAGAAAAAATTAAATTTTGAAGAATTTGTGTTCACACTTATAAATATGAGAATTTATGACTTTTTGATGAGATCAGTGGTGACATTAATTATTTGTAGACTTGTAACATCTTTTCAGTTTTCCCATTGTTCTTCATTTTATTATGTCCCATTACGATAGAGAGCTCTGTGAAGGGAGAACTATTTAATAATAGTGTCCTCTTAAGACCTAGAACTCAATTATACAAAGAACAGTCATTGGATACATATTCACTGACCACCTTACTATTCTGACTGATGGTATTAAATAAAATGTGTATATGTGTATTTTTGTATGCCTCTGTTATGTATGCATATGTATACTGAGTTCACAAGTATCCTATGCTCTTGGTAAATGAAAAACCATGTATTTGCTACGACACTGATCCAAATAATCAAAATAAATAATCCATTTTTAAAAAGAATTTGTTTTTTACTCATACATGGACACAATATCTTTGTTTATTTTTATGTGGTGGTGGGGATCAAACCCAGGGCCCCACATGTGCAAAGCATGCACTTTGCCATTAAGCCACAACCACAGCCCAAAAAGTACCCCATTTTTTAAATACATATTTAATAACTATGGCTCTAAAGGAGGGGTTGGCAAACTATGGCCTGTGAACCAAATCTGGCCTACTGGCTGTTTTTATAAATAAAGTTTTATTGGACTACAGCCATTTCCACTCATTTACATACTATGCATGGTGGCTCTGGCACTACAACAGCAGAATTGCAGAAGTTTATGAGACTACATGGCTCACAACTCTTTGAAAATATTTGCTATGCAGTTCTTTATAGAGTAACTGCAGAGGCCTGCTTGAAAATACAAACTTTTTGGAAAAATTGTGCTCATTTTTATTTTTAAATTATACAAAGTAGAGCTGTAGCTGTAGCTCAATGGTAGAGTGCCTGCCTCTCATGTGTGAAGCACTGGGTTCGATCCTCAGCACCACATAAAAATAAATAAATAAAGATATTGTGTTCGTCTACAAGTAAAAAGAAAAATATTTTTAAAAATTATACAAAGTATATTGTGCTTTATATCAAAATATACTTCTTATTTGAAATCAAATAAAACAAATACAAAACTGTTGCTAAAACACCTACACATTTTCAATGTAAATTCTGAAAAGAAACTAATACAATTCCCAAGGAGTATGTGCCCTAGTTCTTCTTTCTTATGGCTTAAGATCACTTTTATCCAGGCCTACCTACCAAAGCCAAATATCCATTACCACCAAATCAGGCGAGGCAGAATTAAAACTTTTAACGGCCACACATCAAACAAATGGTGACTTCTGCTGCTAGCCATGAGCATGGGACTAGTCCACTGCCATAAACAACTGCTTACAGACAGTGGGACAACAGCAAAATGATACTGTAATTACTGAAAATGGGAAAACAACTGAAACCTGGAGAGTTTATTTGAATGAACAGTTTATAGTCCTGCTTTTAAAGCCAGTAAAAACAGTATTCATTTTTATTTTAAAAAAAAAATTCATAGTCTTTAACATAAATACTCACAATGTCCTTAGGATGAGGCAGCTATAGACAGAATTAGCTGGCAAAAATGCTAAAACAGTATTATAAACAGACTTCATGTATTCAAGAATGCAGAAGAAAACATAAGCATGACAGAAAGAGAAAGGGAAAAGAGTTTCCATTTAATTCTTTATTATGTCTTCAACAACTGAAAGAAATCTGAAATTAAAAATCCACTGGATAGAATTAACAGATTAGACACTGCAGAAGAGGAATGAACCTGAAGATAGTAATAGAAACTAATCAAATTGAGGGACCAGGATATAGTCCAGTGGTATAGTTTTTGCCTGGCATGCAAAAGGCCCTGGATTCAATCCCCAGCACCAAACCACAAAAAGAAAACAAACTATTCAAATTGAAACCACAGAGGAAAAGGATTGAAAAAAATAAACAAACTAAGCCCCACTGATTTATAAGACAATATCAAATAGCCTAACACATACATTACTGGAATCCTAGGAATAATGGGAGAGACAGGAAAAATCCTTGAAGAAACAGTAGCAGAAAGGTTCCCAAAATTTGGTGTAAATGATTAAGTCCACAGATGCACAAAACTCAAAGAACATCAGACAAGATAAACAAAGGCAATCACACCAAGGCACATCACCAATTGCTCAAAACCAGTGAATGTCATTAAGAACAAAAAGATTATGTTGCTCCCCTCCATATGTCATATAAAATAAACAACTCTAATCCAAAGAAAGTAGGCAATGTATTTCTAGATTTTCTAATTGAAAAAAAAAATGAGGGTAAAGTTCATCAAAGCTGAACTTCTCTCATTTTGTAGAGAGCTTCCTTCGCTGGTATCCCTAGAATTACCTTAGTCCATCTGTTGGATAATCAAGAATGGACAATCTGGAAAAGAACAGTAACACAACCCATTTACAGACCTTAGAGTTCATGAATGTCACAATCTTTGGGAACTGCATGTCCCCTGAGATCAGAAGCTTTCATGTCTTTGATGATCTATTTCTAGTGTAGTCTCTAATGAAACACAACCACGTGAATACACAGGAATGAATCAGTCTAGTTCACCCTCAGTACACTGGCATGTGATGTACAGAACAAGGTATAAAAACAGATGTACAGAGGGACTAAATGACTGTCCCAAGAATATTCAAAAGACATCCTTAGAGTAATGCTACCACACAATGTTACCTCAAAGTAGATATAAAAAAACAAGCTTTAGGGGTTAGGGATTTAGCTCATTTGCAGAGCACTTGCTTAGCACATACAAGGCACTGGGACCAATTCTCAGCACCCGAAAAAAAAAGAAATGAGCTTTAAGTTTTACTTACTCTGAGTTTCCACAAGATCCAAAGCTACACTAGACACTGTGTCCATTCCAGAGCTGATACAGGATTGGAAGGTTTTTAAGGAAGAGAGAGCAGACTCTACACCACTGAAGGATATGAAACCAGTTGAACCTGAACTTGAACTGGAACGTCCTGGCATCTTGGAATTATTACCTAAATTTTAAACACAGTAACAAGAGTTGTATGTTAGAAAAATAACCATATATGAAAATAGGAAAGTGGTAAATAATCATATGACTACATCCAATATCCAGGTGCCATACTGTTATCTCCATTCAGTGTCCCCTGAGAGGACACGAGAGCATCGTGCCATCATCTGGGCCACCAAATACCGATGCACACAATACATACATAAATAAATAAATAAATACAGCAGGTAGAATACCCTCTTCCAAAAGATTCTTTGATTCTCTGAAGAATTCAGTAACAGCCTAAAACATAAAACAGGTTATCCATGATGCATTTTTCTAAAACAAAAAAACAATAATAATAAAAGCCTAATAAGGCAGGATTTTGAAAATCTATAATTTGGGGGGGGGGGAGATACCAGGGATTGAACTCAGGGCCATTCAACCACTCTACCACATCCCCAGCCCTATTTTGTATTTTATTTAGAGACAGGGTCTCACTGAGTTGCCTCGTCATTGCTGAGGCTGACTTTTAACTCACTATCCTCCTGCCTTAGCCTCCAGAGCAGCTGGGATTATAGGCATTCGCCACCACACCTGGCAAAAATCTGTAATTTTTAACTTATCAGATATATTTGCACTTTGAATTCTGAAAACTGTAAAAATTACCTGACAGCTTCTCCAAGTTCTAGCACATCTATAAACTTGGGAGACCCCAAGATTCAATAAAAGCAAAATTTCTGTGCAGACTTCTCATCTTCTGTTAATTCATCCATTTTAGCAGATTCAGTTATTATCTTCATATTAAACTCCCTAGAACTCTACTTTCAACCACCCAACCTTTAAGCTTTGGACTTCTTTATGTAAAGTGCCTACAGAAAGACATGTTTGCTTAATTCAGAAATCATCTGAAATTCAATCCACTGAAACCAATCAGAAAAGTAAAACCCACAGAGGCTTACTAGGCTGGGAGGCTGGTTGTTCCTAAGGCTGTATGGTAACAGAAAGACATTTTCCTGGAATCATGAATTCAGACTCTACAATTTTATTACTGTGTGACCACAAGCAAACTGAATGCCCCAGAAAAGGAATGGGAAGGAGTAATCATGACATGGACTAGCATCTAGTACACAGTCAAAAAGCATGGGAACCTGCCCTTCTTTCTTAGTAGACAGCTATGCACTATCTCTGGCATTTCCTCCTCTCCATGACAACCATTTTTACCGCGCATTTGTACTACTACTGTAGTTTCTCAATTATTTCCTCCTGAATTAGGTCCACTCACTCAAATAGGACCTTACCATGTCTATCTTTAGACTCATTAAAAACAAAGGGTATAGTGACACATAAGATACTGATTTTTATTTCTGAGGTTTTAGTTTAGTGCAATCATCCACAACTACAACTCACTGATAATTCGAAGAATTCAGTCAACAAATATTTATTATAAGTACCTCCTTAAGTGTATGGCACTTCTAGCATGGGAATGTCACAGTTTTCAAGATGAGTGCTCTTAAGACTCATTTTCAAGCACTATTTTGTTTCTTTTCCTTCAGTGAAAACCTACCATATGCCATGCACTATTCTAGACCCTAGAAATACTCAGCCTCTCATCAGCAGAGCTCACAGTTGAGCAGTAGAGGGAGGGAGGGCGGCAGAGGGAGGGAGGCCGACACAAAAGAGGAGGGGAGAGGTGGGGGGGAGCAGTGTGGGAGTTACTGAAAAGTGGAGGCACTAGTAATGCTTAACTTTGCCTTAAGTGATCAAAGACACCAAGGCTAACTGATCTTACCAGGATAAAGAAAGAAATTTAATGGATGGAGAGAAAACCATTCAAGCAGAAGAAAGGAATATAGGAATAAAGAGCAAAGACATTTGCAAAGAATATATAACTCTCTACAACTATTTGAATTTTCCTAATTACAGAAAAATAATGCCCTTTTAGACTCTTTACAAATTTCCAACTCTTCCTCCTCCATCTTCACCACAAACTAAAAATCTCATTTCCTATTTCACTGAGGAAACACAAACAGAAGAGATGTTTTATAAGTTCCCACTGCTTGCCTCTTCCTTCCTCTGCCTTCCTTTTTGATAACAGGAGTAATCTGTGCCTGCTCCTTGGCAAGCCAACCCCCCATCACTTATCCACTAGATCCTTCCCTTCTCTACACACTGTCCCAGTAATTCTCCCTGCTCTCATAATTCCCTACAGCAAACAAAGGAACCGTTATTTCTCCCACCTTAAAGAAAACATCCTCCCACTTTCCCTTTACCTTCACCCATGGTCACCACCCCCATTTCCTCTGCTCACTATTACAGCAAAACTCTTTCACAGATTTTTCTGTTTCCAAACTCTTTCCTCTCATTCTTTCTTGGACCCACTCCTGCCAGCCTTCCACCCCAACCACTCAGATGCAACTGCTCTTACAAAGGTCACTACTACAGTCCCTATCTCCTTTGACCTATCAATCAATAGCATCTGGCACAGTTCATCATTCCTCCTTCCTGGTACACTTTCTGACCTGCCTCCCCTGCCCGGTTGCTCTTCTATCCATAGATGGTTCTCATTCTCTGCTGTTCCTCGGCATCTGCCTGAGTGCCATATGATGGAGGGCCTCAGCATTCAGAATTTGGTCTCTTATTTTTTTCCATCTATATAAAAATCAAGTACAACCCTGCCTCAGGGCCATGCTTCTCTGTTTCCTCTGCCAGGATACCTATCCCCTAAATATCTACATTGCCACCTTTCTCACTTCCCTAAGGTCTCCCTTCAAATGCCTACCTTGGATGCCCTATGCAAAATAGCAAGTGCTCCCCATGCCCATCAGATTTCAGGTCATTCCCTCTTCTCCTTCTCCTGTTTTATCTTTCTTCACAAGAGATACAACCAAACAACATTGTTTTGTTTATCATGTTTATTGTATCTACTTCCCAATTAGACTACAAGTTCCTTAGGGACAAAGACTTTGTTGTGTTCACTGCTTTATGTCAAGCACCTAAAATGGAGTGGCACACATAGCCATTCAGTAAAGTTATGGTGAAAGAATAAAGGAGTGAAACATGACGTGTACCCCCAACACCTAAAAACAGTGCACCTCTCCCTCCCAAATCTCAATGCTGGCAAATCCTAATGCTGGCAGGCTCAGGCTTAGTGCCCTGGTCACCTCTCTTCTCCATCCTCTCCCACCCACCCAGGGCTCCCAGCCAGTCCCATTCCATGTAAGTACTATCAACAAGAACACTGAACACCCAACACCTCCCTTCCCACTTCCCTACCCGCTCTCAAACCTTTTCCTTTTGTAGCAGGTTCCATCTTACTAAATACCAACTCCATCCTTCCACTTATTAAATCAAAAACCTTGATCATATTTAATCCTCTCTCATCAAAATCAAACCCATCAAAACTTTTGTCAGAATCCAACCATTCTCACCAATTCTACTGTTACTACCTGATTCAAAACGCTATCTTTGTGTTTGTCAGCTTTTTTTGGTGTAATCAAAATATCTGACAATAACAATTTAGACAAGGAAAAGTTTATTTGGGGGGCTATGATTTCAGAGGTTCAGTACATGGTCAGCCAAATCCATTGTTCCAGGCCTGAGGCAAGGCAGAACATCATGGAGAAATGGTGTGGCAGAGGAAAGTTGCTCAGAGCCTGGCAGCCAGGAAGCAGAGAAAGACAGTACAAGGAGCTGCAGACAAGATCTAATGCCCAAAAGTATGCCCCCCAGTGACCCACTTCCTCCAGCCATACCCATCCAGCATAGTGGTACTTTCACTAATGCAGTTATAACTCTTGGAATCTGATCATCATTTCCCCTGTGAACATTCTTGCATTAACATAGGAGCTTTCCCAGGGACATTAAGGATCCAAACCATAACAACCTCCAACCTGGTCTCCCAGATCCCAACCTTATCTTTTTCACTATATTCTCAAAACAGTACCCTGAAAGAAAATTTGAAAATGTACATAAAATCAAGTGGCTCCCCTTTTCAAAACCCTCTCCCCACTTCCTGATTCATATCAAATGATACCCAAAGGGCTTCATACCAACAGTGGCTCCCCAAATAGTCCATAACCAAGTAGCATTAGTATCACCTCTGAACTTGTTAGAAATGCAGATTCTCAGGCCCTAACAACCTGTGTTTGAAGACATTCTATGTAATTCTTGTTGTGTTATACCTAGGCTTCAGTGATAGCACATCACCTGATAGGGCTGCTGAAACCCTGATTGCTGGGCCTCAACCTTGCAATTTCTAATTCAGTGGGTATTAGACCAAAGAACCTGAACTTCCAACAAACTTCCAGTAATGCAGATGCTGCTGATCCAGGAGTCACGCTTTGAAAACCACTGCTCTACAGCACATGATCAGGTGCTGTAGAGCAGTGGTTTTCAAAGCGTGACTTCAATAACCTAGGCATGTTTTCACCTTAGGGTATTTGCACTTGCTGACAAGAGAGACAGGGATGCCAATAATGAAAACAGAAAATAAAAAGAAGGAAGGTCGGTCTTAACTCCATGTTGCCTATATAATAAAATTAGGCATTATGAGCAGAGTATCCAAAGCCTTCCACAAATCCAAAGCCTTTTTCCAAGACCAAAACATATATTCCATGTAACCATAAATACTCAATATTCCGAGAAAATCCAATCCATTTCTGCAACAACCCTTCAACACAAGCTTGAAAGAGAACACATGCATATTAGAAAAATAAATCAAGTACTATGAATTCAAAAGAGAAAGAGATTTCAAAACCCTGTACACTAAGAGGTTCAAAAAAGAAATGACCACAAGCATAACTCAGGGAAGACATGGTCTTCAACGATAAGAAGGCAGTTAAGCTAGATTAGGATTGAGGAAAGTCTAAGTTATCCAGAGAGAGCATCTGACATGAAGAAAAAATTATAATGAAAAGTGGTCATGAGGTAGGAAAGTGGGGTGAGCCCCCTTTACCTGGCATACAGGGACAAAGGGAAGGAAAGAAAACTGGATTTCATTCCTTGGCAGGATAGTGTAGGGGGTCGTCAGGGAAGGATAAAGAATAATCCACTTGAGCCTGAGTGTCATCAAATACACTTTTACCTTTATGTATTTTAAAAACTTTACCTTAAAAATCAAGACCAGAAGCAAACATGGTAAAATGCTATAGATGTTAAAATCTGGGTATCAAAAAGGGTTCTCGGGCTGGGGCTGTAGCTCAGCAGCAGAGCACTTGCCTTGCACCTGTGAGGCACTGGGTTGGATCCTCAGCACCACATAAAAATAAACAAATTTAAAAAAAGAGGTTTTAAAATTCACACCAAAAGAGAGAAAATATGAATATAAATTAAAACCCAAAGGTGATTTTTAAACACATGCATTTGGTGAAAGAGGGTGCTTATTTAGAATCCCACTTTATTTCCCCAAACAAGTTGGATTATTTTATATAATATAAATAAAAATGTATTCAAAAACATGTAAAAATACAAAATCTTTAAAATCAGAGTCAAAACTCAGAAATTAAAGGGAAAACCAAGTATATGAGAGAGAATGCAGCCATGCAGGCTCTAGGATTCTACAGGGCATTACATTTGTAATACAAATTTAGCTGTGAACTTCCTGACAATCAAAACAAAAGAGAAGGTTACTTTTCCCACGAAGAAGAAAGTACACCAGGAACATAGGAAAAATAAAGCTTTCCAGAGCAACTAAGGCAGTACAAATTATTATGAGATAAAAAGAGTTACGTTTAAAAAATTCTCAGTAATATCCCTACAATAAATGCAACAGCAAACTTTCTAGGACTGTTTCATAAGACTATTTCACAAGGTAGACTAAAGACAGGACACTTGTGACAGATATCAGCTGGTGCCCACCAAAGCCATTTCTTCTTCAACCTAGTCAAACAGCTATTGAACCACTGCACTTCACAGTTTTCCTTGCACTTAGGTGTGGCCTATGATTGTACTCAAGGCAATGAAATATGAGCTGTTTCCAGGCCCAGTCCATAAAAATCTTTTTCCACACTTTCTCCATACACACACTCTCCTGTTTGTTGGATGATGGGCTAGTGAGTGACTTTACAAGACGAGACCCACAAGGTGAGATGGCACACACCTGTAATCCTAGTGGCTTGGGAGGCTGAGACAGAAAGATAACAAGTTTTCAAAGCCAGCCTCAGCAACATAGGGAGGCCTGGAATATTCTTCATATTCTTTGATTTGCCATTCATAATAACTCAGCTCTCTTCCTTTAGTTACGTGAATACTTATATTTTCCTCTCAACAACGCTGCCTCGCCAGCACTGTTCCTATTATTCTTCCTTGGATTGTCCCAGTCCCTTGTAATGGAGTGCCAATATCATCTGGCCTCTGGAATCCCTTTCCTGCACCCTACCCCTGTGCTCTTATCAAGCTGTCAGTTCTTAAGGGAAGAATCAGAAACTCAACTTCTGTCACAAGCCCATCTGAAATGTTCCATCATTAATGCAGCTACACACCCCAACCTGGAATAATCTGTCCCTTTTTAAAATATCCATTGCATTACTTTTAAGGCACACATTTTTCTTTGCATCCTAGTTGCATATGCTTTATGACCCTGCTAAACTGAAAAAAAATTAAATGTTAAATTACACATAACATAGAATTTTACCATCTTAACCATTTTTAAGTGTACAGTCAGCAGTGTTAAGTACATTCACATTGTTATACAGCCAATCTCTAGAACTCTTTCTATCTCACAAAACTAAAATTTTACAACTATTAAACAACTCCCATTTCCTGGGCTCCTAGCTCCTGGAAAAAGCAGAAACCACATTGTACTTTCTGACTCTGACCTTGACTACCTTCTGTACTTCATATACAGGGAGTCATATAATATTTGATTATATCACATGATTAATAATTGGCCCTGTCGGTAAGGCCAATTATTAATGGGAAAATAAAAATGCTTCTCTTGCCTCTTCTCACCTGACTGTATGTCACCACCATAGGATCCGAGTAAACGCTTCCTAGACAACGTGCTGGCCTCCTGTAAGTCCCTGGTAGCCTGTCTTTCTTAGCATGCCAAGAAACATCTTTCTCCCGGAAGCCTTCTCTTATTCATGCAGTCATTTGTTCCCTCTCTCATGTAACCACTGTCCCTAGCACACTCACGTACACACACACTTCCACGTAAAACTCTTCGCAGCTACTTGCTCAGATGTCTGTGGTTCCTTCACCCTCAGAGTTCCCTAAACTAAAATGCTGACATATTCTGGGAGCTGTTAAACAGCTTCTCATACAAAATAGGTAACCAATAAAGATTTGTTGAAAGTCAGGGAAACAATAAAAACGCCACCATTTCTCGGTCACCTACAAGGGACCACAAATTGTGCCCTGGCGCCTGGTTCTCACTGCCGCTAATCCTCACACCAATCTCGAGAAGCGAAGAGGAAACTGAGACCCCGAAACTTTTATTTGAACCAATGGCTCCTGGCCCTGCTTTTAAAGCCGGTTCAAACCTGAATAATTTCTGGTCCGTCCGTCAGTCTGTCTGTCCCCCTCGCCCCGACACACACAGCGCGGAAGGACGGAGGGACGGCCTCTCCCAGCCTGGGTACGCGGCGGCAGCCCCGTTGAGGTGACACGGGCCAGGACCGCAGCCCGGGATAGCCGACCCCGGGCCGGTCCCTGCGGCGCGCCCAGAGCTAGGCGACAACTCCCGCCGCGCTGGCCACCACCATCCGCCGCTCCTGCCTCACCTGGCAGCGCCACCCGACTCGGTCTGCTGCACCCGGAGTCCGCACACCTGGACCCCAACTCCTCTCCGCAAAGCCAGTCGCGGCAACGGCCAGAGCAGGCTCCTGCGTCATCAGTCGTCGCCCGCGATGGGGTCACGTGACGCCCCGCCCTGCTGTCCATCTCTTCGGTCATGTGACGACCTGGAGAGGCAGGGGCGGAAGCCGGGGTCCCGCCACCTCAAGATCTGGGGCCGGGGGCAGGAACCCTTGCGGAGCGCGAGGGTGGGAGCGGGCTGCGGACCCCGCGCGCGATCGCCGGCCCTACGCGTGCGTGGGTGCGCGGGCCGCTGACAGGTGAGTCGGGCGGGGCGCGCGCCCTCCTTTCAAGTCCCGCGTCCCCTCCCCGGCGGCCCGGCCGCGCTGCGGCGGGGGTTCTGTATTAGCATACCTTACGGTCTGGAAGGGGACCTGGGCAGGAGGGCTTAGAGGCCAGTCCAGCGCTTCAGCTCCACTCTCCTTTGGCGCTTTGGGAGCGCCAGCTGCCAGAAGCGTGGCTGCTTGGCCCGCATCTGTTCCTTGCAAGTTTCCGGGGGCAATGCAGTGCTGATGTTGCTGTTCCTCTAGAAAACTAAGTGATTAGTGAGTGCTTTTGCGAGACCCAGTTTGAATTCTAGTTCTCTCATGCGCTGTGAGTTTGGGCAAGTCTTTGCTCCTGTCTTGCTCCCTAATTCCCTCACTTGTAACATTGTGGTGCCAGAGTCCTTTGCATTTCGAACAAAATGTTCCGCAGCCTCTGATTCCTTTATGGTTGCCCAATAAAAATAACTCAATAAATTGCACAGAGCCAGTAATGGAACCTGATCTTAACGTACATGGAGCTCCCTCCAACGTTAGTGAAGAGGACTGGGACAGCGGTGAGGGAGACGTTGTTTACTGTCTCTGCCCACAACTAGGTATACCTACCCTAGTTACCCTTCACCAGTCTTTCTTAGTAATCATAAATCGGGCTAGTATGATCAGGCTCATTACAGAACTTTTCTGGAAGAGATTTGCCTCTCACATTTATCTTGTCCAATGACCATTATATTTTGTTCATGATAATAGATTTGTGGAGACCAGTGAGTGCTTCCTTATTAATGGAACTGAGATTCTGTGAAAGGATAAAATTAGAATTTTTTTATCCTTTGTGTAGGATCAATGGTGCTTTGTTCAGGACAATTTAATTGCTTAAGAAAGTTTTGTTCTGTATTTATTTGGTGTGTGATGATGTCATGCTTCATTCCTGAAAGCATGGTATCTGTCCCCAAGTGAAATCCTAGTTCCATCCCAAATCCTTAGAAATGAAGTTATGACAACTTTATAACTCCCTAAAATAATAATAGGGACATTGACAGATCTCGGTTTCCATTTCATGCCAATAGAATATTAGTATTGAGAAGACTGGTTTTTGTACATTTGCTTCATCTCTTGCACCAAACAACCTCTGAAGAATTATTTGATATAGCTTCTCCTACGATGTTTATTTAGAACTCATTCTAGAGTAATTTTTTTAAGGACTTATAAATCCCTCTACCCACTTCATAGGTCATTGTAATGTGATTAGGCATCTACTGATGGTTTTTTTCATTCTTCTTCAGGGTCGATTTTTTCATCCAATGGTAGAATTGTTTACCAAATACCCTAGCCAAATAATATTCATGCAAGTTGTGGAAATTCTCTTTGTTACATGGAAAATGTAATTAATTCAAGTTAGGACGTCTAGTACACAGTAAGGTAACTTACATGTGATAATGTGAGTGATTTCCTTCTTTCAGTTAATCTGGTTTTAACTCGAGTCTTCAAAATTTTCACAAAAAAAAAAAAAGGCTTACACTATAGAGATAGAAATCAATTGTTCTACTTGAGGGAAGGCAGATGACAATGAGTTTGATTTCACTGAAAGTATGTTAAATGTAAGCCACATTCTGCTTTTGCATTAAAAATTTAGCACAAACATTAATAGATTTTTAGATAAGACAGTCTAGGTAATAAAGATCGTAACACTTGTTTTTCAATTGCTAAACACATTTGATTCTTTTCTTATACTCTCCTTATAGTGATCTTTAAAGGTATCTACAGTGTGATTCTTGATTGAAGGTATAAGGATTAAAATAAGAGATTGACACACAAAAGTCGTGACTTGTGTCATCATCCCAGATCTGAGCTTGAATGTGTCATACTGAGCATGCAGGTGCTGAGTATATCTGTCTGGCTGTTGGGAGAGCTGGGGAAGAGGGTGGGTAATGTTGCTTTGTTGGCAGTTTTCTCCGGGTCCCCACTGCCCTATTCTACTATCTAAAATCTGGTTGCAGTCATAACTTGGCCTTGTCTTTATGAATCTAGAGATTCATCCTGCAAAGACCTTCTGGGTTAGTTTGCTCTTCAGAGGAAAAACTCAGAAGGTAACTGTTTCACCCATTGTCCATTATTTTCACCTTTTTCCTCTCTCATTTCCCAAGCTAGACCATATCAGTGCAGAAAATAATATGAAATTCAGCCTATTAAATAGCATTGTGATTTAATAAGCAAGCATCACAGAGAAAACTAAAAGGATTTGTTAATAATTTATGCCTTAATGTGTATTATATGGGTACCCTCATGAGAGAGCATTCTCGACTTCTTAGCAATACTTGCTTTCAGACCCAAACTGGTCCACCTCCACTAATTTCTGTTTCTGTCTCTTGCTCACTCTGCTCCAGCCACATCAGCTACCTTGGTGTTCCCTAAGCACATCTAGCACATTTCTGATCTGAGGCCTTTGCACTTACTTTTAACTTCTGTGTGGAATGTCCTTATGGACCACATCATTACCTTTTGCTGCATAGCTAAATACCTCATAACCTAGTGGCTTTGAACAATGGACATTTATGAACTCACAGCTTCTGTGGTCAGGAATTAAGAGTATGGCTAAGCCAGCTGGGTGCCTTTGCTCAAGGGTTCTTGGGAGGTTGCACTCAATCTATGAGCATGGTCTGTAGTCTTATCTGCAGGCTCCACTTTGGGTTGGGGGGATATGCTTTCAAGCTTGCTTATGTGGTTGTTGACTTGCTCTCACTTGCTGCAACCATTTGCTGCAACCACTTGCTTCCCCAGAACTCGCAAGCTAGAGAGGATACCCACACCAGACATGGTGACACATGCCTGTCTCAGCTACTCAAAAGATGAAGACAGGATGATACCTTGAGCCCACAAGTTCAAGACCATCCTGGGCAACATAGGGAGACTCTATCTTAAAAATTGATAATAATAATATTAGGGTACTCAAACGAGAACTCACTCTTTTCTAATGTCAGAGATGGTATCTTTCCCTGCTATCATCTGTTCTTTAGGAAGGAGTGAATATGTCAGGCCACATGCAAGGGTGACTTACCTAGCACATGAGTACCAGGAGGCAGGTCTTCAGGGACCACCTTAGATCCGCTGTGGATCATACCCAGACATCCTCACTGCTTACTCTCCTCCTGATCTCTGCTCAGATATCATCCTGTCAGAGAGGCCTTCCCGAATTCTCCATATAAACTAACCCTTGCTCTGTCCTGTTACCATGCCTTTCTTCACATCTGTTATCGCAGCCTGATATCCAGTTATTTGTTTTCTCTTTCCCACTGCCATGAGTATGTTAGCATCATGATAACAGGGACTTAGTTTTGTTTTCACTGGTATAGCCTCAGATCCTGAAGCAGTGCTTGGCCCATAGTCTTTACTGGGTAAATATTTGTTGAATGAATGATTTGTATCACTAAGAATGCTTTCACCAGATAACCCAATGAACAGTGGGTAAACCACAAAGCAATACATTGAATAAGGATTACAGATATGTACAGATGTGTAATTTAACAGTTAACTAGCAGTTCAGCAACATCAACAAAAACTAAGATTCTGTCCTTCCACACCACAGTCTGCAGGTTCTGAGCTTTTTCCCCTTAGACTTGTCACCTCTTGGTCTCAGCTACTTCAGCTCCAGGAATCATATGGTCATCAGACCACATCAATGGCAAGAAGCAGGAGAATAACTAGTGCAAAGAGAGATCTTTCTTCACATCCCCTTCCCTTTGTCACAGGAGGTAAAAAATATTTCCTAGACTCCCCACCATAGACTTAAATCTCCTGGGTTAAAACTGGACTACACGTCTACTGCTGGTTTCAAGGGAGATACAAAAGTCAGAATCTGACCCCTTTGTCCTCCATAGAATAAAAGAAGGCTGATAGGAAATGCTGTTAATGTTGTTGCCATAACATTCCAGCAAGATAAGACATTTCCAAATGTTGAACCAACATAGAGACTTGTGAAAGTGAAAAAGAAAACCTCTAAGGATTACACACCCAGTTCCAGGTCATAGATGACCACAGTAGGTAGCTCACAATGGGAATGAACTTGAAATTCATGTGAGAAGCTCCAAGGAGCATTTTTGCTGTGGCTGCAGAGGAAGCCCTGTCCTGCACTGTCAACAGTCTTTCCACGTCCTGATTCTGTATATAGAGGATTCCCCCTCTTTTTACATATTTTACCTATTTTATCATTCATATGATCACATATGAACGTAGAAGTTGTCATTGACAACATTTTAATGAACTGACTACTTACAAAGTAAGCAGCTCAAAAGTTCAAAAAGTCCAAAAATCTCTATGCAGTTCAATTTTTATTTTGGTCAATCTTCCTATATATGGTGTTTGTTTTGACACAGCACAATATCATGGCAAAGCGAAAGATAAATGTTGGGAAAGACGCAGACTTTCCTGAAACTGAAAAGTGCTGAGGGCTTCCTGGAAGTTGACAGATGATGACTTAGCTAAATTAACATGGGAGAAGGGCAACAAAGGTTGCCTCAGTACAGGTTGCCTCAGAAGATGAGGATTAGAAAAGGAACTGGGAGAAGTGGTCATTGGTGAAATGAAGTGCACCTTGAAAACTGTTCACAAAAATTGCCATTTTTAACCCATCAAGTTCCAAGTCTTCAGTTCTACAAGTATTTCCACAAAATGGACACTGGTTGAAAAATAGATTGAAAATTATGATCTTGAACTTATATATCCTTCATTTATTTTCGTATACATGTATATGAAGTGCATATTTGTGTGTGTGTATTTTCAAATGTTCTAATGGTTCACCTATTACTTTTCTCAGAAGAATAGAACTCTAAAAACACATTGCTTTCAAAAACTATGATAAGTGGTGTATTTGTTGCTCGATTTAAGTTTTTGTTAAGTGTCCCATATCTGAGAGGATAGAACTTACAGATTAAGATCGTGCTCTGAAAGTCAGCTGTGAAGTACAAGATATTATACTGTCAAAATCACAGTTTGGTGCAATCCACTTTGAATCATTCTTGTCCATTCAATCATTGCATAGTCATTGTAGTGCTAAATTCTGTTGGTTTTTGTTTTTGTGTGGGTGCTGGGGATTGAACAACCCAGGGCTTTGCTCATGGCAAACAGTGCTCTACCACTGAGCTGCCTCCCTGCCCTAAATTTTGTGAAGCATAAAACCTTCACAAGTGGGGCTGGAGATGTGGCTCAAGCAGTAGCGCGTTCGCCTGGCATGCATGCGGCCCGGGTTCGATCCTCAGCACCACATACAAACAAAGATGTTGTGTCCGCCAAATACTAAAAAATAAATATTAAAAATATTCTAAAAAAAACCTTCACAAGTTTGATCTTCAGCATCACAAAAATATTAAAATTCAAAAACTCTCCTGAGTTTTAATTGTATCATTTCAAGATATATTCACAATCAAAACCTTTTCCACTGCTTCTTATGAAACCTTTTTCTTTATTTTATTTCTCTGTAGCATTCCTCAATATGGACAGTCCTCAACAAGGACCTCCTATACTTGACATATAAGCATTTTTAACAATTGCTTCCTCACCTATTTCTATCAGTTTTCAGGCACTGTTGTCTTTTCTGGAAAGTAAAACAAGTGGCACAATTCCTGTAGGGAAGATGTCATAATCAGCATAAGCAGTATGAAAGTATCTGCATTGCCATTGTTACACAAAGGCAGGAACAATATCCCATAGCATTATGGAAAATCAAGTACCACAGTAACAACCTCAGCTCCATCATGTTTATTATCATACTACTTATTTGCTGAAAACAACAACCATTTTTTTTAAAAAATGTATCATGATCCTGTGGATTAGGAATTTGGACAAGGCACAGAGGACTGGCTTGACAGGAATTTCCAAAATGGTCTCTTCCTTGCATGTCCAGCATCTCTACTAGGAAGGCCCAAAGAGGTGGGCAGATTGGAACAGTTCAGCCAGGGCCACTTGGAGACACCTGTGTTCACTGTGGGCTGGCTTCCTTGAGTCTCCTCCATCAAATGCCAGGCCACTCCCTCTGGCACAGTCTGTCCGCTGTAACACTTCGGTGTGTGATCTCGCCAGCAAGATAGCAGACATCACAAATGGCAGCTCAGAGCTCCCAGAGAACAAAAGGACATTGCCAAGCCTTGATCTTGGATTTTTAATCTCCAAAATTGTGCGAAAATAGATGTTGTAGTTTCAGCCACCCAGCCTTTGGTGTTTTGTTATGGCAGACCTAGCAGACTAACATACAAGCTCAGATTCAAACGGAAGGGGAATGAGGCCCACCCTCCCGGGGAACAGCATGACTAACTAGATAGCAAGGACTTGTTGGTAGCCATATCTAGAAAACTAATTACCACAATAACGTGATCAGGTTGCTTTTCTAACTCTCGGCACTAAGAAAAATGACCTTGAAGGGCCAAGCACACAAGCCTGCATAAGGAGGGTGCCTGCATCTGGGAGAAGAGAATAAGAAATAGACTGATAAAATTACCTACTCCCAGAATTTTCTGAAACCTCTTAGAGTGCAAGGAATTATTTAGCTTTTGTCCTTCTCACTTTGTTCTCTTGTTGTCCCTGGGCCATCCCTCTGTCATCTCTTTCACCCCTGCTCTGTACACATTGGTTATGGGAGGACACTAAGAAAAGAGATATCAGCAGTTTTGTTGACTTGTCTCTGTGATACAGAAGATGAGATGCTCAGATTTTGATGTGTTCATAATGGCTTTTTATTGGATGATTGTTGCCCCCCCACCCCTCCCTGTGAAGTCTTTTTTATTTATTTTTATTTTTATTTGGCTACTACTGTCCTTTCCCTGCTTCCCCTCCATCAACTCTTTCTTGTATGTTTTCTCTGTTTGTAATGGCAGATATAGGGCTTTTAAATCTTACTTGTTTTATAAAGTGGGAGCATCTTATTACTGTTTCTGCAACTTACTTTTTCCATTCAATAAAACAGCTCTCAGAAATCCTCCATGTCAACTAGTAGAGCTCTAATTCCTTCTTACTAAGGGCTGCTTTAATTATATTTTCTTATAATAGTTATTTACTTTGTCTCCAAATGCTGGTGATGCTTCAAGAAGCATCTTTGGACCTATATCCTTCTGTGTTGGTGTTTATATTTCCAGAGGGTAGAATTCTAAGCGCGAGATCACTAGATTGGAAGAATGTGCATCTTTAACTTCAGTAAATGTTGCTGGTTCATTTCACAAAAAGACTAACAATTCACATTTCATCAATAATGTACATCTCTAATCCCTACCTAGAGAAATATTACTATTCTTTTAACCAGTGCCAATCTAATGTAAGTAAAATGATTTAGGGGCACTTGCTTTAATTCATGGTTCCTTCACTCCTGGTGAATTAAAGAGTTTTTCATGAGTTGTCATGTGGATTACTCTTCGTGAATTACCCCTTTGTACTCCTCTCCATTTTACTGTTGTGCTGTTAGCTCTACCTTATCAGCTTGTGAGATCCCTTTGCATGTTTCAGAAATCAATCCTGTTTGCCCTCTGCATTTCACCTCTGTCTTCCAAAGCATTTGTCGTACAAAAGTTTTTAACTGTTATCTGCTAAAATATATCTTTTAGCTTCTGGATTTCCTTCTTGCACTTGCATTCCTAGGAAATGCTACTTTACTAGATCACCCAATGCAAGCAGAATACCTTTCCCAACAGAAGACTACTAGTAAAGCCCTGTACTATCTGTTCTTTACCTTGGCTATGCACTGTAGCTCTGATTTTTCCCCCCTCTGGGTTTGTCTTCCCAACTGTATTTCAAGCAGCTAGAAAGAGCAAAAATCACTTCTTAAAACCTTTCTATGGTGATTTATGCACTTGCCATGCTGAGATCAATATTGTTCACTTCCTATTTATTTGCTTCAGTTTTGCACAAGTTCCAGCCACCCTCCATTCCTTTTATGATACTGACTTCACATCACAATCATCTGAGGAGCTTCTTTAAAAAACAGATGCTTAGGGCAGCCTATAACCTAATTGGCTAGACTCTAAGGTCTAGATGATTCTGTTATACAGCTGGTCTTGAGAACCTCTGTACTAGAAGGTGATGTGCTTAAACATCTTCATCTCCACCCAGGCAAAGAAGTACTTAGCATGGAGCAGTTGGGTAGAGGAAATTGATCCTAGCCTTCAGGAACTTTCAGAAGAATGGCCTGTTGATATAACTGCAGTATTTAGTATGCAAGTATGATCTAACCAGCCTGAGACATGCATTGGAATACAAAAGAAATGAGTAATTGATTCAGCTAGCAGTACCAGACGCCTAAGTGCTGCATCATATGAAACTTTTGGACCAGTTTGATGTAGCATTTATCAGTTATCACAAGATTTTGTAGAATCTGGCGTTTGTAATTTTAAAAGGAATCTTGGACCCTTTTATACCCAATCTTATAATTCCATTGGGAAAATTCCTCAAAATGATGTCCAGAGCTCTATTTATAGTATTTGCAGTTATTTGCTAAAATATCAAACCATGGGCAATAACTCATGCAGTTAGGGTGCATTGGAATCTCAAATGTCCATGACTCCTTCTTGCCCAGAGATGAGTTGATGAACTATATCCTATCTTTTCTCATGAGAAGTAAATAAAAATCTGGGAAAGAGGCCTAGAGTGTTAACTTAGCAAAATCAGTTCACACAGCAAACATGAAGGATAGAGGATAATGCCCTTCCCCCCATATCAAGAATTCATTATCTGTTATATTTTTATGGAATTTGAAAGAAAAATATTATGTATGTGTTTCAAAAGCCTACACACATGCTTCCTTAAAAAATAGAGATTTAGCTCACTTTACTTTTTTGGATACAGGTTCTTTAATGGAGCAGCCAGTCAGTCTGCAAACGTGGTTTCATCTGATGCTCTACAGACCCTAGCTCTGAAGCCAGTTAACTCTTCCTGCTGTCCAGGTTTGGGCTAGCTAGTCACCCTCATGATGCTGGACTTCCTGGCTGAGAATAACCTCTGTGGCCAAGCAATCCTGAGGATCGTTTCCTGTGGCAATGCCATTATCGCTGAGCTGCTGAGGCTGTCCGAGTTTATTCCTGCTGTGTTCAGATTAAAAGACCGAGCTGACCAACAGAAATATGGAGATATTATATTCGATTTCAGCTATTTTAAGGTGCTCTCTCTTTCTATAGCATCTGTATTGCTGTCTTTTCTCTAAAAGCATGCTTTTCTTTGGGAACCATTCTTAAGAGGTCGGGGAACTATAGAGAAAGAGTCAAAGAGGACAACTTTTGAAACAAAGTTAATATTATCTTTCAACTTGAAAATAAGATGCAGGCATTGTGTAGAAAGCAATATAATAAAATTTTAAAAGATAATTTTGGCATAATGTATTTCACTTTGAAGTACTCGCACTTAAAAGCATGCTAATCTTGGTTGCAATTCAAGTTCATTTCTTTAAAGGGATTTGTATCTAGGCTTCTGTTGTCCTCATTACTTTCTTTTGCTCTGCTTTAAATTTTTGATAGGTAAGAAGAAAGGAACAGGGCTGGGGTTGTGACTCAGTGTTAGAGCGCTCACCTAGCATGCATGAGGCACTGGATTCGATCCTCAGCACCACATAAAAATAAAATAAAGATATTATGTCCACCTAAAACTAAAAACTAAATATTAAAAAAAAAGAAGAGAGGAACAAATTTTTAAAATACTATTTAGAGATTGTTACCAACAAGGACACTTTCATTGGTATTTTACATAAATGTCTCTGTGTTTTGGGTTTTTTTTTCCTTAGGGTCCTGAGTTATGTGAAAGCAAATTGGAAGCTAAGCCGGAGCTCCAGGATTTAGATGAAGAATTTCGGGAAAACAACATAGAAATTGTGACCAGATTTTATTTAGCATTTCAAAGTGTACATAAATATATTGTAGACTTAAACAGGTATTGATTACTTTAGTAAATAGCTCATTCTGGTAATAAATAGGTGAGGGAGAAGGGACCCAGTAGAATATGCACGTTTTTCTGAGTTACTTAAAATTTACTCATTTATGCCATATGTGTATTCTTTTCCTTCCCGGGACACTGGGCTTCCTAAGACTTGAAACTATTATAGATTCCCCAAAACCACACACCAAGCCCCTTGTCTCCTCCTTGAGCTTTCTCATGCTCTGGTCAGCTCTTCCATCTCACTCTGGCCTGACAGGGCCCAGGTTTTATTATAATATCCTGCTCTTGGGAGTATCATAAACTTGGTTATACCAAGTCATACAGCTTTCGGCCCTCTAGATTTTTCATCATACTCTAGCATATTATATAGAAGTGAAAAGGGGTGAACTGGCTTATTTTGTAAGTTCACTTTCTGACTCTCTATAATTCTTGAGAGTTTATTATTCATTAACCTTTAGACAACTTTTCAATGTTCCTATGTACACCTAAGATTTAGAGATTTAGAGATTGTTACCAAACTTATAATTCATGATCAGGACTAAGGAATATTCCTTTTATGTGACATTTACAACCATAAATATCAACTTGTGGCCCTAAATCACTGTGAATTACAGATCATAAGACACTAAGGTTCTTAAGAGCATGAAGGGCCACAAACTAGTTAAAGCCAGAATGTCTGATTTCCTGCCTTATTTTTAAAAAATCTTTCCTTCTTCAAAGATGTTAAAGTTTCTATTGTACATGAATAAGTTGCTTTGGGTTTTCTTTTCTAGATATCTAGATGATCTCAATGAAGGTGTTTATATTCAGCAAACCTTAGAAACTGTGCTTCTCAATGAAGATGGAAAACAACTTCTAGTAAGTAATTCTGAACACAAAAAGTAGAAATGCAAGAACAGAAACTCTTTACTTGCCCTATAAGTCGCAAACACATACAAAATGTCATTCTTTAAAAAGAAGCCAATAACCTGATAATTATCTTTTAGCTAGCAAGTTCACATATGAGTTTAGAACATAGACAGTGAATAAAATTATAAATGAATAAAGGATTCAATTATAATGTGGAGGTTATGAACTTCCTTAGAAAGAATTCTATCTTCTTTACCTTTTGCATCCCAGACATCTAGTCTGGTACCTAGTACATACTAAACAATTAAAAAATGTTATTAAATATGTGAATGACTTTATGATGAAGAGATATCAGAATATTGGGATTTCACTTTGGTATCCCAAGCAAAATCTAAAAAAATAAGCCAACGGAAAGATAATCACTATGAATTAAAATTTGTTTTGAGTAAATTCTCAAAGCCCATTCTGCATGGAAGGTGAGAACCCTTTGCAGAAAAGTTACATTTTCCTTGAAGTATAAAGGACCAATTAAACCAAAGCTGTCTTTTTCACCATTGTCATCTTTGCTCCTTACAAATGAATACTCCTGCGAGTTGTCCACTATCTTTTCTCTTCATAGTGTGAAGCCCTGTACTTATATGGAGTTATGCTGCTGGTCATCGACCAAAAGATTGAAGGAGAAGTCAGAGAGAGAATGCTAGTTTCTTACTATCGATACAGGTATCCCTGGGCTAGGCTTGCACACCCCAAACCCCATTACTGGTGAAATGTGGTGTATGTGCTCATAATACTACTGGGAACAGTGGCAATGTGGTATAGAATGTAAAATATATGTAGGAATATAGCAGTTACTTAACATTTTACATCATAGTAAATGATTATGCATCAAATAACTTGTATATATAAAAAATAGTACTATAGATTATTAGAGATAAAAAGATTATCATGTCTATCATAGTAACTCAATTTTTTAAAAAAGGAATCTGAATTCTGAATTGTCTATCTCAAGGATAGGTTTCAAAGAACTATGGAAGTCTTACGGACTTTTTTCTCTGTATTTGCTAAGTTTTCAAATATGCCTTCTCGGCAGACATAAACAAATGTGTTTTCTGTTGTCATTTTCAAGTCAATGACTGAAAAGTTATCATTCAAGATCAGGTTGAAACTGAATTCTCACCCATATATACATAGACACAAAAACAACATGCAGTGCTTATCCAGGATCTTGTGTTATGTGTGTCTGTTCAGAACTGTGAGTCTTCGGGAAGTAGAGTCTTAAAAACAGAAGACCCCTCACCAACTTTTTATTTTCATTATCCAGAGTACAGTTCAATGAATAAGTCAGAAAGTAGACACAAGGTCCATGCAGGAAATGGATTCAGGAAAGAAACAGTCAGTAACCAGAAATCATTTAAGAACTTGGGCTAAATAAATGAGGAATAAAATTAACATTTCCAAACTTAGAAATTAGGACAAAATAAAAAGAGCAAGAGAAACAGAACAGAAAAGAGATTATTCAAGACATTATATTTTCTTTTTTTTTTTTAAATATTTACTTTTTAGATGTAGATGAACACAACACAATGCCTTTTTTATTTTTATGTGGTGCTGAAGATCGATCTCGGGTCCTCCCTGTGCTAGGCGAGGACTCTACCACCGAGCCACAATCCCAGCCCCAAGACATTAAATTTTCTGTAACATTGTCTCCTTAGCTATAAATTCATCTAGGCTTCTCACCTCACCTGCTTCTTTTCAGCTTTTTTGGTATCTGAAGGAAGTATCTACCAGTGTGTGTCATTCATTCACATTGGTTTGATCATAAGCTGTTGTAACATCCATGTTTTTAAAAATGAAACTTGAATAACCTTGCCTACATTTCTGAAAGTACTTAGAAAAGTGAAAGCAATTTGTAATGTAAAGGAGAAGAAAAAAAATGCCTGTTTAACAAGCCCAGCTTTGAAAACAGACATTGTCCCTTTAGGCAACACAGCTAGTTCATTAGAACATGAGTGCCCATTTTGAAGACACCTTGAGCGATTGCAGGTCAGTGTTGTGAAGGAGGTACTTCCATCAAAGAGCAGGTCAGCTCAAGTCCAAGATTCTTTCAGTCTAGCTTACTTCTTTCAGAGTTCACTCTTCTACCCTGAAAATTTCAGGTATTTTTATTAATCCCTATCAAGAGATCAGCATGCCAAGAAAAGCCAGTTAAAATATATACCACTTTAAATTGAAATAATTAAAAAATGTTTTTAATTTGTATAATGTTAGTTTGGTTTCATGTTCTTCATCCATAATTCTGAAAATCAAAGAGCCCTGAAGAAATCTACATATATGAATGTACAGACACACAGTAACACATTTGGCAGCCAAAGCTGATCTGACCTGAAATTGTTTAGAGTCAGAACCTACTCAGAACAGAGATGAGGCAGTTTCACTAATCTCGATTTTGTGAATTTTTATAAATTTTACTCCAGAACTATTAAACATGTGTCAATTGTGGTATGTCAACTTGATTCCTGCTGCAGTGTTGTATGGCATATGATCAAATCATATAATTTTCATATATTTGAAAAATACTGTATTCTGAAATAAATCCAGCCTCAAGGATTTTAGGAAAGAAATTGTTGACTTTACTTAGGACTAATACTTACAGACTTGGGGACATGCGAGTTTCTAACGTGTGGTTTTATTTCCCGTTGTGAATGTGACAGTGCGGCCCGATCTTCTGCCGATTCAAATATGGATGATATTTGTAAGCTGCTGCGAAGTACAGGTTATTCCAGCCAACCAGGAGCCAAAAGGCCACCCAACTATCCTGAGAGCTATTTCCAGAGAGTACCTATCAATGAAGCCTTCATCAGCATGGTCATTGGCCGGCTGAGATCAGATGATATTTACAATCAGGTGGGAATTAAGTCTAGTAGGACCTTAATAGTTTAAAAAGACTGAATTCACTTTCTTCCTCAGTTAATCCTTTCCTTCCTTCTTTTCAAAAAGAGTAAAACAGCATCTAGAAATAATTTCTTAACACCTTTTAAGCTAGGCTGTAGGATAGAGGAAGGAAGGATGTTAATTCTGGGAGAAGCAGAAATTTCAGGGAGAAGATGGGATCTGAGCAATTGGAAAGAAGATTATTCTTTCAGTCACTCATTCAAGAAATTTTACGTGGTTTATGCCCATTCATGTGCTGGGTGCTCGGGTTGTGTCACTGAAGAAGGCAGGCCATGGGCCCTACCCATAACAAGCAAGTAACTTAGGGGGAAAGGTTCCCAAGGAAGGAATTACAGTAAAGCAAGTTGAGTATTGTCTTAGGGGAAGCACAAGGTGCCACTGGTGCATTGAGCAGTGACAGCAAGATTACAGCAGGTGTCTTAGGGGAGGGTGACGGGAGTCCAGGCAAAGTTCGCAGCCTGAGCAGGGCTGGAAAGATCCTTTAGTTTGAAAGTTCTCTCAGCTGTCCTTGTCAGGGGGTATATGACTCATTACTTAAATGAATACCAAAGAAAGTTACCATTTGCCTCCATTGTTCTGAAGAACAATGAATTATATATTTTTACTACTGGAAGGGAGTAGAGCTGGACCTAGGATGACTGGATATCACCTATACAAACCTGCTTTCAAGGGTCCTTTAGGTAGCCTGTTAGTTTTTATACCAATATGTTAAGTCTAAATAAGATTATTTTCTTCTCCAGACAACTTAAAATTAGAGGATGCCCACAAATGCCAGGCCTTCCTAATATTTAAGGATATTCACTAAGAAGTCAATCTAAACTAGCTTCGTAGGAATTTTTTTCACGTACATTTTCATTATTTTTCACGGTCCTACAAAGTAGATGATGCATCATCCCCATGTGCCTCCTGAGAAAAGTAAGCCTTGGAGAGCTTAAATCATATTTCACAAAGTCACGTGACTAGAGAACAGGCACATTTGCTTTCAGGTCTGTGTGAATTGAACCTGAAGCCTGTGCTGTTTGCCTCTGTACATCAGTCGCTCATTATACCTCTGCCTCCAACTTGGTTCATTTTGTCTGTGTCTTATGGAAACATGTTTCAATTTTCTCCTTCCCTGTGACGCTCGTTAACACGGGGCTGTGCTCTGTGTTACCCCTCTCTGTCGTGTATGTCCCCCATCTCTGCTCATGGCTCATGGAGCCAATTCTCTGTCTCCTGGTAATTTGAAATTGGGCCTGAAAAAGTCTCTGCCTGAGGGTTTAAATATTTCACTAAAAATAAGCACTGTGCAAAGTTTGGAGTTTGAGGGCAGCCTCATCCAGCCAAGTATGTGAAGAACAGTCTGGAGAGGAGAAAGTTGAGCAGACACATCAAGGAGAAAAAGAGTGAAGACATTGTAAATGCTCTTCCTGTGGCCTGCCCA
This sequence comes from Callospermophilus lateralis, assembly GCF_048772815.1. Lineage (NCBI taxonomy): Eukaryota > Metazoa > Chordata > Mammalia > Rodentia > Sciuridae > Callospermophilus > Callospermophilus lateralis. The sequence goes on along the minus strand of NC_135320.1, from coordinate 76,725,840 downwards.
CAGGATCCATACAGCATGGCTGTGTCTATGATAATGTGTCCCCTTTCTGCTTGTGCAACTCAAAATGATAGGTGCTGTCTGCAGCCAAAGCTTCCTAATACTTGAGGGGAGGGTCTCAGGGGAACTTCAGCTTTTAAAAGGCTGAAAAAAAGGGCTGAGCGAATCACCTTGAGATGGGGTGGTATCTGAAAAAAATACAATTTTCCAGTTGTATCTAGAAAACCAAAGGAGAGAATTCCACCCTTCAAGATTTAAAGTGAGAATTCTAAAAGGCAGTCATTGAATTGAACTAGGAAATTCATTGGTATGATTAATGGTAGAGGCCAAGTTTCAGTGAGTTGCAGATCAGGGAGTAATAAAATAGCAACAGAGTCTGTCAGTTTTAAGGATTGTCTTTGCTTGAAAAGACACAGATATGGACAGCTTGTGGGTGATGCCAGGTTAGGACTTTTTTTTTTTTTTTTTTTTTTTTTTTTTTAGGAAATTACATAGAATGGTAGCAGAGTCAAGGGTTGAAAGGAACAGAGTATTATGGGGTTATAGATAAGAAGGAAGACCCTGGGTACAACCTGAGAATTGCTTCCAGTGTGCCCATGATCTTGAAAGATGGGCTTTTGGAACACTGTTGATTCCCAGAACAGATAATTGAGTTCAAGCATGAGTACCTTCAGATGTCACCAACACTTCCCTCTGGGGCTTGCATTACAGGTCTCAGCATATCCCTTGCCAGAACATCGCAGCACTGCGCTGGCAAATCAAGCCGCCATGCTGTATGTGATTCTCTACTTTGACCCTTCCATTCTTCACACCCATCAAGCAAAAATGAGAGAGATCGTGGATAAATACTTTCCAGATAATTGGGCAAGTATTACTGATTTTCTTTCTCTCTCTCTCTCTCTCTGGCAAATTTGTTGCAGAATCAACTTTCTAGTCTTTTGGCCTTGAACTCAGAGGTCAATATGTTGTAAATAATGGGACATAAAGTCACTTAGGCAAAACTACTTTAAGAATGTTGAAAATGTAATAAATCATACCATAAAGGACTAAATCAATCAGTAAAATTTCCTAACAAACCCATTAGTATTTTCTTTAAATGGATACTCTCAAGGCAAAATGATGTGTTAAAAATGTGTCTTGCTGTAGCTACTGAGAGTGCAACTAAGTTACATGAGGATTTAAAAAATTTTTTTCTATTTTATGGATCTAAGCTAGTAAAATTAGTATCTAATTGGTTGTTTTTTGAATAAGAATTTTACTTTTATAATAAGTTTTATTTACAAGATGACTGTAGTAGAATTATTAAGATATTAATATTTACATTACTGCATAAACATGTCACTGAACAATATTAACTCTTAAAGGAATGAAACTGACTTAACATACCTAATTAATATAAAATATTTTTCCTGCACAAAGAGGTTTTATCAAAGTGCAATGAGTTGAATTATATTCTCAGGTAGCAGATTTATTTCACTTCTTATTACTGAATCATACTATTTGTCATTAGAAACCTTTAATTTCCTGACAAAATAAAAAGAACCTATAATTAGGAGGTGATGGTTCCTATCCACCCATGAATTATACTTACAAGCTCAGAATTGAAAAACCAAGAGAAAAACTGGTAGTATTGCTTCATGTTCCTAAGCTTAACAAAGAAGTTTTGATCATACTATAATTATAAGCATATTTAGTATTAAGGAAGGTCAAAGTCCAGTTTTATGTTACCTGTTATATATACACCTAAAAAAACACTCTGCCACAAACACCTGACATCCAGGGTTAAAAAAAAGATATTCCAGGCAAATATCAACCAATAAAAAAATTAATGAGAAAATATCATACAAAAGAAAATGTTAAAGAAAAACATGAACATAGATTTTTAAAGTATCATTTATAATATTAAAAGGAATGATCCATTGAGGTGAATTAACAGTCATGAATTTATATACAGTCAATAACATACTCAATATATATGAAGCAAAAACTCATGGATTCGTAAGGAAAAATGGACAAAATCATAATTATGGTGGAAAATTTTAGTACATCTCTTATTATATAATTCTGTTTTCCCAAAACTATGTACTGAATGTTCTATATATTTTGAAAAGGACACATATGTGAAAATTAGATACATATCATGAGGAAAGTCAACAAAGTTAAAAACGAAAAAGGTTTTTGATCGCCTGTATTTTTTTCCTATGGTGTGACTAAATTAGAAACCAGCATTAAAAAGAGATTTTTAAATGTTTGGAGGAAAGTACACACCCAAATAACTCTTGTGTTAAAAGAGAAACATAAAAACTATTTAGCATTGCCCAGTATCAAAGTACTATGAAACAAAGCTGTGCTCAGTGGTTAAAGCTGCTTTTAATAGAAATGTGTAACCCTATGTACATTACCAAAACCAAGAAAGAATACAAATAAATGGGTCAAACATTAAGTTCAAGGTATTAGAAAAAGTCAAATAAAAGATAGTCAATAAATATGTGAGCAGACATTTTTTGAGTTAGAGAAAAAGGAAAGGAGGAAACCAACACAATCAAAGCTAGTTTTTTGAAGAGCTATAAAATAGATATTTACCAAAACTGATGAGAGTGCAAAAATGCAATGTTAAATGTTAAGTTTGGAAAAGAAAACCTAAGGTACAATAAAGATTTTTTTTAATTGTAAGAAAATCTGTGAACAATTTTATTAATACATTTGAAAATGTAGAATAAATGGATAATTTATTATTTGAATTTGACTCAAGAAGGGAAAGGAAATATGAATAGACCAACATTAAAGAAATAGAGTTGGTGATCAAATCTCACCACCAATCAACTGCCCCCCCACATACACACAGAAAAAAGACAACCCCCAGGATTCATTATTATTTTAAAATTTGTTATTATTTTAAAATAATTGATAAATGCTTTTAAATTTCTCAGTTTGAATATGATAAATAGCCATAGGATTTTTTTAAAAACTTCTAGGAATCCTCAACAATTTTCATGAACATAAGGGATAGAAATGTTTGGGAAACCTGCTATAGTCAAAGTCATTGTTTTGTGTCCCCTCCCTAGTGCACCCCTTTTTCTTTTCCCTGTAGGAATCTAACACACAGCAGTTTGAACGGAAACTTTTTTGTTGTTTGCCACAGTCTGGCTGGGCACAATTCACAGGCCACTTATCAAGCAGAAACAACTTTATTTTTAGAACACACACTCCGCACCACATGAGCTCTTCAGGAATTCCCTCAGAGCCCAACTGCCACCACCGGCTTCCCACAAGCCTCTCAATCCCCACCACTCCTCCTGCTCTTGAGGCCGATTGGCTGGGTCGCGTGGGCGGAGCCAAAAGAGTCCCCCAATGAGCAGCTCCTTGGTCTGAAAGGGCAGGGAAACAGCCCAATGAGCATCACCGCAGAGGAGCCAATCACCTAGCAGCTGGAAATTTGCTGGAGCCACTGTGAGCCAATCATCAGCTGGCAGCTGGAAGTTTGCTGGGGCCCCGTCGGCTGTGGCTCTCAACATCTCCCCCTCTTGTTTAAACAACAAGCATGTGGCTTAGGGACCGTGCCTGCCTTAGGTTGTCCAATACTACATACGGTCCTTACCCGTCATCGGATGAGCTGACCTCAAGGCATCAGCCTCCTGTCTTAGGTTGGTACCATTGCAATTGGATCTTACCCGTCATTGACTACCAGTCCAGCATACAGCCACACCTGTGGATATAGGTTTTTGTACGGGGGGGGGGGGGGGGGGGGGGAGGTTCTCTGTTGGCTCCCAAATTTTAGCTGAACCACCATCACAAGCAGAAGGGAGGAGGATACACCAAGCCAAATGAGCATCACCGCAGAGGAGCCAATCAGCTAGCAGCTAGAAGTTTGCTGGGGCTGCTGTGAGCCAATCATCAGCTGGCAGCTGAAAGTTTGCTGGGGCCCCTTCGGCTGTGACTCTCAACAGTTGTTATTTTTTCATGTGTAGCAACCTTGTCACTCTTGTTCCAAAGTGCTCATAAGGAAGTTTCCTTACTTGTATATATGGAAAATCTTGGGTTTTCATTGATGTGAATTCAAACTAGAAAGAGAAAACAATGTTTTATGCAACTTCATATTTTCCCAACCCCTTGCCTGAAAGTGAACAGATATTGAACAAATACTGAATGAATATCTCCTCTTTCAGGTAATTAGTATTTACATGGGAATCACAGTTAACCTAGGAGATGCTTGGGAACCTTACAAAGCTGCAAAAACAGCTTTAAACAATACCCTGGACCTTTCAAACGTCAAAGAACAGGTAGGTTTTGGCTAATTAGGGAGAATCTCCTCAGAACTGCTAAGCTGGCTTATGAAGGAGGAAATGAGCTAAGTAGATTTCCCAGAGCATTTTAAAAATGTCCACATAGACATTTTAGTGCATGACTAATGGAAAGTAAAATTTGCATTTTAGAATAAGATAAAATAATTATATGTTCTTAACTTATGTAGTACAGTAAATTGTAGACTTGGGTCCTCAGAAAGGTTGAGTACCCTAAGATGAATCACTGAAATATAAGGCTCCAACTGACTGTTTAGTCTTACTTAAAGATCAGGTCCTGTAGACATAGCTAGTTTCACCAGTGGCTGGGATTAAAGGTTTTTTTTTAGTAGGGTCAATGCGAAAGATGGTAATTGAATGTAGATAATACTGTCACTATACTTTACAGTGGTTATCATTTCTGAGGTACTAATTAGCTTATTTAAGCAATAAGACTGAAGACTTTCATTTTTTAAGTTTAGTGGCTATATCCTGTCTCTTTGATAAAAGCACTAGGCAGAAGGAAATATTTGAGTCAATGCAGAGATGAAAATAATATTAAGGTATATATTTGATACTTCTGAATGGCTATATTCCCAACCAGGCTGTCTAGGTTATTGAGTTTCCAGTGTATAAAAAATAATATTCTAAAAACTTTGTCATGTTTTATTCAAATAAATTGAATTCCATAAGTAATGTACAAAATTATTTCAGTTGGCATATATCCTAGAAATCTATCAGAGAAAGTGGCATTTCCATACTTCCTGACATCAGAGCCTTAATTTTTCATGACTAAAGCTCCTTTCCAAAATTGCATTTTTTCCACTGGTATTATTTTAAGAAGTTTCTTGATAGTTTTAAACTAGCTTGGCTAGTTTAATAATGTTTAACATTTGTTTCTTGATTTAGTAAAACAAAATGACCAAATTTCTAAAAGCCTTATTTATTTGAAAATTCAATTTCGGTACACTGAGTTGTGTTTTCTTATTAAGGTTTATATGCCTATAGAAGTCTCATCTTTTAACTGTATCTGCTGTACGCTGCCTCTTTTCTCAACAATAATAGGATAGGCAATTTATCTTTTGTCTTTATTCTTCTTTTCCATTCAAGTTGAGAATAGAAGGAAGCAGAGAAGCCACCTGGTCCAGTTCTCCATTTGACATTTGAAATGGAGTATGCAGAGGCTAAATCCAAAGTCACCCAGTGTTCTTTTCAAAAATGCCCAATAAACCAGTTGCCCTTGAGCCTTATAAATACAATCAATATGTTATTCATTTCACATAGAAATGTTATTATCAGAAAGAGAAGAAGGTAGGAAGGCTGGATATTATTTTTTAATGATCTAATTGAATGTGATTCATTTTTAAGATAAATAACTTTCTAAAATGTAATTTGAGTTGTTTCTGCCCCCCATAGGCAAGTAGATATGCTACTGTCAGTGAAAGAGTACATGCTCAAGTACAGCAGTTTCTGAAAGAAGGTTATTTAAGAGAAGAGATGGTTCTGGACAATATCCCAAGGCTTCTGAACTGTCTGAGAGACTGCAATGTTGCCATCCGATGGTTGATGCTGCATACAGCAGACTCAGGTAATGCACAGAGGGGTGGCCATTTATTTTGCTCCACATGAAAGTTTTAAGAATTAAGATCTACTTTAGGATGCAAAGTTGTTTAACGGGGAGGAGTGCCCTTAAACGAGAGCCAAGTTACTTTTTAAGCTAGTTATTTTTGTGTTGACTTGGATAAGACTGTGGCCCACCTGAAAAGCTCTTCCTTCAGGCAAACACCCCAAGTGGATGCTGGGAAATATTGTGACATTTAGCTCCCACGTTCAAGGAGCTTGTCAGTGGTCCTAATGTGTAGAACAGATACAGACATATAAAGATTGGTAACTGCAGATCTGTGGTAAGCAGAATAAGGCCTCCCAGGCACCCCACAATGCAATGTCCGTGTCCTAATCCCTGGAATTTGTAGATGTGTTGTAACACATGGCAAAGGGAATTGAGGTTGCTAATCAGCTGACCTAAAAATAAGGAAATCATCCTAATGGATCTGTGTGTAATCACAAGAGTCCATAAATAAAAAAGAGGGAGGCAGAAGAGTCAGAAACAGAGAGGTGGTCCCTGGAAAAAAAAGACTTGACCAGCCATTACTGGCTTTAAAGATGAAGAGACCACAAGCCAGGGGTTGCAGGAAGTCTTTAGAGGCTGAAAACTACAAGAAGATTGGTTTTCTCCAGTTCTTCTAGAGGAGCCTAGCCCTACTGATGTCTTGATTTTAGCCCAGTGGGCCCTGTTTCAGATTTCTCAACTCTGAAATGTAAAAGAATACATTTGTGTTGTTTTAATCTACAAAATTCATGGTAATTTGTTAGAGCAGCCAAAGGAAAGTAACACAAGGTCCCCAGCAGTAAATAAGAGCCAGCGTGTGAGACAGTAGGTATGGCTTGAGTCCAGAGTAGGGAGAGAAACACTGCAGGGGTAAGAGAGTAGAGGAGGTCAGGAAAGGCTCTGGCCAGGAGGCAGGAGCTGGCCAGCCTTTGATAAGATTTTGAAATAAAAGGCAGAAGAAATTCTAGATTGCAGAAATGGTGGAATCAATGGTATGATTTTGGAAGGACAGAAAAATATATGGGCCTTTTAGCTGAGGACCTGGCTAAACCACAGTGGTTATATGAGGTAAAACAGGACTCAGCCTTTTCTGGGCTATTGTCCCCTTTGAGACCTTCTATTCACACAGAGTTTGGCTATCAAGTTCAGGAATTTCACAATTTGTGGAGTGCCCCCAACAGACCGTGAGCCCTGACTTTAAAACCTCTGCTTTAGTGGTAGAAAGATAAGTAAGTTAGACTAACACCTCTGAGCTTGTTCAGAGGTGGCACAGTTCTTTATGCTTAGAAAATGCTTCTTTAACATAAATGAATTTACTCGTCCAGGTCTGCATACTCCAGCCCCGAAGAGCTGTGTCATTCAGCAGCCCTCGAAAGCCCTCTGCTTTTTGTTTTTCATTCAACCAGCTTTTCTGGAGGGTCTGTCCTGACACAGCTACTACTTTCAACAGTTCATTGTTTTTTTTCAGATGAGACTGTGTCGCAAAAAAACTGAAAAACTGTCCACACCAGATTATTCTTCAGCCTCCCTTAGTAGCATGGTAGCCCCAGCCTAACTATCTTCCAGTCAAAAAGCTCTTCACAGTATGTTTCCCATCTGTTCCACTTCCTGGGAGTGGTCAGCAGTGGAAACAGCAGTTGAACTTCCTCATCCTTCATCTCTGAAAGTCACTGGATTTCTCTGCAGCCTTCTCTCCAGCTTCATAAACCTTCCTCACAACTGCTTTCCAGGTTTTTGCATCATTTTCGATATTGGCCTAGATTCAGTTACAGTTTACCCACAGTATGAATCCTCTGGCTGAAGATCTTAATCATCTAACTGATCCGTTTTTAATTCACTGGGTTTCTTATTTACATAAAAACTCATTTACTTTCAGGATTTTACTAGAGTGACTCAGCTTACCCTCCCCTCCACCAGAAGTCTACCATTTATAAGCATATAAACAACTCAAGCCTCACTTTACCCTCTCATAAAACCAGCTGTGGTTTTCTAATGACTCAGCCTCATTTTCATCTTCTGTGTGACTGTAGGACAGTCACGCCTACGTTCTGGAAGCCAGTTGCCTCTTGGATTTGCAGCCATGCCAGGGGCAACCCAGGCTGCCAGGGGTCTGGGCTTTTATCTTCAGCCACATCTCTTTTCCATTTTTGTGCCTGGCAGTTGTCTGACCTGATTGCACAAGGATGTGATTTACCAGAAACAAATGATTTTCCTATCTGGCTGAGTCAGATATGGGGGAAATAACTGCTTATTTAGCTTCTATGGTATTTCTGTCACAGTGTATAGAAGGCAGGCGGGTTTGCCTGTTTCCCCTGTTAGCCCTCTGGAGGCATTTCCCCCAGACTCGGGCTGCTCCCACAGTGCCTTGCAGCTGCAAGGAATACCCTGTGAGCAACATTGGATAAACAAAGTAGACCTGAATCCTGACCCTGAGGTCACCATAGTTCTAGGACCAGTTTTCACAGTTCTCTGGGCCTAATTTGTTGAGGGTCAGATGGGAAAGAGATGATCCAGCCATGGGAAGACTGGAACCAGCCCTGGTTTATACTAAGGAACTAAATGCTAATGCACATGGAGATATACAGTATATTTGCTTATCACCTGGATACTTCTATCCCCTATCCAAAAATGAAAGTAAATCATTATCAAAAGGTTTCTACTTTAGAATTAAGAGAAATAGAAATCCTGCATTTTAATTAAGAAAAGTAGAAATCCAAAGTTCTTTTGGTTTTGTTTTTTTGTTAGGCAAATATGAAGCTGAACAGTTGCTTTTTGTGTAATTAGGGTTCACCAGCTCCAGTACATTTCTTCCCAGGGAGTTCTGAAGAATGCATGAGAAATAAGAACTCTGTAATTTCTCACAAAAACTCATCCTGATGGAGTAACTTAGAAATCAATATATAAAATGGGCATCCATAGACTTCACCATAACTGAGACACCAGAAACTCCCCATGGCATGATCACACCATGGTCCTGCTGTACCTGCCAGACATCTTGGGCTAATGGTTGGGTTGGGGATGGGGGGCTAAGCAAGCAGGAGCATGCATGGGAAATTCTAGAGCAACTGACATGAATCTTGTGCCGTATTCAATTGTGAACTTTTTGGCAATGCCTGTTATCGCCAAATTTTTATTTTGACTTTATTTGCACTCTAGATAGCTTTAGTTTATGAGTATCTTTGCTTTGTCTTACTTTTCTTATTCTTTTTTAACTAATCGCCCCTATAAAATGATCTCAGCAAAATCAGCACTTTTATTCTTTTCTTTTGACTTGTTTATTTTCTTTAACTGGTTTTTGACAGCTGATAGGCTAACTGTGAATTGGAACATATGCTGTTTTTTCCATGGGTCAGATACCTGCCTGTTATTATGACCTTGGCCTAGTTGCCTTAGGGTCTGTGTGCTAGGTAGTAGATAGTCCAGAAAGGATCAAGTGTCTGTTGCGCCCTCTGGCCTTTTATAAGAAGCAGGATGGCCAAGGTCTGTTCTTCCTGTTTGGAGACGCCATGTCCATGTGGGTAACCCTGCTTCTGTCTTTCCCCAAGCCCACCCCAGGCTCAATAATTCATTAAGAGGACTCAGCATATGGTAGTACTATCAGCTGCCCTTTAATCCTTGCAACAGGACTGAAAGCAAAATGGCAAAGGAAAAAGACACATGGGGTAAAGGCCAGGAGAACCCAGGCACAAGCTTCCAAGGGTTGTCTCCCAGTGAAGCCGCTGAGGACCTGCTGAATTCCCCAGCAACAATTCTGACAACATGTGGGAGATGTTGCCAGCCAGGCAATGTGAGACTCGGCTTCCCAGGTTGTTTACTGGGAGCTGAACATGGAGGTAGCCTCTGCCCAGCACAGGCTTCCAGAAGGAAAGCAGATGTTCAGCGTGCATCACATTGTGCAAACGGTTAAGGTCTAGTGAGCCATTCTTACCAGTACATGAAGGGTGAGAACTCTTACCAAAATCCAAGTTTTCAGCTGCCAGCCAAGAGCCCGCCTTGCAAACATGCAAGTATTGGGCCTGCCTGTCCACAACTGAATGGCATGTATTGGTGCCTAAACCAAAATCATCTCTAAACAGATAGGACTTAAGGAGCCCACCTTCCTATAAAGTGGTACAGAAGGCTCTGCCCATTCATATTAAATAGTTAATATAAGCCAACCCCAAAATTCTTATTAACTTTGGAAATTGTTTTATAACTTGCTTTTCTTTATTCAGCGAATGGCATTCTCTGTCAGATTCAACTGTTATTTAACTGTTTATTTATACTCTATAGCAATCTATTTCACCACCTTCTATTGATAAGCATTGTCCTTAATACTTTTTAAATGCTTAAAATGAAGGAAAGTACTTAAGAATTTATTTTATTTCATAGGTATTTTCTACATATTTAATAAGTAGATACCTCTTTTTTTCCTATTTTTAGCCTGTGACCCAAACAACAAACGCCTTCGTCAAATCAAGGACCAGATTCTAACAGACTCTAGGTACAATCCCAAGATCCTCTTCCAGTTGCTATTGGATACTGCACAATTTGAGTTTATACTCAAAGAGGTAAAAATATTGAATGAATAATCACCTCAGTCTTAGGTGTTTTATGTTTAAAAATATCTTTAAGAAAAGATTAGGGTTTAATTATTGTGTCACTGATTCAAGCTACAGCCTACTATTGTTGAGTTGTGAAAAATGCAAAGGATTGTGGACATTACAGTCTAATGAAGAATTCAGACACTAATCAGAGAAATCACACTCATTGAAATATACAAACTGAGATTTGTGTTCTGAAGGAAAGGAACACAATTCTCTGAGTACCTAAAACAAAGGATCCTGGCCTATGAGACTCCCTGAGAACACAAAAGAGCTTCTGAAGAACCCTAGAGAAAGATCTGTCGGAGTTAGCTAAATAAGTAGGGAACATGTTGGAGAACATTTTAGGGACAGAAAAGCAGAGAGCCGTGCACCACATAACGCCATTTCTGTCACCAGTGGACCACATATACCATGGCGGTTCCATAAGATTTTATCACCTCGTGACATTGCAGCCATCTAAGGTTTTGCCAGTGCACCCTGTGATGTTCACACAGTCAGGAAATGGCATCACTAGGCACATCTGAGAACATATCCCTGTAGCTCTGCAGTGCATCTCTGTGTCTGAGTCCTCTTGGCTAGGGGAGAGCATGGCCCGTTCAAGCCTGAAAGACCACTACACTGCAGGAGAAAGAATAACAGACAAGTGATGCAAAAGGAGACTGAGAGGTGGGCAGGAGCCAGCCCGTGTGGGACCTGGTGGGATTTGTCTTTATTCTAAGAGCCACAAGGACCTATTGGAAAAGGTAGGGAATTTACATTTAACAAGGAACTTATAAGAACTTTAAGGAATTTTTTGAGGTTGCTAAGGGAAATTCTATAGTTAGTCTTACCCCTAAAGAAATCTGTATGGGCATAATAAAAGTGGAGGATATCTGGAAGTGCCCAGGTTCTAAAACACTAACCTGGGGGTTTGAATCAGGTGGGCTTCAAAACTAGTCCTCACCTTGCCTTGGTCTGGTCAGTGGTACAGTAGATGCCTCTTTGTTTTCTAGGCATGGAAGAATGCTATATTCCCCTACTAAATCATTCTGAAGAAGTAGATGCTGATTATTAACATTTAGCATGTGCTAAATGTTTCCAGTGATTTTTATCTGCATATAATTTTATAAGATCAGAAAAATGCTATCCCTTTTTGATCTACTTAATAATTTCAGTGTTTTATTTCTAAAAGCAAATAATTATTGAATACCTTCTGTTTCCAGCGAGCTGCTAAGAATTTAAAAATGAACAAGGCATGCTGTTTCTATCTAGGTGCTCTTAGTAGAGTATGGAAGAAAGATAGAATAAACCTAGATAAGGAACCAGGAAAGTCTAGAACAGTAACCAGGCATGGTCAAACACACCGCTGACCTTTCAGAGGCAGCAAGGTTTCCCTCAAGGAGAATGCCCTTGGACCTGTTAAGATCATCAACCATGGCACTAGCAACCCACATCTGTTTGGTTCAGCGCAGTTGTGCAAATCAGGACAAGAGTGGGCCACCTGACTGACCAAGCCTGGACTTCTGAACCTAAGTTTGTTCTCTGGATTCTGCTGATAATATGGGCTACTTCCTTCTGTCTGCTGTGGTAGAAAAGAGAGAGAAAACAGCCTAAGGGGCTCATTGTGAAAGGACTTCAAGAAGAGAAAACTCTGGTAGATAAGAAAAATAAAACGACCCAACACAAATTGAGCAAGGAAATGTTGTCTTTGAATTTGTGACATTTCAACTTCATTCTTTTATTTCCTCTCTCCTACCTCCCACCTCAACTTGTTGTAGAGTCTGTCTCTGATTCTTCTGTAAACACAGTGATTGGACCTGTGTTTCTTCTAATCTTTATATGACAGTGTATTTCCCAACTCAAGAACCATCTGCTATCCCAAATTCTCTTAGAAGATAAGAAACCTGTGAGTTCAGTAAGTGTTTGAAGGGCCTGAGGCCATTTGGTCTATTAGGAAGACCTCTGGTGACCTTGGGTTGCTGCTGTACTGCTGTGAAATGCCATTGATTGAGCCCAGTACCCAGGAAGATAGAGTAGGCTCTTGTTTTCATCTGAAAAATCAACCTGCTGGGTCATTAAGATTCCTCCTCCACAGACCCCACAACATCCCATCCAGCCTGGATTATCTCTTCTGAAAATGGAATCTCCCTCCATTGTTCATTTATTCAATTTGATTATAATGCTTAGGAATGAAGAATTTATTAAGAGGAAAATGAGCATTCATGCATATTTACCTTGTAAGAAGAGCCCAGTGAAAGAAATCCTGTACCTCTCTCTGAGACAGCATATCATTTAATGAAAAATAAGTAATCTTTTTAAGTTTCTTCCAGGGCAGAATCCTGAGTTACACCATTTTCTCCTCTTCCTAAGTCTTCACAGGTTTTAAGTTTTAGGCAGAAATGAATTAATAAACAATTTTTGCTTAATATAATAAGAAAGAACTTCTGTAGGTTATTTAGTTCATTACTTCATCATCCAGCAAGTTTTAATGCTCAAATTTTCCCTAATTACATTGGAATCACAGCAGCTGTTGTCTAGAAAGGACCATAGAACAGTGACTACAGATATAATTTCACATTAAAATGTTGATTATTCTTGGGCCTACCCAAGACCCAAGTTGAATCTTCAGGGCTTAAGCCAGGAATTTGAAAACATTCAAGCCCTCCAGGTTGTGCTCATGTGCAGTTGGTCTGAGGATCACAGCCTTAGAGGTAGCCTAGCTTCAACCCTCAGTTTCTATAGCATACTAATGCTTGAGAAGAGGCATCGAGATCCATGTTAGTTTGGGGTGTACCTTTTTTATAATAAATCAGGTCACTTTGTAAACTGCCTGATCTGGATTTTCTCTTAAGGAAATGAATCTTTTCTGCTTCATCAACAGATGTTCAAGCAAATGCTTTCAGAAAAACAAGCCAAATGGGAGTATTATAAAAAAGAGGGCTCAGAGCGGATGACCGAACTTGCTGATGTCTTCTCAGGAGTGAAACCCCTAACCAGAGTGGAGAAAAATGGTAATTGCTTAAGAGGGGGTGTTGGATGTGTCCAGCATGTGTCTACAGATTATTTGAAACCTTAGGAATTGGCCAAGCAGAAGGTCTTCTGTTTTTGTCATTGTCTGCCACAACATCGTTCTCTTCTAGCTTTGGGAATAAAAGGGTTTAATTTGGGCTCCTCTAGCCTTTTGCTCCCATGGGCTGTGTTCATGTCCATCTGGACATCAGGTTTCATATCTTATCTTTGAAATATGAGATTAGGCTAACCTAGGGGTTCTTTTCACTCTGATTCATAGATAGGGGTTAGAGAGTCAAGGTGCTCCCGACTCCCTGGTCCACAAGTCTCACATATCAGTTAATGTGCATTTGGGGGAAGATTACATAGCTCTTATAATCTCAGAAGGAAAGGTCACCTAAGAATATTATAACTACCCACACAGATCATGTCTCAGATTCTTGTCTTCTAATCTTGCTTGGTTCTTGTCCACAGTGCATCTGGCATCTAGTTGCACAAAAGAGGGCCCGCAGACTGGTTGGGTTTTGTTTTTGTTTTTTTCCATTTGTGTATGCATTGGTTTTTTGTAGTACCTGGGATTGAACTCAGGGCTTTGCTCATGCCACTGAGCTACATCCTCAGCTGCTGACTTATTTTTGAAAGGAAACATCTCAAGTTTTAACTAAAATGATTTTGATCCTACTTCGTTTAGGAAATTCTTTCTGTAGGAAAATTTGTGACGTTGCTTCAGATTTTTATGTATAAGAACCTTTCAAATTGCCCCCAGAAGACCATTTTGAATTCTGAAGTGAAAAATTAAGCTATTTTACTTCTTGATGTTGGTGTTATCAGATTCATTTTGGATGAAGTTAATTATATGTACAATTACTTAATAGTATAGCTTTTTATTAAAAAATAAATGACTTTGCTGTCTTTAATCAATAGGGACTTGTGATTATTGTATTTTGGCTTTTGTTGATTTATTTTATGCTAGTTGGTTTCTCTAAAATATATTTCCAAAGCATATTATTATTCCTATTGTAGAAAATGAGTTTACAGTGATGTGATGTAATTGGCAACATGTTTTGCAAGTAAACATATTTTGACTGAAAAACAAGAACCACCGGTAACAATCTGACCAAATTAGTTGACTAGAATCAGGCTCATTAATCTCTGTTACAGTCCCCATTAGGTTTTTCTGAATACCAGATTGTTTCAGAGGTCATTCACATGATCATTTTATGCTTTTTTTTTTCTGGCTATGCAATTTATTTTGGCCTAGGAATCTTTGTCATTTGATTTTTACCCTGTGGGATAAACACCTTTAGCCTTGTTCTATGTATAAGGAACCAAAGCTTTAAAAACATAATCATTTGCCAAAGGTAACAAAGATCCTTGATCTGGCATGGCCTCAGACTTCAAATCTTTGCTCTTTCCCCTACACCACAGCTGTAGCCTCATCAGTTCCTTAAAAAAAAAAAAAAAAACTTTGAAATATAGATTTCTTGTGCCAATTTCTGAAATAAGTTACATTATAAGTCATTAAGTCTGAATAAAGTTCGACCACTCCTTTAATAAACACAAAAGTGTAGGGAATCAACTTGGTGCTGACTCTCCCATTTAGTAGCTGTGTGACCGCGAGTGTGATTCTTCATTCTAAGCATCAGCCTCCTCATCTGAGAAATGGTCCGCAATGCCAACCTCCATTGTTGTGAAGATTAAATGAGACCAAGCTAGAATTCTGCCTCACACACCAGGGTGCTCAGAGCCTGTTAAAGCCCTTCCCTTTCATGCTGTGTGAACTATCTATTGGTTTGTGAAGGCAGATGGCACCCCTCAGCTGCTCAGAATTCCCACTCAGACCTCAGGCTTCTGACATATTGGTCTCCTCTTTCCCTCTAAGACATGCCACCATCATTCCAGCCTGGGAGTCGGCTCATACTTGCCTCTCATTTAGATAGAAAACCCTTCTTCATTTCTCTGACTGTCCAGATCTTTACCCTCTCTCACTTCTCTAGAAAACTCCCCAGTACCTCTGTCACTGGGGAGTTCCCTCCCAACTCTCCTCTGCCACTAGTGCCCCCTTGGCACGTGTTGTTTTATAACACGTATGTGGGCCTTTAATCCCCTTTGCCAAGCTTTTTAGACTAAGCTATTAGTGTAGAAGTTTATTCTATGAGGACACACACTCCAGGTATTTTGTTGTTCAGAGACTCCTGGAAGCAATGTTCCGCATGTAGTAAAAACTCTATATATAAAGAACTAGACTCATAAAATAATTTAATTAAGTTCAATGCCACAGCTACAGGAATTCTGGGTTTCAGTAGTCTTTCTTATTTCTGTATCAATAGAAAATCTTCAAGCTTGGTTCAGAGAAATCTCAAAACAAATATTGTCTTTAAATTATGATGATTCCACTGCTGCAGGCAGAAAAACTGTGCAGCTAATACAAGCTTTGGAGGAGGTAAGAAAAGTCTTCAAATTCTCGTTCTTGGATCAGAAATCTTCCCTATAACCTATACAACAGCTTGCTCATAAACATATATCTAAGATTTCATCAGCAGCAAAAGCAATATGAGTTAATATGTTCCCTGTACTGTTACATGCAGTGTCCTAAAATGGGGGAATAAATTCAGTGACCAGCATGACTATAAAAATAGCAGAGGTCAAGATATTCAACTCCAGAAAACCTATAGTTTTAGAAAAATAATTATGAAAGTGATTTAGAGATGTTGGGAAAAGTGTGATGAAGAGGTGAAAGCAAAAACAAAACTGCATATATGCAATGTTTTAGGTTTGTAAAAATTGTGTATCTAGGGCAAACTTAGAAATAAATAAGCAAAAATGAAAATAATTATGTAGTGATCATATGCTTATAAGTGGTGTATGTTCTTTTCTGGAAAAAAATAGTGTTTTAATGATTCAAAAATGATTATACCCAAAACACTGATTCTACCTCACCACTTTTAAATGTTTAATTGTATATTTAACTAGGTTTGAAATGCAGAATAATAGCATCAGAACATACAAGCATAGACTATTATTTAAACCTCATCTAGACTCATTATCTGTAACACTGTCCAATTTGGTATGATTGTACATTTGTAGAGATATAATTAATACTATTTCATTTGGCAGACTTTCTTCAGGCTTTTTCTTATTTCTTTGAGGTCTTTTAGGATGGCAACACAGTATAATACTCCATAGTTAGCATACCAGAGTTTCTCATTCCAAAACAATTGCATGCTTGTACTATTTCTATTATGCTTGTAGGGAGCCTATTCAGTCTACGGTACACTACTCTAATGCCTTCTGTGTTTAGCCTATTTAATTTGGCATGTAATCCATTCCTCTTGAGTTATATACATGAAATTTTTAGGACATTATGGCATCCTTATTTTGTTTTAAAGTATATACTAAAAGAAAATAATGTATAAGCACCAACACATTGGTTGTGATATAGCTTATTATCTTTCTTAGGCAGTGATAGTCAGATAAAGAATTAAGAGCATTTTCCAATATATCTTTATTTATAGTAAAATGGAAAATGAGAGCATTCACTTATTATGTCCTGCACATACAGGTTCAAACTGGATGGGCATTTTCTAATCCTGGAAAGTTATACAGCTTTTTATGATTTAGCTATGTATTTCTGAAATTATAATTTGGAATAAAAAGTTTATCAAGAAATTGTTAATAATGTGCCTTGTATGAAGTGTTTTCATACAAGTTTTCATGAGTACTTTAAAGGCCAGAACTTTTAAACTAAATGTACTTATGTAACAGGTTCAGGAATTTCATCAGTTGGAATCAAATTTGCAAGTGTGTCAGTTCCTCGCTGATACTCGAAAGTTCCTCCATCAAATGATCAGGACCATTAACATTAAAGAGGAGGTCCTGATCACAATGCAGATCGTCGGGGACCTTTCTTTTGCTTGGCAGTTAATTGACAGGTAACATGGACAGACTGACATTTGCCCTCCATGAAGTCCACTGGAACATCTTCTTAGAAATGTATTTCTTTTACAGTTTCACATCCATCATGCAAGAAAGCATAAGAGTAAACCCGTCCATGGTCACTAAACTCAGAGCCACATTCCTGAAGGTAGGCAAAGGACCACGCGGTCACATTCTTAGTTACACCACGAAGGATTTGGCCTTCACCTTGCCTCACTCATTGATCAGCCCAAAAAGTTTCATCTTTTCAGGAAGTTGGATCATTTCAGCATTTTTGTACACTGGAAATTATTAGCAGTTCTTCAAAGAACATAGTTTCTAAAGATTCCAGAAATATTTGAAGTTTGATTAAATAAGTTGGAATATGTTACAGAATATTGTTTTTAAATAAATAAATATTTTTAAGTTTTATTAGTGTACTAAAAATGTGACTCCTTGGGTCTTTATTCATTAGATGTAAATTAAGTCCTTTTATTTATTCATTAGAAGAATTTTTATTGAACCTCTACTACAAACTAGTCTATACTCTAAAGGTGAAGGAATAGTGATGATCAACACAATCATGTTCCTTACTCTCAAGGTCATTTCAGAGCATAATAAATGAACAAATAGTTTGCTCAGTGTCTTCTGACAGTTACCAGATATGTCAATTCCAAGCTGAAATTTTTTCATATTTTAACGTCTCTAATTTTAAATGAGTTTTATAATGGATGGCATATCATAGTTTAGTTGTCAACACTTTAGTTCTTTCTGAGTGGCACATAAAATAATGACATTTCTCATACTTGATGACATCTCAGGTTGGATGAATTCAGTAGTCCACCAATTAGAATGTCTCATTTCCACAGAGAAGTAGTTGTCTCCTTTAGCATGGTGGCTCTCAAACTTGAGCATGCATCAGAAATACCTGGAGGGCTTATTGCAACACAGATCACAGGACCCCACCCCTGGAGCTTCTGAAGTCAGTCTGGGATGGGGTCCCACAATTTGCATGTCTAAACGTTCCCAGGTAATGCTGATGCTGGTGATCCAGGAACCACACTTGAAAAGCTATCACCTTAATAGGTGACTCTATTTTTTTTTTTAAATATATTGTCAGAAACTATTTATGATATTGACAAGGTTTGTTGTTTGTTGCCCTCCATTGTGTAAGGCCCAGGTATTTTGTTATATGTTACATATTCTGGAGAAAAAGATTTCTAGGACTTTTTAAAAACAGAAATAGCAATTGTCTTATTTTTCTAACAGCTTGCCTCTGCCCTTGACCTGCCTCTTCTTCGTATCAATCAAGCAAATAGCCCTGACCTTCTCAGTGTGTCTCAATATTATTCTGGTGAATTGGTGTCCTATGTGAGAAAGGTAAGCAGTACATACAGGTGATTTTGCTTTGATTAGCTGATTAGCTAACTGCTGTTTAAAATACAGAAGTATACTTGGGCCCTATAAAATGTATATTGTGTTCTTTTTAGTTTTTTTGTTTTAAACTTGATTCCAGAAATTGGTAATACTTGAAAATAAATGTGTTCTTCCTGCTATTATAGACAGGCAGACTTTACTTTCAAAGAAATTTACTTTACTTTCAAAGAAATTTTATATCTATTTTTTTGAATGCTAATGGTATAGACTACCATTTTATAGATGCAGAGAGGGAGGATCAGAGATTGTAGTAGTGTCTTCAAAGTCACAATTGGTTGGTGAAAGAGATCTAGATCCAACATAGCCTCATCTGAACTTAATTCAAGCTTTCTTGGGGTCCTTGAAAGTTTGAGTATCGTAGGGTTCAACAAGAAGCCAGACAGGCCTGGATCAAAATTTATCTATCACATACTATCAGAGTACTCTACAACGATGGTACTTGATGAATTGGAACTTCAGTTTTTATTTTTCCTTGCAGTGCTGAGGATTGAACCCAGGGCCTCATGCATGCCAGGCAGGTGCGCTGTCACTGAGCCACATCCCCAACCCTGAACCTCAGTCTTTTAAAAATCTTTTTGTAGCACTTTGAGGGATTATTTTTATTCTGTGGGCAGTTAATGTTGGAAGGAGGGAGCTGCAGCTGCTAGAAATTAGGAAAGCAGCTCTGCTAAGTTCTCCAGCGTTGCCTCCTGTAGACAGACTGCTGCTCGTGCACACCAGAACCCTTTTTCTTACTATCATCCTAATATCTGACAGCTAAGAAAAATAAAACGAGGGTGTGCAATTGTATTTCTCCCTTTCTCTGCCCTCACAGGTTTTGCAAATCATCCCAGAAAGCATGTTTACATCTCTTCTAAAGATCATAAAGCTTCAGACCCACGATATCATCGAGGTGCCTACCCGCCTGGACAAAGACAAGCTGCGGGACTACGCTCAGCTCGGCCCACGATACGAGGTGCCATGTTGGCCTCTGCCTTCTGCCTTTTCATATTTAAAACTAAAAGCCACGAACTATCACAGGCCTGTGTCACCACCATGACCTGGGACCACTAGACTGATTCTGATTCATTTTCTCACACTCTTGAACAGTGTTTACCTTTTGAGTATAGTCACACCTAAATTTTAGATGTGAGAAACTGAAGACCAAAGAAGGGAAAGTTCTTTGTGAAATGTTGGAGAATAGATTGATGTCTCTGACTCTCTTACCCAACATGTCCAACATGGACTTCACTTATGTCACAAATACTTACTTCTGTCCAGGCACGGGGATGCCGGTGTTCTTTACAAAGCTACACATCCTGGGCTGGGGATGTGGCTCAAGTGGTGGCGCACTCGCCTGGCATGCGTGCGGCCCGGGTTCGATCCTCAGTACCACATACAAACAAAGATATTTTGTCCGCCGAGAAGTGAAAAATAAACGTTGAAAAATTCTCTCTCTCTCTTTCTCTCTCTCTCACTCTCTCTTAAAAAAAAAAAAAAAAAAGCTACATATCTGTTTCCTGTGCTTTGCCTTTTCCAGGACTATTATCCAGTTATTTTATCCTTCCATAGAAATGGCAAGTCTTTTATCCCAATTGCTTCATAATTCCTCTTTTTCTTTCTTATAGGTTGCCAAGCTCACCCATGCTATTTCCATTTTTACCGAAGGTATCTTAATGATGAAAACAACTTTAGTTGGCATCATCAAGGTAAGTGTCTTGATGCTGGTCTTTGTGCCCTTGTGGTTAGTCGTTTGGATTTTTCTGGTAATTATCATGTGTGGAACAGGGAGTGATGTTACCATCTTACTATTTCTCGACCCAATTTTGGTTTTACCTCACATGTTGATGAAGAAAAATTACCTTTATTGCTCATAATAATGAAGGCAATCTTATGTATAATCTTAGAATTTCTTCTAGTTCTGGAGGGGAAAACGTAGTATTAATAACTGTTTTACACAAGAGTTTTTTTAAATCTAACAAAAATCTGTTTCCCTGAATTTTTGTCATGGCAAAGAAAACAAAATGGCTCAATTTTCTTAGGCATGATTGCTTTCTACTTTTTATTTTTTTTCCCCCATCACTGTTTCTCTCTTTTATTTTAGCGTTTCTATTTTGCACCCAGATGAGGAGAGCTAGGATAATTTTACCCTCTGGTCATAGACTGTTATCCCCGCTGATATATGCAAGCTTCTCTTTTATTTTTTCTTTCTTCTCCTGGACCCCACTCCCATTCCCATTCCCATAGCAACCACTCTATGTCTGAGACATGTTCCTAATTATGCAATTTACTAAAAATGAGAGTACTTGCATATTTAGGGGCACACAATTGAATGTCCGCTTGTATTTCTGGTTTCTCTAAATCATTGTGCTCTGTCTTTTTCCTATTTTACTTACTGATTTTGCATTTGAAATTTATTTATGATGCTGTAGATCAGATAATTGGTTGCTTACAGCTACATCGAATTCCTCACTTTACTAAACTATCCCACCAGAGACAGACACCTCTTCTTCCATTATCACAACCACTATCACAGTGAACATCTCAGCACTGCCCCCACTCCAGGCCTGTGCAGGAATTTCCCTGAAATGGACATACCTAGGAGTGGCATCTCAGGACCCTACCACCTCTCTGTGTTTACTTTGCATGCCCCTAGCCTGCCTTTTGAAATGACTATTTCCTGGGCTCCACCCACATCTTGGCGATTACTTGATGTTATCCTCTTTCTAATCTTTTCTAATCTTTTGCCCAAGGGGTATATCTCATTGATGTTTTAATTTGAATCCTTCGATGACTCATGATGTCCCCTTCACATAGTTTATTGTACTTTTAATTTTTCCATTTATCTGATATGAGTAGAATTGGAACTTTTTTTTTAAACTAGATAGCTGTTGAATTGCCACATAAATATTTGCATTACTAAAGTACAAAAAAAAAAACAAAACAGGAAATGAACCTAAATACAAAAGGAACATAGGTATATGTTTTCTAGAAAAATACTTAGAATAAATAAATAAAATGTCATTATGCCCCTGAAATTTCAATAGACTCTGCTTGACCTGACTTTAGGCCTAATGCCAAATTAATTAAGATGATGTGCAGAGAATACACATGCTGGTTTATTTATTCCCAACTAATCCTTAAGTACGATGAGCCCTAGCAATGCATAGTGACAGGTAGAGGAAGAATGTGATAAGACCTAATAATTAGCAATAATTAAAGAAAAACTGCTTAATAAAATGTAAATCTTTGCCATAGTCTTTTGGAAGGAATGTCATACTGACCAGCCCAACCAATTGGGAGACTCTGCCAGTCCAATAACAACAGATAAGGACTCTTGGAAGGAATTCTTTGGCCCTCACTGATCTTTAACCTTAGCATCTTAAGGATGTGTTTCAAAACCTTACAGAAGTATAGGTTCACTGTGCTCAAAAAGACTTTAAACCAGTAAAATATATAGAAATATACATGAGTAGTCATTGTTAGAGGCAGACAAAAGAAAAAAGAAAGAATCTAAACACCCATTGGTAGGGGAATGGCTAAATGTTATGACACATTCATACTGTAGATTGCTCTGCTTTTGTTCAAAAAGAATTTGCCCCTGGATAGTTTCCAAGTAGAAAATGTAGGATAACATACGTGTTATGGTGTATGTATATAAATTAATGTTTATGTTTAAACACACATATATGTATGTGGTCCCATTTAGATTTGTATAATCAAATATGTGTGTAGATGAACATTTCTATGGATGAATGAATAGAGGAAGATCTGGAGGAAGCCATGAAAGCTGTTAACTGTGCTAACACAGGAAGGAGATGGAAACGTGAGGAAGGGGCTGCGTGTGTGAGACTTTCCTAGCTGTGAAAACTTCTGCTGATTACTTGAAATCCAGGAAGAGTGGAAGAGCCACTGTTTTACTAAATCTCTTCTTGGTTTTGTGTGTGTGTGTATGCTGGGGACTGAACTCAGGGCCTCATGCATGAAGTACATACACTTCCACTGTGCTACACCCAGCCCCTAAGTCTGCCCTTCCTGGGATCATTTCTTCGAAAGCTTTGTTATTTCTCAACTATGTATATATTTATAATTTTTAATTGTAAAATAAAATACAGATGCTAAGTTGCAGAAATAATTGCAGAGTTTAATAGATTATTATGAGGTTCACACTACTCATTCTGATCACCATGTGAGTCAAGAAATCTATTTAACCACCCCTACTCCTGTGTCTCCCCCATGTGCCCTGACCTAGTCTCAATCTCTCCCTTTATGGTCTTAGTATTTGCAGTTAAGTTTGTACACACTGTAGTTTAGAAGTACTCATTGAAGGAAAAACTGTTGTCTCTCTGAAGTCTGTGTAACGGCAGGTTTCTCCTGCACTCCTTTCTTTCCTCACAGTCAATCTGCTGCAGAGCCCAGGCCCTTGCCCTGCAGTTCTACACACTCAGGGTTGCTGATGGCATAGTCTGGGTGTAGTTCCCACATGTGTTTCTCAGGCTTTTGTGTTTTCTGCAACTTCCATTACAGTTGTTGTCTTTGAAGTTTAAATATAATCCAAACCAGATGGACCTGTCAGTTGTCTTGGTGACCTTAAAAATAATGATTCTTTACAAATCAAAAGGAAAAGAAACAAGTCTCAGGGTGTTCCAGGGCATGGGCTAAAACCATTTGATGTTCTGTGGATCTGACAGGAGATTTATTTAGGGAATTACAATAGCTTTCTCATTACAGAAAAAAAAAATAATAAGTGTAGAGTTTGATAGTAGATTTGCTTTCCTGTTTTATCATCCTAATTATAAATGGCATCCTAAGAATATTGAAAGAAGAAGAATTATTCCATTTACAGTGGTGCAACTCAAAACCTGAGTTTGCTCACCTGGAGACAGATGGCCCAAGATGACATCTGGAGGAGAGACAAGCAGCTGAATCCGGCCCAGGCCCTTCATTCCACCGCCCTTTCCTTGTGATAAGAAAAGGCACTTAACATTTAACAAAATGATGAAATGTGAGGCAATTAAAACTTTCCACACTCATCAACTTTGACATATCATGTTGTAAATTATCTCATGAAGCTGGCCGAGGTGAAGGGCATCCTAAGAGGTGAAGGTTTAGAAATTCTGCCCAAGCTGCCCCAGGTCACATAGGGATAGGAAAGGGACAAAATCTAAATCATTTAGAGAAGAAGGAGGAACATGCTGCACTACCTTCTGGGAATTGGTTTTCCCCTGGATTTCTTCAGAATTGGCCTTTTCCTAACTTGTGATTCGCACTTAGGTGGATCCGAAGCAGTTGCTGGAAGATGGAATAAGGAAGGAGCTGGTTAAACGGGTTGCTTTCGCCCTTCACAGAGGACTGATATTCAACCCTAGAGCCAAGGTACCAGAAGACCAAAGTGCATCCGTCCTGTTCTCGCTCAGCTCACAGCTTGGACGATTTGTAACAAGACCTTCCTCCTCTGTCCTTACAGCTAGTGTGACCTTTGGGACCAACAACTGATAGGCTCTTTGATCCCCTGTTATAATCCATTCATTTTACCAGGAAATCCTTTTTAAAACCAATGCTTCTTTTCTTCACCTGTTGACCCCCAAGTTTAAGAATTGATGTTTACGATTCAGAGTTTTTTGTTGTTGTTGCCGTTTTTATTTTTTAAGGTATTGGGGATTGAACCCAGGGCCTCACATTTTCCAGTCAAGCATTCCACTGCTGAGCCACATCCCTAGCCCTTTTTATTCATTTTTGAGACTGGGTATTGCTATATTGCCCAGGCTGGCCTTGAACTTGCAATCCTCCTAACTTCGCCTCCCAAGTATCTGGGATTACAGGCTCATGTCACGACGCCTGTCTCAGAGTTACTTTTTATAATTAAAAGAATTTATTAGCCCTAAAGCCAATAGAAACTATGAAAGCTAACTTTTTATTTTTGTTTTATCTGTTGGAAAATATAGCAATTTTTCCCATGAGAAAAATAAGCAGGCCTAAAATTTATAGAGTATTTTTCAAATCAATGAATTTAATTTAAAATATTTTTAAGGGTTCTAAGATGAAATATGTTCACCAAATGACATGTGAGAAATCACCAGCATTCATTGTTTATATTCCTTTATAGGAAACTTTCTTTCCAAAGGAATAAAATGTACTCTCTGCTAAATATCTGACATCTCTTGCCACTCAGCCAAGGTGAAGTCGGAAATTTTCCAAAGCTTATACTATGTCTTAAACTGTGACTGTGGCTCCTTAGTCAGTGTATTATTTAAAGTCTAATGAAGGTATTAGTAATGATAATCTTTTGGAATGTGGCCACAACTCTCAGCTGAATTGGCAAAGGAGCAGAGGAGTCAGATAACTTTTTGGAGCTTTTTTGCACAATTTCTTTTTTTTGCACATTTTCTCTTTTTCACACAGCCAAGTGAACTGATGCCCAAGCTGAAAGAGTTGGGAGCCACCATGGATGGATTCCATCGTTCTTTTGAATATATACAGGACTATGTCAACATTTATGGTCTGAAGATTTGGCAGGAAGAAGTCTCTCGTATTATAAATTACAATGTGGAACAAGAGTGTAATAACTTCTTAAGAACAAAGGTATTTAACAATTTTAAAGTTCTTGATTTTACTAGGTATTTCTTATGTTTAAAATACACACTCTAAATCTCAGAGGTGCCAACAAGAAAGTTTGTTTAAATAGATACTCAAAATCAGTAAGCACTCGATGGTCTCTGTACCATGAGAGCACCTTCAGGAGCCATCAGGGTGGCAGAGAAGTTGACATGGCACCTTACCTCGGCCAGCTTCCTGCCTCAAGAAGGCAAGCATGATTACATGGCCACAGAACGGGGCTGGTGGCTGTAACTTTTCAGCCCACGTGACTGAGTGCAGGAGACGGGCACCTCTCAGTGGGTTGGATCAGGGTATGTACCTGGTCTCTATGCTTAACCGGGGGAGGAGCACCAAGCATTCTGCAGCGGTGCCGGGCAATCTGAGTCCGCCTTCCCTCCTCCCCTGTCAGCAGCACCTCACCATCCTGTGAGTGGGTCTATCATGGTTTGGAGTTGTGGTTCCTAATGGCTGGTGACCTTGAGTGCCTTTTCATGTGCTTACTGGCCATTTTAGTGGCCATTTTCTTTGAAAAAGTATCTATTGAAGTTCTTTACTCATTTTTTCTTAATTGGGTAAAGATAGAGCCCCGAATTCTTGAGTGCCAGGGCTGAGATTTCTGCAGTCAGTAAGGAGCACTGCAGGTTTTTAGGTGAGGGACTGACATGACAGGTTATTAAGTATCTTCCAACCTTATAATATTTCAGATGCACATCAGCTCATAAGACAAAAACCCACGGGCCTTCTCACTTCTCCTTAGTTGCTTCAAATATTTCCTTATTTATGAATGTTACCTATAGCATTTCTGGGAAGCTAGTATTAAAAATTCCCCCTTTAAACCAAAGAGTAGTCATTGTCACTGTTCAGTTTTATCTTTGTAAAATTATGGGGAAACAGATAACTGTACTAAATATTTGTGGTTTTGTTCCCTAGATTCAGGACTGGCAGAGCATGTACCAGTCTACTCACATTCCCATACCCAAGCTCCCCCCTGTGGATGAGTCCGTCACATTTATTGGTCGACTCTGCAGAGAAATTTTACGGATCACGGACCCAAAGTAGGTGTTTCTAAATTCTGCTGAACCTTGAGTCCCATGGATGACCATGTGTACCTGTGTCACTGTGGCACACGCCCTGATTCCAGCCCCTGGATCTTGCACTTGTCACCTCACATCCTGACCCTGAAGGTGACCTCCTTGTTTCTTAGCCCAGCACAAAGCCCTTTTGATAGTAAACACTAACATCTGTGGAGCACTTACCAGTGCCCTCTTCTCAATATAGAGCACACATCTGTGCATCAACACAGTACAGTAATCTTGGGAGGTCAGCATTATTGTTATTATTCCCATTCTAGGTATGGAATAACTGAGGCACAGGAAAGATTAGTCACTTGCCCAACATCATGTCGTTAATAAATGGTGGGCCCAGAATACACAGCAGGCCCTCTGCCCCTGGAGCCCAGCTCTATTGAACAGCAGACCACTTAACTTTGTGCCTGGTGAATCCCATCTATAGTCACATCACATGGGTTCTGCATTCAGCAGGAACTGGGCAAATATATCATTAAAACTACCTTTGACAATATTTTAGGTGGGCATCATGTTAGAGACTGGCATGCTGCCTGTCAGTTCAACTGAACTCATTTTCTCCTCTTTCTTAATCTGAGCCACAGGAGAAGCAATTGGTACTAAGACCAATTGAGGGAAGAACAGGTTCCTGTCATACGCTCACCAAGCAGAATGATTGATCAGTAGCCCAGGAAAATACCATTCTTTCCTTTCTCCACCTATGCACATATAGTTGAATTTGTACCATGTATTATCCAGACTGACTTTGTCTTTTAAAACTTGATAAAGTTGACAAATTATTTATAATCTTTGTCCAAAATTTCCAATAGAAATAAGGAATTTTATCTATTACTAATGGGCTAAAAAGAGTAAATGTTCTAGAAAGTTTTGTGGCTCCTCAATTCTTGGTACCCAGGAGTCAAATCACTGAAGCCCTTTTAGAAAATGGCCCACCTAGTTCCCTGTTTATACAGCAGGGAGGATTAGTGGGCTTCTCAAGGAGTCTCTCAGGGGACATAGTCAAAGAGCCAGCTCTGAGTGGGAGAACACTTTTTAGGCCTGAAAGCAGAAGTTGAATGAAGTTCTGGAAATCACCTTGTTTTGTTCTCCCCGCTTACTTGCAAATTTAATCCCCCTGGGGCTCTTTTAGCTCCTCCCAGACCCCTGTTTAGTAAAGGTGTATGGTGGTAGATTTTAGAAAGTGGGGCCTACACCTGTTGAGCTTGTTGAAAAGCAGGGGCTCGGACTCTGCCCACATCTCCAGAGCCCGAGTCCCCAGGAGTAGAAAGTGGGCATCTCTGTTTTTAACAG
The DNA here is from genome assembly GCF_048772815.1 of Callospermophilus lateralis. Taxonomy (NCBI): domain Eukaryota; kingdom Metazoa; phylum Chordata; class Mammalia; order Rodentia; family Sciuridae; genus Callospermophilus; species Callospermophilus lateralis. Next base: position 76,698,077 of record NC_135320.1, on the reverse strand, counting down.
CTCTGCAAGTGGTTCAGGGGCCCTCCCGACAGTCTGAGAGCCAAAGATTCGAAGTGGCTGTTAGGGGTGCAGAGCTAGAGCCAGGCCCATCCTAGCAACACCGAGCAGTCGCTGGATGCTGCTGGTTGTCATCATAAGTGTAAAAGGAAGCCTGGGAGGTGCTTGGAAGACAGCATCTGTGTTTTTAAGGAACTGGGAGGAAAGAGCAAACAGCTCTGTCATCACTGCCTGAGATGTTAGCACACAAGGATTCTCAGTTCCTTCGAGGCCAAAAGGAAATGACTCGAGGCCTATCTTGTCCTCAGTCCTGGCTGAGGGTAGAGCCTAGCCTGGTCTTCTCAATGTGATTCCAAACCAGTGGCCCTTCCCAGTAGCAAGGAGTGACTGGAACCATGAGGCCTGCCAAGGAGGGAAGGGGTCCAATATTTGCCCGCTGGTCCACTGGAGAGGTTCACTGTGCACTGTGCTCTTTCCTCCCAGTCCCTTAACTGGGTGCCTGGACGCATAAGTTAGAAAACACGAGTCATGTACCTGTTGCTCTGAGCATTCAGTACCCCAGATTCTGATGAGTCCGTGTCTTCAGGATGAATTCTGAGCCACTCTGGGGCTTTTGCTTTGTTTTGCTTTGGTTTTAGGATGACATGTCACATAGACCAGCTGAACACCTGGTATGATATGAAGACTCATCAAGAAGTGACCAGCAGCCGCCTCTTCTCAGAAATTCAGACCACCTTGGGGACCTTTGGTCTGAATGGGCTAGACAGGCTTCTGTGCTTCATGATCGTGAAGGAGCTGCAGGTGAGCTGGGGCAGGCAGGCCTATCTCCACAGGGACGGGAGAGGACGGCCTTTTCTTTTGTGTTTTCTTACACTGATGTCAGACATATTTGATTCTTACGGGTAGATAAGAACAGAGAGTAAGCTAGAATGTCTTTGGCAGTCATAGTATTGGTACGGTAGACTGCTTTGGGGAGTCTCAGCTTGGGAGGATGAGATATTTTATCTTTAAAGCCAATAATTTCTCCCCACAAGACCCTGAGTTGCTGCTGTGTGGCTCAGGTGAAGTCTCTGTTCCTCACAACAGTTGAGTAAACTGGAGTATGTATTCTTTCTGTTCATTTTGTTTGGTTCTTTAATCACACATCCTTGTTTTTAGAATTTCCTCAGTATGTTTCAGAAAATTATCCTGAGAGATAGAACTGTTCAGGATACTTTAAAAACCCTCATGAACGCCGTCAGCCCCTTAAAGAGCATTGTAGGTAAGCATCCTGAGTCCAGCCGAGGAGGGGGTGACACTGTGGCCTTTCTGAGTTTATTAAATAGAAAATTGTTTTTTAATTTTTCAGCAAATTCAAGTAAAATTTATCTTTCTGCCATTGCCAAAACGCAGAAGATTTGGACTGCTTACCTTGAGGCTATAATGAAGGTATGTTGTGGAGAAGGCGATAATCAATACTATGTTTTTAGCTTATTTCTTTGTACCTTGTTGGTCAAAAAACAAAAAACAAAAAACTACTCTTGCAATTAAAACAAAAATATTGTACTTTATTGTTATTTCTAAATTCACTTATTCCTTTGCTTCCTCTCTGGGCTGTTTTTAACGAGGCTTTTTGAGGGTCTATGCTTCCCTTTTGCTCAGGAAAACTAGTTCTTTTTGATATTGCCTTTGGCCCGAGATGTTTCCATCCAAGGAGATGGAAATTTTCTTCCAACCTTTTTAAATGAACTCACCTGTCCATTTGCAGTCCTGGGGGCTACAAGGACTTCTGTCCCTTGCCCTTCTTGGGTCTACGTAGGTATTTGGGAGCCAGGTCCTCAGGGTAGAACATTATGCTTAACACTGTCAGTAAAACACTGTGTCTTTGGAAATGAGGATGAATGGCAAATGAGGAATTCATCAGCTGGGTGGAAACCCAGCTTAATTTAGAATCCAGTCACCTCCTTTCCTCCCTTCCCTGTGGCCGTATGTATTTCCCATGGCCCTCTGCATCTTCTGCGTGTCCCTCTCTCATTGATTGCCACCAGAGATGTTCAACAACACTTTATGAAGTACCTGTTATGTGCAAGGTCTTGGCGGTTGCTGTGAGAAAGAGTTAAAGGAAACCCTTTGTGTCCCCTAGAAGTTTTCTTACTCTAGTGGAAAGGAGTAGATTCCCTGGGGGAAACTAGGATTCATGGTGAAAGTGTGTCATGCCGTGGGAGAAGTCTAGAGGCCACGGGGATGGCTGCATTCTCTTGTTTCCAGTCACAAAAGCTATGGTATATCAGCCAAACTCATAATTTATTTACTGTAAGTTCAGCGAGTAGTTTTTTCATTCTTGTTTTTGTTTTACCTTTGAGAGAACAACTGGTAAGACAAGGAGCTTCTGGCTCTGCTGGGTGTCCTCTTGTGCAGCTGTAACACTCCCTCAGTCTCTGACCGTCTGATGTGAGGGCTTCTAGGCCACGTTTCCAACTGCAGGAAAGCATTTTAGAGGAGTGGGAAATTACCTGCAGTCACACAAGCAGAAACTCAGCTCTGTGGGAGCGTACGGAGATTACAGGGACTCTTCCAAGGGGCTCAGCGTTTGCCCCTGACTTACCAGACTCTTCTCAGACCAGCAGCTACAATGCTGTTAGTTATAATTGCTAGTATTCACTGGTAGCCAAGTGGTCATGTCTAAGTCAGTGGTCTTTAAATAAAGCCCCCAGGGGCAGATTTGTCTTTTATCTAGAATTATGCAATTGCAGTCACTAATCCAGGGTTGACCTGGGAACAGTGATGGAAGTGTTGATGGTGACAGCAGCTACGAGTCACATACAGCTGTGGGGCCCTGGAAATGCTGCTTGTAGAACTGGCAAATGAAATGTTTAACTGCATTTCATTTTAATTTAAATAGCTACATGTGGCTAGTGACTGCTGCCCTGGACACTGCCACTTTAAAAGAATCTTGGGGCAAGAATGATAAGCCAGGTGTCTAAACAGGCAGATAGGTAGGTGCAGTGAGTTCCTCACCCACCCCAGGCACATTAGCCTTTCCAATAGCTTCTAAGCTGGTCGTGAAGACCAAAAATAAGAAATGTCAGTCACCAGGAATTCATATCCATTAAATGAGTACAAATTACATTCAACCAATTTTATTCGTTTCCATTTCTAGTACTAAAATTGCAAGAGAATCATTGACACGGAGTACCCTAGACAAACAGTTATGCAAGGAATTATATGGTACAGATTCAAAATTTCAGGGACCTTTTTGAGTAGCCTGAGAGAACCTAACATTTTATTGGCCTTATTCAAATTTTTTTAAAGATTTTTTTTAAATACCTTTATTTTATGTTTTTATATGTGGTGCTGAGGATTGAACCCAGGGCCTCACACGTGCTAAACAAATGTTCTGCCACTGAGCCACAACCCCAACCCCTCAAAATTTTAAACAGTACTTTTCTATAAGTTTAAAGACTTCTTATCTATCAGTACCATTTTTTGGATTGACTTTTATTTCTTCATGTAAGTGGAATAATAGTCTTGTAAGAATAGTGATTAAAAAGAATACATGGAGGTTATTTAACACGTTATAACTGTCGCAGACTCCATTATCTACATGACTTCTCTCCTCTTCCAGAGGAAGCCACTCTGTTTTTCTTAGCTCTTCTCTGCGCTGAGCAACTTAGGGGCAATACGTTGGTCTCCACCTGGTTGCCGCTTACATTACAGAGCAGCCTCTGCCCACCCCTCCCCCTGACAGTCCCCTTGCCAGTCCTTAGAGACACCCTCCCTAGACAAGTTCCCTAACATAAAAGGTGAGCATGTCCTGTGCAGCTCATGATGGTGACAGGTTGATGGGGGGAGCTGAACTCTCTCCAGCTTACCCCAAGTCGGTTCCTGTGCCCCACGGTCATTCTGGACTTCTCCAGAAACCATTTATACTCCTCACTGCTTTGGGATTGATCTGCCTTCTAAACATGACTCTTTGACACAGTTAAATAGTTCTAATAGTTTGATCATCACATTTCATTACAGTTGGCCTCCACTCTAATCCTCTGTTTTGTTTTGTTTTGTGTGTAAATATGTAGATGTATGCTTATTAATTTATTTGGTAAATTAATAAGAATTAATTTAGAATCCAGTCACTTTACCACTGAGCCACATTCCCAGTCTTTTCTATTTCATTTTGAATCAGGGTCTCACTGATTGCTCAGGTTGACCTTGAACTTGTGATCCTCCTGTGTCAGATTCCCAAGTTGCAGGGATTACAGCTGTGCGCCACTGCACCTGTTTTGTATATTCAAAAGTATTATTCTGAGATGGTGTCCCATAGATGTCACAAGATTCCCCCAAGAGGTCCAAGGCACATTTATCTAAATAAGAATTATTTTTTATAGGTCCAGATAATTACATGATCTATAATCCTCAAGTCCCAAGAATGCCATTTCACTGTCGTGTTCACAAAATTGAGAATTCTTGGAACTTGAGAAAGTTTGGTGTAGAATAAATAGGAGGAAATCAGGCTTCTCATAGCAACTGCTAAACTTGAAGGCTTTATTCCAGAAGTCAAAAAACATGGCTTCACAGTGGGCATCTTTGATACGAGAACAACTGAACATCAGTGGGTCACCGTGACAGCTTCAGACGTGGGGCTGTTGAGGTTGGCAGGTGGGGCTCTTCCAAGATGTCCCTTGAAGAGTTTAATGCTGGTGTCCCTGGAGCCTGTCCAGGAAGCCTTACACATTCTGCCGTGTTGTGATCTTCAGTGCACAGTTGCCACCCTGTGTTTGCCTCCTTGCTCTCTGCAGGACTTGACCCTGTACCACCTCTTCTTTTCCTTACTTTTCACAGGTTGGACAGATGCAGATTCTGAGACAGCAGATTGCCAATGAATTAAATTATTCCTGTCGGTTTGACTCCAAACATCTGGCAGCTGCTCTGGAGAATCTCAACAAGTAAGTGCCCGGGTTTCCAGCAGCCCTATGTGTGCCTGGACTCTTCATCAGTCAAGCACCCTGGTCCCTTCAGTTCTTACTGTTCCAAGGTGTTTGGGATAAGCAGTCTCTGAATTTCAAGGCCTTCTTCCCACAGATAAACAAATCTTTCTAGAGAAGAATCTCTTAACATTCTCTTTCTCCTCTCTCTGATGAATTCATTTATTCTGCCAATATTTTTTGATCACTGTATTTTTTAATACTCATCTGACATTGCACTAGGTACTTGTACAGACTTGGAAAGTAGTTATTACCAAAAGGCACAACTGGCCTTCTACAAGGGCTGATGATCCCTGATCACCCAGAGAAAAACAGAAAGCGTGTTAATAACCAGGAGAGAGTATGGGCCCCTGTTCCAGGGCACTCCCACATCCACCAACCACCAGCACCCTGCTCTCATTTCCAGCCTTCTGCTGAAAGATGAACACTTCATGCTTTTCCATTACAAAGTCAGTACTTTGAAAAAAGCAGGTGTTGAAACCACTTCAGGCAGTTCATAAGTCTGAATGGGGAAAGAATTTAATCTAGGCTGACTCCAACAGATGAAGTGATCCTAGGTCAAATTCTCCACTTACAAGCAATCACAGGTGTGCAGATTGGGAATTAGAAGGATCAAGCCCCCATTTTGTACACAAGAAAACTGAGGCGTAGAATGATCACATCACTGGCCTGTGTTAACTGTGTGTGAATTCAGCTAGAGCCTCATGTTGACCACTGTTTCTTCTATGTAGGGCTCTCCTGGCAGATATTGAAGCCCATTATCAGGATCCTTCACTTCCTTACCCCAAAGAAGATAATACACTTTTATATGAAATCACCGCCTACCTGGAGGCAGCTGGCATCCACAACCCGCTGAATAAGGTTTGTAATTAACATGTACAGAGATGTAGTGGGGGCCATGCACTGCAGAAGGCCATTTGACCCAGGTTACAGATCAGTGCATGAAAATTTTTGGAGAACTTGCATTCAGACCCCAGAGCTTCCATTCTCTCAAGTTCATGCCCTCCCTGCTTTGATCTCACTTTCCCTGCCTGGCTCAGGGTGTGAGAATCAAGCACTGTGGTGTTGTCAGAGCTGTGAAAACACTGTGTCAGTGAGGATTGGCTTGGGCCTAGTCTGGGGTTAATGCTGACCAAGGCTGCACACTCATGGGTGGTGGGGCCCACAGGGCTGATGGTGCCTGTGCCCCTGGCCAGTGTGCTACCCTGCCCCCTGTGGAAGTGAGTGGTGGGGAGAATGGCATGGCTGTGCCTGCCCTGTCTTTTCTGTCCTGTTAACTGGGAGGGAGACTGCTCTGTGACGCTGCCCTGGGGAGCCAGTAACAGAGGAGGACTTGGCTTTCTGTCTCTGTGCTCTCACTAGCTAGTGCCTGGGTCTTTTCCCTCTCTCTCCTTCTCTGCCCTCCTCTCCCTGCCCGCTCCTTGCTCTCTCCCTGTCTTGCCTCCAGCTCCGCCTTGACTGCTGAGTTTTGCCCTCCCTCCCCTTCTTGCTCTCCACTCTTCTCCCTCCCTTTATTGCTGACATGGCAGGATTCAGGGGGAAGGAACTGTTAGTCTGTAAAAAATAGTTCTTTCCAGAAGGACTAAAGGTGATATGGGTATTTGTGATTGGATGGGGTCACAGTTGTTAAATAGAACTTGGCAAATTAATGGAAGAATCTAAGAATCAGACATCAAACTGAAATGACTTGAAACTTTTCATTTGAAAATGTGTTCTGTGTTGTTTTATAATGAGAAGAAGCCATCAATTTTTCTTGCCTTTCTCTTTCCAGATTTATATAACAACAAAGCGCTTGCCCTATTTCCCAATTGTCAACTTTCTATTTCTGATTGCTCAGTTGCCAAAACTTCAGTACAACAAAAATCTAGGTATGTATGACATTTGTTCTTTCCAATAAGTTATAGTAACAATAGCTTAACATTCAGATATGAGATCGATTCTTGGTTATATGTATGCTTATGAAATCCATGTCTTTGGCCTCTGAAATATTCCAACACCCCTTCAATGGAGCCAGTAGACTCCAAAATAAGGCAAGGACCTTTCTAAGGGTTAGTTATCTAGCCTGCATCATGTGAGGAACCTGTTCTTTGCTTCTGTCATTTAATGTTTAAGGAAATCACTATGGTGTGAAAGAAACTTCTTTTGACTAATGTTCTATTCTTGCAACAAGTGCCACCTGCCTCCAATGTATCAGGAACTGTGATTTGAAGAGTAACAATAAAGTTAAGGAGATAAGACTATACTACATGAATATCTAACACTTAAATATGTGTATAATTATATGTCATAATATTTGGTATGAACAATAGATACTAAAGGCTTTCAATGTATTTGTCCTGTCTAGAAATATAATTAATATTTTTGTCATTGTTAGTTTATTTTGAACATTTTTATAATTACCTTATAGAGTCTCAAATACTTCCTGTCTCCAAACTTCATATTCAACTAAGTGGAATTTTTTTAACCCACTATACTTTTTAATTTAAAAAGCACTATAAGAAGATTTCTACAAATGTCACCATATATTTTCTTAACCAGAGATTTAAAAATGCATTTCTGTCTTAAATAGTTTCACTTCATATTTCTTGAACATTTTTAGGGCAAAAGTATGGAGTCTCTTTTAATGTTTTTATTTCCATTCAAAAATATTCATTGGTTGTAGACATTATTCCCATCACAAGACCCATAACTGCCACAGAATGTTGTTAAAAAAAAAAAAAACTTGCTATGAGAGGGAGGGAACAGATGTATGTTTGGATTCTAGCTTCACCACCTGTCACTTATATGACTTCAGCGGTCACAATCAGTCCAGGGAGCTGTTCTGGGATGGCTGCTACACAGGGACAGGAGGTGAAGACTCATCTTCCCAGAGGTTCCTCCTCTCTCAGCGGTCCCTGTGTTTTTATTCAATAAGAACATTTTCTCATAAACTGTTCCTTGTCTGTGTTCACTCTATCAAGTTTTCCCTTATAATCCGTTCATTCTGTTCGTTCTATGAAATCTTTGCCTACCCCAGGGTCACAGAGATATTCCTCTAGGTCTTTTCTACAAGCTTTGTGGTTTTAACTTTTACATTGAGGTTCATCTTGAGTTACTTTTTAATATTTTTTTAGTTGTAGATGGATACACCACCTTTGTTTTATTTCTTTATTTTCATGTGGTGCTGAGGGTTGAGCCCAGCGCCTCACACATGTAGGCAAACGCTCCACCACTGAGCTACAGCCCCAGCCCTCAGTTTGTTTTTTGTGTATGACGTGAGGCAGGAGTCAAGGCCACCCAGTTTAGTACTATTCACTATAAAGATCTCTCTCCATTAAAGTTTGTGGCATATTTGTATAAATTCCACTGATCCTACAAGTGGATTATTCCTAGATTGCTCTGTTCCATTGACCTAGTCTTCTCTCCTGGGCGGACACTGCCTTGGTCACTGGCTTCAGCAGCCTTCCATCTGGCAGTGCAGGGCGTCCAGCTTTCAGCAGTGTGTTTCCTAAGCCATCTCCAGTTGCTGGTGCAGCCCTCCAGGCAGAAGTCCGTCTCCAGATTCTGGCAGAAACGCTCAGGGAAGAGCCAACGTGGTTGTTCACTCATGTCTTAAATTTCTCCCACTCTCTTGACTTTGACAGACTGTGTTCTTGTGTAACACTCAACATTGTGTTTAAAGATACTTTTAAAGTGTTTTATCCAAAATTCAAATTGTTTTAAGAGAGTACTTCAGGGTACCTAGCCTGCCATGATGCCATTAACAGAAGTCAGTAATGGGTGACTTTTGCTTTCTCATTTACCTTGATCTACTTCTTAAAATTGTCTGCAGTAGCATCCATTAATTACATAATCCCAAAAAAATTGTAAGTACATTTGTAAATTAGTAACCATTTCATTGTTTTGCATCATTTTATGCCACTAGGATGCTCCTCCACTCCTATGGCTAATTCACGACATATTCCAGAATTGTCGTTGCCTCTATGTCCCCTGCCAGTGATGATGGGGGCCCCACACATTGTGTTCATGAGTAAGATTTAATGAGCTTTGCCAAAGGCAAGCGCTTCACTGGGTGCTTTCATTGGTTCCCTTGCAGGAATGGTCTGCCGAAAACCTGCCGACCCTGTTGACTGGCCGCCGCTCGTCCTGGGACTGCTCACTCTGCTGAAGCAGTTTCATTCCCGGTACACCGAGCAGTTCCTGGCGCTCATCGGCCAGTTTATCCGCTCCACAGTGGAGCAGTGCACAAGGTACAGGAGAGTAAATGGAACTCAGTGGCAACAAAGGGAGATTGAACTGCATGTCACATTCCTCTTGCAGCCCTGTTGCTCTTGGACCTTGGATCCATCTTGGATCCAGCTCTCAAAACACAGTGAGCCCCTGCATTCCTGCCGGCCACTGCCAAGAGATGGCTTCACACACTTCAGTGTAGACAGACACAAGGGGTCAAAGCCAGGGCAGAGTTGGAGTTCTGGTGTGTAATGAAACAGGCATGGCCTAGAAGCTGCAATTAGATACAGATTTGTAAACCTGTAATTCCTTCTAGTTCTTTCTCTCTCCTCCCCAATTGTAGTTTTTCTAGGATAGGGAGAAAAAAAAGATTACATCCCTGAGAGATTTGGGTCCTGAGCCCCCTCCTCTGTCATCCTAAAGGGTCAGCCTGGCTAAATAAATTTCTCTGTCATGTTACACATGCAAAATTTGAGAGATTACACTTCTTGGTCATCTGGCCAGTATAACTTAGACTAATTATTGAGGGAAGTTTTTCAGGTCTTCAGGAAACACTGCTGAGGTCAAAAATTGGAGAGGACTTAAAAGGCCATTTAATTAAGCTCCCCACAAGTGCATGAATTAGGTCTACAACTCCCAGCAGGTAGTCAGCCTCCAACAGCTGCAGACCATTCCCATCAGTGAGGTTCTTGCCACCTCTTCAGGCAGTAGAGTACACTTGAGAGGACTTGTTCTCAAAAATAGAAAGTTCCTGATGATTAGAAACCCAGGTCTCTGGGAGTTCACTCACTGAGCTTTCTTCTTCCCATTGAGATTACACAGAATACCCACGGTCTGCACATCACTTCCAACTCTTGGTTTCAGTTGCTGCCATAGGCCTCCTCTCTCTAGATAAACTCCATCCTAATGGAATTTGTTCCTGACGTGCTATAGTGTGGGGGTTGCTCACCTATCAGGGCATCTCTTCTGAGGGTTTGTTATTGGCCATTATAGAATGTGACTTCCCAAACTCATACTGAAATTCTGAAAACAGCCCTGCACGTGGAGTGGATGCTCCGTGGAGCTGGGCCCCCTGGACGGCAGTGCTGCTAGAACTGACAGCCACCGAATACCAGGGGCTCAGACTCTTTTGCTTTCTTTTTAAATCCTGTCTTTTTTGCCCATGAGTTACAGGCCACTTCATCCCCATCTTGATTAATGAATTAAGTAGTAGCTACTGCATGGTTTTTTAGGTCATATGATCGGAATTGCTTCTAAAAGCAGAATTTTGAACAGTTGGGAAAGGCGGGGAGCAGAAAGATAAGAACTGTCAAAAATGAAATCATAACAATGACCAAGTGAGGTCAGTTGGGAAGGAAAGCAGTAGGCACCTGAAACCTTGTGCATCTGGCCAGGACCACAGAAAGGCAAAGGACTCCAGCTCCCGAGTTGGGAAGTGACCTCCACACACCTGGCTGTCTCCAACCAGAGTTTCCTGTCAAGCATGAGCATGTCCTTCCTGTTTCTTATGCACTAGTGACTATGACCAGCCACGAAGTGCCCTATGGATTTGTTCTTTATTTGGTAATCTGCTACACGTTTAGTCTTTCAGTATTTTGACTCGGCCTATCATGTGCTAATCAGTTAATTGATCCAGACTGTTCTGTTACAGCCAGAAGATACCTGAAATGCCTGCAGATGTTGTGGGTGCCCTTCTGTTCCTGGAGGACTATGTTCGGTACACAAAGCTCCCCAGGAGGGTAAGCCATGAATAGGACAGGACAACATTAATGCCAGTTTGTGAACAGACAGTAATAGCAGCAGGCTTACACAGGGGATGCCTCTGAGCCCTTGCCATTGCTGTGTCCCCTGCTCTAGGTTCCTGCCTTCCCCACCAGGTGGGGAACTCTACCTCCCTCCTGTCACTCCATTCTGCCCTCCTCTTGGGGCAGCTCCCCTGGTTCAGAGCCAGTTCAGTGTGACACACAGGCCAGGAGGGGATTCCTAAGTGGCCAAGGAAAGGAAGAATCTTGGGTAGTTTGTTTTTTCTCTCCACCATGACCTAGTACCACAGTCTGGTGAAGTATGACCATGGTTAAAGTTGTACAGACCACTGCTTTTTTTTTTTTTTTTAGTTGTTGATGGACCTTTATTTATTTATATGCGGTGGTGAGGATTAACCCAGTGCCTCACACATCCTAGGCAGGCGGCTCTACCACTGAGCCACAACCCCAGCCCCACAGACCACTGCTTTTTACCTTCTAAGAAATTCCTTCTCACTCTTAAGTTGCACTTGGTTAAGTTTTAGCTCAAAGAAAGAAACTTGATACTAAAGACTTCCAACAGATACTGAAAAGTCATTTCTCATTTTTAAAAACTAGTAGGTTAGGAATTAAAGATAACAAAACACAGAGATTTTTTTTTTAGTGAACTAGCAGAGCTACACTTAATAGTGAAACGATAGTGGCATTCTCACAAAAATCAGGTCTATAAAAGTGGCATGATGGTACTGCATCCTGCTGCTCCTGTTGTTGCACAGTTGCAAGGTAATAAAATACAGCACATAGTGGAAAAAGGCAAAATTTGTACTCTTTTTTCAAGGATGTAATTGTCTTCCTAGCATCATGTGAAAAAACTTTTAAAAATGAGTTTAGGAAACAAGCTGGTTATAGAGTAAATGTATAAAATAAATAAACTGATAACCAACTTAACATATAATCTAAAAAAGGTCCCATTCACCGAAATGACCAAGAAATAATACAGTTGGGGAAACTTCTATAAGAAATATGAAAAGAGTATTTTAGGGGAAAACTATAAATTTTTGAAAGTCCATGCTTCTGAATTAGGAAATTAAAATATTATAGAGATATAAGTTATTTCTACTTTATAGATTTATTGTAACTAAAATCACAATCCCAGATAATTTTTAACTTCAGTTTTTTTAATTACATCAGACTTGGGCTATAAGCAATTTTTTTTAGAAAAAATATAAAACATTTTATGCTATATATTAAAACAAAAACTACCAAAAAATCAAAAAAAAAAAAATACTGGTATAAAACTTAATAGAAGGATCAGTGCGTAAAACTATGTGCCCTAGAAACAAATTCTTTTCATATAATTTTATATTGGGCAAAATACTTTCTCAGACTGGGGAGGAAAGGAATGTTAGGCAGGAGACCTCTCATTCATTAAGAGGTTGAAAATAGCAGCTTAGACCCTTCACTTCTCCCATGTTGTTAAAATTGATTATAGATAAGAATTAGGATGAAATAGGAAGCAAAGACATTAGAAAGTTTAGATGAATATGTCACTTATTACAACTTTCTAAGCCCAGTGCCAAAGGAAGAAACTATAAAGATTTAATCTTGAATAAATGCCAAAAATAAACAATTATCTATTAAATGTCTCTCAAAAAAAGGACAAATTAGAACTATTAACAAAAGATAGGTTTCCTTGATTCAGATGAATAGTGTGCTTTTCCAACCCATTAGGGGGAAAAAGTGGGCAAAGGATATTAACAGGCAGTTTTTAGGAAAAGAAATAGAAATGGGATAAACATTTGGAAATATGTTCAATCTTACTTATATCCAAGGGGCACAGACCAAAATAACAGCAAAATTACTGTTTTAACCTGTCCAGTTGGTCAAAGTCAAGTACTGGACTCCCAGGGCTTGGAAGGGTTTGGAGAAATGGGACTCCTTGGTGATAGTAACTCAAGTGTGGATGGCTTAGCCACCCAAGAGGGCACTTTAGCTCTATGTGTTGTTGTTTTTTTCAATTCTAGTAACATATTTACTCTGATCTCAGCAGTTCCACTGCTAGGAGTTTACCTACTGGATATAGGTGCAGAAGTTCACTATGATATGTGCAAAGAATTGATAACATTTTGTAGGGATAAAGAACACAAAATTGTGATCCCAATTTTGAGTCTATGTATGGGTATGTGAGAGAACTGCAAAAAACCAGTGTTGGTTTTTCTCAAGGGGGTTAGCATTATAGACTATTTGTTATTTTATACTCTTCTGCATTTGCTCTATTTCCTGTAATTAGCAAGTGATACCTTTATAATCCTAACAATTAAACATTTCTTTTAAAAGCTACTCATCTCCAGCATTTGGAGATCACCCAATATCATAGCCCACTCCAGTCTTCTCAGGGCTTCCCCAGGACAAATTAAGGAATACAGGCCTTTGAGGACTCTCAGTTTTCCCTTAGCCATACCCCCATTGTCACCTGCCAGACTTGCTCTTTTTCCTGGGTTAGTCCTCAGCTAATGAAGTATGTTGTGTGACCTGAGATTACCTCTTGGTACTTCCCAGAGGCATATTCCTAGCAGATCACAGTGCCCTTGAGAGCCAAGGAGATCACATTTGGAGCCAGCGGGACCTGTACCGCCTCCTGTCACGTTAGCAGTGGCTAGAAGTGAGACACTGGGACAGAGGCCATCAGAAACAAAAGTGGCTATTACAAGTAGTTCCCTTGAGCATGGCTCTTTTCTGTGATTCACTTTGCTCCAGAGGATCTCTTCACTTCTGGAATTTTATGGAAAGTTTTGAATCTGTCCAGCTGTAACACCAAATAACTTACTCCTTTGTTTAATGTTGCAGGTTGCTGAAGCACACGTGCCTAACTTCATTTTTGATGAGTTCAGAACAGTCCTGTAAATTTTTTGTTCTTTTACTTCTTATGAAACGGTTGTCCTTAAATCTCCCTACCTTTGCTAAAATGAACTTGGGAATGCAAAGAAACTCAACAGCTCGTATAACTGCAATCTTTTCCCTCCATTGTGGGAAACATCAGACATTCTGAGGAAGATGTATCTCACTACTAGTTAATATGATTAATATTGTTTAAATCATGGTATTATATGCAATTTATATCATGTAGAAGCAGAACAAATTTTGAACTGCCTCTTATAAATGCTGAATGTAATTGTTACGTATAAATCCATTTAGTTTTATGTTCTAAAGAACTATTTGTGCAACTCTGGATTTTCAGTAAAATAGAATTCCCTTCGTGAGGGAATCTCACGAAGCCAGTTGTCCTTCTGCTTATGATCTAAAACCTGCTTGTTCAACCCTTAAAAAAAAAAAAAAAAAAAAAAAAAACTTCCTGGAAAGTAAAGATGGCTTTGGGTAGGGATGGTGCCCCACCCACCAGAGGCTTGTAGACATGTGGCCTCAGCAAGACGTTTCACATGTGTAGTGACTGCTCAATCCATGTCCCAGATACTGTGGCAATTTCTGGTGTCCAAGGTTCACCATCCTCTTCCAGTCTGGTACCTCATGGTCCTAGCACCTCTTCTGGGGGATTCCTTAACTTCAGGAGCTCCTTCCTACCTCTTCCTTCCCCGACAGAGTCCCTACAGATCTTGTCACTATTCATAAACTGTTTTCCATTTTTTTAAAAATGATTTTGTAAAAGCATAACCATGATTTCTAACAACCTCAAAATCTGTATTCATTTCTACATGAAAACCACTCTGAGAAGGGAGCTGCCATTCTGCTGTGGCAACTTGGGACCTCAGCAACTTGGATGAGAGCAAGAAAAATGCTTTGCTCTGAACCTGAACCCAGCCATGTTCTCTGGAGAAGAGAAGAACAAGCAAAGACAAAATGTCACGTTTGGCTCTTAAAGGTCCCCCAAAGGCTCATGTGCTGAAGGCTTAGTCACCAGCCTGTGGCACTGTTGGGAGGTAGATCCTTCAGGAAGTGGGGCCTAGTGAAAGGAAGTTAGGTTGAAGGGGTCCCTTGAAGAGGATAGGGGATCCTAGCCCATCCTTTCTCCTGCTTCCCAACTGCCACGTGAGGTAAACTGACTTCCTCCATCTGGTCATGCGCTCTCACCATAATGTACAGGCCCTGAAGTGGCTGCGCCAAACAACTGTGGAGTGAAACCTTTAAAACCGTGAGCCAAAATAAATCTTTCCTCCTTTTAGGTTAATTATCTCAGGTATTTTGTCACAGCAACAGAAAGTTGAAACATAAACAAAACCCAGATTCCCATAAGTGCTTGAGTGGTTTAACAAGCTGCTGAGGAGGAAGCACTAATGTGCGGTCAGGAGGCAACTTTTGAATCTGGTTCTGCCCCTGGGTAAACCTTGTTCCAAGCCAGCCTTCATCTGCAGATTGAGGGCTAGACCATTTGAGGGGGGTTCCTTCAGTTTTCTGATTTTATAAGACATTTCTTTTTGTCCAAAGACCTCAAATCCTAAGCTACTAAAGCACAGGGCAGGGGGGTTGATTTTACAAGCTTTATTTCACTATCACAGTGGGAAGAATTTTAACAGGACCCAGTAGAGAAGAAGTCTGCCCATGGACATGGCATCAAGGCTCAGAGCAGGTTTTTTGGATTTCTCTTTTTTTTTGGCGGTGGTGCTGGGGATCAAACCCAGGGCGTCAAGCGTGCAGGACAAGCACTCCACAATAAGCTCCACCCCCAGTCCAGGACAGCTTGTAAGGAGCTGGGAAGTCTCCTGCCCTGCAAGCCTGGTGCCTGGGAACAACCACATCCCAAAAATATCTTGCTGTTTCCACGTGTAATTAGTTAATGGCAAGTGCACAAAGTGAGAAGTTTAGTTCTCTGTGAAGAGAAAGCCAGCAGCCACTACAAAGGCCAGACCTAAGGGAGCTTTTAATCAGAAAACAGAGTGTGGGCAAGGCAGAGAGAATCTCACCAAGCCAAGTGAGTGAGTCCAACATAAACTCTGCTAAAACAAGACAAGTGCTGTCTGAACCTGATTTTGCTAGTGATTTGGCCAATCAAGTATTTTCTCAAGTAAATGAAAAAAATTAAAAATGGAAATAAAATGTTATTGTAAATTTTTACTGATTTTAAGGCATTGTTCCAGCTCAGACAGGCACTTACTTGTCCATTCACTGCTTCCTGAACGCTGCCAGTCTGGCTTATTAGCGTGTTGCAGGGGGATTTATAAAGTCCTTGGCTGCTGTTCATGAAGAGGCGTGATATTTTCAGAGAACTCAGAACTGCCTCGCTGGATAGCTGAGGGAAAGAAGGTCCAGAGACTTGAAGGCAACTTCCCCAAGTCACAGTAACTGAGAGGACTAGGTTTTGCTCTCCACTTCCCATCCCTCTGGGCCCCTTCCATTGTCGTGCAGCTATGTAAAGGACTCCAGGACAAGCAGCAAAGACACCAGGGTTCACTCTTCATTTTATTTGCATGTCCCAAGACTCATCCCCAATACTGAAATCAAAAGAAAAACTGAAGTTTTTCCATGTTAGTGCTAATTTATGGTAACAATCATATCTTTTAAATATCTAACTTATTTTACCCTTCATTTTAAATTGAAAATTAAGGCATATATTTACATGCTTATATACAAAAACATCACAAAGAAAGTAATCCCAGTCTTGGTCCAAGAGTGGCCACTTCAGAAGTGGCGGGCACACAGCCGTTTCCAGAATTTCTCACAGGACTTGAGTTCCACTGGTCCCCTCTGAGCTTAATGAACCATATACTTCATTTCTGAGTAAATTAGAGGAAATATCACAGAACACGCTTTGTACAAGACAGCACCAGTACTGAAAAGGGCTCGGGGTTTTGTGATCCACGGTTCCGATTTAAAGCAAAAATATGCGGCATAGATTGCAACAGCAAAGAAGTGTCCAATTAAAACCAGAGGGTTAGGAGACAACCTATAAGAGAAAAGTTAAAACCCAGAAATCAGAACGTATTCTTAAAAGGTTCCAACTACATGTCATCTGTAACACTTAACACATTCCACGTTTCAGAGGACTCCACCGGTTTGTCTATTGCAGATCATAGCAAGCAAAAGTAATTTTTTGAGCTGTTTTCTGTCACTAAACTTGAGGGCACAGGCTAACGTACTAGATGGCCTGGTCTGTTGGAGTCTAGGTTTAAAAAAAAAAAAAAAAAAAAAGTGCAGATATTCAGATTATAGATGAATGTAAAATGACAAAGAATTTCACTTTGCAGATTTTCAAAGAATAGTCCCACTTCTGTCTACATTGTTAGAACTAATAACAGCTTCATGAGTCAATGAAGCGCTTCAATTCAAATTTATCAATTACTCAGAGCTCCCTCAGATGAGAAGATCACTGCAGACAGACCCACAGGTAAAGAAACTATTCCAAAATTTCAATTTTAATCAAGGGTTTTAGTCTCCCCCTACAGCCAGTTCTGGTCAGTGCTGTTTCCTGGAAGTAAAACTCTGGTAAGTGTGGCCTTTTTTCATGTCGTGAGGCCACCTTCTGATTGGAATACTTATGAATGATAAAATGACAACATGTCTAAGGAAGAAAGACTTGCTTAAACTGAAAAGTCATGAGAAAATCCTCTGTGCCATCAAAACAAACTTACACAGAAAGTAGCCCAACGGGACCCGCCACACATTCTCCACCAAGTTTGAAATAAAGAAAACAGGCTTTTCTTAGTTGATGCAGGTAATCTAAAATAAAATTTAAAAATTAGTTTCAGTCAAAATATTCACATATTTATATTAGGGTACTAGTGATACGGCAGAAAAAAAATAATGAAGTCAGAACAGATGCCAAACCTTAAACAGCTGATTTTTAAATATCTAGTCCTAGAATTTCAATTTAAGACTTCTTTTAAATTCCACAATCAACATTATATGGTAATATAAATATGAATGAACTTGTTACTGTCAGTAAATGATCATTAACATTTAGGTCCAAGAAGTTAAGAGTTACTTAAAAGATATTTATTTGATTTCATGATAATGCAAATAGTGTACAAAGTCCTCAAAATTGTAGAAACCAAATTTCGATCTCTGAGATGTGCAACCCAAATCTGTAACTAGGAAGTAAATTATCAAGTTAAAAAGAACAACTCTGAGCAGTAACTAATCATACTGCCTTATATATGTATAGTTTAATACTTTTAAATTCATTAAACTTCACAACGTAGCACATAATTATTTTTCTAGCAGTTTAGATCACTGTCTTTTTGAGATATGCCACAAGTTTTCTTTACAACAAATTTTTTAATAAAAGATTGAATGGAAAAAAATATTTTTTAAAAGGGAATGTAGTAGATAAAGAAACTTTTGTTCCAATACAGTTCTTTCCTCCTTCAATCTTTTATTAATTTCCTAACTTCTGTTTTCTTGGTAGATTTAGATTTGTAAGGTAAGAATTCAAGAGCTTAGAAAAGCTTAGAAAGAACAGCTAAGAAAAACTCGAAACTTAACTATTATTTTCTTTTTACTTGCCCAACCAGCCACTTTAACTTCCATGAGAGTGAATGGTTTGGTAAATCACAATCAATGAGTTATTTTTTACTTTTAGGAAGAGCTGATGGTTGTAGAAGCTACAGAAAGCATTTTTACTGTATCACCTTTTATAATCAACAAAGAACTTAGAGCTCAAAGCATTTGAGATTTTCTGATCAGGAGTGTTCAACCTGTATATAGACTGTCCATTACCTCTCCACAAAATGGAAACAAAAACAGAACCACAGGAATACTTCAAATAAGGAAAGGGTAGGGGCTGGGGCTGGGGCTCAGCGGTAGAGCACTTGCCTAGCATGTGTGAGGCCCTGGTTTCAATCAGCACCTCATAATTATAAATAAAATAAAGGTATTGTGTCCAACACCAGCACATTCAAGGCTGGTGTCCTGTAGAGCCATGTCTACACAGGCCTACAGAAAAGAAAGCAGGCTGATACCCAGCACGCTGCAGTCCAAGTAGAAGACAACACAGGCCTGTATTGTAATAGGGGAGAAACACACTTGATTTGAAGCTCCTGTTCATTTTATAAAATATTCCTTAAAAAAAATTTAAACTAGCGTTCAGGAAGAAAAAGACCACATGAGAAAGACCTTGCATCACAATCTTATTTGAGGATATGTATGATCTAATCTGGACCAGAAAAATTCAAAACTGCAGACTTTTGTTGAGGTACTGCTATTAATGTTGTCTAAGGAAAGTCAACTGCCTTCCAAAGTGGTAAATACATCATGATTAGAAACTAAATATCCTGCATAAGGATGAAGTTAAAAAGAACTATTAATTTGGGCAATATTTTTATGTCTGAACTAATTACTAACTTCCGTAATTAGTTTCCTTTCTATGCAATTTAGTAATGTTTATTAAAAGAAAATCTACACTTACCATCTGTGGAAGAAAATAATTCATAAAGAGCTTGAGCAAGGACATTCACAACAAAGGAATGAGACTTTCTTCTTGACCAATAGAATGATTTTTTGGCCTAAAAATTGAAAAGATCACTTATTATAGAGTAATGGTTAGTGGACATAAACTGACATCTATAATCACCTCAAACTGATATTTACCCTGATGACTATCTGTAAGTGATATTGCCTTGTGTTTTTCATTCCCCCCCCCACAAAAGAAAAAAAAACATCCAGAGCAAAGGGCTCATTATATAATTCTGACGCTAAACTTAAAACCACTATGAGCAAAGAGGCCCATAGCAACCTGTTGTTACATAATATTAAAATCCAGATACTTAAGAAATTCTGTAAGGTTTACAGGTTGCATTTCAGGTTCTTTAAGCCTGGGCAAGAATGCCTAAGAACCCTCAAAAAGCACAGACTCCCAGGCACAGATCTCCCCAGCAGATCCCTCTTGCTCTGAGCCCCTAGAAAAAAAATTAAACACGTTTTTGTCAAAGAATGATCTAAAATCATGCCTGGAAAATAGCTGCATCATCATACAGGTCAGGAATGCCCTTCAGCAGTTTTCTCCACAGTTTTATATCTTTAAAGGCAACAGTCATGCCACCACCAGTAAGAGGGTGCCTCAAATTATATGCATCTCCCAAAAGAAGAACACCTGTAAGGAGAGACAACAAAGACCAGTCATCCTGGAGCCACTCCGTGAGACAAAACAAAAGAAAAAAATGGTTACTCTGTTAACATACACATTATTGATATGAACTATCGAAGGCAGGAATGTGAAAAAACAAGAGAATAAACCATGACTAGAATTGTTTGAAGCAAAGTTGATTTACTGAGTATTTACTGGGAGATTAATATTGCCAGGCACTGGGGACACAGTGACAACAGGAGTATGGTCTCTGTCCTGAGACTCACTCACAAATTTATTCTAGATTCAACAAGTCAACATATTTATAAAACCTTTTTCAAAAGAAAATGAAAAGAATCTAAGGGCATCCAGGCATAAAAAGCAAGTCTTCAGGCAAGGCACCGCTGAGGTTGCCAGCACATTCAAGGCTGGTGTCCCGGGGAGCCATGTCTACACAGGCCTACGGAAAAGAAAGCAGGCTGATACCCAGCACACTGCAGTCCAAGTAGAAGACAATACAGGCCTCAAAGTCATCGGATGTTAATTAGGAGAATAAACTTTGGCTGAATCATCTGGAAACTAGCTCCCCACTCTGGAAATACACGCCCTTCAGTCCTGAGCAAGAGATACTGAACAATTCTTGTGTCCCACAAAGCTTGGGCTTTACCTCTGTTCTGATAATGAGGCGTGGCTCCAGGAGTAGGCATTACTGAGTGGGGTTGAGTCACAATCACCTGTTCCTTTGTAATACTACCCCTTGCCCTTTGTTTCTAAGAAACAGCATCCCCCAATAAAAGCCAGCTCCAGAACATGTACCCCGCCTTCTCTCATCAGCTTCTCCTGATTTTCTCCTGTCCCCCTGTGGAAGCCTGAGGCTGGGAGCCAGGGAAACTATCCTGAAGCTTATAAAAAAGTATTACATGTCTGAATAGTATTTTGTGTCACCCCAAATTCTGACAAGTGACTTTGGTTTAGTTGCCCGTGCTGCATGGGGGCAGCACTCCCCTGAATCAAAACCACAGAAGCAAAAAGCCCACAAAAACTCCAAGTGCACTTGGGCTTTACCTTGTAAGACCCCTAATCCTGAGGACAAATGCTTACTTAATGACCCACAACATAGAGTGACTTTTAAACAAAGCACTAACTCAATTTTATTTAATAGGAAATAATAATAATGTTAAGGTGGTAGAATTATGTATAATTCTTTTCTGTAAAGTCATATTACATTTATACCTAATTTTTAACTAAAAGCAAATGAAACAAAAAACGTTAGTTATTATTAATTGTAATAAACATATATTAACTTATAAAAAGGTGGTTTCTAAATGGTAATTCAAATATTTAATTAAATTAAATATTTAATTAGAAGGTATTCTAATACCTTCATTAAAAGCCACAATCCATGATCCAGTTTCTTTTCTGCCTTTTCTGTGGAACATCCCCAAACCCACCAAGGAGGACACACTGTTTACTTCAACTTGGCACTGGTTTCCTTCATCTTTGCATTAGTTTATTCACTGGTTTATAGCTTGTTATGCATGTGTCTCTACAGCAGGCTGCAATCTTCATGTTCAGGAGCACAGTGTACCAAGAGCTGGGAGGCAGCCTCTCCTCCAGATCTGTGTTCCCAGTGGAGTTCCCCACACATCCCCAAATGCCCCACAGATACTTCCTATTCACCTCTCCCCACACTTCCCTAAACTTAACTCTTTCCTGTTCCTATGTCAGCAGATGGCTAACTATCTAAGCTGAAACTTGGATTCTACCAACAGACCTCACTTTCTCTATTACAATATCCAACTTAATCACCGAGTTTCACAGTCTATATCCTAGACATCACCCAAACCCTCTGTCTACCTTTCTCTTCACAACCCTAGTCCCGGCCTTTTATCATCACTCACATGGAATAAGTAGCTTTACTAATGTTTTAGTCTGAACCGTCCTCCAAATCATCTTCCACAAAGTCAGAGTAATATTTCTAAAATGAAAATCTAATCATCCACCAACTTCAAAGCTTTCAATGAACTATGAAAAATAATGTTTGGTAAGATTTAAAAATAAAGGATAAATATGTAAAAATCAATTGCATTTGTGGGGAGCAGTGGCACATGCCTGGGGTTGTAACTTAGTAGTAGAGTGCTTGCCTTGCATGTGTGAGGCACAGGGTTCGATTCTCAACACCACATATAAATAAATACAATAAAAATCCATCAACAACTAAAAAAATTTTTTTAAAAATGAAGTTGAACCCCTTCCTCACACCATATGTACACAAAATATAACTCAAAATAAATCAAAAACCTAAATGTAAAAGCTGAAACTACAACCCTTAGCAGAAAGTATAAATGTATAGTCTTTGTGACCTTGGATTGGGCAAAGTGTTTTTAAATATGACATCAAAAGCATAGGCAAGAAACAAGTCAATTTATAAAACCAACAGCTGGATGTTCTCTCTGATATACGGATGCTAACACACAATGGGATGGGGGGAGAATAGAAGTCCATTGGATTAGACAAAAGGAAATGAAGGGAAGGGAGAGGGGATGAGATTAGGAAAGACAGTAGAATGAATGTGACATAACTTTCCTATATTCATATATGAATACACCACCAGTGTAACTCCACATCATGTTCAACCAAAAGAATGGGATCCTAATAAGTTATACTCCATGTATATATAATATGTCAAAATACACTCACTCTACTGTCATGTATATCTAAAAAGAACAATTAAAATTTTTTTAGGGCTGGGGATGTGGCTCAAGCAGTAGCGCGCTCGACTGGCATGCGCACGGTACTGGGTTCGATCCTCAGCACCACATACAAACAAAGATGTTGTGTACGCCGAGACTAAAAAATAAATATTAAAAAAAAAAAAATTTTTTTTAAAGATTTTTTGAAAAGTACAAGTGAAAGAAGGAGAAGTAATCCAAATTTCATGACAATTAAAAACTTATATAGGGGCTGGGGCTGGGATCAGTTGGTGGAGCATTCGCCTAGCACGTGCAGGGCACTGGGTTCAAGCCTCAGCACCACATACAAATAAATTTTTAAAAAACTTATATACTCCAACAGATACCATCAAGGAAAATGAAAACTCAATGAGAAAGATTTTGTAAATCACATATCTGAAAGGGATTTGCATCTAAAATATATAAAGAACTCTCAAAACTCAACTAAAATTTTTAAAATTTGCCCAATTAAAAAATTATAAAATCTGAATAGATATTTCTTTTTTAAAAAATATATTTTTTAGTGATAGATGGATACAATACCTTTATTTTATTTTATTTTTGGTGTGGTGCTGGGGATTGAACCCAGTGCCTCACACATGCTAGGCAAGTGCTCTACCACTGAGCCACAACCCCAGCCCTAGATATTTCTTGAAAGAAGTTAAACTGAGTATAACCAAATAAAAAATATTAAACTTAATTATCCATGAGAGAAATGCAAATCAAAAGCATGATTTATCACTTCATACCAGTATACTAGGGATGGCTAAGAGCAAAATTACAACAAATGCTGAGAATGTTAACTGGAAGCCTCATACATTGCTGATGGAAATGTATAATGAGACAGTTACTTTGGAAAATAATTAGAGTCACTTTATGACCCAGCAATAATGAACCTAGGTATATGCCCAAGAAAAATGAAAACACATGTCCACACAAAAACTTGTACATGATGTTCACAGAAGCATAGTTTGTAATAACCCAAAAGTGGAGACAACCCCAGTGCCTAACAACTGATGAGTGGATGAACAAAACGTGATATGTCCACACAGTGGTCGCTATTTGGCCATGAAAACAAATGTAGGATGACATGCCACACACAAATGAACCTAAAAAACAAAACCAACCAATCAAAAATCATTATGCTAAATGGAAAGTCAGTTACAAAGGACCACATATAGGAAATATATTTCCTTGCAATAAAAATACCTGTGAATATACCTGTGGGTACACTTAAAAACCACTGAAGCGTATACTTTATAAATACGTGAGCTGAATGATTTGCAGATTATATCTCAACAAGGCAGGTACCAATTTTTTTTTCAATGATTTCCACTGCCTGGGGTACTAAAACGAAATGATAAACATATATTCCACCCATCTGCCACATAACACCCACCCTAGGCTCCAGTCATAGGACCTGAGTTTTTAGAAAGTCCCACATCTCTCAGGAGTGGTGCCTTTGCAGATGCTCGTCCCTCTATTTATAAGTCCCTCATCTTACTGTCCATCCTATGGTCTCCCTCTCATCCTCCAGATGCAACTTTAACTTTATTTTCTGAGCAGTGTCCTGCCTAACCAACCTCCCTGGCTTGCACAGCCCTTCACAGGGCATCTGTGGTCCCATGAATGGGTTCTTATTATGAACTCTATCCACACATTGTGAAATCACCCTCTAAGTTCCTAACTAGAAATTGTCTTCTCCAGGGGAAGGATTGACTTTTAATAGCTGTATCCCCAAAGAGTGGCACAATGACTCAAACAGAGCCAATATTAAGCATTAGCCAAATATATTATAACATTAATTTTGGGATTAGTAATTCTACATCCCATGTGTTATTCACAGTGCTACTACACACTTAATCACATAGGTCACTGGGAATATTGAATCCTTTATAAAGTAAGTCCAACAAAACAATACCTCGTTTGTTTACTGGTGAAGGAGGAAGAAAGCTTGCTGGCATGGCTCTCAAACGAGAATTCTGAATGCCTTCTAGGAATGGTTCTTTCAAGTGATCTACAATAAATATATAGTTCATAACATTTCAATTTAAAACTATCCAGTATACAAACATCAAGTACAAATACCTACTGTACATCTGTAATGGTTGTTACGTATATCCCTGTGATCAAGCAAGAAGTAGCTATTTATTAATTACATTATTAAGCACAAATCAAGAACTAATTAGCTGTTTCATTAATCAAATTATTCATTAAGCACTTAGTTATTCATGCTAAGGAATGACTAAGGTATCTGAAAATACACATATAGCTGAAAGAACAAAGAAATTAGAGGAAATCTGAGACAAAAATCAGATGAGACAGGGGAAAAGCCATGCACCTCTCTTCCAAATGTTAACTGACAAATTTATTGCAATCAACATATTCTGATAATATTAGATAAAATACTACAACAACTCATAAATAACATACTAGAAAAAGAATCAAATTGAGAGGCACAGGCCAGCTCTACCTGTCTGAGCTTCAGTTTCTTTATCTATATAATGAAATGATTGGATTAGCTCTTCTCTCAGATACTTCTGAAGTTTTGTGCTTCTACTTGGATGGAAAGTGAACTGTCCCACAGTCCCCAGTACGAGAATGAAGGAACAGAAAGCCTATGTTAAAACTGTCACACTCACACAAGGAGTAGAACCTCAGTATTCTAGTCAGTATTAATATAAATCCACAAATAGTTCCTGTCAATGATTTCAGGGCAGCCTGTTCCGTTTAACCTCTAGTTTGCAGAAAACAAACAAACAAAAAACACCAAATCTACAATAAAAGAAATTCAATGTTAAAAATGTCAGGTAATGGACAATTCTTTTTCTAAATATATATATACCTAATTTTCCCATCTGAAAGCTTCAAAAGTGGATTAACTGAGTGAAAATTTATCCAATGTTTCTATATATATACATTCAAATAAAATGTCCTAAAAATCTACATTTGACTACTTTATTTCTATTAATATCTTGTTAGCTAAACAGAATGGTTTCACCTAGTTTAAAAAATAACCAACAAAAGCAGAATTTTTGTTTAAAGGTACTCATACCAAAGATAGTTTCCTATTACTCTAAACGGGTATCATGATTAACAAGCAGAGTTTTCCTTCAACGTTTTTGTCAAAAAATTTTCTTTCTTTCCCATGCTGGGGTTTAAACCATAACCAGGACCTCACACATGCTAACCACTTCACCACATCTCCAGCCCTTTTACCAACATTCTTAACAATTTACTTTTCTTTTCTACATCTTTCCATTCTTCAAAAAACTAGTATCATACGATATCTAAAAATCCCATAAATCATAAAGCCTTTGTATTCGATTCAAAACAAAAATGACCTTGAAGATCTCCTACAGCTCTCATGTTCTGGGGCAGGCACGAGCCAGTCAGCCCTGATATCAACCTTGGCTCTGTGACCACTAATACAGGCTGAACCTCCCTAACCCAAAATCTGAAACAAGAGTACTGACATGACACTCTGGAAGCATTTTGGATTTCAGATTTTTGTATTAGAGATGCTTAACCAGTAAAGTTTATGCAAATGTTTCAAAATCTGAAAAAAATCTGAAGTCAAACACTTCTAATCCCAAGTATTTTGGATAAGGATTACACAGTCTATACTTATCCTTAGAGAAGCTAAGCAATCTCTCTGAACTTTACTTCTCTCATGTGTAAAGTGGGAACAAAGATGAATGCCTACCTCATAGGGTGGTTGCATAGATTAAAAGAAATCACATTTGTAGAACACTTCTTATGTGGTAGACTTGCAATCAATAGTAGCTACCATTACTCCAAAAGTCAAATACAAAAACAGTATAGGAGATATTTTAAGAATTCAAAGACTTGAGTGCTGTCCAGACTACCAAAAAAAACAAATACTATGCATGATAATGCTAACTATTCAGGAATCATGCTTCAATTATCACAAAAACATATTGGAACTACCTTTTTAAAAAAATTTAACTGGTTTTCACTTTTTGATTGCCAGTTGAAATAGTTCAGAACCAGAGAATCTGGCTGAAAGGATGCATTTTTCACCTGCCATGTTTATCTCTATTTTAGTCTACTTTAGCTTTAAGGAGAATGGGAGATAGAGAGCCTTTTGTGAGATCTGCTTTCAGATTGTAGATTACAATGAGAGTAAAATCCCATTTCTTACCAGGAACTTGTGGGTAAATTTGTTCAGTCAGGTAGTCTCTCAAATTCCTTGGCATTTCTCCACGAATGTCAACAAGTACTCTAGTTTCACTGGATGAAATCTGGTAGATGAGAACTGGACTTGGGTTAACTAAAAGAAGTTCAGCATGATTGGCTTTAAACTGTGGTGCATTCTAAAAAAATAAATAAATAAATAAAATATTAAATAATTTTCAAATTTCAAATTGCTTTTATTTTTCTATAATTATAATTTTACAATACCTTCATAAGGAAGCCAACAAAATGAGATGAAACAGAAACTTTAGTGGAGACAAGATTTTTCCTGAACTTGGAGAAAAGCCCATCTGCAACGACAGTCAATGGAGCATGGAGTTCCTACAATACAGAAAGAAAAGGCAACGCTGCAATCTGCAACCCGTCCTGCTGCACAGGGCTTACAGAGAACTCAATGAATATAAGCAGGTGAGTACACTGTTTTAAAAAGGGAAGGATAAAAAGGAAAAACCTCTTTTAGGAAGAGAGGACCCTGGATAACCTCACCTTGATGTCTCCAGTCTCTTTGTCCTTGTACTGAACTCCTGTCACAGCATCATCTTCCTCTAACAACTGCAGCACTGTGCCTTCAATAAACTTGGCACTGAAGGATAAACAAACGGAAAGAAATTTCTATGGCAGCATACTTGAGCAATTTAAATTAGATATGATTAAGTCCTTATGCCTTAACTCCAGTTTACTCATATAAACTGGATACATTTGCACTCGCGTGTGCACATAAGGTCTAGAAGAATAAAAGCAAAACCATTAGCAAATTTTAAAATTATGTGTTTTTATTTCATAATCTACCAACAAAGAATACATATTAGTGATAAAATGATATTAAAAGTATTTTTAAATATTCATATTTTAGTGTTATGTGGACACGATATCTTTATTTTATTTCTATGTGGTGCTGTGGATTGAACCCAGTGCCTCATGCAAGCTAGGCGAGCACTCTACCACTGAGCCACAACCCCAGCCCCTAAAAATATTTTTAAAAGGAACACTAGATCTTTATCTTAATTCACTAAAAAGCAAAATGTATGCAGATAAATTATATACTTACACATATTTATTAATAGAAAGGGAAAAATTGCAATTTATTCAACAAATTATTAGGAACAAGTATTTTTAATCATAAAAATAATAATCTCTACATTTTACCATTTTTATACAATGAATATATTCTACCTCCATGGATATCAAAGATCAAAGTCTTTTTAGAACCTACAGATACACTTACTTCAACTTACTTAAGTTACTTAAGTGTCAACACACTTAAGTCTGTGTCAATCATGAGTGTCCTCATGTTCAAAACTTCCTTAGCTACAGCATTTAAAGGTTACAAGCAAATATTAAGTTAATAATCAAGAGAAGCAGCCAGTCCTGTCATACTACGTTCTCAGTGAGATAGGAACAGGAATCTGTCCTTGTAATCCTCAGCACTGACTTATGGGTACACATGAATTTATGCTGTAGTTATTATAACAAGTATATCCTCTAAATTCAATAGAATCAAAATCACACAATTTTTATTGTCAAAGGAAAATTCTCTATAATTCTAAGTCATTGAAATGAAAATTCTCTATATGATCTCCTTAACAAAGGCACTGAATATAAACTCTTCTGATGTTTTTATTTTATACCTATGTTCTAGAATATGCCTAAAAATTTCCATGAAAGTTTATAAAAATCTTTTTTGTACAAAGGCCAAATTTAACCCTTTAACATTACACAGCTGAAGCTTCATCTTACTTGGGTTCTGCCATGGCTGCTTTCCGGAGACCCATGATGAATCTTCCATGATGGAAAGCTCTTCCGCTCTGCACTTGATTGTCTTCTGAAAGAGGGTAAGGAATTTGAACCTCTGATTTGCTTTCCCGATCATGAATTATGTAGCCATTTATAGATTGGGCATCAAGACCTTCTACTGTATCTGCAAAACAATTCAGTTCAAAACTATCAGAAATTTTTTAATATGCCCAGAGTTATACTAGGTACCAAGAACAGAGACAGTGAATTAATCTCCACTACCCAAAGCTACAAGATCATTTGGAGAACTAAGCAATTAATATTACTATTTAAAAAATGTTGATGTTTCTAGATGATAATAAAGTCTTAGCAAATTTGAGGTAGTTTTTAAAGATAACAATTATTTCAGATCTGTAATCTACTTTGCCTCAGAAAGACAAGCAAGAAAACGCAACATGAAATGAAGCCTGAGTTAAGCTGTCTGCCTACAATTACAGGGAACATATTCAGTTCTTAACACTATGTCAACATATAGATAAATGGATGTCACACACACACACAGACACATAGGAAAGAAAAAAATTTAAAAAATTAAAAAATTTAAAAAATAAAAAAATAAAATAAAAGGGTATATAAATGAAAATATCACATATTTTAGTTATATTTATTACTATACATATATAAGAAAAAAGTTGATTTCCCAAGACAAATGGAAAGGTGTTGATGAGTTCAAAATATCTGTAAAAGTTGATCTAGAATAAGCTTAAGAGTAATTTTTGGTAAATCATATAATAGAAAAGCTAGCAGAAAAAAAAAAAACACTGAATTCATTAGATTCATGTAAAGGGGGCTTTCTTAAGTTTAAATCAGTAAAAGCAATTGAAAAAGAAAA
The DNA here is from genome assembly GCF_048772815.1 of Callospermophilus lateralis. NCBI lineage: Eukaryota > Metazoa > Chordata > Mammalia > Rodentia > Sciuridae > Callospermophilus > Callospermophilus lateralis. The sequence continues at coordinate 76,668,579 of NC_135320.1, read as the reverse complement.
AAAATTCAGTAGAAAAGATAACATTTTTAAAGTACCAATTGAAAATGATAAAGCAACACCTTGGGGAAAACATCAAACAAAAAGATAAATATTTATATATAAAATTTACTCATTAATATCACAGAAAAACATTAGACACCAATAATAATGTACAAAATAAGGGTATTGGGTGATTCAAGAAAAGCAATACAGGAACAGTCATCAGAAAAAAATGCTTAAGGGCTGGGGATGTGGCTCAAGTAGTAGCGTGCTTGCCTGGCATGCGCACGGTACTGGGTTCGATCCTCAGCACCACATACAAATAAAGATGTTGTGTCCACCAAAAACTAAAAAAAATAAATAAATATTAAAAAATTCTCTCTCTCGCTCTCTCTCTAAAAAAAAAAAAAAAGAAAGAAAAAATGCTTAAAATTTGATTTTCAAAAAATTGAAGGAAACACCAAATCTAGCAAATTGCTGGTGAAGTTATGATAAACTAGATAAATCAACATTATACTAGTGATACAATAAATAACAACATTTAGAAAGTAATTATAACAATAATTATCAACAAATATGAAGAAGTTACCACCTTTTGAGTAATAATCATAATCTTGGAAATATAACTAAGAAATTTATCCTAAAAATAATACATAATTTTTAAGTAATTTTTCAAGTTACATGCAAGAGTAAGTTCACTATTATATTATCTAAAGAATAACTGAAAATAATTAAACATTAATCTAAATTCAAAAAGTAAATGAGAATCTAAACATTAATCTAAATTCAAAAAGTAAATGAGATAAATAAAGTATTTATTGAGGAAATACTATGAATAAGCTTAAAATGATAATGATAAAGAAAGGTTAACAGTATTGGAAATACACTTAAGATTGAAAAAGCACACACATTAAAAGTGATACAGGGGTAGGGGTTGGGATTGTGGCTCAGCAGTGGAGCGCTTGCCTAGCACATGCGAGGCCTGGGTTCGATCCTCAGCACCACATAAAAATAAATAAATAAATAAAATAAAGGTATGGTGTCCAGCTATAACTAAAAAATATATATATATAAAAAAAAAGTGATACAAGTCAGGCACAGTGGTGTACGCCTGTGATCCCTGTGGCTCAGGAGGTGGATCTGAGTTCAAAACCAGCCTCAGCAAAAGCAAGGTGCTAAGCAACTCAATGAGTCCCTGTCTCTAAATAAAATACAAAATAGGGCTGGGGATGTGGCTCAGGGGCCAAGTGCCCCTGAGTTCAATCCCCAGTACCAAAAAATTAAAGTGATATAAAGTTATGTTTAAACATACCATTGTCTGAATATCTGTACCCCCTCCCTCTACCCCCCAAATTCCTATGTTGAAACCCTAACCCCCAAAGTGGTACTGGGATATGGGGCCTTCATCAGGTAATTAGGTCGTGTCAATAGTTCATTTTGCGCTGCTATAACAGAATACCTGAAACTGGATAACACATAAAGAAGAGAAATTTATCCCTTCATATTTTGGATGTTGGGAAGTTCAAAATCAAGGGGCCTGCATCTGGCATATAAGAATCCACTGAGGCAAGACTATGGAAATGTCCTGTGAGGCTAGATCTCTAGACGACTCTGTGTTCAGTTATTAGTTTGGGAAAATTTCTCATGTCTGATGTTCAAATATAAAACTAACAAATTCTGTCTCTGAATGTTGTCCCATTCGCCTCAAGTAAGCCTCTCATGCAAGGAGGTAACCAGAGAACCTAAAAGGACAGAGGTGGAACCTCCCTTCCTCGTAATGTCCTTGCTCCCTTATTCCAGGTTCCAGGTCCCACAGGCTTTTGCTTTTCTTTCTCACTTGCTGCTCCATCTCAGTCCCCATTATGGTTCCCACTCACCTCACTAACTGCTATAATTAGGATGGCCCAGGGTCCAGTCCTGTACCTCTTCTTGGCAATATCTCCGTCTTGTAGCCTCATTTAATTACCGTGGCTCCTCTCTCTCGCTCTCTCATACACACACCTGACATGATTCATTAGCAAATCCTACCAGAACCTGCCGGCTTCCCAATCCTGTTCTCACTGATTCTGCAACAACCCCCACAGACATCCCTCCTCCTGACCTCACCACTTTACTATCTTTGCCACAATATTATCAGAATAATTTTAAATAATACTCTCAATCAAACTTTTAAAACATGAGATTTAGTAACTCTTCTTAAAATTCTCCATTGGCTTCCTTTCAGAGTACAAACCGAATCTTCACACTGGGCAGCAAAGTCCTCTGGGCTCCAGCCCTCTCCTTTCCATCCACCCCTTCACGGGCTGCCCTTCCCTTCCTTCACTCACAAGGCCCAGACAGACAGACCAGCCTGGCTCTGCCCAGAAGGCAAGGCTTCCCCACTTGATAAGCTCTGCCTGGAATTCCCCCCTCCAGGTGTCACCAGGGCTCACTCCCCCTCCCTTCCCTCAGTTCTTTACTCCGTGTTATCTTCTCACTCTTTGAAACTGTACCCATCCCCTAAATCTCTATCCCCCTTTTCTGATTTTTCTCTAAAGCCTGTATGAGCTTTATAAATATATGTATATATTTATAAAGTATAGTTAAGCACATTTATACACACACACTCGAAATTTTATTTATTTATAATTTTTTATGACTCCCCCCCACTACCCACTAGGTCATATTCTCCATGACTGGAATTTTTTGTCTGTTTATTCACTTCTGTACCTCGGTATCTAGGACAGAAACTGCCATACAGAAAATGCTTATTAAATATATGTTGAATGAATGTCACTCCTTTAGTCACCTCCTTCCTCTCTTGCATCAAGTTTCTCCCTCTGTTACCATCCAGACATATTCCCATATCCAAATACCTCTTTTGTCCTCACAACCCAATCTCACTATTACTGTCCTTGTTATGCTATTAGAAAAGATCCTCCAAGCCAGGCATAGTGGTCCATGCCTGTAATCCCAGTGGCTCAGGAGGCTGAGGATCAAGAGTTCAAGGCCAGCCTCAACAATTTAGCAAGACCCTGAGATAAAATATAAAAAAGGGCTGGGGATGTGGCTCAGTAGTTAAGCACTCCTGGGTTCAATCTCTGATAACAAAAAGAAAAAAAACTCAATAGTTTTCTAGGCTCAAATTTTTAAATCTCCAATCTAGTTTTCTTGTCAATGTCAAAAATTGCCACATCCAATAATCATTGTCTATACTTGCCTGACCCTTCACCAGCGATATGCCATGCTGTCCTTTCATCTCCTAATACCCAGTCCCTCCTACTAGCAACACGCCCTTTTGTTGGATTAAATGACATCAAACAATTCTGGCTTTCTTCTATCATCCTGCCAGTTCCTTATCAGTCTCTTTGCCTGCTTCCCTCTTCTACAGTCTTTAGATATCAGTTTCCCAGGACTTGGTTTATTCTGTCTTCTCTTTTCTGCATACATTCTCTTAGGTGATCTTAATCATTGCCACAGGTTTCAAATATCACAACATGCTGACAATTCTGAAATTTAAGACTGTGGTCAGCACAAACTGCTCCTCTGCACTCTCAGATTCATATATGTAATCTGACTTCTCCTCTTGGATATTTTGATAGGTTCTACCCAAATTTCCCCCATACCTGTTCCTCTCCCAGTACCAACATCTGCAGGCTGCTTAAAACAAAACATAGGAATCACTTTTGATACCACCCTATTTCTCCTATATCACACCAATCCCTTTGTATGACATGACACTTCTGTCCCTTAATTTTATCCCAAATCTGTCCATTTGTCTTTTGTCCTCTGCCACCATGCTAATCCAGATCTTCATCATCTGTCATTTGATCTTAGCAACACGTCTCCCTAGACTGCCAGCTTGACTCCATACCCCAACATCATAATTTATAGTCTATTTTCCATACTGTATTCACATATTTTTTTATAATAGCATTGTTCAAATGGTAGGATATGATCAAATAGTGAACTATGAAATAAGTTTTGAATTGTGAATTGTATAATCAGGTGAAATCATGAAAACCATTGGAAAAGAAAAATAAAACAGATTCCATGGCTAGAGATGTAGCTCAGTGGTAAGACAAGTGCTTAGCATGAACAGGGCTCTGGCCTCCCTCCACAAGCACCACAAAAAGGGGAAAATTTTTTAGTCAGATTGAAAGATACATGATATGCTGAGGCACGGTGTAAAATGTGTTACTGTGAGTAGCTGTTACAGGCTTGAAGCCACTCTTTTAAACAGAAAAGGAGATCATGCCCATTGCCTTTGAGGTCCTGTGTGATCTGGCAGCTGCCTACCTCCCCAGACTTAATTTCATGCCACTTTTTTGTAGTTATATCATCCACTACTTTCTAGTTATACAGTCTCCTTTTCAGTTCCTTAAACAAAAGAGCAAACACAAAAGCCTCTAAGATGCCAGGCACTGTTCTGAATGCTTTAAAGATGCATAGAGAGAAAGGATGGGAGAGGAGGAGGAGTAAGGAGGATAGGAAGGGCAGCAGAATAGAATTGAGAATATGATTGATGTTTGTACATTCCATATATGTATTATATGTCAAAATTCATTCTGCTGTCATGTATGACTAAAAATAAATAAATAAAGAATTATAAAAAAAAGAACTCAAGCCAAGGTGTTAAGGCTTATTCAAACATGAAATTATACAAAAATGACTTATACAAAACTGACTTATACAAAAATAAAATTAATAAGAAATAAAATTAAAAAAAAGATGCATATAAATTAAGTTAATCCTCGTAATTTAACATAAGAAACAGAAATTCTTTGTATGGCATTTTAAAAATAAGGTACTAATACGCAGAAGGTTCAGTTATTTTGTTTAAAGGTGCATTCTTAGGCAAGGTCACGCAGCTTCTGGGGGCTGGGGCTATAGCTCAGTGGAAGAGCATTTGCCTGGCATGTGTGAGGCACTGGGTTCCATCCTCAGCACCAAATAAATAAATAAATAAATAAATAAATAAATAAAATATTTTTTTAAAAAAAGAGGCAGAGCTGGTGTGCAAACCCAGGAAATCTAGTTCCAGAATCAGTGCTTTTTATTAATACCCCATGCTTCCTACCACACACCAAATAAGCTGTTTCTAGTCCACGGCCTGGGTGTATTTGTACTCTGCTTCTCAAGAACAGTTTGTCTGCCTTACTCACCAGAATATATCCCTTGGTACCCAGTACGCACCTCACACAAGGAAGACAGTAAATAAATGTTCCCTAAATGAATATGACTGGTGCATAAAATGCATTGGCTGAATGATACTTAACTAAACAATTCTACCCAACTGCTCAGGAGGCTAAGGCAGAAGAAACAAGTTCAAGGACAGCCGGGGTAACTTAGCCAAACCCTGTCTCAAAATAAAATAAAAAGGGATAATCCCTATGTAGCTCAGTGGTAGAATGCCCACAGGTTCAAACCCCAGTAGAGGAAGAAAATAAAAAGAGATTCTAGGCAATAACACTATAGCAAGAACATACACTCCATAACACTCCACAAATGATAGTTTATTTTCTTTCTTTTTTGGAGGGTATTGGGGGATTGAACCCAGGAGCGTTCTACCACTGAGCCCTTTTTATTTTGAGACAGATTCTCCCCTAAGTTGCTGAGGCTGACCTCAAACTTGCCTTCCTCTTATCTCAGTCTCCTGAATAGCTGGGATCATAGATGTACACCACCGTACCTCTTCACCTTTTACTAAATTTCATGTCCTCGTTCTGTGAGTTTTCCAGGTCCTTAATTTTTTATTTATTTTTTAGTTGTAGATGAACACAATACCTTTATTTACTTATCTTTCTGTGGTGCTGAGGATCGAACCCACGGCCTCACACATGCTAGGCAAGTACTTTCTACCACTGAGTTATAACCCCAACCCTCAAATCCTCAATTTTGACCATTACAATTTTGTAGACATTATATCTCATTGAGTCTACTTCATATCTCCTCATACAATTGAATGATTACTTTTCCCTTTGCTTTCATTTTCATGCAAATTTGTTAATTTTATTTGTTTATTTATTTATTTATTTTGGTGCCAGGAGTTGAACCCAGCAGCACTTAACCATACCCACAATCCTTCTTATTTTTTATTTTGAAACAGAGTGTCATTAAGTTGCTTAGGGTTCACTAAATTTCTGAGGCGAGCCTTGTACTTGCAATCTTCCTGCCTCAGCCTCCCAAGTTGCTGGGATTACAAAATGTGCCACCACACCCAGAAAATATAGTTTCTTTTTTAAAAGAAAATAAAATGGAATACCCGTTTACTATCCATAGAATAATATACAATGAAGAGTGTTTACTTATACTACATGACTCTCTGAAAATCCATAAAACCTACCTCCAAGACCCAGGTCTCTCAGAACATGACAACCACCTGGCTGCAGAAACTCTCCAACTATTCTGTCAGGTTCTTTTAAATCCCTCTCAATTACAGTCACCTTTCTTCCATCTCTGGAAAGCACTGCTGCCAAAGCAGAGCCAAGTATACCAGATCCCACGATGATAACTTCTGGATCATTTAGAGAAGATGTTGACACAGAGGTAGCTGCTCCTACTGAAGTTGTTTCTGAAATATTGTTTCCTTTTCTGTGCTGTTTAATAAAAAAGAAAATTATGTTTCCAAATTCGTTAGCTTTGTATCATACTACCACCATATAGATGCACTGGACTTCATAAAAGCAAATGAACTGCTACTTTTTAAATTTTTTTGGTAACAAGGATTGAATCCAGAGGTGCTTAACCACTGTGAGGATGGCCTTAGGCCTGAGCCTAAGCAACTCCATTTTAAAAACTCCAGTTTGAAACCTACAGTCTCACCAGGCACACCCACAGAATTCTCCAATATGGCCTCAAACAAGTTACTTCCCCTCACCCTGCTCAACAGAGTGAAGCCCCTGGCAGGCTGTCCTCTCCTGATAAGAGGGAAAGGCGAGAAGATCAGGGTGGAGACCACCAGATGTTTCTGACATTGATAGCTGATAAGGATTACAAATTTAGTATAAATAATAGACCTGATAAACAGGGATTCAACAAGGATGCACTCAGGCTGGAGAGCCTGATAAGGACCTGACAGCCCATCACTTGTCACAGTTTCCTGATCCTCTGCATGATCCTCACCACTCTCAAACTCTACCGCCTCCTCTGGACCTTGATGAGAGTCACAGCTTCTCCCTACAACCCTCTACTCATCTGCTTGTCCACTCCAGGAAAAGCCTGCCTTGGTTTGGACCTGATCACCGCGGTCTGAGTGAGTGTGCATCTGCTGGACATAAAGCTTAAGGCTTAAGACTTTTGAACTTAGCACCAGAGGGAATGTCTGTCATTAACATATCACTATTAAGTGTGTTTGCAGTGCTTAGAATTAATCTAGAATTGGTTGCTGTGAATTGATTATGTCTATTGCAGTGCCAGCATTAAGGATTGTCATTTTCTTGATTAAGAACCTATAGTGTGAAATTGGTATTGAGTAATTTGAGTGAATAAAGCACTGAAAGGGGCAGAAGCATGTGGACATCATTTATTTCTCCGCTCCCCCTAGCAACAACCACTGAGCAAAATCCCCAGCTCTTTTTTATATTCTATTTAGAGACAGGGTCTCACTGAGTAGCTTAGGGCCTTGCTAAACTACTGAGGCTGGCTTTGAATATATGATCCTTCTTCCTCAGCCTCCTGAGCCACTGGGATTACAGGAATGCTCCACGGTGCCTGGTGAACTGCTACATTCTTAAACCTAGACCATAAATAAAAGTCAACCATGTTAAAATATTGATTAAATAAAAATGTTATCTCAATAAAATTAAATATATATTCCTCTTTCCAAGCTTGTTATTTAGAAAACGCTGTTATACAGATATATGTAGTTATATATACCAGGCTAAACATAATAAATGCCTAAAAAAGGATTCAAAGACATATTAGAGGACAAATTCTATCATTACTCAATTCTTTAAATATACACTGAGCATCTATGAGATGCAAATCTCTTACAACTTCTACTTTAACTTCATGCTACCCACTATTCAATACCTTGTAGATATTTCTTTTTTGGTACTAGGGATTAAAGCCATGGGCACTCAACCACTGAATCACATCCCCAGTCCTTTTTATTTTTTATTTTGAGACAAGGTTTTGAAAAGTTGAAGAGGGCCTCATTAAGTTGCTAAGGCTGGCTTTGAACTAGCGATCCTCCTGTCTCAGCCATTCCACTCTCTAGGACCACAGTTCTGTGCCACCACACCCAGTCTTTTTAGATATTTCTAAAGACATTCATCTTCCTTCCAGATTTTCACTAGAAAAGCAATCTAAAATCAGTTTGATTCATACAACAAAAAGACTATCAAGTCCTGGATACAGATCTATTAATTGAGGGTTACAAATCAATAAAATTATAAAAGAACAGAATAACTCTATTGCCCCTTGGGCTTGGTTTGACTTGACAACAATTTTAGTCCTTAACATACAAGCACATATTTAGTTTTTTCCTTCCTTCTCCAATCCCCCATCCTAATACTCTTTTTAAGTGCCTAGTCAAACAGTTGGTCCTCCAATTTAGGGATAAAGGCAAACATTAAACCTATCATTGATTGGACAGCAAAAACTTTTACTTTGATCATAGAAGATGAAAAAGTCATGTTTTGAGAGATGTTTGCCCACTAAGAATTACAGTGTTTGTTTTCTAAAAAGAGTAATTCAACCTAGTAATAAATATTTGTTCTTGGAAGGTGAATTCACAGATTTGAAAACATAGCAGATATAGAATTTGCAAGAAACCATCTTCCTTGCAGTTCTCTGACCTTAATGGTTAAGGTGAGACTACATGCCATTCAAAGAGGTTTTAGTTAAAGAACTTGGGCCAAATAAAGGAAGGTGACAAAGTCTAAATTCCTTTAGAATTTTAGATGTTCTGTGATTCTAATGTTCACCCAGCATTCTCTTCCTCTACAATGGACTGAGGCCTATCCATTCCATTTTTTTGTAACCTCTAAGGAGAGAAGATAATAACATCTCTTCTTCCCATCATTGTTTCTTAATGGCTAGAACAACTGATTATCCTTAAATTACTGTTCTAGGAGCAAGACAAGTCCTCCCCTTTGTCATATTAACTAACCATTTCTCATTAAATGATTTTTCTTCCTAAAAGTTTTCTTCTCTTTACACACACATACACACACACAAACACATGCACATGCACACACACACACACACACACACACACACACACACATATCTGCCCTCTCTCCTGGAAGGAGTGCTCTGGAGGAAATCAAGACTTTCAACTTTCAGAGTCTGATCAATAGTGGAAATACAAATAATACAAACAAGAACTTAGAGCTCAACAGACCACAGTCTAGCTATTCCCTCCTTTCTAAGGAGGGAAGAGAAAGCTTGAGGCATTCATTCACAATACAGAATCCATATCAACTACTGGCAACCCAATTTTCCTGCTCCAAAATTTCTCAACACAGTATGATGACAGTAACAGCATTCCAGCCACCTGGACTAGTGCTCAGTGACAAAAGGGAAATTACCTCAGACAGAAACACCAGAGTTTCCAAATTGAGAATTACAGATCCCCTCTCCCACCTTTACTCCTCCTCCAACCCACTTGCCCAGCAATTCAACAGCTCTCCTCCAAAGCCTCCTAACAGATACCTTTAGACTAATGTTAATAACTACTAGTTATTAGATGGCTATGGACCAGGCATTCTGCAAATATTAAATCATTTAATTCCCTAACTACCAACAAGAGTGGTAGCATCCCCATCTATTAGAAAAGGTAACCGATTCTTATAGAAATTAAGCAATTTGCTAAAAGACTCACAGTCGGAAATGGTAGAACAAAAATTCTCAGTCAAGTCCCTCTCTTCTATAATGTGCAATATGCATACAGCAAAATGACACAGATCCACAACTCTACATTACTTTGTATGTGACTCACCCTAACCCTAAGAAGCCATGTCTCTCTGGGTCTCATGCTCTAAGCCTCTCACCTGCTATCCCTGCTTCCATTCTTGTACTCCTACACTCCATTCTCCATTTCACAACTAGATTGATCTTTTTAAAAAGTCAAAAATCAGGGCTGGTGATATAGCTCAGTTGGTGGAGTGCTTGCCTTGCATGCACAACGCCCTGGGTTCAATCCCCAGCACCAAAAAAAAAAAAAAAAAAAATTTCAAAAATCAAGCATACTTACTCCCATGCTTAAAATCTCTAGTGCTCTTAGGGAAAGTCCAACACCAATGGCAAACAGTCCCTTCAAGACCTGACCTCTATGACCTGTCCCCCTCATCTCCATTGGCCTCTTCCACTCCCTTCAGAGGAGTCATGACTTCACCTGTATTTTAAGACAGGCCCGATTTAGGAAAACCACCACACTGTGGACATGACTCTACCATTCACTTGACTTAGACGAGCTAATTCATGCAATGCCTCTATGGATTAGGGAACAAGGGCTCTTTGCCCAAGGTTTATTTAAAATGTTTTCACTATCCCCAGTCAGTTGTCACTTATTATAAGCAGTACATGTACCTACAACAAGTTTCTTTCTTTTCAGGTATAAATACAAACCTTACCCAAGGATTTAAACAAACCATATTTTTCCATCAGCAAAAGCAATTCAATCCTCTTTCAAAAGTAACTCTAACATTGATTAGGCATTTCCTAATTAAATCATATCCAACCCCCATGTGAGGATCAGTCCATGGTAAATTAAACAAATGTTTCCAATCTTTTCTAGTATCAAAAATGTAGTCAAGGCACAGGGTTTTAGAACTTTCAACTAAATGAGGATTTATACTAGAGTATCTAAGATGCCATCTTTTGTCCTTTAAAGAAAACTTGAGTTACCCCAGTCGTAATTTTAAAATAAGACATTCATTTGCTCTCTTTGAAGTCAACCTACCCTCCTGGACTCTAGCTGCTCCTTCTTTTCTGATCCAGGGGGTGGCTTGGCCCAGAAGAAGCCAATAAGTGGCAAAGCTGAGAGAATATCTGAGAAGAGGGCGAACTGAGAGCCGCTCTGCTGGCGCCCTAGGACGCCCCCATTTCGGTGGCGAAAGCGGTAGGAGAGCACCAGGCCCAGCGACAGGAACACCAGCACGCACAAGAAGAGCTCCTTGTTGGCCAAAGTGATGAAGTCCCCGCATTTCTTATAAAAATAGGTGAAAGTGGCAATTCCAAGAAAAGTCCACATGATGCCAAAGGCTTCTTTGGAAGTACCGACCAAAGTTGAAATTCTTTTCTCCCCGCAGTGGGAGTTTGGTAATTCAGAGGCTCCCGACAAATCGTCGTACCAAAAGGAACAGGGGGCGCCGGCCGAACTCAGGAACCGCGATCCCAGGATTACAAGTCAGAGATCAAAATTTAAAATCGTACATAGTTCAAAACAATCTTAAGGATAAATTGTACAGGACTTGGGAGGCAGTATTAAAAATTCGCCTATTCCAACAGCTCCCGGTGAGACACGCTCTCCTCCTTCGGGCAAACCATACTTTCCTTTTTCTGACGGGGTCTCCGGGGGGCGGCTGCAGGCGATGCTGTGTATTTTGACGTCTAGTTCGTCCTCCTGGAAAAACGTTCTCTTCCCTCACCAGCAGCAGGTGCCCAGTGGGAGGGAGCTGGGGGCGGGGGAAGCTCGCCTCCGCCGAGAGCGCGCGCCCGCAGCAGCGAGAGGCGCGGGGGCTGCTGGAGAGCGCTGGAGGCTCCGTATTCCCTGGACGGCGATACTGCCCAACCACCCTCGTGGGGAAGTGCCCGGTCGGCCTTCCCAACAAAAGATGGCCTCGGATTCGGGCAGCGCGGCCCCGACGCTCCTCGGCAGGCTCAGATTCCCCAGTCCCGAGCCTGCCAACCCGCGACTCGGCTGCCTCTCGGGTGAACGGCGGTCTACAGGGAGCCTCGCTCAGAGGGCGGCGGCGGTTCCCGACGGCCTCCTCGCCAGCATCCCACGCGGGCGGCGGCGGCCCTCCCCAGCGCCGCGCTTCCGCAGTAACCAGAGTAACCGCCGAACGCCCTCAGCGCGCCTGGGCAGCCCGGGTAGCCTGGGTAGCGCGGGTAGGCTGGGTAGGCTCTCCGAAGCGAGGGACCAGGAGGCGGAGTTCCAGGGTCGGGCCCGCCCCTCGCGCGTAGACCCCGCCCCTCACGCCGCCGCTGACCAATGAGAGCGTGCACCGCGCGGTAGGCCGAGGTGGTGCTATGGCACAGTTGGCCAATCGTAGACGGCGCAGTCCGCGCGGCACCGCCCGTAGAGGCGCTAGCGCGATGTTGCGTGGTGTAGGGTGGGGATTCGGGGGTGGGGCCGGGTGGTTAGCGGGTGACTGCGGTGGCGCGCGCGGGCTCGGCTGGGGCGAGCCGGGGGCCGTGATCGGGGTCCTAGTCGGTTCCTCGCGGCGGTCCCGGCCTCTGGGACCCATTTGGAGAGGGCAGGAGCTCGTTCTAGGGAAAAGCCTGCCTTGCGTGGGCGTGAGCCGTGCACACCCGAATGATGAGCACTTACTACGTGCCAGCCCCGGGGGAGGGAGAGGCACAATTTTGTGTCCCAGTGGCTCGAGCAGGCGGGGGAGGAGCCGTGAGTGCGTGGAAAACGTGGGTCAGGGAGAATGAGTGGGCGGTTGCCTCTAGAGAGGACCGCCAGTAGCTAGGCTGAAGTGACCAGTTGAGCCTGGCCCTGTGCTGTCTGCAGAGCCAAGAGGAGGGGACGGGCTCAGGTAAAGACGTGAAATAAGCCTAGGTGTGCCATAAGTGCCCCAAGAGAGGAGTGTGCCGGGCACCAGGAGGCCTGGGGGGAGGTTACCTGAGGTGGAAGTGGTGGAACCTATGGGAGCTGGTCTCCCAGCTGCAGCCCAATGGAACGAAGTGGGTTATTGGATCTCCTGTCTACTTTTGCTTCCCAGTCTGCCACCATGAAGTGAACAAGTTTCCTTTGCCCTGGGCTTCTGCCTTGATGTACTTCCTGCTTCTCCATAGATCCAAAAGAAACAGAGCCAAGTGACTATGTCTGAAACTGACCCTAAATAAACCTTTCCCCTTTTAAAGTTAAGTTTAACACAGGTATTTTGTCACAGATTGGAAAAGCTGACTTGAACACAAATGGCTTGAAGAGGTTGCAACTTATTAAATGATAAAACCCCAAGCTAAACTGGTGTCCAAATCAATAAATGCCCTAACTTTACTGTTATAAAACCAAGAGTTTCTTTCCACAACAATGTTCTTGACTGTTATCAATGAATTGACTGATTGAAACATCCCCCAAATTAAAAAGGACTTGAGAATCAGTTCAAGGTGTAGGAAATCATTTTTCTGATAATTCTTCAATAAACTGCTTATTTGCATCTGTGAGTTCCCATGTTGCTAAAATGATAAGTCTGAAGTACCGAACTCCATAGATGAGAAGACACCAGGAAGATTGCTTCCTCCTTATCTTGTATTTGAGATTATCATTTTTTTTTAATTAAGGGGGTAATTTTTCAAAATCTCCTGAAAGCAACATCCTTAAAGAGTTTGTATCTCTACAAAATTATCAATTCATTGTCAGCTCATCAAGCTTTTGGACAGCTCAAGATCCACTTCTGAATTTGGAGCAAATAGTATTTGCCCTACTTAGAATAGAGCATACTCTGAATGTCTTTATTTTCTGAACTGAAATATTTAAATATTGCTTAAATATTTTTGAATCTTGGCATGGCTCATTTACTCAAAACCAGAAATCTTTCACTTAGGCCTGACATGAAAACAATGAAATAAGACATAAAATCAGTCACTTATTGGCAAAGATAATAATGCTATAGAGTAGGTTCATTAGAAATACTTCTGTAATCATGATAAAAGCTAATATTTATCTACAGACAATATTCTAACTAATTTTCATATTCTAGTTCATGTTCTCCTGGTAACACTACCAGGTATGTAATATTTTTCAGCTCCATTTTGCAGAGAAGAAAACTGATGCATCCACCAGTGAGTAACTGGTAGGGAGGAAGAGTCTGAAGCCAAACCCAGGAAATGAGGAACCCAAGGATGTGTGACTTTTCTTAATCCCCACACAAAGACCTAGTTATCTTAAACAAAAGCACACATGGTATAGCACTAGCATGTGCAAGGCCCTGGGTTCAATCCTCAGCACCACATATAAATAAATAGATAGGTAGATAAATAAATAAATGTATTGTGTTCCACTACAACTAAAAAAAAAAAAAAAAAAAAAAACCCACACATCTGATATTTTTATTCCCTTGTTTAGACATCTCTGTTGTCCTATTTTGGCACACCAGGCCCCAATTTGTGCCTTCTTAAGTGTCCTTCTCAATGCTGGGAAATAAAGACTTGCCCCTTTCTTCAACTATCCATTTTTTAAGACTTAGATTAATCATCATCTTTTCTTCAAGTTTTCATAACTCTACTCTTTGTTGAAAGCAGTAACCAAACTGTATCATGATTTTCTATTTACATATAGCTTTTTCAAAGAATTTAACTTAAGGAAAACCATGTCTTATTCACAACTATATATCAGTATTTGTTACATGGTAAAGCATTTTTCAATTTTAAATACAATCTTCCCTTTTTTTTTTAAAGAGAGAGAGAGAATTTTTTAATATTAATTTTTTTAGTTTTCGGCGGACACAACATTTTTGTTTGTATGTGGTGCTGAGGATCGAACCTGGGTCGCACCGCACGCATGCCAGGCGAGCGCGCTACTGCTTGAGCCACATCCCCAGCCCAATCTTCCCTTTTTTAGTAGTAAAAAAATCCATTTCTTTTTTTACTGGTTTTACTTTTAATACATTATACATTAGATGAAAGTTCTCAAAACTTTATCATTCACCACATCCAACAATTTTTAACTCGTCATTTAAAAATTCAAAATGCTTCAGCAGTTATAATCTTTTGCAAATTCTAAGTACAAGTGATAGAGCCAGTTACATTAATTTGAACTTTGTTTTCATTTTGTTTCCTTCAGAAATGCTCAACAAGACCTAATTAGAGTGTCTTTCAGTCCAACTCTGTGTAATAAATATGCATCCATATCTGCTTTGTGTCAGGCACTGTGCTCCGATGGTACTGGGAATAAAGCAAAGCCCAATGCTGATACAGTACCTGTCACTTTGGAGTTTCAAGTTAAATTAAAAATGTCATGTGTCAAAAAAAAAAAAAAAAAAAAGGAAAGAACAAAAGGGAAAAATCAAAAGCAGATATTGCTCTAGAGGGAGGCTGTCAACTAAACCAAGGATCAAGGAGGGTCTATCAGAGGGAATTACTTTGAAGGCAACGTTTAATAGTAGGAGTAACCAGTATAATCTCTGTCAAAGTCAGTGATCACACCTGTTTTCTTTTCCTCTTTCCCACAGTATGTTTTTTTTCCCCTTAGTACAACACTTAGGCAAGCAGTCGACTGACACAGGTTTTTCCCCTATTGATGGCAGTGTAATTGGGAAGAACAGTCTAATTTTGTATCTTTCTATAAGTCCCCATTTTTTTCCCTCTACATGAATTTTTAAAACTAAAAGATACTCATCATCTGCCAAACCTGAATTAAACTCACTGTCCTAGCTTTGGGATGCACTTGATTTTCTACATCGGGTGGCAATGTATATTGAACTAGCCAGTCCCTTCTTCATCCATTCCTCCTCTTGACACTGCAAGGCTTTGAGTATTGTCTCATTTCCCTAGTTTGTAAAGCCATGACATCAGTTGTGATTTTGTCTAGTACAGAACAAGGAAAAGCGTAAGTAGTTCTTAAAATGACCATCCTAAGGTGAATCTCAGCTGATCCTTAGCCAATGGGATGGGGGTGGGGGGACCACCAGGAAGGGGAAGAAAAAGATTATTTAAAAACTGCCTTAAAATTTTTATCATATTAATATATTGGCCTTGAATTATAATAATGTCATTTATTAACATACTAATTTTTCTCCTCCTCCCCCAGGAAAAGGGGTTTCATAAAATTATTTTACTGGGGTAGTTTAAATGGATAAACGTTTCTAGAAAGCAATTAAGCAAGCTGCCTTTAAAACCTTTTATATCCTTTGATTCAGTAATCACAATTCTAGGAATTCATCCAAAAGAAATAATCAGACATGTACCGTTTGAAAAAGCAAAAGTGCAGCAGTGCATGCCTGTAATCTCAACTGCTTGAGAGGCTGAGGCAGGCAGATCATGAGTTCAAAGCCAGCGTCAGCAACTAAGCAAGGCCCTCAGCCACTCAGTGAGACCCTGTCTCTAAATATTAAAAAAAAAAAAAAAGAAGAACCATAACACCAAAACAGATGAAACACCAAACAAAAAGTCCTTGTTCACAGTGTTGTTTTTCATATCAAACAAGGAGAAATAATATAAACATCCAATATTAAGACAATTAAATTGTATGACATATCAGTTTAGTATAATATGGTGAAGCCATTAAAACTCATAATTTTTAAACAAGTTCAATGACAAATGATCTAATATTTAGAAAAAATCAAGACATACTAGATATATACCATATGATCCTATTTTTTATATTTATGCATATCTATGCTTAGAAAAGAGACTGTTATGAAAAGTCTCAGAACTTTCATGGTGAATGATCTCTGGAAAAAATGATTATGAGTCATTCTTATTTTGATCTTCATACTTTTATGTATTTCTTAATTTGTACTTTGTTGCATTTTTCAAATGAGCCATGTTAAGGGGGGACATCTCCTACTTGTGCTAACAGCCTCATCAACTAGTATTTTCTTAGTCTTACCATTTATTCAGGGCTCAGCATGGGTCAAAACTAATTGTGGTAATCCTGAACCAGGCTTCCACTCCATCCCTCAGTCTGTCAAATCTTTGAACATCTACTGATTTGACCAGAGTCAAGCCATGTTACACCAGAAGCATGCTGTCTTGGCACCCACACTCTTCCTCTGCTTCTAAGTAGCTACATGCCCACTGGGTCATAATTGCCAGGTGCTATGGTATAGATATGGTTTGAGTGTGTCTCCCAAAGATTTGGGTCCTTTGGAAGCTTGTTCTTGGTGTGGCATTGTAAAAGTGATGGGGCCTTTAGGAGGCAGGGCCTTGTGCCGGGTAGTTAGGTCATGGGAGGCATCATCCAGAGCACAATCCGATGCTAGTCTCAAGGTGAATTCTCACAAGAGTGGATTGTTCCAAAGGAAGGCCATTCCATGCAATTAGCTACATGCATGTAGCATTTCCATTCCTACTTTTCCACCATGTTGTGATGTAGCCAGGGGGTCCTCACAGTCCGAAGAGATGGGTCTGTCAATCATAGACTTTCAGCATCTAAAAGCCAAATAAACCTCTTTTCTTCATTAAGTACTGAGTCTCAGGTATTTTATAGCAATAATAAAAAAAAACGTATTAATACATCTACCATCCCGTTTCCATATGTAACCAAACCGTGCCATTTGGACCATACTCAGCTTTGACTTGATTCCAAGTCATGGGAGGGGAGGAAAAGCAAGAAAATAAAATAAAGGGTAGAGGGGCTGGGGTTATAGCTTTGTGGTAGAGCACTTGCCTAGCACATGAGAGGCACAGGGTTCAATCCTCAGCACCACATAGAAAATAAATAAATAAAATAAAGGTATGTGTCCATCTATAACTAAAAAAAAAAAAAAAAAAACTTTTAAAAATAAAAAAGGATAGGAAAAAAAACCTAAATTTGTGTTAGTATATGGACTTAAAAGGCAGAAGAGGTTAAAGCCAGAGAAAGATAAAAATGAACAACAACAGAAACTAAAAATAATGAAGGGGATAGGGAAGTGTAGGTAGGGTAATTTATAAACAGAAAAATCAGAAGTTGCTCAAATACTACCAAATTGCAATAATGATTATGCTACAATATTAGCCTCCCAAATGGCTTTCTACACACTCCTATTTATTTCTTTTCATGTTCCTGGGGCAGACAATAACAAAAAGATGCCCTATTTTAGTGGTCTCAGGAGACACTCATGTCTCTGAAGTTCTTTCTAAAATGATCCAAAAACCCATAATGGTCTAGGGCCACTTCATGATGGTAATGACTGACACTGAGCGATTACTAGGTACCAGCAATGCTAAGCAAGTACCTTATCTCACTGGACCTCCCAACAAACTCATGAGATAAATGTTATCTCTATTTTAGACACTTAAAAAAATAATAACCCAAGGTGCAATTAAAAATTTCTGTTTAATTGAATCCTACCTACCCTTGACAAAATTATGAGTAAATGAGTGTTGACAAGAAGGAAAACAGTCATTTCCTTGATATCTGTGGCATGTCTGGAACCTCACCTCATTCACAGTTGCCAAATCCTACAATGAAAAGTACAGAGGAGAGAGCCAGTAAGTGATTGAAATCTGAATTTGAAACAGGTTTTGACCCTGTCCTACATAATCTGGGTGCAAAGTTCTATGGAGAACATTTTAGTCCTCCAGAGTTAATACATGCACAGCCTCTCAGGGCAGCTGCTTGTACTTCCAAATCAGCCCAGCTCTGTGGGCCAGATCAAGTAAAGGTGTGAAAGGAGCCTGAGGAAATGTTGAGATTACACAACCTAATCCCGGAAACCTCATCCTTTACACTTCTCAACCAAAACCAATAAAAACCCTGCTCCTGCTCCATGTCAGCCTTTGGGTTACAAAATGGAATCTATCCCTGCACTTGGTGTACATTCTAGTAGGAGCACATACTCTTGAACAGTAGCATAAAATCCATAAGCATATGATTTTTGGCATCAGATCAATATTGGCATCAGATCCGCCATTTTAGGCTGGGAGCCATATTTATCTAGGGACTCCTAGGTTTTGATTTAGGAGCCATTTTATCTAGAGATCTTGAGGCAATGCTGTTTAGCTTTCCATAAGAATGTGTGCCTGCTAAAGGGTGGAGCCCACCCCAGCCCATGACATAACCCCCAAAGCATGCTTGTGAAATTCCTCCTGTAGGCTGTAAAGCTGCCCTGTGAGTGCCAACAGGCTGCTGCTTTCCTTGTTAGAGGGACAGCCTTGTCAGTTTGCTCCATGGTCTGACAATAAATGTCTCCAGTGGGATTCTGGTGTGTGGGGTGGTCTTTGAACTTTGCAAGTATCTAACCACGGACTGTGAGGCATGGTGTCAAACTGCAGACCTTGCTTTTTTAGAGCAAACCTAACCTACTTTAATCTATAGTTATTTCTAGCTCCTCAGATGACCAGATAATTAAATTTGAAGATGGAGGGTTCAGGAAACTACATTTCCCCCTTAAAGAGGGGCAATAAGGTTTCCTGGTGCCAGCAGAACCAGACCTGAGTCAATCAACTAGACTGCAGTTAGACCAAGACTGCTCACGGTCACGCATATTCCCTGCCCTGTTCCACTGTTTTTTCTTCCCTATACAATCTTGAAGCTCTGATCAGTACCCTGAAGACAGGGCTTAGGATGCAGGTCCCCATTTCTTCCCAGTGTGGCTACAGTAAATAACAAATTCCTTTGTTTGCTTCACTACTATTCATCTTTCTCTGGACTCTTTAAGGTGGTAGGTGGCCAAATCTGGTCTTTTGTGGCCCCCAAGTCAGTCCTCTGGCCTCTAACACCAGTAACAGGCTCAGCTTGGATGACATGGGATGATGAGAGCCAGCCTTTACCTCCATCCAGTACTAGGAGAGGCTTAAGCTTGTACCTGGAAGGCTGTAAGCAGCTAGGAAGGGTGCTTCCTGTTTCTTCTATAAGTATGCACATTGACATAGATCTTCTTGATCCACTGGAAGAGAAAAATAAGGAGCCCCTTATTTTTTATATTGGTTTTTTGTTTGTTTTGAAATGGAGCCCATGGGTACTCTACCACTATAACCCCAGTTTTTTTAATTTTGTATTTTGAGACAGGGTTTTTTTTTTTTGAGGGGGTGGGGGTACTGGGGATTAAACTCAGGGACATTCAACCACTGAGCCATCCCCAGCCCTATTTTGTTATTTTATTTAGAGACAGGGTCTTGCTGAGTTGTTTAGCGCCTCACTTTTGCTGAGGCTGGCTTTGAACTTGCGTTCTTCCTGTCTCAACCTCTCTAGCCACTGCGATTTGCTGAGAGCCATTAGCCAAGTAGGTATGACAATTTCCTTGCCAGCGTACCCCATGTTGCTTAGAGGAAGGACTCGTGGAAATGGACTTGCCTCGGACATTTTGCAGTGACATTGCATGTAATGTGACCTTGCTCAAGGACCAGGGCGGATCCGGGTTTAGGGCGGATCAGGGTTTAGGGCTCTCCTTGGGTTTAGGGCGGTTCCAGGTTTAAGGTGTACCCTGCTGGGAATAGGGCATATCCTGCTGCCTCAGGCATGCCCGCTCCTGTAGTTCCCATTGAGTTCTCCCGGGATTCAGAGAGTATTTGGGATTTTCCCCCAGAACGTGGATTGCCTCAGAACGTGTTTGTAGAGGGCCGGTGTGAGATCGGGAATAAAGAATTGCTGTTTGAATCTACAAAGCTGTGAGTGGCTCGTGATTTTGTGCCCAGCCAGACTGTGGCAGGGATTACAGGTGTGAGCCACCGCGCCTGGCTTGAGACAGGGTCTTGGCTAAGATTTGCTTAGGGACTTGCTGAGTTGCCAAGGCTAGCCTCAAACTTGCAATCCTCCTGCCTCAGCCTTCCAAGACTCTAGGATTACAGGCCTGCAACACCATGTCCAGCAATGAGTCCCTTTTTTAAGTAGGAAAAATATGTATTTAATTAAAAAGATACTATAAAACAAATAATTTGTGAATAAGAAATTTCTTATTTCTTTATTCATATGCTGCTGAATCCTTTGTTCCAATAAGAAAAATAAAGAATACAGAATATTTACTTTGTATGGAGCTGAACAAAGAACCTATCAGCTGATTAGTGAAACTGAGGCAAAAACATCAAATATGATTGAATTTGTTATATTTTTCATCACAAGAGACAAATCTCTCTTCAATTTTCCTTATTTCCTATCCAGATACAAGGATTCTCACCAAACTATTTTAATAATGGAGTTCATCTTAACCAATATAAAATGTGAATGTCTATAGTCCTGTAGAGCTCAAGTTTGTAACATGTTTCATTTGTTAGCAGTCATAAAACATAGTGCAGGTGATGGTGAGAGGACACACATTTACCTGTTGTCAAAATGCTGTTTTGATCTTTCGTATTTTAAACCAAATCCTTTGTTTCATGAGCAACAAAAACTTCAATTAACATTTCCTGCCTCTATTATAGCTGCTTGTACCAAGTGTTGTAAATAAAAGTATTTTTGAAAGCCCACAAACTTAAAACATATATCATCTCATGCTTTTCTAATACCTTGTTCCTTTGGGTTCCTGAGATAGATCAAAGAGAATCTCTAAGCAGGATAAGTTTGGAGTTATATTGATACTTTTATTTTTCATGTGGATGACATTTTTTAATTTGTTTCAATTAATAATACCATTAATATTTATATTAACTGCATTTTATTTTAAACTCTCTGGCAAAAGTTTTGTAAATATTTGTTTAATTCTTATACCAACCTTGCAAGGTAGGCATTATCTTCATTTTAAAGATGAAGGAACTGAGTCTCAGAGTGGCCACTTGCCATAGATCATGTGATTAACCTCATAGCTGCTGCCTTGATACTAAATTTCAGCCTTGATAATAAACCCATAATTTAATTACCAATCATTAATTGAACTCTCAGCTTTCTGTGGCTTAAGATAACTTGGGCATTACTAGAGGCAAAGGTGGGAGTCACATTAAAAAAAAATTCTAAAAGCAGAAAATCACCCCCAAATATATCTTAAATTCCTTTATTAGCTTTTTTCTTTTTTAATCATATAACAATACTAAAGGACACGTGTGCCACAAGCATGAAAGATGAAAAAATCCTTATACAAACCAATTACCTGCCAGCTACAGACCTTTTCAGCAGCCACTGTCGGTCCTGTCTAACTTCACGTTCCTAATATACCATCTTGACATATTCTTCATTCATATTTTGAATCCCACAATAAAATGCAATCCTGGGCAACTCAGAGGAATTCTGAACTTCTACACATTTACCTTTCACACTAGTAGGAAAAAGTGGGAGAGGGGAATAGGATATATCTAATACCTCCCAAAGCATCATTCCTATAGAGCCAATGATGGCAATTATCAGATCCCCAGACCAAGTATGTCAAGAGGCCCAAGAAAACAGCCAGTCTTAGAGCTAAAGAATATCAGTGTTCAAAGGCAAACTATTCTTGGACACTGGCTCAGAATTAATGTGTTAATTATTAGAAAAAGAATCCAGTTCCTGATCTAATTAGGAATAACATGAAGAGAAAATTCAGGCAAAATATTCTTTATCTAAAATTTAAAAATAGAATAATTCAGGATCCTACTTCCTATCCTGGCTTTAGTCAAGACAATGATGTTTTATCACTAGATAACCCAGTTGGTGGAACATAAATGAGAACACAGAGTCACTAGAATATCCACTTTCTTGACCCAGTGCTTTCAAAACTATCCCATTTCTATTCTATTTCAATTCCTATTGGAGAGCAAAACCCCAGAGTGCATTCCTACCCTGAAAGGAAAGACTTATGAGTCTCTCTAGAATGATGATCTTGAAATAAAGAACTTTCTCTGATGATATTCCATACAACAGCCACTAGTCATATGTGGCTACTGAGCACTTTTCAAGGAGCTAGTTGACTAAGGAATTGGATTTTAAATTTCATTTAATCAACATAAGTGTAAGTAGCCATATATGACTAAAAGCTATGGTAATGGACACAGTGTTCTAGATACAAGTTCATTTTTAGAAAATAAAAATGCATTTGGTAAAAGTACATCTCTTCTTAAGACCTCCAAAAACAGCCAGGTGATGGCATTATTTGTTCAAAATGAACTTTTCTGGGTAAACTCTTAAGAACAATAATGCGCTGTCTACACTCAATAAGACAAGAGGAAATGAGGTGATTCAATGGCAATTCTAGCATCAGGTCTTTTGGCTCACTCCCAGGATTACTCTCCATTTCCATCTGAAGCCACTCCTACCTCACTTTACATTTTAAAAGTTCCTCCTCAGTCCTTGGTGGCCTCTCCCTGGACAGATTAGGTGGCCAGTGGATCTCAGTATTTCCCTCTAAACAGAGATGTTGACTTTTTCCAGGCATTTGGGAAACATACCAATAAACTTTAGAGCACAATTATCACCAAATACCTTCCTTGTAATGGTCCAGTGGAGGAGGGGGGACAGCATGAAACATCTGTGCAACTCAGGTAGAAGATGAATTTGAGACTGAAAATGAAGGGAGGAGGGCCATTTTCCCTGAACAGCTTTTCCATGTCCACTCATGAAGGAAACCCCCCACTGAAGGAGACTCAAGAGACTTTTCCATGTGAATTTTCCGATGCTGACTGAGATAGGCACTTCTGCTGAAGCATTTTTCACAGTCGGGACATTTGTAAGGTTTTTCTCCTATGTGGGTCCTTCGGTGCCTGATGAGGTTAAAGCTTTGACTGAAGCACTCTCCACAGTCGGGGCATTTATAAGGTTTCTCTCCTGTGTGAGTTCTCTGGTGGATCACCAGGGTGGAACTCTGACTGAAAGTCTTCCAGCACTCAGAACACCTGTAAGGCTTCTCCCCCGTGTGTGTTCTCTGATGTCTAATGAGGTGGGAGCTAAGGCCGAAACTCTTTCCACATTCACAGCATTTATAGGGCTTCTCTCCTGGCTGGACTCTGCAGTCCTCTACCACACTGCAGTCCTGATGCACACTTTCCTCATATTCAGAATTTCCACAGGACTTCTCTCCTGTGTGCGTTTTCTGGTGTGCTATAAGGTTGGAGCTTCGACTAAAATTCTTCCCACATTCTGCACAGGGATAGGGTTTTTCTCCCGTATGGATTCTCTGATGCTTAATTAGAGTAGAATTACAACCAAAGCCTTTTCCACATTCAGGACATTTGTAGGGCTTCTCACCTGTGTGTGTCCGTTGGTGGCGGATCAGACTGGAACTTTGACTGAAGCTCTTTCCACAGTTGGGGCACTTGTAGGGCTTTTCTCCAGTGTGAGTCCTCTGATGTTCTATTAGGACATAGCTGTGGCTGAAGCCTTTTCCACAGATGGGACACTCGTATGGCTTCTCACCTGTGTGTGATCTGTGGTGCTGAATGAGGTGAGAGCTGCTGCTGAAACTCTTCCCACACTCGGGACATTTGTAGGGCTTCTCCCCTGTGTGTGTCCTCTCATGGATAATAAGATGGGAGGTGTTGCTGAAGCTTTTCCCACACTCTCCACACTGGTACGGCTTCTCCCCAGTGTGTGTTCTCAGATGCTGGATCAGGTGAGAACTATTACAGAAGCATTTCTCACACTCAGAGCATTTATAAGGCTTTTCTCCGGAGTGGGTCCTCTGATGAGTACGCAAATGAGAACTATTACTGAAGCTTTTCCAACATTCCAAACATTTGTAGGGTTTCTCTCCCAAGGATGAATTCTGCTGTACAGAGACACTGTTATGTTGTTCTGGGTCCCATTCCTGGTGGTTGGGTTTTTCTGCTTTTCTTATACAATTTTCCCAACACTGTGACATGTCATCATTCTCATAGGAATCATAACACCACATCTCATCTTCTTGGGACCATACTAATGGTGTTTCTTTTGTATCCTCAATCTTAATAATCTCTGGTCCATGATGTTTAGGCCATTTTGAAACTCTATCTTTAAGACAGAGTTTCTCTGCCTGAGGAGCATTGTGTTCAGCAGTTCCCATAATATTCTTACTTTCATCTCCTGCAAAAATAAACAAATATTCTAAACATATTTCCTGATCTCTACTAGAAAATTCTGAATTGTAGTGAAACAGAGGAAAAAACAATGTAAAACCTCATCAAGTATTTTATATAAAAAAAGTGTTTTCAAGCTTTTATTCTATGTGTTCACCAGAAGCAGAAGAATTAACAGCACAAGTGAAGCAATTGAATCTGTTAGCAACTGTCAAGGAGAACCTCAATCTAAACATAACACATTAAACTTTATGCTAGAAGATGTGAAAGAAAAAAGGGAATCTAAGTAGGGGTGAAAGTGTACAGGATCCCATCTGACAACATCCAACCTGTCAACAGCTTAGTTAAAATAGGAGCAAATACAGAAATAACAATAACCACCTTTACTAAGAACAGGAGCTTTCCATGTGGTATCTCATTAATCCTAAAATATTTGTGAAATACAATTATCATTCATCACCTTTTCCTTAAAGATGAGAAAACTGAGGCCAAAATAATTAACACAATTTATAAGTGACAGAGCAGAGATCCAAGGTAAGTGTTGTCTCATTCTAACACCTTGTTCTGTCCACAGGATCTCTAGCATATCTTTTTTTTTTCTTTTTTAAAGAGAGAGAGAGAGAGGGAGGGAGGGAGGGAGGAGAGAGAATCTTTTTTTTTTAATATTTATTTTTTAGTTTTCGGTGGACACAACATCTTTGTTTGTATGTGGTGCTGAGGATCGAACCCGGGCCACATGCATGCCAGGCGAGCGCGCAACCACTTGAGCCACATCCCCAGCCCTCTCTAGCACATCTTGTAACAAACTGCCTAACGATTCAGACAATCTTCTCAATCCCTCACCTGAAAAGAGGACTTTCAAATTTTCCCTCTTGGTGAAACCTTTAGACTCTGCCACCAACAGTTTCTTTCCTTGCTCCATCACAATAATCACAGCCAGGTTAGGGAGCAGAAACCCTGTGGATGGAAACTGGGGTCACATTTGGAGGCACTTGTTCTAAGTTTATTCCTCCTTCCTTCCCAACCATTACAACATAGCAATTTAGGCACAGAATGTTCTGTTGAGACCATACTGAAGAAAATTGGCTGAGTTCAGAAATAAGAGTAAACCTGATTCACCTATTCTAAGAAAATAATTTTTAAATTATAATTTATACTATTTATTATTACCTTTGCATTAAAAATCTGAAGGTCAAGCTTCAAATATAGACATGAACACTAGTACTCGATGTCCACTCATAGAAATACCTTTTTTTTTGAGAGAGAGAATTTTTTAATATTTTTTTTAGTTTTCGGTGGACATAATATCTTTATTTTTATGTGGTGCTGAGGATCGAACCCAGTGCCCCACACATGCCAGGCAAGCATGCTACTGCTTGAGCCACACCCCCAATATTTGAAAAAACAAAATATTCTTGCAGAAAAGGCATCAATAGTAACTTATAAAGACTCCAAGAAATCCCTATGCTGGCATAAGAAGCAGCTAAAGAAGAGAAAGCAACTTGTTTAGTTTCAAAAGAATAACCAGGTGGTTGACAGAAGGAAGAAAGTCAGTTTCAATGGAAAGTTAAGATTTATAAAATCAGTAACACCAAACAGAAAAAAGCAGAGCTGAAATAATTGTAGCCAGTCACTTCTAAGTATAAAAGGGAGACAAAACAGGGACTTCTTCCAGACTTGCACTTAGTTTATTAACCTATCATAATCACGCTGTCCATTTCAGCCCACTCTTCATCTTCTGGAGCCAACTACACCTCCTGACCACTTTAAGGGATTAGAGAATGTGGTCTACCACAGAAGGCAGTTATCTATGGACTTGGATTCATTTCAGGATGTAAATAATACAAAAGAGCCTAAAATGAAGAATCGCCAAAGGCACACATATTAAAAACAAAGGAACAAAAAAACAGTATAATTTTTATCCAGTTGCTGCCTGTCATGTGACAGATAGTGAAATAAATAATCTGCATGGTTCTCTTATCATTCTCAAAATAGCCTGAGATGTATAAACAGCCCCAGATATTTTAATCTTTTTTTTTAAAAAAATCTTAAAGATGATTTCACAGATAATTTGAAAGGTATAAAGAAGCTTTCCCAAGGTACAACCAGGAAACAGTAGAGCAGGATTGGGAGGCCCACCTCCTGGAAGCCCACCTGATACTGCTATATTGCGAAGCAGAGCAGATACCGCGGAGGAGAGAGGGGAGCAGCACCGGGCTTAATCCCGAAATGCAAATACTCCTCCAAGGGTGCCACCACTGTCTACGTCCACAAAATTGATGGACGTTCCCAAACACACTGGGCATCTAGGGCCGGTTATATAAGGGGAAGTGACCTAAATCACAGACATTCCCAGTGTTTCAGTAGGAAGAAAAAATTCTATACCTGAAGGCAAAACGGGAGGCGGGGGGCTGTTAAAACGGGTATTTCTATCCAGGAATTTAGCAAGGACTCAAGGGTTGGGGGGGCCGATCCCTGTCCCACCGTTTCCCCTGCCATACTATTGGCTTTGGAGCTAAGGGGGCAAATTCAGGTCAATGACACAACAGGATGTCCTTAAGAGGTCACGCCACTGAGAATGGCCGCTGTCACTGGGACAGCGCAGACAGGTGAGGGGTGGAGCGCAGCTCTGGACCGACAGCTCAGGGGAAACGCGCTGGGCTCGGGACGCCGCGCCCGCCCGCGCGACCCCCGGACGCCGGCGCCGCAGCTCCGCCCTCCCGCCCGCAGCCCTCGGCTCCCGGACCGGAGGACTCACGGTTCCGGGCTGCGCTCCCGGCGCGCCGCCCCCCAGCGACCCCCAGGGGTCCCGGAGGAAGAGCCCTGTCCCGGCCGACCCCGCCCCGGCGGACCCAGTCGCCCGGGGTCCCAAACGCTCCGACCGAGGCCGGGACAGGAAGTGGCCCCGACCTCCCCGGCGGGCTGTGCGGGGGGGGGGGGGGGGGCCCTCTAGGATGCAGCCAGGGCCAACGCTCGTTGATCTTAACCCTTAGAGTCCCGGGCCAGGAGCGCGCCGGGGATTTCCTGTGCTGTGATTGGCCAGCTGTGACCGCGTTCCTCGGCGCCTCGCGATGGGGGCCTGATGGGCGCTTGTGCTTTCCTTGCCATCCGGGTGTCATCAGATTGATCTTTAGCATCTTTACCATTATCCCAGCATAATCAAAATCAATATAGTATTCAAGATCCTCTTGCTTTGGTTCTCATCGCTCTGAGTATGGATACACGTTGACCTTTCGTGAAACAGTTGGAGAGCCGAGCACCGTTTACAAGTCGCCCTTATTAATAACGCTTGGAGAAGCAGGTACTTCTCTTTCATTTTCCCCCCATGCCACACACACCAAGCCATTCACCTCTGCACCCCTGCACTCTCTTCCCATTGCAACAGTCACTCCGTAGTATTTAAAATAAGTCCTTTGCAGGGACTTTTCATTCTTTCTTGTAAACTCTGAGTGCCCTGTCCCATCCTAAGGCAGCCCCTCAACTTCTGTGTGACCACGTCTCCACTCTCCCTAACCTTCCTTCTGCAACAGAAACAGCGATTCACAAACACCGCCAATGATCTTCCTGTTGTCAGTGCAACTGTATTTTTCAGTTCTCACGTACTTTTTCAGTAGTTTTGACCCTGTTGAGGACTCCTTGTAGAAACGCTGTCCTGAGGTAATACCACATTTTCCTCCAACATATCACGTTGGTCCTGCTTCTCTTTGATAAATCTGTTTTCACTAACCAACGGGGGGTTCCTCAAGGTCATTCGACTCATCTCTGCTCACTGTTTTCTAGCTGGGCAATCTCATCTACTCCCACATTTTTAAATACCACCTACACAGAATTAAAAAAAAAAAAAAAAAAAAAAAAAGGCATCTCCAGTTCAGGATACATGTCTGAACTCCTCATTCTTAAAACCAATGGTCTACTTGATTTTTCATATTGGGGGTGTCAGTAATACCTCAAAATCAAAATGATAATTCTTCTTTCACTGTTCTCCCCCATATACATACATAAACAGGAAATAAAGTAAAATGTACTACTTCCTCTTCCAATATTCTCTCAACCTCCTACCTCCTATATACGGGGCCATAAGGGAGCCTCATCTATTGTGTACTTCATAATTCTCAAAGCCAGATGTGTCTCCCAACCACAAGGGTCCCCCTAATTCTGGTAACCATCACCCCTCTGCTAGAGGATTTCCATAGTTTCCTAACAATCCTGTGTACACGCACACATTCACCCCCTGTCATTCAGTCTCTTCATTCAATCCAGAGTGACATTTTCAAAAGATAAATCCATCCCCTTCCTTTACCTAAACAAAGCCTGCTCATTCTTCAGATCGCAACCCACACGTCACTGTCACTTCCCACGACAGTTTTTCATGCCCTTCCTGTCAGTTACCTGCTCTTGCTTTTCTGGCACCATGATCCTTTTCATCACAGGTCACTTCATGACTGAAATTTATGTCTGTGTGATGGATTCATTACTTCCTCTCCCCACCCAGGAAGCAAGCTCCCTGAAGGCAGCACCTACCAGTGATTTTGCTTACAACTCCATCTGAGCCAGGCACAGTGTCTGGTGCCTTCATAATCCATGAAACACTGATTTGTTGAAAGCATGCTATGCTCCTATTGTTGTGTGATCTTAGGCACTGAGGGTACAGCCGGGCTCAATACAGAGTGAGGAGGCTGCTGTCAGTGAGGAACTACAAAAAATAAACAAAGGAATGTATGCTAAGAGGTGATGTGAGGCAGAAAAAGAAGTAAAGCATGTTAAAGAAACAGTCATCATAGGATTCCAGGGATGGTATACTGCGTTGACTGAGATGGTCAGGGAAGTCCTCTGGTCAGGGAAGTCCTCTCAGGTGAGGAGAAATATCCTCTTATCTGAGAGGAACTATGAAGGAAGGAAATGGAAGCATGCACCACCCAGTTATTTAAGGGGGGAACAATAAGGACAAAGGAACAGTAAAGAAAAAGACCTTGAGATAGAGACACATAAGGTGCAAAGCAGTGAGATGCACATTAGCAGGAGGTGATGTCAGAGAAGTATCAAGAGGCCCTGCAGGATAGACAAGAGATGTGGCCTTCAGATTCCCATTCCAGGAAGGACTTGTCCAACCTCGGGGAGTGTGATGAGCAGGGGAGTGTGATGAGCATCGAGCTTGCATCTGCCAGCCCATAAGCATTGCTGCAGCTGTGAAGACCCCTCCCAAGCTCACACCCTCTCCGGGAAGCTCACACCCAGTGACTGTTGAAGATCCAAGGCAAGATAACTCTTAAACCATTCCAGCTCCTGAGTTCTCAGTGGGCCGGCAGAGGATGCTGGTGCCAGGCCTCAGCTGCAGGTCAGCTCCCGCCTCAAAATGGATTCCTTCTCCTCTCTCACACAGACATTGATCCCAAGGGCACTCTGCAGTAAACTTCCTGGACAGCAAACAGTCTTCAGAATCTGCTTTCTAAACAAACAAACAACCCCCAAATACACAATCATACCACAGAACATTCCCTCCCATTCTGGCCTCAGCTATTCAACTCCTCCCTCCATGGCAACCATAGCTGTCTGTTTGTGTCATTTATAAATAAATATACGTGAGCAAATACATACCTACTGGCAAACACACAGATGCACACACACATACACACGTACACACATACGCACAGGTAATAATCGAAAATAGATGTTTGTTTCCTTTGCTGGGCGTGTAGTAAACTGCTCACTTGTTCTAAATTTCTCTTCCACTTAACACCCCATCATAGAGAGTTTTCCATTCCAGACACTCCTCTCAGAGCTGCCTTATTTTTTTCACAATTACATAGTATTCCATTATTTGTCTGTGGGCCCTTCTGTTGCAGTTGCTTCCAAACCTTTGCTAATACACATATAATGCTGCAATGAGTAACTTCACCTTTGTTTTTCAAAGCTCAATGGAAATTGCGAAATGGTTTGCTCAATATTCAGAGTGCTGGGGTGCCGGAGTCCAGCCTTCTCCACATACTGTGTGGCCATCCTCCCACTGGGAATCCTGTCTGAGGATTTTGACTTTGCCTCCCTGCTGAGGAGAATTGGTGTTGTGGACTGAATCATTTCTACGCATATTTGAAGCCCTAACAACTAATGTGACTACATTTGGAGAGGGGAGCCTTTAGAGAACTTATTACCCTTATTATCTCATTTAATTAAAGTTAAATGAGGTAATAAGGGTAGGGCCCTAACCTGATAGAAGTAGTGTCCATATAAGAAGAGGAAAAGACCCAGAGATGGATCTCTCTCTCTCTCTCTCTCTCTCTCTCTCTCACACACACACACACACACACACACACACAGGAAAGCCTCCATGAGGATACAGCAAACAGATGGCCCTCTCAAGCCCACCACTAAGGGTACCTTGGTCTGGATTTCTAGACTCCAAAACTGTGAAAAAACAAATCTCTGCCATTCAAGCCACCAGTCCATGCTGTACAGCCACACAAGCAGACTTAAACCATTAAAGAAGCTAAAAATCACATTCCCTAGACTTCTTTGCTGCTGCAATGGCAGGATCTATTGTAGCAGCTTTATGAGACACTCCTGGAAGCTTAGCCCATATGTGTGTCTTCACCCCTTCCAATGATTCCAAAAGCCATTTAATGCTGTCCAAAAGCCATTTAATGCCAGTCATGAATTTTTCAGTCCTCATGTCAGCTCAGGCGAACTCTGTTCTCTCCAATGGAACCTAATCAGCACAAAAGCTATAAGAGGTTCAGGAGTGAAGTTGCGACTGGGCTACACGGACCAACTCTGTAGGAGAAATTATCTTGAATGGTGGAGTCCTTTGCCAGCCTCAGACAGGATTCCCAGTGGGAGGATGGCCACACAGTACGTGGAGAAGGCTGGACCCAGCACCCCAGTTGCAGTACAGTACTGAAGAGTGCTGATTGCCTTCCAGTGGACTAGTCTACCTATGGGCAACCTGTTATTGGAAAATTAAAGGAGGAATCTTTGTTATACAGTGGCATAGATTTGGCAACACTGTTACCTTTGGAAAATGAAAAATGTATCTAATGGACTCAATTGTCTTGGGTAGGGTGAGCAAACCCCTTCTGCAAAGGGCCATAGAAAAACAACTCTACAGTCAAGTGTGGGTCACATTGTCTCTGTTGCAACCACTTGGCTCTGCCATGTGCAAGACTGGCAGACAGGCATGAATTTACAAACAGGCATTGATTACAAAAACATGCTACCTGCTCACCAGCTGACCTCTGGTATAGCTGAGGAGATTCCAAGGTGGAATGTCAAAAGTGCCACCTGACTCCTTCTCATTGTCTATGATAAAAAAGGCAAGAGTGTCGGGAGCCATTCTCACACGTGACTGGGTGACTCCCGGTTTGGGTCTGAGGTGCTTTGGCTGTGTCGGAGCTTTCCCGGCCCTCTCCTGATGAGAGAACCCATCCGTGTGGGGGTATGACTGACCACTGACCCCAGGGGCCCAATCACTGACCCTGACCTTGGAGTGCGGCCCCCCTTCAACCTTCATTGGATGGAATTTTCCCCTGAATTTCTTGCTCCCCAATAAAAGGCTACTCCCTGGCGTGCTCTCTCTCTCTCTCTCCTGCTAGCCCTGAGTAATCCTTGCTGCCCTGCCGGGCGGTTAGAGTTGGGAACCAGAGAGGGGAGCCGTCTCGGACCTGGTCATAGAAAAAGGTAACTGAGTCTGTGTGTTTATTTCGATCTCTGCTAGCTAACTTTTATGCCAAGAACCTCATTAATGAAACCATTGCGCTGGCCGCATGGTGGACAAGAGGAGAGAGCGCAGCTGAAGAACCAACCCTTGAGCATTCAGGAACTAGGACATGCTGGGTCAGGAAACTATTTTTTTCTACCTCCCACCTTCTTCAGATGACAAACAATGCAAAAATTAAGAAATAGCATCTAAGAAAAGATCAAATATCAGGTACTGTTAGGATAATGGCTTTAATAAGTGTTGGTAAACTACCAAAGCCCTTTACAGGTCTTCGGGGCAGGCCTTGGAGAATTTCTCTGTTAAACAGGACACCAAAGAGTCCATGTGAGGAAACTGGTACAAAAGGTTCATCTTATGAGATTTGTGGGTACAGTTTTGGTCTCAGAGTGGATTACATAACTATACACCAAAAGCTTCAAGATTTCTGAAAGTATTATGTCAGCTGGGGTTGTAGGCCCAGACAATAAAAAAATAAAAGGTCTTTAGAATCCCACAACTTCACTAAGATAAAGCAAGCTAAAAAATCTACTCAGTCACAAATTGGCAAGTGAACAGGCATTTGTAACTATTTAAAGTAGATGTGGAAATCCTCAGCACTGTGGAACATCAGAATAGGAACCCCTCTTAGATTTGTATTGGGGAACTGATCTGGAGTTGGAAGGAGAAAGGTAGGATAGTATTTGGTTAGTGGCCTTCCACGGCCCAGACACCATCGTATATGGTCTCTCTTAGTTAATGGTTTCTGCCATGAAAGCAAAAAAGACACTAATCAACAAGATGATATCCAGGGGCTGGGGATGTGGCTCAAGCGGTACCGTGCTCACCTGGCATGCATGCGGCCCAGGTTTGATCCTCAGCACCACATACAAACAAAGACGTTGTGTCCGCCGAAAACTAAAAAATAAATATTAAAAAATTCTCTCTCTCTCTCTCTTTAAAAAAAAAAAAATGATATCCAAAGACCTTTCTGCTCTCTCTCGTTTCTGACCTCCATGTTCCTGTCCCTGAGTGCAAACAGTTTGTGGTTCTCAGAATGCAGCTTGTTCTTTCATGCCTCTGTACCTTATGCTCTGCCACCATGTCATTGTCCCTGTCACCTCCACCCAAGCCCCTCTCCCCTGCCTTCCATTGTCCACATTGAAAACACCCACTCCTCCTCATCTCAGCTTAAACATCGTCTCCCCACTTAGCCTGCCTTGACTTCCAGAAAGATTTCAACCCATTTCTTCCCCAGCCTGCATCCTGTTTATCATTTGGTATTCTACATGCTCATAGGTTCTGAGCCAATGGAGAAACCTGTTGAGAAACCAGTTGAGAAACAATTGAGAAACCAACTAAGAATGCCTGACTCAGGTATCAGGTAGCAATCGACATTACCTGCTCTGTCAAAGTTAATGCCAGATTGAAGTGATGGCCTTGGGTCCAAAGATTCAAACTCCACCTGTGTATTTGACTTGCTCTCATTTTCATGGGAGAAAAATATTCCCAAGAAATTTTGTTGACCACATGCACAAGAAGTGGAGAGCAAGAGAGGAATGCTCCACGAGCTGGAAGATCATAGAGCACTCAGGAGGGCTGAATCCCAGTCAGGGTCAGTCTTTCCCGCTCCATCTCCTTCATTGAAGAGGCTGTTCTTCCTGACCCATAAGTTGGAATGAAAGGCAAAAAAGTATTGATAGCAGTTCTTTAATGGGGCTGCAGGGATGTGGGAAACAGGAAAGGCTCTCTTCTGCATCTGTAATCTTGAGGTGGCTTCCATTCAATTCCTTTGACTGAATTCATAGTGAGTAAATGAGTGATCTCACTCCTTTGGAGTACAAACTTCTCCCCCACTCATTCCAGAGTTTCTTCTTAAAAAGCACTGAATGAACTGCTTTGGATCTGATTACCACATGTTTCATTTGCAACATTAAAAATTGCATATAAAGTTGAAACTATGAAAAAAAGGCTGGCAGAAATTCAGCTTTCTAAGGAGCCTCTGCTCCATACAAGCAGATGGCAGCTGTGTGCCTGGCTCACCTTGCTTCTGTGATTGCAAGAGCATCAACATTCTGCAGCAATTCCATCCTTTCCTGACTATAAATTTCCCAGGAATTCACTAGTTTAGCACATTTATTCTCTAAAACGAGCCTCACACATGCCTTTTCTCCCTCTGATCAACACTGTGAATGCAACATTGGCTAATACTACACATTGGGGAGAAGAGACAGGACATGCTTTATTGGGAAAGAG
Source organism: Callospermophilus lateralis (assembly GCF_048772815.1). Lineage (NCBI taxonomy): Eukaryota > Metazoa > Chordata > Mammalia > Rodentia > Sciuridae > Callospermophilus > Callospermophilus lateralis. Next base: position 76,633,961 of record NC_135320.1, on the reverse strand, counting down.
TCACGTGAAGAGAAAAATTGCTGCCCAACATGGTAAGTGTTGTAACAGAATTTTCTATAAAATTACTTTGATCTCCCAGGTGCAGACTCACTGCTTCAGAAAGCTGAAGACTCACTGCTGAAGAGCGGTTGGCTTTTGAAGGATGAATAGGAGTTTGCTCCTTTGATGGGTAAGAAGAAAAGGGATCAGGCAAAGGGATCAGAACTTGCATAGGCACACAGTCCTGTAAAGGTCAATTGTTTTGATAATGGTCACAACTCAAGGGTTGAAGGAAACATGATGTACAATCATGGGACAAGGAAACGCAGGCACAAGTGGGTGAGTAGACTGGAAGAGGCCAAATTTTAATGGGTCCCAGAGGCTACTGAATTGAAATCTGCAGGCAAAAGGAACTCAATTTGACACAGTTGGTGTTTTTACCTGTGACTGGGGTAAAGGAGAAACTCATCAGGAGGCTTACAGTAATCCAGGTAAGTGGTGATGAGATGAAGGGCTAATGGCAGAGGAGCTGTTGAGGACAGATTGCAAGAACATTCTGGAGAACTCACAGGATTTGGGGGACTGGTTCTTTGTGAGAAGGCAGGAAAAGGAGGGAGTCTGTGATCACTCTTGAGGTATCTACCTTGGAAAAACGGCTGAGAGGTGAGTATAATTGCCAAGATTAAAGATCAGAAGATGATGAAATGAAAAACCATAGGAAATTTAATGCACTTTTTTGATTCTGGGAGTGATGTAGGTTTTTAATGTAGAACTATGAATGGGGAAATACGGACGGGCACACCCACCGCATGTCTCTGACTAACAGATCCCACTGGATCGCTTCCTGGATTTTCGTTATCTAAAAGTTGCAGGATGCTCGGGATTTCTATGTAGGGCAAGGAAATGTTAAAACATTAGTTAATTCAGAATAGAAGAACAGAGACAAACCCATATAAACACAGTTACCTCATACTAGACAAAGGTGCCATAACACACATTGGAGAAAAGATAGCCTCTTCAACATGTGGTGCTGGGAAGAATGGAAATCCATATGTAGTAAAATGAAATTGAGCCCATATCTCTCACCCTGCACAAAACTCAACTCAAATGGATCAAGGACCTAGACATTAGACCAGAGATCCTGCACCAACTCTCCATCATGTCAACTAAGTAACTGACTTCCTTAACAAGACTCCTAAAGGTCAAGAAGTAAAATCAATAATCAATAAATGGGATGGAATCAAACTGAAAGCTTCTTCTAAAAGGAGCCAATACTTTTTTACAAAAAAAAAAAAAAAAGTAAAAAACGAATCAGTTAATGATGATGGTTGCACAATTCTGGGAATATCCTGAAAACCACTTTGTACACTAAGAATAAATTGGTAAATTTGATGGTGAATGAATTCTATCACAATAAAGCTATTATACAATTTACAGAATTTACAAATATCTCAATATATTTATGTGGAGGAAAAGATACATTTACATCCTCAAACTTCATATGGCAGTTTTAACAAAATACAGACAGGATATAATGCATTATATTTTTTTCCTATGTGAAATAATGAGAAATAGGACTCCATTTAGTAGTATTTCCATAAGAATCTCAGATTAATAGAAACAAATTACCTGATTTAGGTGGGAGAAACCTGAATAGGGATATGAGCATCAACCTAGAGTTAATGGTTTCTGCCATGAAAGCAAATTGAGTTACATTCCTAAAAAAAGAAACCTCAAAGTCTTGAGTTTCGTTCTAAATACAATGGATAAAACAAAAGTATTGTGGCAAAAATATTATAGATTGTGAATTCTCAAAAGGGATGATACTGTCTGTCCTCTGTGATAAATGATGAGAACAAAAGTGGTCCTTAAAATGAAGAGGTGAAAATATATTTTCTTTCTGTTTTTTTATTGGTTCTTTTTAGTTACTTTTGACAGTAGAATCCATTTTGATATAATTATACAAGCATGGAATTGTCTCATTCTAGTTAGGACCCCATTCTTGTGGATGTACATGCTGGTGGGATTCACTGGGATATTTTCACATATGTACATAGGAAAATTATGTCAGATTCATTCCATTGTCTTCCCTTTATAATGGGGGGAGAAAGAATAGAAGTTCAATAGATTATAACAATGGGAAGTGGAGAGAGGTAGGGGGCAGAGGAAAGGAAAATATATTGCTTTATGCATAAAGCAAAGAAATGTATTGGGAACAAACACACAGTATAAATGTTAAATTTTCATAGGAAGGAGTGGCTAGGGGAAAAAGGTCTAAAAAGATGGAAGGAGGTGGCAATAATGAGCAGAAGACTGATGTTGAGAGCCACAGTTTAGTCGGAATGACGCCTGGCATTTTGCTAGAGGGAATGGTTGAAAGGTGACCCTGCTCTGGGATTAGGGGGGCTCAGGGATTGGGTGGATCCTGCTGGGATTAGGGCGGATCCTGCTGCCTCGGGCACCCGCTACTTTGGAGTTCCCTGAGTTCTAGCGGGGTTCTGAGAGTATTGGCGCTTGGAGCCCGGTGGAGGCAGTGTGTTCCCGGGAAGTGTGTGTAGAGTGCCGGTGAGAGTTCAGGAATAAAGAGTTGCTGTTTGGTTTGAACCTACAAGGCTTTGTGGCGGCTCGGTTATTTTGTGCTCAGCCAGACTGCGGCAGACTGAGAATTATGCTGTGGATGTTCTGAAAGCCTCTCTCTGTGCGAACACACAGGGTGTCCGTGTTGTGGGATGGCTCCTTGGAAAGGCCTGTTCCTGCTGATTGTGCAATCACTTGTAAACAATCGCATTGTCTGGTGATAGTAAAACAAGCTCTAAGCATTTTATATCCTGACATGAGCATTTCCACTACTTGTACAAACAGTCACTGATTTTAGACTTTTAGAAAATTATTTGGCGTACTGTAGTTTTTGGATTTAGAATGTTTTCCAAAGGTCCCTGTGTTAAAGGCTTAGTCCCCAGCTTGACACTTGGGAGGTGGTAGAAACTTGAAGAGGTGGGGCCTACTGGGAAGCCTGGTCACTGGGGTTTGCCCTTGAAGGGTATGGTGGGACCCCAGGCATCTTCTTTCTCTCTTTCACTTCCAGACACGAGGTTTTATTCGGCCATGTGCCCATCATGATATGCTGCCTGGCCACAGATCTAAAAGAAAAACTAACATGGGATGAAACCTCCAAAATTGTGATCCATAGCAAACCTTGTTTTTTTTTTTTTTTTTTTTTTTTTTTTTTATAAGTTGACTTATCTCAGGTATTTGTCACAGTGATGGGTAGCTGAATAACACATGGAGATTTGGGGTTGAAATGTAATGCATTACATTTTTTTCCTATATGAAATAATGAGAAATAGGACCCCAGTTAGTATTTCCTTAAGAATGTCAGATTAACAGAAACAAATTACCTGACTTAGGTGGGAGATGCCTGAATAGGGATATGAGCATCAACCTAGAGTTCATAGTTTCTGCCATGAAAGCAAATGATTATCTTAGAAAGGCAAAAAGATAGTAGAAATTCTAGAGTGGAAAATAGAATGTGTGGCCATGAAGAGGAGAAGATGGGATTCAGGTTCAAAGGACACCAGCTTGTGAGGATAAAGGACAGAGTCCATGAGAAAACTTTGGGAGAGAAAGAGGAATAGAAGACGCAGCTGAGGGTGGAGGCCCATGAGTCAAAGGAATGGTGTTACAAGGTAGAGACTGGTGACACAGCTGGGGTGGGGTTTGTGTGTCAAATGGACCCTTGTCTCAATCTTTTGCAAAACAAATTCTGGATAGGTCAATGACTGCAACATAGAATAAGTAACCTTCAAAAACAATGGGAGAGTGGGCTGGGGATATAGCTCAGCTGGTAGAGTGCTTGCCTCACATGCACAAGGCCCTGGGTTCAACACCACACACACACACACAAAAAAAAAAAAAAAAAAAAATTACTGGGAAAACCAGGCATGATGGCGCATACCTGAATCCCATCCACTCTGAGGCAGGAGGATTGCAAGTTCAAAGCAAACCTCAGCAACTTAGTGAGTCCCTAAGTAACTCAGTGAGACCCTGTCTCTAAATAAAATACTAAAAATGGGCTGGGGATGTGGCTCAGTAGTTGAGTGCCCCTGGGTTCAATTCCCAATATCAAAAAATAAAAAATTAAAAAAATTAAACTGGGAGAAAGGGAAAGTTTAAGAACAATCTTAAAGTGGGCAGGCCCTTTATAAAGAGAAAAAACCCACTGCAAACAAAGTTGTTTTTCAGCATGGAAAAAATAACCACATCGTAAAAATCAAAGAGTGAATCAGTAAACTGGTTGGCAAACAAATCACAGACAAGGGGCTACTTTACTTACTGTAGGGAGGATGCCTAGAACTCTCTGGGGAGAGCAATCTAACAGACAAAAGACAAGAAGAGGGTTCACAGAGAAAGAAATGTAAATAGGTCTTAAGTTGCGATACCATTTTCAACCCTCAGAGAAACAAAGGTTAAAAAATACAAACAATGCCATCTTGGCCAGGTTGTGGGGGAAAGACACGCCATATTGCTGGGTGGGAGGGTGAGGAGACCTCTCTCTTCTATCAAAATGACAACTCTGTTTATTTTTTATCCTAACAATTTGACTACCATGGAAGACTCTTGAGACATGGGAGAGTTCTGTCTATAACTGGAAAGGTCTCAGGACATTACTGAGGGGAAGAAAGGAATGTGCCACCTAGATGCATGGATAGCATTATATCATGGCAGGAAAGTGAGACAAATACAGAATCTACATTCTTTCTTGGGCATGAAAAAGCCCTAGGAAGATATTAAGACGTGAGTAACTGTGTTACATGTTTGCGGCAGGAGATGAAGATTGTAGGTGGGCAGGAGAGGGGTTTTCTCATCGACTCTCCTTCTCTTGACTGTGTCAGCAGTACCTCTCTTAGGTCCAGGTAAAGGACGTGAGATTTAGAGGTCGTCATGTGGCTGCTCCTCTTCCCGGATTAAAGTATCTACAGGGCCAAGGAAACACACCAGGGTGTTGGCTCCGGGGCTACAGCAGGCCCAGAAGATCCACAGCAATCTAGATGACTCTGGATGGACTTTCCTTAGTCCTTATCAAATGCTCAAAATTCTGCACTGTGTCAGCAGGTGGCTCCAGAGGCTGCTGTTTGGTGAGACTGCAGCAAAGTGAAGTTATGCCGCAGAGCCCGCCAGCCCTGTGTAATCCCCAGGAATCTTTCTGCAAGCATTTTTTGAAAGCAATATTTGTACCGATTAGATTTAACCCAAAAAACTGGGGTGTAATATAGGATTATGTGTATGGATACTCTCTAATTTGAATCCATCTGTAATACATTATGAGAGAGAGAGAGAAAGAAAGATAGAAAATTTTTTTTCTAGGTGGGAAAGAAAGAAGAGAATTTTTTTTCCCCTAGGTGTCAAATACCACACTCCACAACATAAAGGCTCACTCTTCCTACTTGGCCACCTATTTTCTCCAAAGTTAGTTGTCTTCAAAAGCACTCATCCAGACACTCACATATCTGGAAGCCAAACTTCCTCCAGAAGTCAAAAGATTGAGATTAGATAGTTCTTATTTCTAGGTATATAGGAGAATTCCAATTCTTGGGGCTAGTACTAGATCTTGGAGCCACAAGCTGGTCTCAAGTTATGCAGAACCCAAAGAAGAGAAAAGGCCAGTTGGAAAGTTAAGCTCTCTTTACAAGTTAGGAGGGATGCCCTAAGATGGGGCCCCTGGTTCATTTCTAAACATACCAAATGCTGGGAAGCAGGGTAGGTCCTGGTCAAAACTATGAAAACAGCAATATTCTCTAGGATTATCTTTCCAAGTTTTCTTCTGATGACACTCCCCTACCTTTAACTCTACACCTGCCCTCTAATTTGGTACTACCAGGAGTCACCTCATTTTGCCCCTGTATTTTGTCATTGAGGGATTTTTTTTTCCTTTTTCTTTCCCTCCCTCCTCCCTTCCTCTCTTTCTTCCTTCCTTCTTCCTCCCTTCCTCCCAGGGATCAAAACCAGAGCCTTGTGCATGATAAATGATAAACACACACCCTACCACTGAGCTATGCCCCCAGCTCCTATCTTTTTTTTTTTTTTTTGGTACTGGGGATTGAACTTAGGGGCACTTGACCACTGAGCCACATCCCCAGCCCTATTTTGTATTTCTATTTAGAGACAGGATCTCACTGAGTTGCTTAGCGCCTGCCCAGCCCCTAGATTTTGTTTCTTAACTTATTCCTGTAGGTAATGATGTTCTCAAGTGTCAGGTTAAACAGTCTCTGAGGAATTACAGTCTATCCTCTGAAACCACAGGTTTCATGTCTACAGACTCAACCAACTGCCAACAAAAATACTTTTTAAAATTATTCTGGACCCAGACTGTACAGACAATTTTTCTTGTTCTTATTCTCTGAATATTAGAGTGTAACGAGTATTTACATGCATGTACATTGTGCTAGGCTTTGTAAGTTCCAGGGATGGCTTAGAGTATGTGGGAGGATGTGCCATAGGTGATATGCAAATCCTACATCATTGTACATAAGGGATTTGAGCATCTGTAAGTTTTGGTATCTGTAGGGAGTCCTGGCACTAATTCCCATAGATGCTAGGGAACGAAATGTATAGATCTGGAGTTGGAAGGAGAAAGGTAGCATAGTATTTGGTTAGTGGCCTTCCAGGGCCCAGACACCTTCGTATATGGTCTCTCTTATCTCACAATCATTCTATATGAGGTAGGATTAGTGTTCTAATTTTTCACAGTTTTTAAGCAATGAACAGGAAGACCTTAGGAGGTAGAGGGCGTGAAGACTCTCAAAAACTGTCCCTGCCGAGTGGCAGCCCTGCAGATCTTAGTTCACAGACCTGTTCCTTCTCCTGGGCTTTTCACTAGAGCAGATACGGGTTCCAGGCAACAGGCTGACCAAGGCCATCTGTGCGCCATCTCTGACATCCTTTCCCCCTTGCCCCACAACCAGCAAATCCCACTGCCCCACCTCCTACAGCATCCTCCACCATGTCCACTGCTCGACACCACACTGACACCGTCCTCACTACTCGTTCACCACCGTTGCTCACCCACGCGTCTCCTGGCGCCCGGGTTGGATCAGGAGATGGGGCAGGTTGGTGGGGGTGTGGAGGAAGTGAAGAGCTGCAGAAATTTCCTTGTTCTAATTGTCCTTCCACAATACTAAATTAAACATTGGCACATATGGAAAAGTCACGTGTGCCTGGCGATGTGATTTCTGATGTTGCGCAGTTAGTGTTGATGTGGGAACTGCACGCAGCCACTTCCTGGGTAATGTGTTTAATGTCATAACTGCAGCTCTGCTGGAGGGTCATTCTTTGTCTTCTCTCTGGAATGTATCTTAATTCCCCTGAGACTCTTCCTTCCTCTGAATTCCTCATCAAATCATTTTACTTTAGATTTCAGAGTAGAATGTTATTGATTTTCATGATATTCATCTGTCCAAAAAAATATTCACTCTAGGGAGGCAAGCCATAAATAATAACCTTAGGTCTATCTCCTGTGCTTACAGCACATTGCTTTAGGGCTAGCAAGCTCTAAAGAGGGATGATATTCTCAAGCTTTATCTAATGATATGTTATGAGCTGGGTTTCCAAGAGTCGATTTAAAAAGCACTTTTCTTGGGGAACTATCTCACCTGTCATCAGGAAAAAAGCCAAAATTGGCAAGTGAACAGACATTTGTAACTATTTAAAGTAGATGCGGAAATCCTCAGCACTGTGGAACATCAGAATAGGAACCCCTCTTAGATTTGTATTGGGGAACTGAGGGGGAGGTTGATTACCCTTGGTTGGTGCTGCCAGTAGGGGGAAGGCTTATGAGCTAAATTATGAATCCTCCAAGTTCAAACACTGAAATCCTTCCCCTCACAGGGACTCTAATTGGAGATAGTCTGTTAAAGAGATAATTTAAGATCATCTGCATGAACCTTAATTCAATAAGACCCTTGTCTTTATAAGAAGAGGAAATTGGATCGCCAAAAAAAAAAAAAAAAAAATAGTCCTCAGGGATGTATGCCCGCAGAGGAAAGACTATGTGAGGAGAGTCAGAAGGCAGCAAGGCCAAGAAGCTGCCTCAGGAGAAACCAACCCTCCCACACCTTGATCTTGGACTTCAGCCTCCACAACTGTGAGGAATGAATTTCTGTTGTTTAGGTCACCCAGTGTGCGGTGTTTTGTAACTGCAGCCTTGGCAAACTAAGACAGCAAGGATCAGGATGCAAACACTTCCCCCCAAACACACCTCCAGCAGGCAGGGCAGCCCCGAACAATGGTCCTGCCCAGATGCAAATGGGGTTCCCTTGAGAAAGTCTGGTCTGGTCCCAACTCTTCATGTGTGGATGATTCCATGCCACTTGTCGCTGAGGGAAGGACGCTATTCCTTCAACCTTTGTCCTGTCAGCAGTTAGCACAAAGTCTGGAGCTCAGGAACAGTGAGGGTGTGATGTTTCTGAAGTTCTTCGGCTTGTGCATTTCATCTTTTGTCTCATTTCTCCCGAGCCCTACATCTATTTGAGGGGACACCATGCATGACTGGTTACCCAGGGACTGCAGAGAGACAGAGGTGTGTGTGTGTGGCGGGGGGCGGGGGGTTATCATTAGCTTCTGCTATTCAAAACAGGACTTTACTTTAAGATATTCTTTGCCAAACTATTACCTTTAGAAAAGATTGTCTAAAAGACCTCAAGGGCCCTGGTTTGGAGCTTAGTAAAATGGTTCCTCCAAAGCGAGTTCCAGAAAGATGACTTGACAGGTGAGGGGTGCAGAAGTCCTTTGATAAAGGTGAAGAGCTTTAGATTCTTGATGTAACCCTAGGAGTAAGAAGCTAAAGACTACTCCTCCCTTCCCATCTGTTTAAAAATCACACCCTAGGCGCCCATGAGAATCTGACAGCTCCTTTTATACTGGTTTGTTTCTTTGTTTATTTATTTACTCCTGGTGCTGGGAATTGAACCCAGGGCCTTGTGCATGTGAGGCAAGCACTCTACCAACTGAGGTATAGCCCCAGCCCCTACTGTCTTCCTTTTTGACTAGAATGTCAACTGCACGAGTCCATTCTTTGTTCACTCCTGCTGTATTCTCAGCATCTAAAACAGTACTTGGTAGCTCAATAAGTACATATTGAATGAATACCCTTCCACATCTGAAGAAGATCTGAGAAGCGATCATCATTTAATTTGAGAGGATGCTTTAGAGGTGTTGGAAGCTGCTCTCTGGTTTTCCTCTCTCTACAGGGGAAATCCTAGGCACTGGCTTCACAAAGTCGCCTCCTGAAAGATCCAAGGATAGGTGTGTTGCTCGCTGTCCTGCATGGGGTGCCTGCTCCCTGTGATTTCCTTTACAGAGTTTTTGGTGTGATAAATGACATCCACAATGGCATTGGGCCACTAATTGTTCAGAAAGTGGACTAGGATAGAGCGTGTGCCTGGGCGCTTGCCTAATCCTGGCACACTAACTGGAGAATGTTTTCCAGAACCAGTGACCCCTTCTCATAAATAATAGGACCTCATGGGTGCTGGGTCCTGGTGGGCTACCCAGAGTGGCATGTCATGTCACTGAGGGAAACTGTGCTTCTTTCTTGTCATCTCTGCAGGAAGTGCGTAGAGGAGAAATAGCGAAGAAATCCCATCAGAATCCTGTGCATTAGGATCACTGAATGTTGGCAATTAGTGTTGGGGTTCCCCCCCCACACACACACACCAAGTGTCCTAGGAAACATCAAGCCCAGTGACCAAGACTGCGCATCTTCACAGAGGATTGGACCATCACGTTTGTTGTTTATTAGTGACCAGAAAGGCAAGCTATGTTCCTTTGGGATAAATTACAGGGTGACTCTTTACTAGGGTGGGAAAAGGAAGAAGGAAGGGGAAATCCACAAAGGGACTGGCAATTTATAATGTGACATCTGCAAGATGCAAAGTTCACATGCAGGACAAGTCACTTGCTACCTGGGAGTGACCTATTCTAAAGTGGATTCCCCTTCACCTGAATAAAGGGGAAATCCTAGGTTACCAACAGGATGCAATAACAGGATGCAACATAGATGCAATGCCCATCTATGTTGGCATCATAAAAATAACTTTCCTGTGTTAAGTGGTACAAAGCAGGTCAAGAGCTTTCATGTACTACTGAGTCTCATCACCAGCCTGGGAATGGGACCAGAGGAATATATCCATTTTAGACAGGAAAACTGAGATTCTGAGAGGGATAGAGAGTTGCCCAAGCCTGTGGGGCCAGAGATGGAGTAGGTTTTTGGTTTTGTTTGTTTTTGGTCCTGGGGATTGAACCTAAGGGCACTTAACCACTGAGCCACATCCTCAGCCCTTTTTTTTATATATATTTTAGAGACAATTTCTCGCTAAGCTGCTCAGAGCCTTGCTAAATTGCTGAGGTTTTGAACCCTCAACCCTCTCTTTCCTCAGCCTCCTGAGCCTCTGGGATTACAGGTGTGCACCACAATACCCAGTTGGACTGGGTTCTAGGTTGTACCTGGATGTGGCACTTCCCACAGGGTTATGAGTAGAGCTGTTGTGTGATGTGTCTCCCAAACTGGACCCTTTGGAGAATAAGAGGCACTGTGAGGAATGAGACACTCACTGGAAGCCAGGGTTGTCTCCTGCATGCGTAGGTACGACTGCTCTACCTCAGGGCAGGAGCAGAGAGGCCGGGTGCCCTGCCTGCCTCCTTCCCACCTGCTCCAGTGGGGAGAACGCTGCCAGGGCTCGAAGGCAGACATCTCTTTCCTACTACCAGGAGACGTACATCTTCATCTCTTTCTGCAAGTCAGAACTTTTCAGTTCTGAGAGAAGCAGTTAAAAAGACAAACTTGGTGTTGTGTGTTGCAGTCACGGTAGCCAGTTCTCCAGTATTCGGTGCTATTGTGTCAGACCACTTTGGACCCCAAAGCTCAGGAAATAGGGCCACAGGTGGAAGATGCAACCCCGAATACAGAAAGGAGAGCTGGCGTGGCTGCCACAGGACAGAGTGAAAGGCTGTTGAGACAGAACAACTGGGCAGAGAGTGGACTGGATGTCACTCTAAGTGACTGAGGGCCTCTGAGGCCAGGAGGCTTGCTAGGATGGGGCACGGACAGACCCCCATTCTGGCCAGGTTGTCACTTCTTTCCTGATCGCTGTTGCTGTCTGTGGTGACCACAATATCCGTCATGGCAAGAACTTGCCTCTGGATACAATTTCTGATGTAGACATGTAGGATGTGATCAATAATTGCATTTCCAAGGCAAGCCTTTTCCTTTGCAGAATGCTTTATAATTTTTTAATTTACACTACTATTTATAATACGTATGAAGTGCTTAAAACAACTACGTGACTGGCATCATAAGTGCTACGCAACTGTTTTCTGTCATTATTGTTGTTGTTTCACTGGATTCTCACAAACACCCTATAAAATAAGTTGACAGATGAGCTAGAGGGGAGGAGGATGCATGGAGTGACCGGGTTTATTTCCCATCCTTACTCAGCCAGTCTCTTTCAATGGATTTCTTTACAGAATTCAAGGGGTTCTGGTGAGGACAACAGCTTCAAGTCCACCATCCCATAATTTCAGCACATAAGTCCAGACCCCCTTCTGGTCTATATCATGAGGCCACTGACACTCTGGGAACTCAGATTCTTGGAACTCTGAAGCAAGTTTGCCTCCCCACCAAAGCTTATCAGTGTCATGAGGCTGCCGTGTGACTGGGCAATCGCCTGCCAGTGCGTCACTCCCTGCCGGACTTGTTATCCATGAGCAGGGCATCAAGGCAACACCCCATCATGGGCACCCACACTCTACAGCTGGGTTTGCCAAGGTACTGAGAAGCCCAAAGGCATCTGTCAAGACACATTTTTGATACATTTCGAAAAAATGCTCATAAATCCATGGAGTAGAAAAGAATTGCCCTCTATGTAGGGCATTGCTGATTAGCTCTTAGCACTGAAAGTGAAGAAGTGAAACCCATACAAAAGCAAGCTGAAGCTGTTTCCAGGATACATGTCGACAATTTGCCAAACTCATGTCCTTAGAGTAAAAGAAGACCCAGAGAGAAAAATCGCTATGGGCTCGCCCAGGAAATAAGGTAAGACCCAACCAGGGTCAATCCAACAGGGTGGGTCAGTCCAAGAGAAAGCCATTTGAGAAACCAGAGTAGTGGGTACTTGTGTTTGATTCTGGTAGTATCAAAAGGCTGGTGACATTTTGTTGTGGACATTTCTGGAAAGGCCCAGACTTTGGGGTCTACTGACCTTTGCTAGTATTAGAGGTGCATTAGATATTTCAATGAGTCTCATCAGGGAACTGCTGTAAGCAAGTGATAATGTTGACACACCTATGTAGGAACACATGCAATGAGCCAGGGCCTCTTTGTGGAGCACTGGAAACCAAGGGACAAAGGAAATTAAGAGAATGTGTTGGTCCATCAGAGGGAGAGGACACCGCCAGAGAGTCTTGCTGGTATCCTTGGGGTATCCTTCAGTTATCATAGTGTTATTTATTGTTTCCTCCAATTTTTACTCATTTACATATAACCTTACGGGACGGGGCGTGGTACCAGGGATCCAACCCAGGGCCTCACATATATCAGGAAGTGCTCTACTGCTGAGCTACATCCCCAGCCAGCATATAAGTTTTTAATATAGTTGTAGTCAAACAATATAAGGAATATTGTGTTATACCAGTTGTCAACCAAAGGTGGATTTTCCCCCAGGAACATTTGGAAATGTGTGGAGATAAAAGAATCATAACCAGGTAGATGGGAGAGAAGGTAGCATATGAGATGTCTTCTAATAGAGACAAGGGAGAATGCTCAACCTCCTGTAAAGCACAGGACAGCCTCCCACAAGAATCATCCAGTCCAAAATGTCACTAGTGCTAAAATTGAGAAATCCTGTGTTGCCACAGACTGGCTGGGCACAATTCAGGAGACACTTGTCAAAAGAAACTAACTTTATTTTTAGAACTACACACACCAAACAAAACAGCTCCTCAGGAAAAAACCCTCAGAGCCCAACTGCCACCACCGGCTTCCCACAAGCCACACACTCCAACCCAGCCTCTTCCTCCCACAATCCTCCTGCTCTTGAGGCCGATTGGCTGGGTTGCATGGGCGGAGCCAAAAAAGTCCCCCAATGAGCAGCTCCGTGGTCTGAAAGGGCAGGGAAACAGCCCAATGAGCATCACCGCAGAGGAGCCAATCAGCTAGATGTTGCTAGATGTTCCTGGGGCCGCTGTGAGCCAATCATCAGCTGGTAGTCTGAAAGGGTAGGGAAACAGCTCAATGAGCATCTCCAATGAGCATCACCACAGAGGAGCCAATCAGCTAGATGTTGCTGGGGCCGCTGTGAGCCTATCATCAGCTGGCAGTCTGGAAGTTTGCTGGCAGCTGGAAGTTTGCTGGGGCCCCTTCGGCTGTGGCTCTCAACATCTTCCCCTCTCTGTTTAAACAACAAGCATGTGGCTTAGGGACCGTGCCTGCCTTAGGTTGTCCAATACTACATATGGTCCTTACCCATCATCGGATGAGCTGACCTCAAGGCATCAGCCTCCTGTCTTAGGTTGGTACCATTGCAATTGGATCTTACCCGTCACTGACTACCGGTCCAGTATACAGCCACACCTGTGGAGAGGTCTTTGTACCAGCGGGGGGGTGAGGTTCTTTGCCTCACCTCTGTTGGCCCCCAAATTTTAGCTGAACGATCATGACAAGCAGAAGGGAGGAAGATACACCAAGCCAATTTACGGCTCCTTTTGGAAAAATTGTACCACCGATGACACCATCAGCATAAATACCCCAACACTACCACAAGTTGCTGCACTAACACATAGTTCACAATGCATACAAGTGAGTTTACAATGCATACAAGTGACACATAGTCCAGGCAAGTTCTGCAAGCAGTTCAGTGATGGCTATTGCAGAAGCTGTAGATTGGTTTTATCTTTGTCTTCATGCACTGGGATGAAGATAGGAATTCTGGCAATAATGGCTAAAGAAAAAATTATGTAACATTCCAGAAGGCATTAAAAGAAAACAATTTTCTTAATAATTTACATTGTCTTTAAGAGAATTATTAAATATAATGAAAAGGAAAGGTGAAAGTAAACAAACAGATCTGTTAACCTCCTTTTTTGTTCACATTTTAAAACAATCCTCAACAGCTGTTTACCCAATTTAAATTAAACCATTTAAATCACGTGAATTAAAAAAAATTATTTGGATCCATTTTTTCATGAGCGCTCATCATATATGATATATGGACATACATTCAAACATATAACACAAAACACAAGTGTGCACACATACATATGACACATAACAAAATAGTAAAGGCCTTATAACTTTTTACAGGTGAAATCTCCATTGCAATGTTTAAAAACTCTATAGTCAAAAAATAGAACTGATCAGCAAAACATTAACCTAGGTCTGTATGAGCTCAAAAAACAAAATAGAACTTCATGATATGGGAAAGGGCAATAATAAAATAGATATTGAAAAAAGCATTCTGGTTCTGTCGCAGATGTAAGAATAACCAAACTGGAGTTCTGGATATCAGCTGTTATGGATTTGAGCTAAATCATCTTCTTTTTGGTCTGTAGAAATCGCTTTAGTTAATCTGTCTGGAATCCAAATCAGCTGCTGTTCTCCCTGTGGAAACACACAAACAGACCCCTGACTCCAGACAATTACTGGGTCAGGACCTTTCCATTGTCCTGTTAGAATATCCTTCCAAAGTACCTTGGGCTTATGTACATTTTTTGGACACATATGCCTTTCCGCAGCACTAAGTCCTGATGAATCCAAATTTTAAAAGTTTAGAGTAGAAAGGGTTATTTTAAGTTTATCTTTGGGGAATATATACTCCTTCCCACTGTGTTATACTTTTTCCAACAAATTTTTATAGTATTTTATATATATATATTATAGTATTTTATATTATTCCACCCTCTTTATGTTTGGTGGTTGTACATTATAGGTACTGAACAAAACATATTGAGTTTCTTACGTTGTTTTCTGTTGCTATAACAGAACACCTGAGATTGGGAAACTTATATAGAAACAAGTTTTATTTAGCTAACAGTTCTGGGAAGTTCAAGATTGAGTGGCCACATCTGGAGAGAGCCTCATGCTATGTTACAACATAGCATGTGGCAGCGCACGTTGGGAGTGTGTGGGAGAATGGTGAGCAGGGACGTGCAGAAAGAAAAGAGAAGTCAAAGGGAAGACACTATCACAACTGCTCTTATGAGAACTCACCCATTCCTGGGAGAATTAATCCAGCTTCATTAGAGAGATGCTAATCCCTAAAGGCCTCACCTCCCCAAAACCACACTGGCAACCAAATTTCATCATGAGTTTTGGTACGGACAGACCACATTCAAACCAGAGCAATAAGTGTAAAATATTCCACTGAATTATTGTGAAATAACTTCCACAGATGGCCCTCTGTGCATCGTTGGGCACGAAGGTTAAGCTGTTTTGCTACTGAAAACATCATTGCAATAAATATCATGCAAATTTCTTAAGTTTAATTAATCCCTAGTTGTGACTTTGTGCATCCACTGCAGAAAGAGACTGAAACTGTCCTGTGACTGATATTTTTAGATTTCTTGAGATGGTGATTTGCCTTATTTAATGTTTTCATCCTTAAAATTTATCAGTGTCTTCAATACACTATGACTCTATAAATGCTCATTTAGTATAATTTTGTATCATGCTAAGGAAGTTTTCCTCAAGCTCTTGTTTACTAAGAAATTTTAAAAAAAATTGGGATGGTCATATATTTTCTCCATTGATCTTTGAAACAATTTATTAACCAATTTCCTAATTTTATATTACCCTCATATTCTTGAAAGTAACCCTACTTCGTCATGGGCATTACTCTTTATGTATTGATTTGAGATCTTGGTATTTGCATCAGATTTTATTCACAAG
Organism: Callospermophilus lateralis; assembly: GCF_048772815.1. NCBI lineage: Eukaryota > Metazoa > Chordata > Mammalia > Rodentia > Sciuridae > Callospermophilus > Callospermophilus lateralis. Next base: position 76,618,045 of record NC_135320.1, on the reverse strand, counting down.
AAATGTTGGTTTATAATTTTATGTTTTGTGTGATCTTTGCCCAGGTATGTGCAAAAGGAGAGGGGCGGTGGCAAAATGTCCACACAGCCAGAGCAGGGGAGTCACAGAGGAAGCAGAAGAGATAATCCTGTGGTCTGTGGGGCCACCTATATCTCCCATGAAGTATCAGCCTCCCTGAATTGCTTTCCACCAAAACTTCTAATATTTTTGAAAGTGTCCTTGGCTTGAACTTTTCTACACTGACTTTTTCGCCAGCTTTGGGTTGCTGTGATCAAAAGACCTGACAAGAACAAAGGAGAGGAGGAAAAGTTTATTTTGGCACAAAGTTTCAGAGGCTGGATCCATGGTCAGCAGAACACACAGCTCTGGGCCCGAGGTAAGGCAGAACAGCTAGGTAGACGAGTATGGGGGAGGAAGGCCGAGAGAGCTTGGCTCACCAAGGACAAGACCTCAAAGACACATCCCCAGTGACCTGCTTCCTCCAGCCACACCCTACCTGCCTACAGTTACCACCCAGTTAATCCATATGGGTGGATTAACTCACTCATTGGGTTAAGGCTGTCATAACCCAATCCTTTCACCTCTGAACATTCTTGCATTGTCTCTCACATGAGCTTTTGGGGGATGCCTCATATCGAAACCATAGCACTTGATTTTGGACAGATAACCCCTTGGGGGAAAGCTTCAGGGCTCTCTGACTGCTGACCTCCCACTCCAGAAAAATCTCCAAGTAGTGGCTCCAGAGTTGGGGGTGAAGTGATGGTGCCCTTCTCTTTGTGTGATCCTCCTGCTTCAGAAGCAGATGTTGGCTGGAGGTGCCGGCCTCGGTTCTTACAGGATTCCCTGTCCTGGGAGAGAACCCCTGCCCTGTGAACAAGCCAGGGTGATGGCCATTGTGACCCCAGCACGAGGTGCAGCCTCTGTCTACCATAGGTGCCAGGTGGGAGCGGGGAGCCCCAGGCTTCTCACTGCACTGACCTATAATCAGGCCCCTGCAGCAGGTATCTGGGAGGGATTAAAAATGCTGGTGTTGCCCACTCAAAGAAGATACTAAGGCCCGACTGAGAGCATCCTCGAGATCCTACTTACTCTCCACAGTGTCTCCTTCTTAGCCTTCACCCCAGCCTGACCCCCACACTTCCACTGGAGCCATGACAACAGCCTCCTATCTTTGTTCTGATGAATCCTCACCAATAGTTGAGTTAGTTCACTTCCTTAAGAAACCCAGGCAGCCTCCTCAAAAGGTGGGTCTTCATTTACCATTCTTTCACTTTGTTTATGCTTCACCTCTTGTTACGCATTCCAACCCTCTGTGTCCGAGGGCCCGGATGAAGCAGTCATTACTGAGGGTATTCTATATGTCAGGTCCTGGGCAAAGTGTTCCCTGCGGCACAGCTCATTTACTCTGTACAGCATTAGGTACCTTCCTCCTTGTACACATGATAACTGGAAGCTAAGAAAAGCCAAGTAGAGTAATGCTTTACAGCGAGAAAGTGGAAAAGACTGTGTTAGAAACAAAAAGAAAAATGGTCTCTGACCTTAAGCTTGGCCTATAATTGGAATAAGACCAAAATGCATGAAATCATTAGCAAATAATGTAGGACACTGCTCTGTTTTCCTAGTTTTATTATGGCTTGTTTCCTCCCTTTCCAAATTATAGCTGCATCCTGAGCAAAGATCACATTTTTCACTAATTGTATCTTTGAGAACACTTGGCACTTTGCCGGGCATAAAATGAGCCCTGGGTACGTTGGTGCTAAGGGAAGCGAATGTAGGGACAGAACACTTAGGAATAAAATAGTGAAGAAGGTTGAGATCTCACTAAATACCAGCAAGAAAGAGAATATGAGACTCAGAAGGAAGGTGACTTACTCAAGGTCACAGGGAGATGGACGAGGCAAAAAAGGGCTCCTCGAGATCCCTGCCCAGGGAACCTTTCCGCAGTGCCCACTGCTTGCTTAGGTCAGCACAGAGCACAGTGAGCCACGGTTCTCTAACTCAGGAACTAACAGGTCCCCCCTTCCCACCCCAACACATGTCACTGTTCTTCTTGTAACTGACTCCTGAGCTAAGTCTTCTTGGAAGTCTTCTTCTCTTGGAGCTCTGATAAGAACCTTCTAGTCGGATGCCCTCTTCTCTATCCCTTGGCATTTTGGGTATTCATCTGCCATAGCGCCCAGCAGGGGCTGCCCTGACTTGGTTGCCTGTCTTCCTATTAGATTAGAAACTCTCTGAAGCTAAGAACAATTGCTCCTTTGAAGAAACCATTGCCTAACGCGTGACCTCCTAATCAATGCTTAGTGAAGCAATGGCTGCAATGCAGCTCACCCAGCTGCATGATGTGAAGGTCAACAATACATTCTTGGAGCAGGAGGCAAACCAACAGGAGATGAAGGATGAATGCAGTGACCAGGCAGGGGCAGGTGGAACAACACAGTCTGTCCCTTCGTTGCACAGATATTTGAGGCTCTCCTGGTGCACTCTTTGCATCTGGGGACGACAACAATGAATGTGAGAGACACAGTCCCTGCCCTCATGTGTACCCCGCAGTCTCTCGGGGGAGGAAGACAACACGTGTCTAAGCAGGAGAGTTTCTGATAGTGGTTTAAACAAAAGGGGGAAATAAGGTCGAGAAGGCAGGAGTGAGGAGCTTCCTTCAGAAATGTCATAAAGGCCTTAGGGGCGGTGTCATTTCAGCCCGGGTCCACCAAATGGGCCTTACAAATGGGAACCTTCTGGGGAAAGGACTGGCCATTGCAAAACTCCTGAGATTTGCTAAAAGCACAGCGAGAGCCCTCAACCAGGTTGGCATACTTCGAGTTGGGGCTGGAGAACAGCAGAGGCCAGGTCACAGAGGGCCTGAGGTCAGGGAAGGAGCAGAAGTGTCCCTCTAAGCTCCCTGGGAAGCCACAGGAAGGCTTTGAGCAAGGGATGATGCGTCCTGATCTGTGTGTTGGTGGGAGTTAGGTCAGGAGAGTGTGTGGTGAGCGAGTCCCATCTTCAGAGCTGAGTCCTAATACCCAGGGGGTCTTCCTGTCAGCTTTGCGGGGAGGGGGCTTAAGACAGGAGGCTGTGTCTGTCAGAAATTGGAAGGTTTTTAACTTCCTTGGTTGCTGTTTTTGTAACCCTACGATCTATAAAATCCTTGTGATTCATGGATTCGTCTTTGGAGAATGGGGCAATAGGGTGGAGCTAAAGATAAGAAACCCCAAGGCGCAGGGTAAGAGGAGGCAGCTGGCCAAGAAGCAGAGTGCCAGCCAGGTCCTAGGCTTGCAGGGAAAAAAAAAGAAGACGATGAAAGCAGAACCAGCATCAGCACGTTTGGACTCAGAACGGCCTGAGAAGCACAATGACCGAAAAAGGGAGCTTTTGTATCTAATTACACCATTGAGCTATGCAGGCAGCCCCTTATCACATCGCCCTTTACAGCCCAGCTCTTCAACAGTGTCTAATTATGTTGCCTAATTACCACCTCTACATCACTTACCAACATTTAACTCACTCTTTCCTAGATTTCGGCAGCAGGACCCTCCATGGATAGCAGATTTTATTGGCAAGAGGGAACCAATGTGTAAAAGATGCCATGAGAAAAAGCAGAAGTTGAGACAGATTTTATCCTAATAGGTGGTAGAAATTTCTGGACACAGAGGGACCAGCTGGAAAGCAGTCCCAGGCCCCTCATACCCATGATTTAGGGCCATTGTTGTAAAAAAGGAAACCAACCTGAATGTAAGCAAAGGGCAGGTCTGAGACTCAGCTCTTAATTTTCCTGGGCTGTAAATATTGCTTTGCAAATTTAAAGGGCTATTTTTTTCCATGTCCAAGTTCATGAATGCAGTGCTCAGCATGTGATAGTTACTCCATGAAGGTTATGAAGTAATTCTGCGGGAAAGAAATAGGCCACACGGCTAACTGGGTGAACAGAAGTAGGTCATGGCATGAGCACAAGGATGCTGGCCAGAGCCCTGGAGCCAGAAGGCAGCCATCTGGTAGGACAGTGACTGTCCCCATGGCACAGGTTCATGCCACTCCATGCCACGAGTCTGCAATAGAACAAGAGTGCTGAACTCAGCCCCTGCTTATCATCTCCCTGGGAAAGGGACATATTTCTGTTGCTTGTCCACCTTCAAAGCAGGAATTCCATGCTGCATTCTAATTGTGGCTTACCAGTCCTGTGACATTTGTTAAATCAATTTTCTCTTAAATCCCAGTTTTCTCATCTGTGAAATAGGAGATGATACTTACACCAAGGGGTTGGTGGGAGTTCAACTAGAGAGCCCCAAACCTATGTACTTTGTGCATGTATCTCTCCATGTAACATCGTGGTGATGTCACCTGACGCCCCTCTTTGCCACTTGGCAAGCACCAGCAGGCTTGCCACTTGGGCAAGCTATGCAATGCCTGTGTGCCTCCATTTCCTCATCAGCCACGTGGCAATGACCAAACTAGAACCTGTCTGCCAGGGTTTATAAGAGGAGTGGAGGGGCTGGCGCTTGGGAGTGCCAAAATGAGAACCCCGGGTGGCCTGCAGTAACCCTGATGTCAGGTCCTCGGTACTCAGACTGCCAGACACACTCACATACATGATGGGATCTCCCTAGGTTTCTAAAAACAAGATCATGTGACAATGTTCAGATAGAAACAAGTCACGCAGTTCCCTTTGTTAGACTTGCCCTTTGGGTTTGGGTTTCTTTCCCCAGGGAAAAAAAAAATCCCATGAATTAAAATTTCCAATGAAGTCACTGGAAAGTTGAGTGAAATGAGCTTTATAAGAACAGACTTGTACTAAGCCACCTGCCATACCTTTTGTGATCTCTCATGCTTTTGTCCCCTGCCCCCACCTGCTCCAGTCTGTGGCAGTCTAAGGGGAGGAGGATAAGGCTCACAGTCCCTAAACCTGCTGCTGCCAGAGAATATCCACAGAGGATGGGCCCTGCGGGAGGGAGTCAGGATGGAGCTAGAGACTGCTCGGTTGGGGCCCGTGAGGGACCTTGAAGCTTCCTCGTGGTTGGCAACTGGGTGGAAGCACCCCAGGAAAGAAGCAGTCTGGGAATCCTAATGGGGATGTCAGGCTGTGTGTCGAGCCATGGAGAGCACTCCAGCACAGCCATGCTGTGTCATTTCGTACCTGTCCTATCAACAGTGTCCCTTAAGGGAAGGGAGGAGCTGAGCCCAGAGGTTCTGGTTGTGACTTGGAACAAAGATGCAGAGGAGAAAAAGGGTTTGGAAGTTGGTCGTTTGGGGCAGGAAGGAAGAAGATGGGAAGAATGGCTGCTTCCCCTTCACCTGGGAAGAGCAGGCAGAGATCTTGGGTGGTGGTTCAGGGGCACAAGCTGGCAGGCTGAAAGCTTCCCGATCGCTCTGGAGGACTTTGGTGATGCAGCAGGTGACATGTCAGGGCTGGAAGAGGTTCTCACAAGTTCTCCCAACCTGCGTAGGCCAGCTCCTGGGCTGGGATCCAGCAGTTTCAAGAACTCAGGGTCACTGCAAACAAACTGCTCTGCTGAAAGGTTCGAGTGTAAGCAGGGACCTAAAGAGGAGAGAAGGGGCTCTAGGAATGGATTTTTGCACTAGCCTGTGTCCACTGCTTGTCCTAGGGATAGGAAGACCTTGCAACAGCTGAACTTGGGACAGGTCTGAGGGTCTGTTTAGCTCAAGTTCCTCCTGGCATTAATGCCATGGAGGAGGTGTAGTCAACACTTGGTCAAGGTCTTTCTGAGTTTTGACATGGTGTCTTAACCACTGTGCTATTGTGCTGGCATGACACCACACAGAAGAAAGCAGGATGTGACAGAATGAAGAAACAGAACAAAAATCTTGGTAACTTCTTGAACCAGATGCTATCGCCCCAAACTGCCTTTCTCCTGCCCACAGGGGCATGGTGGGTAGAAGGGCTAGACATATTTAGGGGACCCAGGACAGGAGGATGGCTATTGTGCCATGCTTCTTACTGGGTTTTACTGATGACTTAGCATACGTGGCTGACTGATGGAGACACACATGAGCCAGAGATGGTGTCTTAGCAAGTGCAAATTTGGTCTTTAAGAGATGAAATATTAGGAGGTGAGGTCATTGGCCATGTCTTACGCTATCATTTGGAGAACTGTGGAATTGAAATCAGAGCACAGAGTGCCATGGTTCTATCAGGAGGCATATGTGCTCCATTTTGAACTTGTAGTACCCTACTGGTCATCCACCCCTCTTTCCATTCAGTCATCAAGGATTCAGTTGCTATCTATTGTATGTCAGACACTCTGCTAGGCTCTGGGATTGAATGATAGTTCCAGAAGAGTACCTGTTCCCAAGGAACTTAAGTGTCCTGTGGAGCTGACAAATATTTCCAATGCAATGACTTGAGCACTGGATAGTCAGCTTAGGTTAAATGATGCTGCAATAACAAATGAACCTCCAAGTCTCAGTGGCTCTCCACAACAAAAGTTTATTTCTCCCACCCATTGCTCGATCTTTACAGGGTGGCTGCTGCTCTGCACCACTTCTTTTCCCTTATGGGACCAAGTCAAGGCAAATAGACTCTATCTAGAATAACCTGCTCTCATGAATGAGGGAGAAGAGAGAGTGGAAGCAAGTGCCATCTCTTCAAAGCTTCTGCTGGTTGTCTGTCACTTCTGCTCACATTTTATTGGCCAAAGTGAATCACATGTTCAGGCATGATGACATCAGCTTGGCAGCTGTAGGCAGTTAACAGTTAACAGTTGGCAGTTAACAGTTGGGAGGAGAATAGCCCCTCTGTCATTGAAAGTGGACACTAGGTTCAGACAGCATGCAGAAAAGCACCAACATTTTGGAGCTTCTTTTAATTCACTTTATTAGTACATTGGAATTGAACCCACAGGTTTTGTTTCTTTTTCCTGTCTAGCCCTTAGAGACAAGCTCTGCCCAAGCTAATATGGTAGAGAGAAGGTATTAGAATTAGTGTCATAATTAGAGTTTCTAATTCTGGACATCTACATAGAAGTGTGTAGGTATAAACATGAGCAAAAGATTTCCAGAATTGTCATGCTAATCTAGGATCTTAGAGATGGATGAAATCTTAGCAACAACCCCTTCTCTTAATGGATAAGCAAAGTGAGACTGTATAGAAGCTAATAAACTGGCTTTAACATCACTTACTCTTTGCTAAGCATGGCATTAATATTGAGTGGCTATTCAGACAGAGAAAGCTGCAAGCAGCTTCTGTGTCCTCGCGGTAAATAGATGTTGCGATGACCTGGGGGGCCTTTTCATGGAAAAGCCACTGGGCTTGAAGTCAGGAACCCCTGGGTTTGAGCCCTTCCTGTGCGATTTACTGATTCACTGATTTTATTTTTTATATTTTTAGTTGTGGGTGGATGCAATACTTTCATTTTATTTCTTTATTTTTATGTAGTGCTAAGGATCAAACCCAGTGCCTCACACGTGCTAGGCAGGTGCTGTACCACTGAGCCACAACCCCGGCCATAGCTGTGTGATTCTGAGGAGTCAATTTGGCCTCTCTGAATTTTAGTTGCTTCATTTGTAAAATGAAGGTGGTTATGAGAAAGAGAAATTGCTCTGTGAACAGAAAGGAACATTTCAAGCGTTCAGCTTTTGTGGAAATTGGATGGAAAATGTTATACATTGTGGGCAGTTCTGTTTTTTTCTCCCCTTGCTATGGAAAGTCAGGGAATAAACACAATCAGAAAGTTTATTTGCAGCAGCTCAGATGTGCTGAAGCTGGTAATTATCTGCAAGACAGGCTGAGTTTTGATTGTATGTAAGTGTGCCTGGCAGACCCATCAATCAGACATGTGCCTTGATGGAAGGCTGATGGTCTATTTACACAGAGGCAACTGGATACCATAAAAGAATGAAAAGCAAGCTGGAGGTCTAAGTGGTTCTGGAGGATATGACTTCCATGTTGATCTGTGTGGCTGGCTGTTCTAGGATGGTGGTAAACATGAGCAAAAGATTTCCAGAATTGTCATGCTAATTCAGAATCTCAGAGATGGCTAAAATCTTAGCAACAACCCCTTCTCTTTATGGATAAGCAAACCTCTGTTTGAATAAGATAATAAACTGGCTTTAACATGACTTAACTCTTTGCTGCATGGCATTCATATTGAGTGGCTATTCAGACAGAAAAAAACAAAAAACTATTACCTAGCTTTTATTTGATGAACCCATGATTATTTATCTCTTAAAAATTAAATTTTAATATTTAGCATTAAACATGCCAAAATATTTATTCACTATTTACACATGATCAACCAAAGCACAAAAACTTCACACTAAAATTTACCAGACATTTAAACATTCATTACAAATTTGTAATCAAGATCTTAGATAAACAAACAATTAAAACTACACTGCTAATAAAGCAGAATATTTTGCATGCTCTGAACACCTTAAGGAGCAGTCAACCTGTGCAAAGAATGTCACTTTGATTACAGAATTATTGCATTATGGAAGAAGGGCTTTCTGAGATGCTCGAAAGCCTAAGGGAAGATAATGGTTTGTGGATGCCAGGGTACCTACTCTTGTTTCTCCTCCTTATGTATAGGGGACTTGATGAAGCTCTAGGGCTCAAAAACTAGGAGGGGGTCTAGGAGCACAATTTTAATTATGTGCATGGACTGTTGGCATAAATTTCTCCTGAAATGATGATACAATCCCATAGCAAAAGCAGGCTGTGACACAGTTCAAATGAGCTCTACATTTATTAGTCCCCTATCCAGAAGACAGTATTTCCAGGGGACACGCTACTTTGGGGTATTCAAAGGCCAAGGATTGCTCTGTGACTCTATTTTGCTATCCCAGCTTCTTATGTCCCAGGCCTTTGATATGACATTCTACGTCACTGATAATCCTATCAGGAGCTTTACAGAGAGAGAGGAAAAAGAATCAGATCATTATGTACTCCATATGAAAGGCTGTGTACATTTGCATTACAAAAGCCACTTTAAAAGAAAAAGTGTAATAGCATGAATTTAAATTTGTTCACTTTAATTTTTTCATTTGGTAGCTTCCCAAAGTTGCTACTTTTATACCTTTCAAGTATTACAGTATTTTTATAGGATTTATGATATATATATATAACTTCCCAGAGAGTTTTACTGAATTCATACAAGTCCTAAACAAAAGACAATATGAATCCAGGACAGCTGAGTTTATAGGTTCAGGAGTTTTGACACACAGCTGGCCGTTCCTAGGATCACCCTTGACCGCGTGGTCCAAGATGGTGCGAAAGCACATCCGAATTGCAGCTCAGGGTGGGGAAGAGGGAAGAGGAAGGGAGAGGCCCTTTCCTCTTCCAAGAATGACCCTGAAGTTGCTCCCATGGCTTCTGCTCTATTTGGAACTTGTCCACACCCAGCAGCAAGGGAGGCTGGAGATCCACTTCCAGGGCCCAGACAAAAAATGAAGTGTCTTATTAGTCTGAAACAGAAGAACTAGCCTGCGGGGGTAAGGGAGGGGGTCCCACAGTGTCTGCCACTGTTCACACTTGGGGCCATCAAATATTTGTGGGCTCTTCTCTTCTCATACACAGATACACCTACCCCATCTCCAAGGGAGACAAGTCCTGGGATTCACTGTGGCGCCTCCACCAGGAGCACCTGAGTGCAAGGCCGTCAGGGCCCACTGCAGCTCCTGGTGGTAGGAGAAAGCACGTGACCTCCCTCACTACCCAGCTCTTCCATACCCACCACGTGATGGTGGCACAGGATCAGGAAGACTGTAATACGAAGCCCCACTCAGAAATGAGATCCAAAGAAAGCACACACACTGCTGGTCCACGGCCACAGTCAAGTCCTGCGGGGCAGGAACTAAATACACTTTTCTCTGTCAGCAGGTGAGTCACTTGGTCAACCCATCTGGGGACCTTGGCTCTGCTCAGGGCAGCCTCCCTGGCATGCTCTGTGGCCTTTAGCTCTTCCCTCTGGGAGGTCCTCCCTTGTCCTTGGTTTGATCTTTGCTGCTGTCTACTCTCTGGCAGAGAGCTCTGGGTGCAGTGCCTAGGGAAGACGTGGGGACAAAGTCTGAGTTTTTGATAAAACTGCCTATTTGGAGCCTGGTCAAGGGACTCAAGGGATGTCATCGGTGGGTGTTCTCTCTCTCTCTCTGCCTCTATCTCTTGGCTATGGCGCCCACTATCTTCTGGATTTATTCTCACTCAGGCAAGTCTTCGGAAAGTCCGATTGCTCCAGTTCAGGCCACACACCCACTCCAGTAAGTTTTCCACTCAGACTATGGTGCTCCTTGGCCAGCCTGGGGCTCCCGTTCACCAGGGTGTGCAGCACCAGTCCTGAGCTGACCCGGATGACGGGAAGGGTGCTCTTAGACAAAAGGGGAAGCAAAATGGAAGATACCCAGGACATGTGGCCAGCAGCAGGGCCAAGATTTCCTGGTGAGGAGGGTGGCAGTACTGGGAGCTCTGGTTTGGTTTCGCTTAATACAACGTGTTAAGCCCCAGGGCATTTCTCCCTGAGAGCCCTACTTCAGATTAGGGGAGCAGCGAGTGGAACCCTTCCCTCCACCCCAGAGATGCCTCTGGTCCTGAGAGGGACTGTGCCCCGCCCTGGTCCTGTCCCCTCTCACTCCCCACTGGCCACAAAATTCAGAATGGAATGTCTCTCCCCGCCCTCCCAGGTCTAGCCCAAGGGGAGCCCCCAAGGGTGGAGACTCTAGGAGGAAACAGAGGCCCTGGGCTTGGGGAAGAAGGAGCTGGATTGAAGTGAAATCCTTAGCCCCTGGAGGTGGGTGGAGAGGGCTGAGGCCTTTACAGGGGCCCAGCAGCCATACCAGGGAGCAGGGAGGTGGGTCGCCTCTGTCCGTCATCACCTCAGAGAGCAGGTGGAGAGCTGCCAGAGAAATCCAGCCGACGGAAGAAAGAAGACTCTTGGGCTCAGGAACATGTGACGGCCTCCATACAGCTCCATCCTATCCACAGTCCACCCACTGTCCCCCATGACCTCATGACCCCACTTTCAAGAACCCAACTCATTGTCCCCTTACCCACCCCTAAGAAGTTTCCAACCCTGGGTGCTGTGCTGCACAGCTGCAGGTCTCCTGGGGTCAGGAAGCTGCCCGAGGATAAAGCACTCAGGAAGCGTTCTTTTGAAAGTGTGCCCTTCCGACCTGCATCTGTGTCCTGGCCTTCCCCCCAATTCCTCCAGGACTCTTCTTGCTCCAGCTTCCAGGGGTTTGCCTTGGGGTCCCTCTCCTGCAAGATGAGGGTGGGAGAGCCGGCTGCCTGGCACCAGGTCTCAGTCCTCAGCGGCCCAGGACCCAGACCTGCACACTCAGTCTCTTCAGGGCAGAGACTGCCTGGAATTTGCTCTCTCATCTCCCCAGCAGGGCCCACTCAACCTCACCACCCTTGGGGAAATGGAAGAAGGTCTGGACTTGAGCTGTAACTCAGGGAGATCTGGAAGACTAGATGAAGCTCATGTTAGGAGGCCAGCGTTGGGAGTTTCCCGTATCTTAATACTCCTGGAGTCAGAAGCTGGGCCTGCAGGCACTGGTGGGCAGGCAGGGCCGGCTATATCACCCAGCACCTCACAGTGGTGGGCCGCACTTTCTGGAGTGAGCCATGACACTGTCTCCCATTCCACATGATCTTCTGCACTGTGACCCTGACAGTCCTTCATCAAGAGGTGGAGTCTGTTTCCCCACCCCGGGTAGTGTGGCAGGCCCTGGGATTGCTCTGACCAAGAGAACAGAGTGGAGGTGATGCTACGCCACGTCAGGCATGGTTCTGCAGGGGCCTTGTGGCTTTGCTTGCTGCCTCTGCAAAGTCGGTCATCATGAAAGAAGTTCATGTGTTCCTGAGACCACTGTGCTGTGAGCAGCCCGAGAAGCCCCCCTGGAGAGGTGCTGGAGGGTAGCATGGCGTGTGTGTGTGTGTGTGTGTGTGTGTGTGTGTGTGTGTGTCTGTAGAGAGAGAGAGAAAGAAGGGGAGGGAGCCAGCAGACTGAGAAGCTGAAGAGCATGAAGCACCAGACGTAGGAACATTCAAGATTACAGAATTTTAACAATACCTTGGATTAGATACTTCTGCTCAAAATCTCAAATCCCAGGGACAGTCATTTACATAATTTTATTTCTTTATCATGCAGTATAGCTATAAAGGTATCAAATAACAATACACACAATGCCAGTGTTGTTAGCAGTAATATTGACCTTGTGAACTTGAAAAGAGATAACATTTAGCTTTTTTTGTCTTTATAATAAATTCCTTTAGGACTCTGTTTCTTAAACCCAAGCCTCGATTTGGGGCTGGATAATTCTTTATTGTGAGGACAGTTCTGTGCATGGTAGCCTGTACTATCTACCCTTTGGATGCCAGTATAAAACCCTCCAGTGGTGACAGGAAAATATCCCAAGACACTGTCAAATGTCCACCAGGGACAAAAGTACCTCAGGTTAAGACAATGCTTTGAGGGTACACAGTCAACCAACATAACGAGTCTTAAGATGTTTTGTACTTTCTTCTCTCTGGATTATGACAGCAAGTTGCTGTGTAGGGTAGCTTCATTTGTTTCAGTGTTTTTCAAGTTTTAGTGGATGCTCTTTATTCATTTTAGGTTTTTTTTAAAGATAGACATGTTATCTTTATAATTTTATTTTTTTATGCGGTGCTGAGGATCGAACCCAATGCCTCACATGTGCGAGGCCCAGCCCCATCTTACTTTGTTCCAGAGTAATATAATATGCTTTTCAGTTGTCTAAGACAAAATACCTAGTAGCTAATACTGTCAAAGAAGTTTCCATTTCATCTCTCTGCCCGGTTCCTCTATTATTCTCTGGTGACCATTTTCATTAGCTTGGGGATGTATCCCTCTCCTCTTTTTGGAAATGTAAGCCTATACGTTTTATGTGTTTACATGTATATTTACTTATTTCCCCCTGTCTCCCATAAGTTTGCGCGCACTGTAAACACTGGCGTGTGCACAGCTATCCACCTCTGTGTTGGTGGGGCTCCAAGTGGCTGCCACATTCGGGGCTCTGGGGTGGGCACTGAATCCACCTTTGATGGAGAAGCAAGACTGGGCCTGAGCCAGGAGACAAAAGCCAAGGTTTGCAGGTATCAGATCCCATAGCCTGCTTCTCCCATGTGATCAGGGGCCACTCTGATCTGCCCTCGATGACACTCGCACCCCGGGGATGGCTGGATAGGCCAGGAAGCCCCTCATGGAACTGTGAGTGGGACGATCTTGTTTGAGAAAATAGCAGGGTGAGGCAGTTTGCTTGGGACCAAAGAAAGTTCCTTTGGAAAACGTCCCTTGACTGGCAAGTGTTTAAGGGATGTCTCTGCTGAGGCTAAAGCAAGTGTAGGAATGAGTGGAGTGGGCCCCACCCTCGCACTCGCCTCAGACACTGGGTTCCATTAAATGAGCTGTCAAGAAATCTCAAGTCAAGTTTAGCCATGCAGTAGTTGTCTAAACATGTATAGGTAGAGTTTGAGCTTGAGTTTGTTATTTTCGTTGTAAAAAATTCCAAACATTGCCGAGCGCGGTGGTGCAACGCCTGTAATCCTACCAGCTCTAGAGGCTGAGGAGGGAAGACTGTGAGTTCAGAGCCAGCCTCAGCAACTTCGCTAGGCCCTAAGCAACTTAGCAAGACCCTGTCTCTAAATAAAACATTTAAAAAAGGACTGGGATTGTGTCTCAGTGGTTAAGCACTCTTGGGTTCAATCGCCAGTACCCCCCCAAAAAAAGAATTCAAACATATGCAAAAGCAGGGAACAAAATGACTGAGTATAGTCATCATGCAATTTCCACAGCCATTAACATTTTGCCGCATTTGCTACATCTATACCAACATTTTTCCTCAAGAATTTTAAAAAACAAATTAAATGCATCTTTAAAAAAATAGGTTTCGAGGGGTAGAAAGGAGAATTTTCTTACATTATAAAATGTAAGTGTCATCCTTATAAAAATAACATTTATTTGTTACTCTCACGCAATATCCAGGCCAAATTTAGATTTCTCTGATTGTCTAAAAATGTCAGAATCTAAACAAGGTCTACTCATTGCATATGGGGCTCCTACTGTGGGACTTGAGCCTACAGAAACCGAAGCCACAGCCCTCAGGATAGCTGAGAACAAACTAACAAGGACAGAAGCTTGGTTGGTTTGACCGCCAGAAGATCCACAGGGCTGTGGGAGACACCTGTGATCCGACTTTGCCAACTTGAATGCTCTCCGTGCATTCCATCGTTTCTCTTAGAACAAAATTTTTTTCTTCCTTCCCATTCTCCTTTTAGAATGCTCCAGGGGGTGAATGTGGGTAGTAGACGCGTTACAAAGAGTTGCTATCCTCAGTTTTCAACCCTTGGATCTATTTATAGATAAAGAGCGCTAATATCTTGATGGATGCGCGAGTTGGGACCGAGATCAGGGTTGTGAACACGAAGCAAACCTGGCAGGTCATCGAGCTCACAGCTTTGACTGACTCTCCCGGGCCCCAGCAAGCCATTTTGGTCCTCACCGCCCTTCCGTTCCTACTAAAATCTGTTTTACCACTCAAACATTTGCAAATATCCAGTCGCCATCCAGCAGAGCATGGTTAGGAGATTGGGCCCTGGAGTCTCGTCAACGTGGTTCAGTGGTTAGATTACACAGACTTCTCGGGCAGGCTTTCCAAGTTCAAATGCTAGGACTGCCAACTGTGAGCTGGGAGCCTGGACAAATTACTTCTTCTCTTTTGCTCCATTTGTTTATAAAGTGACAGTGGTGATAGTACCTACCTTATTGGGTTGTTGTGAGGATTAAATAAATTAATGCACGCTAAGTGCATGAAATAGAGCTTAACACAGAATCGAGGTGCTTTATGTGTTTGCTGTTCTTACTATTCTGCATCCACCTCTTAGATGCTGTGAGAGCTTGAGTAAGTCACCCAGTTAGACTAGGTCTCTAATGCCTTATCTCTAAATTGGGAATTACAATGGGACCCACCAAAAGGAATCTTGTCAAGATTAAAAGGTAATTTAACCTAATGCTGGAAAATCAGTGCCTGGGACATAATAAGCACTCAATAAATATTAGCTATTATTAACTTTGGCCCTTCGTACTTGCCACAGGTACGAATCCCAAGCCAGAAGTCAAGTATGCCAGGAATCTATAAATCAACTTGATTTCAACTCCAAGACTTCATGTTGCCTTGGGTATTCTTGGAGTTTCTCTCCGGAGTGAGTCCTCTGGAGGGATCCGAGGTTTTAGAGAGTGCCCAGGTTCTCAGAGGGTCCTGCTGTGCCTCAGCCCCCCACCTGCTCAGATGGCTATTATTTCAGCCCGGAGCTGGGTGTCTCTGCTGCTTGCACGCCACCCGGGGTCTTGCAATGTCCAGGGGGCCTGGGCCCAGGAAAACACCTCCTGGTGCATCCCGTTCAGCCTTAAACTCAGAACACTTCTGGGACTCACTGACCTTTCTCTTTATCTCTTACCCAAGTCTCCAGAAATCTCTCCTTAATCCAGAGGAAAATCCGTTTGCTCTCAAACACTACTGATGACCTCAATAGATTTTTGGAAACAAAAGAGTTGGGTTGCAAATGTCCCCAGAGGCAGAGAAGCGGCATGGAGCTTGGTACACACTGGAGTGGGGCCTGGGCCACCAGAGGAGCGGGGCACCAGCTCACAGAACTCTCTCCCCTGCCACCTTTGCAAGTGCGCAGCCATGGCAGAGAAAGGAGCGTGTCTCCCTGTCCCCGAGTGGACACTGTCCCGTGCCAGGCAAAATGCGAAGCATCAGAAGAGAATAAGAGCTGAATCGGAACACCTCAGGGTCCTTCCTGTTGAGCAGGGCCCCCCACTGGGGACAGTTTTGCCCCTGGGGAAATTTGGCAGTGTGTGGAGACATTTTAGGTTGTCACAACGGGTTGGGGAGTGGCGCTGGAATCCAGTGGGTGGAGGCCCGGGGGTCACAAACATCCTACAATGCACTGGACAGCTCCCCTTGCCCCCACCACAGCCAAGAATCAATCTGACCAAAAATTTAACAGTGTAGAGGACAGGACATGAAGACTGTCCCTCAAGACAGAAGAGAGTGAGGAGAGGACTGTGTCAGAGGCTCCTTCAACCGTTGTCCCTGGAGGAACATTAGCCCTAACCAGGAGGACCGTTCCTGAGAGTCTTTCATAGAGGGAGGACCTGGGACCAGCCGGAGCTGGCTCTTCAGCCTACACAATTCCAGACAGCCGTTGTCTGAAAAGCTGGCCAGGTCCTGGGCCGCAGGAGCGCCACTGGCGAGGTCCTGCCAGAGAAGGGCCTTCCCTGCGGGACAGGGTGGAGGGTTAGGGCTAGGAATTAAGAAGATCCAGAGAGAATTGCTAGCTTTTATTTTTAACGGCTTCTAGGGCAGGGAAATAAAAATGTTAACTCTACACAGCTCCCCACTCAGAGTGGCAGAGAAGCGGGGGCTCAGGTCCAGCCTCCCACTCTGGTTATGGGTGGGCAAGGGCTTCAGCCACGCCCTGAATATCTTGACAAGGCTGCGTCCTTCTCTCGCAGGGGCCACACACAGTCCCTGAGCCGTTGCTGCCGCTGCACGGCCAGCCTGGGTCTAGTCGTGATGGCTCTCCTTGCACAGTCAGTGGCCCTCACTCTGCCCCCCGCCCTTGACATGGTCAGCTCCACCTATCACCCCCTGTTGGATGCCAAGCTGGATTTTCTGTCACAGCAAATACCAGGCAAACCCACATTCATCCCTCTTCCTCACCCCCCTCCTTTGCAAAATCCATCCATTCCAGAAGTTTCTCTCCTCCCAAGCTTTCCTGTTTCAGTCCTATGTGGTCCTCCCCCAATGTCACTATGAAATAACCGTCACCTGATACCTGGACTCCAGAAGGAGCCTCTTATGTGGTCCTTATGCTTCATGCTTGTTGCCTTCTACTTTATTCTCCACCTGGAAACTGGAGTGATCTTTCCAAAATGTGCCAATGATAGCAGTTTATTATTATTATTATTACAGCCATGGCTTGTGGTGCATTTAGTATGTATTAGTCACAGTGTAGAGTTCTTTACATATACAATATTTTTTAGAAGCTCCCTGGAAACCCTAGGATAAAAATATTCTCGTTTTCCCCATTTTACAGATATGGCAACTGAGGCACAGAGAGGTTAAGTATCTTGTCTGGGGTCACACAGCCATTAAAAGGGAATGCCTACTCAACTATTACTCTCTAGAACTCTTCAAGGATTCCCTAAATTCTGACCTTTGGAAACAAAGTGCATACCTTTGGCTTGGTCACAGGGTCCTTTGGGACCCAGGCCCTGCCTCTCCGTCCAGATTTATCATTTGCCATGCTCCACCTGACCCCCTAAGCTTGAGCGTTGTGGGACCGTCTACAGCTCCTTGAAGACGTCCCTGTGTCATGCTGCTCTGTCTTTGTTCAAGTTGTTTCTTTCCCCAAGGTGCCTCCCTGTCCAGTCTGTTTGTAGACTTATCTCTAGAAGTTGACCTGAAAAGATGCCCCCTTCCCACCCCCACCTGTGGAGAACTGGCCCCCACGTGGAGAACTGGCCTCCTCCCCACTTCTGAGCTCTGCCTTGACCAGGACCCTAAATTATGACCTCATTTATGTCACCACGGTTGGGCGTGGGGACCGAGTCCACTGCTCTGTACGTGCTGTGCTCTACAGCATCTGTGACCTATGGTATTCCTGCCATCATGACAGGGTGCCTCTCCCTGTCTGTGGAGTGTGACAGTGGTTGGGCGTGACAGTGACAGCCCTGAGTGGGAAGAAGACAATGCTGACCGCCTGCCTGACACCGTGGGACTGGGGAACGGCTCAGGAGAGGGAGGTCTTCGGGGCCTGGGAAGCAGCTTCTGGGACCACAGAGAGCGCGGGAGGGTGGAAGGAGCTGTCATGTGGCTCTGTGTGTCAGGCTGGGCTGGGCCATGACACGGTGGAGAGAGGCGGCTGGCTCTGGAGGCTGTCACCTGAGCCCTGTGGCCTCGGCCAGCCCTTCCTTGCTGGTGGGATCCCCCCCTCCAGCTCCTTCTCGGGATCCTTTGGGATTCTGTCCCCGCTGTCCAGGAGGCCATTCCCCGGCCTGGCCTGGGTGGGCGACAGGCTGCTGGGTCTTAATTCTCTGCTTGGACAAGTCTGCAGCTGTCTCTGGCTTCCCGGCTCTCCCTTTAAAATGTGGCAGTGGCTTGCTGCCTCTCTTGGCCCACTGGGCCGCGGGTGTCGGGGGAGAATGTGTGAGAAGTGATTTCACTTCCTTAGGATAAGGACGCAGGGCAGCCCCCGGGGAGCACGCAGATGAAGTCATAATTTCAGCCCCAGCTGTGCCCAGCAGGACTTGCGGAACATGGCTGCTGTGTCCCCGTCTTCCCTCCTACACTGTGCCAGCGGCAGGCTCAGGGAAGACCTCATGCCTGCTGCTGCTGCTGCAGGAGACCCTGCCAAGCATGCCCTGCCACAGCCCACACCCACGCCTGGTGCGTCTGTACCTACCTTCCAGCTGCACGGGGCAGGCCGGCCTTGCAGGGATCTTGGGGCAGACAGGAGGGTATTGAGAAAAGACTCCCAATCAGCTGGTGCAAATGATGCCATCTGCTCTCCTCTGTCCCTCTACACCCCAGATACTCACCTCACTCAGATTCACAGGACAGTGGTTGGCGGGTATGCCTCGGCCCACCCCCTCAATTCCTTCGCAGCTTAGGAACAAAGGCCAAAGGCCTTCAGATGTGGATGTCACCCATCTTCAGGAGTCAGCTCCCTCCGCCCCACCACCATGGGCGCTGCACACAGGTTGGGTAGACTTGGTCCTTGGTGACAGACACCGTCACAGCAAATGTTTTCCATCCCTACTCCTTACTTTGTCACTCTCCTTACCTGGTGCAGGCCCTCTTGGAGGTCTGGTGTTTACAAAAGGGAAAGAAGCAGAACTCCCTGAGCCTCTCCCGCCCACCCTCGCCTGGCTCAAGCCCCCTTCCCTTCTCCCTCGGAACTCCCTCCCTTCCGTCCCTCACCTGTCTCGCTTCAACTCACCCTGTGAAACCCAGCCCCGTGTCACCCAGAAACTTTGCCTAATCTTTATTTTTAGAGCAGTTTCTGCTGCAGAACTCAGAATTATAATCACGTCTGTATCAGTCTGTCTCTTTGACTGCGATGCCAGCCCCTTAAAGACGGGACCCAAGGCCTTAGCTATCCATAGGACAATGCCACACACGTTCATCCATGGATCCAACAAATGCCTTTTAAATGCCAGTCATGTGCCAGGAACCCTGGGAAATAACCCGTCCTGGTGGTGGCGGCCAGCCTCCACGAAGGACCAGTGATCTTCGCCTATTGGAATTCACGCTCTTTGGCCATGTCCTTCCCCGAGTCGGGATTGGTCTACGGGATGGTAGAAGATGGTGGGAGTCTGTTGTGTGGTACTAGATCGTCGAGCTGTGTGAGATTTCCTCATAGTCTCTTAGATAGCCTGCTCTAAGGGGAGCCAGCTGCCGTACCAGGGAGGTGGTCAAGGTCAAAAGGGTCCACATAGAAAGGACCCACTGGTCAGCAACTGCCAGCCGGCTATCTGAGCTAGCCACCCTGTGAATGGATCCTGCAGGATCTGCCAAGCCTCCACCAGCTGGAATCTGAGGGGCGGCCTCAGGAGAGACGCTGGGCCACAGCTGGACAGCTGAGTCACTCCCAAATTCTTGGTCTGTAGAGGTCTTGACTATTGTTGCTGTAAACAGTTCAGAGTTGGGATGACTTGCAGACCTATTGTCATGGAGTTTATTAGTGAAGAGATCAAATGAATAGAGTCTGTTCATTTAGCCAATATCACCAGGTACTGGGTGCTGAGCTTACTATGGCCAACAAGACACTAGACAAAGTCCTTGCTTTCATGACAGTTATGTTTTAGTGGAGAGGGATGCATGCAAATTTTATAATCTTAGGTCATATTCATAAGTGCTAGGAATGAAAGGAAACCAAGCAATTTGGGTATAAAGGAGGCAATTGCAAGTTAGATTATTTTATACTTTTATCTTCATCTCAATTTTACTCTAAAATCTTTTGAAGTTGGTAGTTTATCCCCATTTTACAGATGAGAAAATTGAAGGCCAGAGAAGTGAAATGAAATAGCCAGTGCCACACAGCTGGGATCTAGCTCAGAGAGTACGGCCCGTGGAGCCAAAGCCTGTGCTTTCTGCAGTGCGCCAGCTCAGCCCTTTGGGATGGCAACTTCAGCCTGGGGCTCAGCCTTCACCACAGCCTGCACTTGACAATCAACTCGACATTTGTCACTCATTGGTGAGATGAAGGCGTGCAAATGACATTTCGGTAGGAATATCATAGACTAGCCAAGTCTCCACTTTGTCTGGGTTCGTGGGAACCTATTCTTCAACTGGACATATCCACTGAGATGTCCCCTAAGCTGTAGCTGCCCTGGCTGTTTAAAAATAGCAGTGCCCACTCCACCAGCTCCCTGTCTTGGCTTCCTGTCTCTCTGGTCCGTTCCATTTGTTCCAGATGAAAAGAGCTGGGGTTCCTGAAGTCAAGTTCATCGCACGGTTCCCACCTAGCAATCTCCACTTTCCTGATGCTTCTTACCCTTTCTTTTTTGTTATTCTTGTTTTCCTTCCTTTCCTGTGTGCAGACCACTAGATGGAGATATATAAATGAGCACTGGACACTTAACCATGC
Organism: Callospermophilus lateralis; assembly: GCF_048772815.1. Classification (NCBI taxonomy): domain Eukaryota; kingdom Metazoa; phylum Chordata; class Mammalia; order Rodentia; family Sciuridae; genus Callospermophilus; species Callospermophilus lateralis. Next base: position 76,597,419 of record NC_135320.1, on the reverse strand, counting down.
CAGGCCCCATTTCTAAGTGCTTTTCCTGCATGATTTTATTGAATCTTCACAACAACCCTTTGTGGAGGTCCCATGATTTTCCCTCATTCTGAATTCAGACTTCATTCACTTGCCAAGATCACACACTGAGTTGGGAGAAGTTAGAAGGTGTGTGAGTTCCAAGGCCCTCTTTTTCATTCCTTTGTCCTGGGGAGAACTGAAGCCAGATTACCTCCAGAGGGTTACCACTAAACATCTTAAATTAGTCCTAGAGAAAAGAGGAAGAAGAAACCCAACACCACCCTGTAAACAGCTCATCACAGTGTGTACAGGATTTGTAGGTTTAAGGTTCTCATTAATGTCTTACTCAAATCCCTCATTGGATAAGTGTTTGGGTACGTACCTGGGCTGTGATAAACTTGGTATAAGTTATCATGGAAGCGCAGACGGGGGCACCAGACAGACAAGCAAGTCAAGGATGCCCGCTAGGTGACGCTAAGCTGAACCCTGAGAGGTGCCAGGCAGCACCATGGGAGGTCCTGACAGATTGTGCCAGGTCAGGGGGTGTGGCTGAGAATGGCTTGTTTCAGCATATGGCTGGGGTTTAGGAGAAGTGCCGGGGAGGGGCAAGCAATCAGGATTAAGAGATGGGCAGGGGACGGATCAGTGCCAAGGGAAGGGATTTGCTGTCTATCTGGAAAACAACGTGGGATGATTTAAGGGTTCTGGGAAAGGTACTGATATAATCAGATTTGCATAGTAGTAAGGAGGATAAATGGGAAAGACCAAAGATTAGGCAAGAGATGAGAAGGTGTGTAAGGAAGAGAAAGTGAGGCAGATGAGCTTTGTGGGAGAGATTTGTAAGTGGACCAGTCAAGACTTGGCAACTGGTCAGGTGTGGGGGCAGTAAAGAAGGAAGCTGAGGCTGACTCACCCAGGTTCCTGTTTTGGGTGCGTGGGCAGATGGTGTGATGCCTTGAGATGGGAATCGGGCTGAGAGGAGAGGTACTGATTCTTACTAGCTCCAGGCTTCTTAGGGCAACCCTATTTTAGGTGAGCAAATGGAAACTCAAGAAGGTGATATGATTTGCTCAGACCCCAAAATGGCCAGAATAGTGCCAGGTGGGGACTCAAACCTGGATCTTTATATTTCTGGAATCATTTTCCCCACACCTGCACAGATTTGTTTTGTGAAGAATGTAAGACATATGCTTTTGGCACGTACAAAGTATGTTTGTGCCATTCCGGGGGATCTGCAATGTAGGGAAGGTTTGCTTCAGCACGTCCACACGAATTAGAGTGTATGTGCCAGAGTAAACCTTCACCTACATCAGCCTGCCATTTTTATATTCACTTATTCACTCAACAAGCTAGATGGGGCACCTACTAATGTGCGGGGCAGGTGGGGATGCAGTGGCAAACCGAGTGGTGAGAATCCTGCGCACACTGAACCTATAGTCTACTCAGGAAGGCAGGCAACAGACAAATCCACAAATGCGAATTCTGCCAAAGAGATGAGTCGGGAGCAAGAGTGTGGGTGCCATATGGGGCAGGGTGGTCAAGAAGGGCCCTTCTGTATTTGATCACCATCAGAGTGATGAAGGGAAATGGCATAAAGATCTGGAAAATGAAGGTTCCCAGGAAAGGAAACTTCAAACGCAGACGCCCTGATGCAGGAATAAGCTCAGCTTTTCAGAAATCCCAAGAAAGCATTCCAAGAAAGGAGTCCATGGGGAAGAGAGTGGTTGGAGATGAAGTCAGAGGCAGGGGCCAGATCCTGTAGAACTTATAAGACAAGGTCCGTAGTTTGGATTCATTCTAAGATTGATAGGAAAGTCTTAGAAGTTTGAGGCAGGGCCGTGATGATATTGCTTGTTTATTTAATTTATTAAAGTACTTTTGATTTCAATATATACATTCACATGTAGTTGTGTATACAGAGACATCCTGGGTGCCTTTCACCATCTCCTTCAGATGGTACTATCTTGCCAAACTGCAGTGCAGTGCACTCTCTGTGGTTCTAATTTGCATTTTCCTAAAGGCATCATGGCCATGATGTTGAACATCTTTTCCTGTGCATATTTACCATCCGTATTTCCTCTGTGGCAACATGTTTGTTCACATCTTTGCTCATTTTCTATTTTTTATTCTCTAACAGCTTTTTCATTGTTCACTTGTGAGAATTCTTTCTATTATTCTAGACACACGTTGTGAGATACGTGACTTGCAAATATCTTCTCCTGGTCTGCAGCTTGCCTTTCCAGTCTAATAGGCTCTTTTATTGAGCCAATGTTTAATTTGGATGAAGTCCGATTCACCCATTTTTCCTTTTATGGACTTTAGGTGTCCACAGTCCTTTGCCTCACCCTAGGGAGGGGGGGCCGTCCTCCCACAGTTGCCTTGGAAACTAGAGAAGGACATTGGCTGAAGCAACGGCAGGTGCGTCACATGGCTTCCCTCTCATGATGATGAAGTAAGGAAGATATTGTCCCCTTTTACAGAAGATACAACTGAGGACCAGAGAAGGGCTAGAACTAACACAAATCTCTGATAATGAGACTGATGATTGTTCTTCTCTTCCATCTACCTCAGAATTCACACCAATTACTGCTTGTGGTTGATGGTTCTGAAAGTATGGACCATAGATCCCTGGGAGTCCCTGAGACCTTATCAGGGGATCTGCAAGGTCAAAGCTATTTCTCTAATAATCCTAAAGCATTATTTGCCTTTTGGTGGTATTGGAATTTTAACAGATGGCACAAAAGTACAGATGAATAAAATTGCTTTATTATATTTATTATATTTATATTTATATTTATTATATTTATATTTATATTTATTATGCTTTATATTTATTTAAGGCAGTGGTACCAAGCTACATTGGTGACCATTGCTTTCTTCACCTTTCAAGCCCTCATGGGGGGGAAAATAGCCAGTTTCACACTATTGTGAGAACAAATGGAAAGTACACAAAGCACTCCTGCTGCCTACGGAAATAAGACAGCTATCTTGAAAAAAGTGTTTCTGTAATCATTTGAGTTGCAAGCTAAACTATCCGCACCCCTCCCCCCTGCAATACAAATTTCGCTTGAGAGACTGACAAACCATAGTTATTCAGGCCTGATGGGTGTTTAGAAGACATTTTCTTCACAAAGGAATAAAGCGAGCCTGTCATAACAAGGGAAGCAACTGATAGTGCTTGTCACCAGTGACAATATTTGAGCTTCTGAATGAAAAATCAGAATTTTGTGGGAAAAAAATTTCATTTGCCATTATGTGCTTGGAGCACATAGCTTTCTAGTATTTAAAGATGCTTCTGATGACAGCAATTATGGTAGTATAATAAGTGATTTTTTTTTGTTGTGTGAATGAATGTGCTTATACTTGGAGACGTTGAATAACTCAGTTAACCAATAATTTTCAAAGGACCAATGCTTAATGGTTCAAACCAGCATGGGCTAAAGACACATTCAAAGTGTGAGACAATTCAGTGGGCTTTTTAATGTGAGCAAATAGGAATACTGTATTTATATGGTTTAAGATTTCACATTGCAACTGATCTTTAGGAAGCTTTTCCTTACTGTGTTTTGTACCTAAAAAGAATATCCATAATTATCTCCAGAGGCTATTAAGGTACACCTCCCTTTCTCCACTACCTAGCTGCATGAGGCTGGATGTTCTGAATATATTTCATATAAAGGAACAAGTTGGAATAGATGAAATGCATCAGAAAAGATTGAAGATTCTAGCTGTCATCCACTGAGACAGGGGTTAAAGAGGTAAAGGTATAAAGCAATGCCAGTCTATACATTAGATGTTTAACAAACATTTTTTTTTGTTTGTTTTAATTTCTACTGTCACAAAAATCAATAGGTAGAACCCATATAAACAAAAGCTCTTTTAGGTCCTCAATAATGGAAGAGGAACAAAATGTTGGAGAATTCTTTGCTTAAGAGGTGAAGTCTCCTATTAGCCACTGGGACCAAGTGAGGCATTAGCATCCCTTTTCAGATTTTCATCTCACCCCAGGCTTCCATATGACCCTGAGGTTAAGGATGGCTGGGTGCAGCCTCGGAGGTTCTGAGAATGGCACATGCCCTTCTCATCTCCATTTTCTCCTCTCCTTCGTAATGGAAAGAACATGGGCTTTGAAGGAAGCAGATCTTAGTCTCAGTCTCAGCCCTGCTTTTAGCCAGTAAGAGAACTCCAGGCAGGACTCTCGGTCCTCTGGTCTCTTGTCTATAAAGTAAGAAATAAAAATGTCTGTCCTTCCTTCACCAGGATTGTCTTGAGGATTAAATAGCATCATGGAGATAAATCTAAGTGCTTATGCGTGTAAGTTAGAACCATTTCTCAACAAAGGATGTTCATATACACGTATGGCCACTCATTGAATAAACATTGTCCAAAAACATGATCCAATGGTCTTGAAGGTAAAAACAAATAGTCTGCAGTTTCGACCTGCAAGAAGCTCTCAGCCCAGGGAGAAAGACCAGCATAGCAATTGCATGCAGTGGGATGCGGTAGGTCTTTGAAACCTTTGCCAATGTTTCCCCCAAGCACCCTCCTGCCTCTGGCTGCCTTGCCACCCTTTCTCTTCAGTACCAGGCCATGTTGCCTTCAGGCCTCAGTGAAGAGATGAGGCAGAAGAATGGAGGGGTTTGAGTGGTGTTGTTAAAGTCTCTCTCTGGGGAGACTCGAGGCTTGGAAAAGTTCCTGCTCTGAGACCAGAAAAGAGTCTTTAGGGCCACCCTAAAGGGGAAGTGCCAACAGGACTGGTGGGGCCCAAGAGGAGGGGTCCTGACCTGGAGGAACCAGGCAGGGGAGAGATACGGAGAGGTGACATTCAGAGCCACCCGCCCCTGTGCTCTGATAACCAGCAGAAACGGTGCTGTGTGTCCACAGGCCTCGGTCAGTCACGTTTTGATGAATTGCATATCAACAACCTCTTTTAATGGCCCAAGTCCCTGAGTACCATAAAGGGGTAGAAGGACAAGCTTTGCAGGCTTATTATTACCAAATGGAACCAGCCAGAGGGATACACGCTCCCAACAGGAAGCAGAGCAGGGAGCAGCAGGAGGGCCCAGGAAGAAGCCACTCACTCTCCCAGGCTTCCCTGGGAAGGAGCAGGTGGGAGGCAGAGGTCAGGAAGGCTTCAGAGAAAAGGTAACATTTGCACGGTGCTGGCCTCTGAAGATGAGCCGTGATCATCAGCTTTGTCCAGTCCCCGAGGAAGAGGAGGCTGCTTCTGGGGAAAGGAGAACACGTGGAGAAGGTGCCGTTAAGAACCTGAGCTAGGGCAGACGCTGGAAGACACCAGCTTGAGCATGGTCCTTTACGGAGCACAGTGCCCAATTCATACACCCTCCCCCACCAAAGAGTGACTGATGATCCCTGTGTTAGGTTCTGAGGATGCGTGAGGGGGGACACAGCAGCAGAAGTATAACAATTTGACTCTTCAAAATATATGTTGGGCACTCTGCCCAGCCTTTGTATGTATTAGCCCATTTCATTCCAGGTGGTGGTATTTTAATCCCCAATGGACAGATAAGAAAACTGAGGCTTAAGTTCTTACAGCTTGTTAAATGGTAGAACCAAGATTTGAACCCATAATTATATCCTACCTTGATTTCCAGCTTGAATGGCTTAGAATTTAGTTGGGTAGTTAAGGAATAAATGCTTGAAAAGCTAAATAATAATGCAAAAGGAAGTTCCCACATGTCTGGGAGAGGCACCTTGGCTGTTCCATCAGGGGTACCTGTGTTTGATTCTGTAGGCCAGCCCTGCTCATCTACCTCGCACTTGTACCCTGAGTCTGTCCACTCTTAACATCTCCACCCACCAGCATCCCCAGCCACCCCAACCTTGGTGCCTGAGTATAAGGTTTCAACAGAAGAAACTTGGTCCTGATAGTCATGCTCCTGGCTGTCAGAGTTCACAGATTGCCACTCAAGCTCCTCTTCTTCTGCTGTAACAATAACAATAGAACCTCTGGGTTTGGGCCAACCTTGTAGCTGCATGTGGTCATGTGACTAGGTTCAGACCAAGGGGATCTAATCGAAAGTGACATGAATCACTTTTTCTCCAGCCCTGAAAGGGAAAGTGTGTGACCTCACCATACATCCTTCCACTGGAAATAATGGGAACATCACAGTGAGCTGCCTTGGACCACGCAGATGAGGCAACGCACGGGGGATGGCAGGACAGGTGACTGGAGCAGAGCTGGCCAACCAACTCCACGTTTCACATGGAAAGAAGTGAACTTCTATTTTGTCTTTGGAGTTTCATTATACACAGGCGCGCGCGTGCACGCGCACACACACACACACACACACACACACACTAATAGGAAGAAAACCAGTGAACAAACCATTGAGAATATAAGTACAAGTTATAATAGAGCAACAAAAGAAACAATTCATGAGCATACAATGGAGGAGGGTTGTTCTCACTCATAGCTATCAGTCAAGGAAGGCTTCTCGGAGAAGGGGAGGTACCTTGGGACTGGCCAGCTGTGTAGGACTCAGGGAAAATTAGAGGTGTTGAAAAAGAGCATGTAGGTTTCTGTAGCCATAGAGAATCTGGTCCCCGATGGACCCCCAACAAGGGCCCTGTGAGCAGAGCCCTTCTGTACCAAATCTTCCATCAGGCCTCAAGTTTACAATCCACTCATCTACCCATGGATGCTGCAGCCTGGGCCCTGGGAACCTGGGACTTAAAAAGTACAAATGAGTTCCAGATAGCTCCAGAATCCTGAGTTCCAGATAGCTCTGGAAAGGATGGATCCGGGGTTTCCAGAGAGATCTGAGGACAAAGGGAAACCCTTCAAAAAGGGTGCCCCAGACTCAAGCCAGAGAGGCTGAATCTGCAATTGAGTCCCCATAGCAAGTGTGGGCCCTGGAAGGGGAGGGGGCCTGATCTGGGGGTGGGGACACGAGAAGCCCAGGAGTGGGCTAGGAGGTGAGGAGCCAGAGAGTTGTGGAAAGAGACGCTCCAAGGGTTCAGATGTGACCTGGTTGGGGACTTGATGTAGCCTGTGGCCTCTAGTACACCACCATTTAAAAATGTGTGCCAGGCACAGAGGCAAATGCTGTCCCACAGACTGTCACCTAACCCTCCTGACCTGCGTTCACAATGTGGGTATTATCTCCATTTTACAAATGAAGACTCTGAGGCTCAGAGAGGACAAGATAGTAGTCCAAAGTTGCCAAGTGCATAAAGCTGGGCTAATGGGGGAGTCAGGGCTTGTCTGGGCCTCCCTACCCCCCACCCAAGGCCACACAGGGAACAGGATACATATGACCTGTCCAGAGGACCGCTTAAGCAGGATCTTGCAAGCCTTTGGCTTGGCAACCAAAGATAGCCCACAGTGGTATTTGGTTTGGCTGGCCAGTGATTTTTTAAAAAGTCAAATGAATTTGAATGTCTTTAGTTAAGGAAGGGACTTTGTCACTGGTTGCGATCTATTCTTTCATTTATTCCCTACCTGGCCCTGGATGGCATTTGAGTTTTAACCAGGACTCCAAAGAAAATCTTTTCTTTAGTACCGGAAGTCAGCTGAGGAAACACTTCCAAGCCTTTTTCTAATACCTTATTGATCCCTGAACATGACCACAGGGACAAATAAATCAGGGACTTGGTGCCCAAACATCTGTCTGACAACCTAGGTATATAACATATCCAAACACACAGGCCTTTCTCCTATCAGGGAGGGTGACACATGTTAGCAAGGACCTGGCTTCATGAACTAGCCATGATATGTCCACTGCCAGCCCACTAAGAAAGACTGAACTGGGGATCCTTCCTGGGTGCTCCTCAGGAGAGCGGCAGTGGGTCTGCCGGAGCTGGAGCACAGCACAGAGGCCCTGTCCCCACCAGGTGCAGGTGAGCCACATAAGGCTCGAGAGAGCACGTGGAGCCAGTGGCTGTCTCCTTCCTGCATTTTCTCAAGCCAGTCCGACAGGTAAGCTCTTACTTTCCGCTCTCAGTTTCCCACCCCACACCTGCCCTCTCTGGTCCGGAGTTGAACCAGAGACCACCATCAAGCTCCCGGTTTCCCTTGCAAAGTATTGGCCTCCACACTCTGGAAGCTTCTGGAAACACGACATGCAGACCCCCATCTTGTTACCTAGGGTAGCAGCCCTCTGGTTCACAGGATAGTTGAAGGACTTTGAGTCCTGTGGTTCCCAGTGACCATTTTAAAGGAAGCCATTTTCCCAAAGATGAAAGCAACTATGTTAAAAAAGTTAATAAAAAAAAAAAAAAAAAGAAAGAAATGTGACTTGTTCACCGCATGTCTAGTGAAGAAAAACTACTATCAGGGGCTTTACGTTCCACGAATGTCTTCAAAATAAAAGTTTAGAAAAAGAAAAAGGGTGAGATTGTGGTGGAGTCACAAAAAGAGCAAGCTGCCCTCGCAAGAGCCCGGGCTGACAAGGCAGGAAAGGGCGCACCCTCACCCCAAACTCACCCCTGGGGAAATAATTTATGTTCTAATGAAACAGGCAGGAGGGGGCAGGGCTCCCCGGCTTATGAAATTGTGTCTCATTCAGACAATGACAGCAACAGAACGTGATTTGCCCAGGGTTATGGTCTCATGGCCTCTGACTAAGTGGTTTCTGAACACATTGTTTTTTAAAGCCTTCAACCTGTTTCCCTGGGTCTGTTTTGAATTTCCTCTTCCCTAATGTGTATTTATGTCCTGCTTGTTACGAGCTGACAAGAACAGTCCCTGGCTTTACCTGGTTCCTCTCAGAGCCTGCTGTCATTCACTGACTTCCTCAAGGTTTAATGCCATCAAACCAGCCTGTCTTATAAAGATGAAGGAAGGAGAGAGGTAGTGGCTCTAGGCTTTATTGAAAAGCAAACCAACCAACCAGCAAAACAGGTGATTTGGCCCTGAGTACCTGGAAGAAGTTTAGTAAAGCCATTCATTTGTCAATTTGTTCATTCCATTAAGAATCTATTAAGAGGCGACCGTGAGCCGAGCTGTATGCCGGCAGCAAGAGCTAAATGAGAACAGGATGTTGTTCCTTTCCCTCAAGAAACTCATAGTCTAGTGGAACTGGTAGAGAAATCAACACCCCAGGTATTTCCAAGAGAGGCCAGTGTCATAAACTTGACTGTCACTGTTGAAAAGGACCACAGGTTGAGTCTACAAAGAAGAGGAAGGCATGGTCGCTGCTGACTTGATTTGATTGAGGGCGTCAGGATGTTTTGCACAGGGACCCATTAAAGACAAAGCAGGGCTTTCAAGGGTTAGTCCCATTTACTCAGAGATCACCAAAGGCCTCCGACTATGGCTCTAGGGATGTGTTTTGTGCTTGAGTATTTTATCACTGGTAGGAGAAGGGTGAAGAACATAGGCTCGTTAGCAGGAGACACTTCTTAGTTCCTAGCTGTTAGAAAGGCCCCACACACACACATACCCCGCATGTCCTGCACATACAATGGTGGCAGTCTTGGAATCGTGTCCTTGGAAGATGATCAAGAAGAGGGGTTGGTTTGGGTTGGTACTGTCCCAAAACTTAAAGGCTAAGGACCCTGGTGGCAAACAGATGACACCCAGGCTGTCACTCTCCTCACCAGCACCCCTGGAAGACACTACTAACTGATCCAACCACATGATCTTGACTGGCTGAGTCTGAGAGTAGAAAGGCCTATTTTCTCAATTCTTCTATGTGTGTTACACAGTAGTCCTAGTACAGATCATCAAGAGAGAAGCCATCGATGACATCCAGCACCTTAGGGTGTTGGGGACTGATTCTCTGAGCCCCCAAAGGTAATCTGACCATCCTTCTTAGTGGATAACCCTAAGGACCAACTATCTATCCTAGCAGGTTTGCTAAGCAAGATTTTTTGCCACTCTATGAAGAATTCCCAGGGGAAACAAGGCCAGTCTTAAAACAATTAAAATAAAAAGTGTTCTACCAGGGTCTTCTGGAGAGTCACTGGAATCTCAGGTGGAACAGGAAGACACAAAAGGAAATGGGGAGTCACAGTCCATTTAGAATTCTAAGATGCCTCAGGTCCCTGCCTCTGCTGCATACTGGCTGTAGGAGCCTCCCACAAGCCACAGAGTGTGATTCGGTTGTGTTATATGGCAACGGGGAGAGGCTTTTGCAGATGCCTCCAGTGAGCTTTGAGTTAACAAGGAGGGCAATTATCCTGAGTGGGCCTGACCTGATGGGGCAAACCCTATAAAGGACACCCTATAAAGGGAAGGGAATGTTTGAAGAAACAAATTTCCACGTCTGGAGACGGCCCCATGGCAGGGACTATGGTGGTCTCTGAGCACTGAACCCTAAAACTCCGAGGAACTGAATTGGGCCAATAACTGGCAGGCTTGGAAGAGGATCCATCCAATCCTCAGATGAGATGCTGCCCAGGCCAATTTTTGACTTCAGCTTTTTAGGTCTCTGAGCAGAGATATCTAGCAGAGCCCAGACTGCAAGCCCACAAAAGCTACAGGATGATAAACAGGCATTGTTGAAAACTGCTACATTGTGGTGCAGAGCAATAGAAAACAGAAACAGGCTGTGTCTATTTTAGGCTGTGACATTGATTGTAAGGCATGCTATTGACTTAACATTTGGGGGAACAACAACCAGAGCATTAAATGTATCAATTATAAAGCACTCTGATTTTTAAAAATAATACAATGGAAAATATCATCTTGGCATTGAAGAAACACCAGTTTTATTACATTTGTGAAGTGCCTAGAAATTTCTCAAAGAAAAACTGTCCTCCTGAGAACCCTATCAGAGTCGAGAGGGGAGGTGTCATGCTGACGAGGCTGAGATGCAGTGGACTTAGACGACTTGTACAAGGTCACAAGACAGAGCAGATCAGAACCCAGGGGCTCTGCTCATCCCACCTCAGCTAGCACTTTGCCAGCATCCCTCATCCTAGAAGGTGAAGTGGTGCCACCAAGCGCCTGGCACAAGAGGCAGAGATGCCATATGAGGCCCAAGAGAAGATGCTCTCAGGACTGTTTCTGTTCTATAAAAGCTGCAGTTCCAATCCCAACCCTTCTATGTTGTTCAAATCTCTTCCCAGCTTTCCTGAGATACTTGGGCAAGTCTTTCTTCATTACACTTGTATTATTTATAAAGTCATGATCCACGTGGTTCAGTTCTGAAGAAAGATAGTTACATGAAACGTATTTGATACGGTATATGAAATTTTGATATGAAAGGTCAAGATAGTTTGCAATCAGACAGTACGAACAGTTTTCCTCTCCTAACACCCACTGACCCCAGATACTGCAACTCCACCTTCCTAATAATCACCTGGCGGAAAGCTCCCCAAGCCCACCCCGCCCTCAGGAATCTTGCTGCCTTTATCTGCCTTCCTTCTCCATTTCCCCATAATCAATATCCATTACAAAAGCCCCCAAAACTGAACTAGCAAGACAAATTCCTCCTTGGAGGGTGAAGGAGGAGAGATCTAAATACTCGGAGCTAGAATCTTCTTCAATGAATGAAGAACCCATAGGAAGAATGTCAGGAAGAACACATGGGAACACTGGCATTCCAATCATTATCTACTCCCACAATGTAGCCATAAAAATCGACATACGTACACCATCTAATTTTGAAATTGTGGCCAAGGCCATGGATATTAGGAACCACGCTTCACCCAGGCTTGTTCTCAGTCTTCCTGGGGACAACACCTGTTAAATGATCTAACGACAGACTCAGATCTTGTTATCCAAACTATCTAAGCCGGCAAGTGGGCAGCAAGGTTGGGGGCGGGTGTGGCTCGTACTTTCTCTTGGGCCATTCAGCCAGAAGCAGCCTGTGGACAGCACAAGCACAAGGGGCAGCTGCGGCGGGGGAGGCTGCAGAAGGCACAGGGAAGAGTTGTGTGGGGGGGGGCGCGGGCTCCCACCTTACCTCTCCCGCTGTTCCTGAGTGCCAGCTGTGGCATTCTGCTGGGAAGTTCAGACAGGAACCAGGGAGCCTGAAAGGCCTTTGTAGAGCGAGGCTTCCAGAGACTCGTGGAGACCAGTGCCCAAGGAGGCTGCTGATAATGTCAGAACTGGAGTCCAGGTGGTTCCAGGGTAGAGGTTCTCCCCAGGCTGGAAGGCAAGGACTGTCCCACAGCAAGGAGCTCCTTCCACAAAGAAGGGCATCTGAGAAACTCCAGTCTTCAGCAGAAACACACCTTACCAGGCTGAGGCAGCTTAGTCCAGCAACCTGGTCTACACCAAGAACAGTTAAGAACTGGGAGAGATTCCAGATGGCAGCAGAGTTGCCAAAATAGATTTCACGGTATCTACCCACTAATGCTCACAGCCATTATTCTAGGCTGTTGCTACCACTTATAGAAGCCAGTGTATGCCAGGTCCTTTGGGTGCATTTCCTTTTCTTTCTTCTTCACATCAACCCTGTAAAGTGCCCCTTTTACAGATGAGGAAACAAAGCCACAGCAACAACTTTTCGAAACTCGCCTAGCTATTAAGTCACAGAGCAAGGATTCGAAGCCAGGACTCTGACTCTGAACCCGAGTCTCCTTCTGTGTTGGTGGTTGTGTTTGGAGTTCTCTGCCTTTCAGATTTGACAACTGAGCAATGCCTTACTATGGTAAATTCATCCATATGAAAGTCCTACAGACCTGCCACTCCGATCGTTGTATCTTAAGGAAGCTGGATGCTCACTTCCTGTCTCCCCTTGTCCAATGGTCAACATGGGCGAGCTGTGAACCTCAGCACCACTGACCACAAGTGTCTCCAAATCTTCAGTTCTGAACTGAACACCAACCCAATTCAGGCCAGATCTCCTGCTAATTGGTTTTTAAGGCCATTTTCAGCCCTCCCCCTCTTTTAGGATGTGGCAGTAGATCTCAATTTCTGCAGCTTGTCCTTGGATAAACCCTAGCTTGGGTTTGGACACACCCCCTAGCTGCCTTGGGTGCCACCTTCTCAGGGGAGGGCTCATTGAGAAAGTGCTGTGCACTCTTTTCCTGCCTACTTCTGACCTTGGACTGCCCCTTCAATCTGCTTTGGACAGGCACTTCCAGCTGTTGACTAGGTTCCAGCTTCCAGCCCATTCCCAACTCCTATTCTTGTAGGAATCTGATAGCAACCACCACACCCTCTCTGGCTTTTCAGTTTCAAAGGTACCATGAGGTAACATAAAGGGAAAATTTGTAGACTGCATTTTTTCTTTAGTTTTTGAGGTTTTCTTTTTTCCTTGAATTGTGACATGCACATAGATAAGGGCATAAATCATAAGTGCTGGTGCCCTTATGAACCAGGTCAGGGTGAGCACACCTTCTGCATGTCTCAGACAAGTGGAGTCTTAAGATCCCCCATTTGTCTGCTGTGCTCCTTCCCAAAGGTGGCCCCTCTCCTGATTTCTAACACCTTTGGTTAGTTTTTGAATTTTACACAAATGGAAACACACAGAATTCTTGAAATAAATTTTTTTAAAATTTTATTATCTTGGCAAGTATGCTTAATATGAAAGGGAGCATTTAGCCACTTTCAGCATATGATTCAATGGCATTAGGTGCGTTCACGATATTGTGTGAGCCGTCTCTCTCCATGACACCTTCCATGTTGGACACTGGAACTCTGTACCCACCAAGCCATGTCTCGTCCTCTCTCTCCCTTCAACCCCTACAGCCTCCGTTCCACTTTTTGTCTATCTGGTTTTGACTACTTTACCTCATACAAGTGGAATCTTATAATATTCGTCTTTTTGTGATTGGTTTATTTCACCTAGCAGAAAGTGTTCAAGGTTCATCCATGTTGTAGCATATATCAGAATTTCCTTCTTTTTAAAATTAATAGCAACTCATTGTACCAATATATCACATTTCATTTATCCATTCACCTGTCAATGGGTATTCAGTTTGCTTCCCTGTTTTGACAATTGGGAATCATGCTGAAATAAACACAGATATGTAAATATATCCTTGAGAACTTGCATTCAGTTCTTTGGGGTGTATATTCAGACATGAAACTGTTGCATCATATGATAATTCTGATAATTTTTTTTGAAAAATAAACCCTCACATAAATGGTCAAATTGTCAAGGGAGTCAAGACAATTCAATGAAGTTCTACAAATGTGTTCAAGTGACTTGACAAAGGTACCAGGACCTTTCAATGGGGAAAGGACAGTCTTTTCAACAAATGGTGCTGGGAAAATGGGATATTCACAAGCAAAAGAATGAAGTTGAACCCTTACCTAATTCCACATTAAAAAAAAAATTTCAAGTCAGGTGTGTTGACACAGCCAATGGACACATTCCTGTAATCTCAGTTACTCTGGAGGTTGATGTGGGAGGATTGCAAATTCAAGGTTAGCTTGGGCAACTTAGAAAGACTATGTCTCAAAATTAAAAGGGTTAGGGGTGTAGCTCAGTGGTAGAGCACTTGCCTATGATGAGTGAGGCTCTGGATTCAATCCCCAGTACTGCAAAAAGCAAAATAGAGAAAGATAGAGAATATTAACTCAAAGTGGATCAAATATCTAACCATAAGACTAAAGGGTGCAAAATCTTAGAAGTAGAAGAAAACATAGGACAATTGGATTCGATAGGGATTTCTTGAATATGATACTGAAGGCACAGGCTACAAAGGGTCAGGGGGTAGACAAATGGGACAAATCAAATTTTTGATGAAAATTAAAATACTTTGTGCATCAAAAGACAATATGAAGAGTCTGAAGGCAACCCCAAAATCGGAGAAAGTATTTGCAAATCACATATCCAATGAGGATCAATATCCAGAATATATAGAGAACCTTGAAAGCTCAACAGCAAAATACCCCTATTAGAAGCTGGGCAAAGGACTTAAATAGCCATTTCTCCAAAAAATATACACAGCCAATAGACACATGAAAAGGTGCTCAACTGATCATCACTGATCATTAAAGAAATGCAAGTCAAAATTTCAAGGAAACACTACATGACACTGATTAGGATGTCTGCTATCGCACCTGCACATGCACACAGAGAAGGACTAGTGTTGAAGAGAATGTGAAGAAACTAGTCCACTGTTGGTGGAAATGCAAACTCTGGTCCACTGTTGGTGGAAATGAAAACTGTGCAGTTGCCGTGGAAAGCAGTACATATTCTTGTGCCAGATTTATTTAACTGTGCTCATGAGATTCATGAGTGTGGCTTCGTTTAGCTCTAGATAGTTCATTCTCATTGCTGTACTGTGTTCTATCATATGAATATGCTGTCATTCATTTCTGTATCCTATGATTGAAGATACTTGGGTCATTTCCACTTTGGGATCTAGATACATTCAGATATAACATTATGTGTCACACACGTATGCAAATATACAAAAGTTATGTGCATATACTTTTATTATAAACATTTAAACTTATATACAAAAATAGTATAATGAACTTAATGTACCTGTTGACCAGCCTCAACAATTATGTGACCAATCTCATTTCTGCAACAGTCCAACAAATGATGCAACAAATGCTGACATCATATAATTTATCACTAAATATTTCAATATACATCTTAAAATAAGGCCTCTTTTTTAAAAACACAAGATCATTATCTCATCTAGAAAAGTATGCCATTTCTTAATATAATGACATATCTAGTCTTCATCCACATTTCGATTGTCATACATTTTCTGGATTTTTTCTGATTGTATCCCCATGGCATTGTTAAATGTGTTCCCTTGCCCCTTGTGTAAGGTCCTTGCTTAGCATCTGGACGGCCATCTTAAGTGACAGCTGCCATTTTAAGGAAAGTTTTGCTTTCCCACCCAAGGGACTTTCTGAGAAAGGCTCACCACTCCCTCATTCCAACCAACCCTTAACCTCCCGCATTAGGACCCACCCAGCTCTAATCCCTGAGCCTGCCCCATAAAATTCCCGTCCCCAAGCCTGTTTTGCTTCTTTCTGTCTATGGAGAGGTGGCCTTTATTTGTCAGCTCCGACCAATAAGCTTTCGTGTGTATCTCTGCCTGGTCTCAGTCTTTCATTTCTTGCTCTGCCTGGTTTCAATCTTGCCCTTCTCTCGGTTCCTCGCTTTCTTTCACTGGTGCCGAAAACCAGGATCGGGTTCCCCAGTATGCTAACTCGCCTCTTTGAGGGTCACTGAGCATCGCTGGACCCGATCCAGATTCCATCATGGGACCAGGCCCTCCATTCTGCCAAACGCCCTCTCTGCACCCATCACTGGTCATTTTAGGTAAGACACCTATCTCCAGTCCACTTAAATGACCTATGGGTCCTGGGAAGTGACCGTCGTGGATTGTCCAGCCCTCCCAGGGTTTCTGTGTGGTTGGGGACACCCCCAGCCACAGCTTTCAAAGCTACGGCTGAGGCTGATCCCTACTGCTGACCAGGTCTATAGGTGGTCTTTTATTTGGGTCCTGGGTTTTGAGAAAAACCACCGAGGGCGATTAGGAGTTGTTCCTGGTGAGACCTCTCGGCTTTGGGTTAATTTCTATGGCTTCTGCCCCTATGTAGTCCTGGCCAGGTGCCCAAGTGCCTCTATGAGCCCTGGCCTGATACTTACCCAGCAGTGGTGACAACACCCTGGGCATAACCAACTCCTCAACTGGGTGATACGCGAGACTGGGGGATGCCCCACCTCTAAATTCACCTCCCATGTTTCACCATGGGTGGCTCCTTATCCTTTCTCTCCCATGGTCCTCCAGGCTGCCTCCTGGCTCCCCTAGGGTCTCTCTCTCTCACACCCCGGACCTAAACCCCACAAAACTTGTTCATTTTGCAATCAGATCTGGCCTCAATAACTGGCTGCTTAATGGCACTCTAGATCCCAGTATTATCAGGGATCTTTTCTACTATTATGAATGTTCAGGAAAATGTTCAGGCCTTCTCCTCTCCACGTTCTAAGCCCTCTCTCTGCAACTCTTGCTCTCCCACGCAAGTCCTTGTGGCTCTCACCTCCCCTACACCTGTTTCCAAAGGGAAAGAAGATCCTACCCAGGACTCCTTCCCCTTTGACCCAGGGGATGAGTCCCTGCCACACCACAATTCTCTTTCTAATGAAGCCTCTGCAGCAACTGCCCCCTGGTCCCCTCCACCCTTCTCTCCTCCTGCCACATGCTCATGGGCTGCCACTGCCCAACCCCCATCTCTGCGTCCTCTATGTGAGGTGGCTGGGGTAGATGTGTAATCTGGGTTCTTGTGCCTTTCTCTTTGTCAGGTCTCTCGCAGATAGAAAAGTGGCATGGGTTCTATGCTTCAAGCCCCATCACATATATCAAAGAGTTTCAATATCTGACTCAATCATATGATTTGACCTTCCATGCTGTCCATATGATCTTGTCTAACACCTTCCTGCCTGAGGAGCGCAGGAGAGTTTGGGAGCAAGCTAGAAATTATGCTGATGAGGTACATCAGACCTCCCCTGCCCATCTGATTGGCACTGAAGCGGTCCCTGATCGGGACCCCGATCGGGACCCCAATCAGGATTATGATTCACCTAGAGGAGTAACTAGTAGCAACCAATTCATTACTTGCCTCATGGCAGGACTTAGAAGTAGCCCATAAGACTGTCAATTATGAAAAGCTCCAGGAAGTCGTCCAAGATAAAAATGAAAACCCTTCAGCATTTTTAGATCGCCTGACCAAGGCTGTATTACAATATACTGATCTGGACCCTGAGACTCCAGATGGGAGACAACTACTAATGATCTACTTTTTCTCCCAGAGATTCCCCAATATTAAGGCTAAACTAAGGTGCCTTGAGAAAGGGACCCCTAACTCCCCAAGGTGAGGTTCTGGGAGTGGTCTTTAAGGTGTATAACAGGACAGATGAGAAGTCCTGGAAGCAGAAATATCAGATGCTGGGGCTGGGGTTGTGGCTCAGTGGTGGAGTGCTGGCCAGGCATGCACGAGGCTCTGGGTTCGATCCTCAGCATCACATAAATGTAAAATAAAAATATTGTGTCTGCCTAAAACTAAAAAAAAAAAAAAAAAAAAAAAATTAAAAAATTAAAAAAATCAATATCAGATGCTCACTCAAGCCATTCGTCCAGCCTCAGCCCCTGGTTCCACTGGCCTATGGAAGGGTCCCTCGGGACCACCTGGACCATTTTAAATGTGGTCAGATGGGTCACTGGGCTTGTACATGTCCTAAGCCTTGCAAGCTTCCGGGCCCTGATCCTAAATGCCATCAGGAGGGACACTGGGCCATTGACTGTCCCCAGCCCCAGGCTATCCAGCCCTTCTGGTCCCCCTTTCCAAGTCTTAGGACTGGCTGCAGAGGACTGATGAGGCCCAGATCCCCATCACCGGACCACTACCATCACTCCATGGGAATCCAGGGTAACTCTTCGTATTTCAGGTAGTCCTGTCTCCTTCCTCCTAGACCTGGGGGCTACATATTCAGTCCTCAGGGAGTTCTGGGGGCCTACCACTTGTTCTATGACCTCTATTGTTGGGGCAGAGGGCAAACCTTACCAACCCTTGCAAACATCTAGCCTTGTTTGTTCTTTTGGCTCTCTAATTTTTACGCACTTCTTTTTGGTCATTCTACAGTGCCTGTTCCCCTTGTGGAAGGGACATCCTCACATATATGCTTTTATCCAGACTTGCCTGCCGCTCCCCTGATCCTCACCTCCCTACCTTAGGACCATCCCCTATTCTGGCTGCCAGTGCCTTCCTGTTACCCCCTCCCGAGGTGGACCCTACTGCCTGGGATCACCTCACATCTCGAGCCCATTCACGTCTGTCTCAAAACCCCCTCCATTTTCTGGCCCAATCACAATACCTGCCCTCCCTCCTGGCTGCTGCTGTCCCTCCTTTTTGCAGAGCAGCCTTGTCAGGTTCCTGACGATAAACCCGCTTCTTACCCCAGGTGTGTGTGATTGGTCCTGGGCCCCTTCTTTCATTGATGCTTTGGGATCCTGGCCCGAGGGCCCAGGACAATTACCCCACACCTTGTTCCACTCACCCTAGCGCTCTTCTTCTTCATGCACACCCAGCCTCATTTGGGTTAGTGACTTGGCCCTTCCACTTCCCTCCCAAGCCTTCCCTTGGCTCGTCTTGCTCCCCTGCCCAGCTTCTGCTTGCCACTAAAGCTCTGGATTCCTCCAGAGACCTACTTCTTGACAAATAAGGGACCCAGAACTCTCCTACATTGTAAAGCCCTAGGCAGCATCTCCCTGGCCAAGGCCACACTGAAGCTAACATGAAATACAGACTCAGTAGCCTCGATAGGAGGCCTAAGGAAAAAAGTGTCAATTTAACTTTCCCCTTGATTACCAACGTTGGCCTCAGCCTCTCTACTCATTAACGAGTCAAGGAAACTCACTTTAGGAGCCCCCCACACCATCCTGGCTCTCCATCACCTAAAGGAAGTCCTCACCTACAAAGGCTTACATTCCTTACGCCCCTGTCGCCTTTGATCTCTACGGGTTTCCCTGGTGGAAGATCCAGTCTTACTATCCACACGTGCTCACCTTTAAACCCTGCTACTCTCCTGCCCACTCCTCAGGACCCTCTTACCCAGTCATGCACTAAAACTCTGGAGGAGCTTCTTCCACATCCCTCCCCCACACAGGAAGGCCCCTTGCTCCAGGAAACATACGCAAGGTTCACAGATGGCTCCTCCTTCCTTCAGGAGGGAGTTCATCAGCCGGGTTTGCTGTGATCTCTCTAACCTGGGGTGTGGAAGCAGCTTCCCTCCCCATAGCACATCCAACCAGCAGGCTGAGCTCGTTGCCCTCAGGAGAGCCTGCACTTAGCCTCCCTCAATGTCTACGCTGACCCTAAATACGCTTTCCACATACTTCTCTCCCGCTCTGCTCTCTGGAAGAAGCATGGATTCCTTTCCACTAAGGGAACTTCAATTACTAATGCCCCTTGGATCTCCTTCGGGCCTCAAGGCTTCCCACTGCCAGTGGAACTGAAGGATGGCAGCTAAGTAACTCCCTTCTCCAGTGAGCACTTCCTTTCCTGACCTCTCTCCTTGTCATAGGCCTTTTGCTAAAGCTTGCCCCCTGCGTCATTCAATTTCTTCAAGACCAGATTCAAAGGATCTCTAACCAAACCATGAACCAGCTTCTGTTACAGGTCTTCCAACCTCTCACCAAAATCGGGCCCTCCCGAATCAGCATCCCCCGGCACCTCCTGACCATCACCATCACCTCAATGACACCCTGTGCTCCTAACAAGGGTCCAGACACTGCCTCTTCCCAGCAGGAAAAAGCTATTGATCTATGCCTCCGTCCCTTAAGGAGCCCAATAACAAACAAAAAGGGGAGAGTGTAAGGTCCTTGCTTAGCATCTGGATGACCATCTTCAGTGACAGCTGTCATTTTAAGAAAAATTTTGCTTTCCCACCCAAGGGCCTTTCTGAGAAAGGCTCACCACCCCCTCATTCCACCCAACCCTTAACCTCCTGCATTAGGACCCACCCAGTTCTAAACCCTGAGCCTGCCCCATAAAAGTCCCTGTCCCCAAGCCTGTTTTGCCTCCATCTATGGAGAGATGGCCTTTATTTGTCAGCTCTGACAAACTCTTGTGTGTATCTCTGCCTGGTCTCTGTCTTTCGTTTCTCACCTCATTTTCCTTTCACCTTGTATTTCATGTAAATTAGCAGTTAGATCTGAAGTCTTGATCAGGCCCTTTCTTTTTGAGACTGCTTCACAAGCAGTCCTGTGTACCTCTGTCAGAAGGTGTCTGGTCATCTTGCTTTTTGTGATGTTACAAACCATTGCTGATCATGCCTAGATCATGGAGGCCAATAAGCCATTACTGATCATTGCCTGGAACCACTCATTTATTAGGAATTGCAAAGTGGTGATATGATAATTCTGTTGTTCTACATCTAATAGCTGGAATACTTCCATACTTGCCTGCATCTGCGCTGTACTCTGCCTGGAAATTAGTAGTCCCCTCTTGATGCACTCACATTGTTCCTGGGTTTTCAAAACTTTAGGATGTTCCCCTTACATCTTCCCCAGGTGAGCAATGGAGGTTGTGTTTATTGTTATGAAGTCATTGATTTAAATATCGGATATGTCCAAATCCAGAGTCAAATGTGCAGAGCACGTTTCACTTATTTCAGACTCAGCTGTACCTAACCATGTGGGTGGTTTACTGGCTTCCTTCCACCCTTCGGATGTCTCATAAAAGGCCCCGTTAGCTGCTCATACTTCAGTGCTGTCCCCCTTACATCTAGTTTGAACTCTCTTGCTGCAGTAGGACGAGGGGGCACAAGAGAGGAAGAATGACAGTAACAGTGACAATATTAGCAAACACTGAATGAGATGCCTTGGTCTTGCTGAGTACCCTGCAAAATTTCTCCTGGTCAATTTTTCTACTGAACTTTTTAAGCCAGATACTATTATCCCCATTTCAAAGAGGAGAAAACTGAGGATTGAAAAGGTTAAAAGAACTTGCCAAAGAAATAGAGCCAGTAAGTGACAGTAACAGGACACCCATCTGCCTGGGTGGCAGCTCAGGTTTCCAATGGACTTCCATTTTTTAAAATGTTCCTATTTGTCATTTCTCAAATTGTAAGACCAATGTCTTAAAAGTCCACATGTTTGTCACAAGTAAAACAAAACAGAGGTATATAAAGAAATAATGATCTTTCTCTCATGTCATCTTTTATTCTGGTCCCCTGAGGGAACCAGTGTAATGGCTTGGTAGAGACCTTTCCCTGTCTTTCTCCTGTTCATCTGTCTAAAAGCACACACTCATCTAGACACTCATTTATTTTCTGTGAATGAAATGGAACAAAGTCCCAGTATTTTTCTGGACAATTGTACATCTATTGTTTTACCTACATATCAGTAAATCTAGATGTCAACTCCCCCTTTTCTCCTATCTTCCATGTAAGTGCATGTAAAATATGAATAACTAAGATTAAATCAAGCATGGAGATTTTTTTTATTTGCAAGTTTTTACTCTTCCTTTTCACGAATGCTCGTCTTTCACAGCTGCGTCACTACCCACCACTCTGTCTCATTTGCAGAAGGTCAGGTTAATATCCAATGTGACTCTTCCACACTTCTCTCTGTCAATAAATTATATAAATATGCAAAAAAATACACACCTGCATGATTTTTCATTGTCATTTTATAGACACAAGATGGATTGTGTGCCCTGTTTCCCACTTGGCTTTCCTCTGGAGCCTCACAGAAGCCTTCCGGTCAGCTGAAAGGGCCCCTCTTCTCCCTCTGAGTGGCTGCGTAATGTGCTGCAGCTGTGCCGACATTTGTCCAAGTGACCGGCTTGACTATTTCTACTTTTGTCACTTACCAACCACTAATTGCAATAAATTCCTTCACTTAATATCCTTATACATACAAGCTATATATTTGTGCTTCTCCAACTTATAATTTTATAAAAAATATCTAAAAACTTCAGCAATCCAAGAAAGGTTAATATGGCCACACTGTCAGTAGAACACAAATTCACTGAAAAACTTGATTATATATAAAACAGTGCTGTTGATAAATTGAAGGTAAGTAAAATAGAAGGTACAGACTTAAGTACACAATAATTTATGAATTATGAGTATTATTTATCCCAATATCAGTAGCCTATCAACAGGATACTCAAACATTGGTGATATTAGCTATACTTTGGTACCTATGATATCTCGCCTACATTTAGTCACACAAAAGCCATGACAATCATGTGTGTTTCAACATTTTGTTATGAAGATACATTTCTCAAGGTGGGTGAGAGAACATTTTTACAGTTAATTTGCTTATTTTGTAACTTTAACTATTTAGCCATATGGTAAGTGGGACCCAATTTGGCTTCTTGCTCAAGGTTGGCAAATGCTGGGGAGGGGCAGATCCACTTGGTGCCCTGGACTGTGATCATCTATTCATTTTTTCTTTGTTCATTCATCACATTTTCTTTGAGCCAGTCATTTCGTTCTCATTTCATTCATTTGATGAGTCAGTGAATGTCAATGAATGTCGAACGTTGAGGACTGGAAGAAGCTCTAAGGATGTTCTGACCAATACAGTCAATTGTTGTATTCAGATGCTCTTTTTTTTCTTTATTTTGTTATATATTAGAGCATTACAATTATATTACAGAATGCATTACAATTCATATTACACATAAAGGGCATAGTTTTTCATATCTCTGGTTGTACACAAAATAGAGTCACACCATTCAAGTCTTCATCCGTGTACTTAGGGTAATGAAGTCCATCTCATTCCACCGTCTTTCCTACCCCTATTCCCCCTCCTTTCCACTCCCTCCCCTTTGCCCTATGTAGAGTTCATCTAATCCTCCTATGCCCACCCCACCACATTATGAATCAGCATCCATAAATTGGAGAAAACACTTGGCATTTGGTTTTTTGGGATTGGCTTACTTAGCATTATATTCTCCAACTCCATTTACCTGCAAATGCCATTTTATTGCTGAGTAATATTCCATTGTGTATATATGGCACATTTTTTTTAATCCATTCATCTACTGAAGGGCATCTATGTTGGTTCCACAATTTATTGTGAATTGTGTTGCTATAAATATTGATGTGGCTGTATCCCTGTAGTATGCTGTCTATAAGTTCTTTGGGTATAGACTGAGGAGTGGAATAGCTGGGTCAAATGGTGGTTCCATTCCCAGTTTTACAAGGAATCTCCATATTGCTTTCCATATTGGAGGCACCAATTTGTAGTCCCACCAACAAGGTATGAATGTGCCTCCCCCTCCCCCCACATGCTTGCCAACACTTATTGTTGTTTGTATTTTTAATAGCTGCCATTCTGACTGGAGTGAGATGGAATCTTAAGAGTAATTTTGATTTGTATTTCTCTAATTGCTAGAGATGTCATCTGGAAAAATAAAGCAATCCTTAGAAGAGTGAAGCAGGTGGCATCACTATACCAGACCTTAAACGATACTACAGAGCAATAGTAAGAAAACAGCATGGTATTGGAACCAAAATAGACTTATAGATCAATGACACAGAATAGAGTACACAGAAACTAACCCACACTTATGTTAGACAAAGGCACCAAAAACATACATTGGAGAAAAGATAGCCCCTTCAACAAATGGTGTTAGGAAAACTGGAAATCCATATGTAACAAAATTAAATTAAACCCCTATCATCATGCACAAAACTCAAAAAAGTGGATCAAGGACATAGGAATTAAACAAGAAGAAAAAGTAGACCCAAATCATCTTGTTGTATTAGGCCCCAACTTCCTTAGTAAGACTCCTGTAGTGCAAGAATTAATATCAAGAATCAATAAATGGGATGGATTCAAACTAAAAAAGCTCTTCTCAGCAAAAGAAACAATCAGGTGAATAGAGAGCCTACAATTTGGGAACAAATTTTTACAGCACGTAGGATAGAGTACTACTCTCTAGCATATATAAAGAACTCAAAAAGCTAAACACCAAAAAAACCAAATAACCCAATCAATAAATGGGCCAAGAACACTTCTCAGAAGAAGATATACAATCAACAACTATAGGAAATAATGCGATCAATTGCAATGGGAGGGAGACGGGAAACAGGGAAATAGCCCAGAGAGATGAGGGTCAATGAGAGCGCACACAAGCATATATATTATATATATTACAGAATGCATAACAATGAGAGCACACAAGCAATGAGCCCACAGTGGTGAACAGCTCAAGCTGGGGACTTCCACACAGAGGAGAAGTGACACATTGGGCAGAATTTACTGCAGTGAATTCAGGTGAGTGTTGACACTGGGCTCCAAGTAAATATAGTTTATAGTGCATTATTTGTATTAAAAATAAATAACGGTAGTAATAACTGTAGTTTATATAACTTATAATAAATATATAATGACTTATTAATATATATAACATAAATACATAGGATATATAAAATTTGAACCATAGGAAAAATGCAAGTAAAATATGAAGCTTAAAATGTGGAAACATTTACTCTTGGATTCTTTTTCTTTCTTTTTTTTTTTTGTTTGGTGGTGCTGGGGATTGAACTCAGGGCTTTGTGCATCCAAGGCAAGCACCCTACCAATGGAGCTGTATCCCCAGCTCTCTTGGATTCTTATCAATCAAAATTTGACAAGACTCATAGAAAAGAGTAGAAAATTTTGAGGGGAAGGAAGGCTAGATAGGGCTGGAGAAGCCAGTGGTGTGGGACGTCAGGCCTGATGACTGATGACACCCAGAATCTTGGGACGAGAGGCAAAGGCGCTGAAGCTCCAGCTGCTCAGGCTCCTTTGGAAGGGACATGTTGGTTTCTGGAAAGTCTGGGCATGTCAAGAAGGGAGCCCAGATTTTCTGAAGCTGGCAAAATGCAGGTGAAGACAGAAAGTTTTCTTTAGTTGCTTTTTCTAGCACAGGGATGATTCACCCCAAACCAAACTCCACAGCAGGCTGGTGTGGCCAGCCCATCAGCATGAGCACAGAGCCCGCCCTTTGCCAGCTGAGGCTTTCCAAAGCTGCCTCCGACCACCCGACTGCTCTGAGATGCTGCCAGCCAAGGCAGGAACGAGTTTGCCTGGGGATGTTTTTCGGACCTGCTGCATCAGCTCAGAAAATTCCCTGAAGCCCTGGTGGCCCACAGTGCCTAACTCTCTCACACCCCCGCTGCTCCATGACCTCATCTTTGCAAGTTGGCACCAAGATTACCAGGAAAACCATTGCTCCCGGTGAGGCTTCCTAACAAAGGGGGAAGCAGAGATGCTTCCGACCAGTTCCCCCAGCAAGACCTGCGTTCCAACACCTGTGCTGGCAAGATTTATATTCCCCACCCAGGTACCGGAATGAACAGGTTTTAAAAATCAACAGGATGATGCCCCCGAATCCACCAGTCCAGTGGTTATTCAGCTTTGAGCAAAATGATAGGAAATAACTATGAGTAGATCTAATGGGGAATCTAAACTGCACACATGACGGGAACCCAAATAGAAAATCTAGGCCAATAAGTGCATTTCTCTTAATTGCAATAAGGAATCCTCTGCATTCTGGCCTTAATTATTCTCTTCTGTTTGCACATACAAATGGGAGTGATTCTGAACAATTTCAAGGTCAATTAAAAGATATGTGGGACAGGGGTGAAGGTCCCAGCCTGGAGAATTGGGAATCTTGGGTCACATCTGCCATCTACTCATTTTTATACCCTGTGTCATCTCGAGACTCAGTTTCCTTTTCTGTAAAATGAGAAGGTAGAGCTAGAAACTCTTACATTGACCATTTTATAGCCAGTCCCTCACCAAACCAGAGGCAGCTCCAGAGCTGAGGTGTGGCTTTTTCTCTTTTACATCTAGTGAATATATACTTGTTCAAGTGAATGAAGCCCAAGGCCCTTTCTAGTCCTAAATTTCCTAGAAAGTTCCTTGATGTTGCCATCCCTCATCTTCAGGATATTCAGTAAATGTATTAGTCAGCTTTATGTCTCTGTGACAAAATACCTATAAAAGGCACTTAGAGAAGGAAAGATGTTTTGGCTCACAATTTCAGAGGTTTCAGTTCCTGGTTGGCTGTCTCCAGTGCTTTGGGCCTGAGAGAGGCAGAATATCGTGACAGAGGTCCTGGAGGAGGAAAGCCACTCAGCTTGTGACGCCCAGGAGACAAAAAGAAAGGGGCCAGGGACACCCCCAGAGTCCTACTTCCTCCAACCAAGCCCCGCCTGCCCCCACACCCAGTGGTCCATTCAGCTATCAATCAATGGATAAGTCCACTGATGAGGTCAGAGCCTCAGGATCCGATCATTTCCCAAAGCCCACCTCTGAACATTGCTGCATCAGGGACGAAACCTTTAATGCATTAGTTTGTGGGGACAGTCCAGGTCTAAACAGTCCAGTAAACAAGATGTCGCGGCACATCATCCATGTTCCCTCTTTGAGACTGAGACTCTCATGCCAAGAAGTGTTGGAGTGTGGAGTGCCCCTCCCCTACAAAGAAGGCCTCTGACTCAAGGTCATGTCCCCTTTCCCAGGGCAGGTTGCATTCAGTTGCTGGCCCCTGCAGAGGTATAAATGCTTATTCCCCTTTGCCTCAGGACTGGGCCATCACAGCTGCAGGGATGTCCCTGGGGTGGGCTGAGACCTCTGTTGTGGTAGCGGCAACGCAGTCAGCTTCTTCCTCTGCATGATCCTGTTTCCCTTCCTCTTGGTCCCAAGAGCAGTCCCACGTGAGTTTCCATCTCAGAGTCTGCTTCCCCAGGAGCCTACTCTGTAATAATTCTTCAGATTATTCTGGTTCCAAGAATAATCTGAAGAATGCTGTCACCATTGGTGATAGGGAGTTGTTGCAACCATCCCCATCAACACGGTCCACCCAGCGAAGTCTGGGAAGTGTGTGGAAAAAGTAAATAGAACTGGAAGGTTGTTGGATGGATGTTTTAGAAAAGGAAAAAAAGAAAAAGCAGTAAAAGACGTTTATCTGCAGGCAGGGGATACAGCTCAGATGGTAGAGCACTTGCCTCAGATGTACAAGGCCCTGGGTTTAACCCCCAGCACTGCAAAGAAAAAAAAAGGTGTTTATCTGCTCAAAAGGTTACGTGTGCAGGCCAGTGACCTCTTGGAGCAGATAAGAAACTCTTGCACTACAAAGATGCACAACTATTATAGTCAACAAAATTGAAGGAACGAAAAGAAGGGAAGGAGGGAGAGAGGGAGATAAAGAGAAGCTCTTGCAGCCAAAGAGAAGACAGAGTGAGGATAAGGACCAAGACTTGATCCTAAGAGTGGATGAGTTCCCAAGAAGTTTAGATTCCTAAATGGCGCAGGACTGCTATAACAAAGTACACCTCTAATGAGAGGAATGGAACCCTGAGGCAGATTGGGGGTGTCCATGCCAAGGCTCCTAGGTAACCTGGAACTCTCTGGGCCTGCAGAAGTAGCCTATTGCTCCCTTTTAAACACCATCGATCCAACCCACAAGATGACTCAGAGGCCTCTGCCTCTCAAATCACCCTCCTCAGGATCTTCTTCCACCTCCTTCCTGCCACTAGACCAGGAGCTACTAGGGTTAAGTTACAATATAACCTACACAGGGAGGTCTGGGGTCCACTAAGGAGGAATGTAATTACCAACCAAAAGAGCTGTCTGCAGGACATAGCCAACCAGTACCCACAAACGCAGGAGAACATGAGACTGGATCCCGAGGGTGCTGGATCAAAGGGGCCGGCCTCAGCCACTTAGAGAAGCTCTAAGGAACTTAGTGAGACCCTGTCTCAAAATAAGAAATAAAAAGAGCTGGGGATGTTGCTCAGTGGTTAGGCACCTTGGGTTCAACCCCTGGTACCAAAAAAAAAAAAAAAGATGGCACTAATGTACTTCTAGAATGGCTCTTGGAAACTTGGTGTGAACAACAATCAACACCAAGTGATAGAAATGTGGAAATGCCAGGTCATCGTGGCAGATATGGAAGAAGGAATTGAAATCTCAGAGAAGTAGGCATGTCAGAATGGATATATATATTTTTTTCTTTTTTTGTTTTTGGTACCAGGGATTGAACCCAGGGGCACTCAACCACTGAGCCACATCCCAAGCCCTATTTCGTATTTTATTTAGAGACAGGGTCTCACTGAGTTGCTTAGCTCCTCATTGTTGCTAAGGCTGGCTTTGAACTCACAATCCTCCTGCCTCAGCCTCCTGAGTCCCTGGGATTACAGATGTGCACCACCATGACCAGCTAGAATGGATATATTTTTAAGGCCTAAAAATCTCCTGAAAATAGGAAACTATGTAGCAAAGCGATAAGAGAAGCTCTGGTGTTAGGGTAGCTGGTATTTCTGAGAAGCTGAGTGGTGGCCCTGATGTGATGACTACAACTGATAGCAGAAGGTGCAGTAACCGTGTAGGGAAGAGGCCTCTGAGTCATCTTGTGGGTTGGATCGATGTAGGGCTGGCTCCCTGAGGATGACAGAATCCTAGAATAATGGTGGCCAAGTAGTGCTTAAGCACAGAGGCAAGGCAGGTGCAGTCCTTCTAAGAAGTGGCAAGGTCGTAGTGCATCCTGGTAGGCCCGAGGGGAGAGTAGGGTGACCAAACATCCTGGTTTGCCTGGAAATAAGGGATTTATACAGGATGTGTAGTCCCTGGGCAACCAGCATAGTTGACCCCTTGGGTTGGCTTATGAAGAGCTGGGAAGATGGTTAATAAAAAAAGCATTTCAATGGGACAACTGGGTATCCAAATGTAGAAGAATGAAACTAGCCCCTCATCCCTCACCCTGCACAAAAATGAACTCAAAATGGATAGAAGACCTAGGACTTAGATCAGAAACTGTGCAACTAAGATAACCATCGGAATTCAGGTTACCCCAGGCCAAGAGTGAAGTCAACTAAGATATAAGTCAACTAAGATAGCCAAGATAAGAAGCTACGTTTCTTAAAGAAAACAGAGTCAACACTCCAGCTATAGGCACAGGCAATGACTGCTCAAAGGACCCCTAAAGCTCAGGAAATGATGCCAAGAGTCAACCAATGGGATGGCATCAAATTAAAAAGCTTCTGCACAGCAAAGTCAACAATTAAGGCTGTGAAGAGAGGAAGCTGCAGAATGGGAAAATCTTTGCTAACTACTCTTCAGACAGAATGAATATCTAAATAAAGAACTCAAAAAACTTTACACCCCCAAATCAAATAACCCAACTAATAAATGAGCAAGGGAATTAAACAGACGCTTCTCAAAAAAAGAAATGCAATGGCCAAAAAATACATGAAAAAGATGTTCAACAGGGGACTGGGGTTGTGCACCTGCCTAGCACGTGTAAGGCACTGGGTTTGATCCTCAGAACCATGTAAAAATAAATAAACAAACAAAGGTATTGTGTCCATCTGCAAATAAAAAATATTTTTAAAAAATGTTCAATGGTATTAGCAACTAGGGAAATGCAAATCAAAACTACACTGAGGTTTCATCTCACACTAGTCAGAATTGGCAGTCATCAAGGATACAAATAATAAATCCTGGAGAGGATGTGGATGACACTTTCACACTGTTGGTGGGATTGTAGATTAGTACAGACACTGTGGAAAGTTTCTCAAAAGCCTAGGAATGGAACCACCTGGGCAGTTATGTCACTCCTTGGTATTTATCCTAAAGAATTAAAGTCATTATACTTCAGTGATGCATGGGTCCCCATGTTTATAGCAGCACAATTCATAATAGCCAAACTATGGAACCAGCCTAGGTGTCCTTCAGCAGATGAATGGATAAAG
This sequence comes from Callospermophilus lateralis, assembly GCF_048772815.1. Lineage (NCBI taxonomy): Eukaryota > Metazoa > Chordata > Mammalia > Rodentia > Sciuridae > Callospermophilus > Callospermophilus lateralis. Next base: position 76,567,327 of record NC_135320.1, on the reverse strand, counting down.
AAAATGTGGTACATATACACAATGGAGTTTTATTCAGGCGTAAGAATTACATTATGTCATTTGCAGGAAAATGAATGGAACTAGAGACAATTATGTTAAATGAAATAAGTCAAAGTCAGGTCAAGGGACGTATGTTTCCTTTTATGTGTGGCAGCTAGAGAGGAAAAAGAAAAAGGAAGGTGGGAGCGGATCTCATGAGAATCAAAGGGAGATCAGTAGAGGAAAGGGACCAGCGGGTGAGAGATGGCGGGGAAGTGATGGGGAGTGAGATTGGCTAAATTACACTGCTATATTGTATACATGTATGAATATGTAACAACAAAACCCATCATTATGTACAACTGTAAGGTACCAATTATATATATATATATATATATATATATATATATATATATATATATATATATATATATATGTTTATTTATTTTGGTACTAGGGATTGAACTACTCAGGGGCACTCAGCTGCTGAGCCACATCCCCAGCCCTATTTTGTACTTTATTTAGAGACAGGGTCTTCTCCCTGAGTTGCTTAGTGCCTCGCCTTTGCTGAGGCTGGCTTTGAACCTGCGTTCTCCTGTCTCAGCCTCCCAAGCCACTGGGATTACAGGCATGTGCTACCACACCTGGCCCCAATAAAAATATTTAAGAAATAAAAATGCATGTCAAGTGGCAAAAAAAGTATACCTGGGGACAAGAGAGATGGACAAACAAGGGGGACATTGCTCAAACTAAAAGCCAAAGAAAGAACAAATCAGGAGGTTAAGGGCACTGCTCTCCTGAAGAGTCCAGGTCCCTTGCTTAGCCTCCAGACCTGAGCCCATTTGTTTTTCACCTCAGGACACAATGACTGAGGGAGAGGATGAGTCCCCCAGGAAGAAAATCCCGCAACACTGTGGTGAACTTCTGTGGAAGGGCTATCCCCGGCCTTTCCCAGGGAGACCTATGGTCATTTACTCGGATGAGTACCTATAGCTCAAGGACTGTTGGACATGGCATCCAAGTTATCCTGGGTATCTGAGACCTGAACATGATCCTCTGGCAGGATGAGGAATTATGGGAACAGGTCTAAGTTGAGTGTGGCTCACTGGGGGTCCACAGACAAACCTAGCAGATACTTCCCATTACCCAAATGTGTAAGGTGACTGGAATGTAGTTGGCTGTTCATTGAACTTCCACATTGGTTCCTTGGCTCATGAGGTCTTGCCCAGGAGACCAGAAAAAGCATGAGAGCCAGAAGAAATTAGCACCATCCTTGAAGATCAAAAGCCTGAGAGTGGCCACCCTGACCCTGTCTTCATTTAATTATCTTCTCTGGCTCCTCCAAAGGCTAGAGGCACCCTGGTGGGGGGTGACAGTGGACTCCTGCAAAGGAGTGGCCTCATTGGTAGCTGCTGGCTCAGAAACAGGCTCTTTATTCGAGGGGACTGATTTGGTCCCAGGAACGTGGTCTGCTGCCTCTGACCCGGTGAATGGACTCCTCTTGGTCCCTATAAGAAAGGAGAATGAGAAGGGTTTGCATTAATTTGAAATGGACACCTCATATATTTTTTTGTCTAGCCCAGGGCGAGACATACTCTAAATGAGCATCGGAACTCAGGTTACCCCAGGCCAAAGGGCTGTCGGCACATCTCAAAGTACATCACATTGTTTCATTCTACGGTGTCACTGTGTTAATCAGGCCAGAGAAGGAGGAGTGGCAAGTGTGCAGGAGGTCTTGGTTGATCACATGTGCCCAAGAGGGCAGGACATAAATCCTGTGGAGACTCAGGGACCCACCTCACCAGTGAAATTCTGCCTGGGTCTGAAGCAGCCACAGCCTGAGCAACAGGCAGGACAGCATCTGGATCAGCCAAGGTTTGAGTGGAGGGTGAAGGAAAGCTAGGCTGGCTAACCGAGGAAGGAGACCATGTGGGACAGCAACAGTGGCAGGGGCTGAGTTCATCCCACCGGGTTTTCTTGACACAAAGCAGAAGACTCTAAATGGCACAGTGGTGGATTGTGGTGGAGCCCAAGATACACATCCAGACCCTGGCCTTCAGGGTCAGGCATCCATCCATTCCCCCCACCCCCCACCCTGCTGCAAGCTTTGATGACTGCAAAGTCAGCTGGGTGCCCCCCTGACAGATTCTGAGCTTGATCAAACTTTATTCAGGTTCCTGAACCTTCCTAGGCCTCTGTGCCCTTCCTTGTAAAGCCCAGTTTTAGCAAGAACCCTGCTAAGTCAGTTTAGCGAGACTTTTCCACCCTCCATATATGATCATTCCCAGACCTGATCACAATATCTGATTGGTTCCTTTCCATTCCCCAAGCAGTGTCTCATCACCCCAGCCTGTCTTCAGCCAGATCCTATTAGGTCAGATTAGCTATAATCTTCTTTGCTGAGGTCTATGTTCTATGCTGAGGTCTCTTTTCCCCTACTGCAAGAATCTTGAATAAAATCTGTTTTTACTGCTTTAACTTCTGTCCAGCTCTGGTTTTCTTTGACATAACTTCTACCTGCGATTGCCACCATCACCCTCAGCTGAAAGGGCTTCTCATCCGGTGCTTGCAGGGCCACCTGGATCCTGTGACGGCTTCCCTCCATTGAGCACAGCTCCTGAGTGCCATCCCAGCTCCTGAGTCTGCCCGGACAGACTGAGGCCTTGTCCCAACTATCACAGCCCAGCTGCTCCTTTGGCCTGATTCTGCTCCCTACTCCCTCAGGGTTTGATGCCCAAACCCCCTACTCCCCCGTGCAAATCACCACCTCACAGTCAGCCTCCCCAGCTGAATCAACCTCCTAACATGACCTTGAACGTCTAATTTTTTTTTAAAGAAAGGAATATTTTTAAAATGTCTGAAACTTCAACTTTTTTGAAATGCCAAACACCATATATGAGAGAGCAGCCTTTGAAGCCATGATGTAGCAACCCAGCTCACCATTATTAGCCCATAAAGAACAAAGAAAAGGTGGGGGCAAGTTTGCAAAGAAAAAGTATGGGGAGCCATGTCATGCCCAGCCGTCTGCAGGCACAGGAGAAATTTTTGTAATCCAGAAAAACAGGATGGGGAACACCTGACCCATATCATCCCGAAGTCATGAAAGTGTTTCAAATGAAAATTACAGGGACACAAGCTTTATTACTTAGTGTCTGGCCAATTACTAAGTGTCTGGCCCTGGCCAAGATTCCTTCTCATGATATCTCACTTAAGCTTTTTTTTTTTTTTTTTTAACCTCTTTTATTTTAAGATATTTTACCTTTAATCCTTTTGTAATTAATTACTTTTGTGAGATGATCACTGTCATTTAGCAGATGAGGAAACTGAGGCATAGGCAGGTGAAGCATTTGTCCAACTCTACAACCAACAGGGGACCTAGGTTTAAACCCACGGCCTCCATTCTTTTGAATCTGACGCATCAAGGTCACACTCTCCTGCCTCCCTGTGGGGAAATACCAAGATATCTAGAGACTCAGCCTCCATTGTCTAATTCCCTTCCAGACAAAAATTTTCCGACCAAATTATCCCTTCCCTGAGGATGCATACCTTATTTTTATCAGAAGCTATTAATAGGAAAAGAGGATTGCCTAGGGAAATTGACTTTTTCGTGTCCATGTTTGCTAGAACATATCAATTCTGTAGAACGAAGGATATTTCTATAGCTCTAGCTCAATTTCTATAAATATGTACTCTCTCTGAGAAAGACAGGACAGCTGTGTTACAACTGATCTCTAAAAACTTTTTCTGTGGTTTGCAAAAAGTTTACAGCAATGCTAGGTGTGGTGACTCACACCTGTTATCCCAGCGACTACGAAGGCTGAGGTGGGAAAATCTCAAGTTGGAGGCCAGCCTGGGCAACTTAGTGAGATCTCAATGTACACTCTCATCAGAAGTTTGTATTTATGGGAATTGTAATTAGTAAGGGAAGAACATAGATATTGAGAATAGCTGTGTTCAGGGCCATAAGATATTTGTTATTGTCTAATTGTCTTCTAAGCAAAAGTTTTCTACCAAACTGACCTCTAAAACATTCACTTTATTTTTTATAATGGAACTTGATTAAATAACCAGATTTCCTCTATAGGAATATACTTTGTACAAACATGGAATATATAAATTTTGCCTGATAAAAATTTTTGTAAATATGGCCTTATAGATTTATATGTAATTTACACATAAGTGTGTCTACATTTAAAAATGTACACAGTTGATTCAATATCCATTCAATGTTTATTGCATGTAAGGCATTGTTCTAAGTGAATTCACTCATTAAATATTTGCAACAACTCTATGAGATGAGAACTTATTACATTTTTCAGAGGAGCTAAATATAGTGCTTTGTCAGATGAGGAAACTGAGGCATAGCAAATCTAATGAACTTGACTGAGAGTGTATAGACAATGACCAGCAGAGGTGGGTTTCAAGTTCAGACACTGGGACCCCAGGAGTCTATGTTATTTGGGTGTAGGATTAAATCAACCAAAGGTGAATGGGGGAACCAGTCTCTTAGTTTTTCTTCTTATGTCCTTCACCTTTTCTTTCAATCCAGAGGGGATTTTTAGTGTGTATGTTACAAAAAGAACCCTGGGAATTTTGAACTTAGTTATTCATAGCCCAAGGGGATTGTTTTAACCACTGTAGTGAGATAAACTCGGAAGCTGGTATTAACTAAATCTAAGCGCCTGGGAGACTTGAAGACATTCACAGTTCATCACTGCAGGGTCAGGCAGATGACCTGAGTGAACGAAGCCCCTGGGGACAGACTGTGGCCAACTGAGGCACTCGGACCCATCCAAAGCCGGCAGCTGTTCCCCAAACCCAGCCTCGAGTTGCCAGCAAGAAAATGGATTCAGTGTGAATAGACCTCTCCATTCTTTGAAGACAACAAAACGCCCTAGTTTTTAAATGGTAGCAACTTAAACAAACAAAAAAAAAAACAGTGATATTCTACAAGCCAAACGGAATACATTGGCAGGCCTGTTGGGCCCTTGGGCTACCGTTTTGTAACTTGTGACCTGAATGACAACTCGGAGGGTGGTCTCCCAAGTGCTGAGTCGAGGAGCTCTGGGAAAGCGACCTCATTCCCCTAAATACCTTCCCCAGTGTGGCCTGAATTCTCACTATTTTTAATTTATGCTCCAAGTTAAAATTGAGTTCTCTACATTTACTTAAAAAATACGGCAGGGAAAGATGACCTACTGAAACCCATCTCTACACTGTGAACAAGGCAACTAGACACCCCCAACCCTCCTTCCAGGAGTCATGGGTAAAACCCACCTGAGTGGTGATGAGACCCCCCAGCCCAGGCGGGTTCTGCCTTTGGCTCTGGGGCCCAGACTTGCCTCAGCAACTTCCTCTGCTGGGTGGGTAAGTGAGTCCTTGCCTCCCTCTTTCAGGCCCAAGACCCCACCCCTTCCCTGAGAGGGAGGACAGAGACATCCCAAAGTGGCCTCAGTAAAACACCAAGGGCAAGAGCGAGACACAGAGAGGCGCTGGTTCTAGAAAACAAAACGGCAGCACCCGACCTCTGGGAAATACAGGACAGATGTGGCTGATCTCGGGCCCAGTGCCTCTCAGCTCCACTGTCTTCTGCTTTGGCTTCATTGTGTGACAGGGTCTCCCTGAGAGGTGTCCAGCCTGTCCAGCAGCACCTTAGCAGTCCTGCAGAAAGAGGGCGGCGCTTCACCAAGTGTCCCCACTAGGCCTGAGCAGACGCTGCCCTGGGTCATGTGTCCATTCCTGAGCCTGTTTCTCCATCTGTGAAGTGGATGGTAGACACGGTGCCTGGTGAGGGTTTTGTGAGATGAAGTGAGTAAAGTCTTGGAAAGACAACCTGCCACCGAGCGAGCACTCTGAGTGCTCATCCGGTGCACGTGCAGGAGGATCAGGCAGAGCAAGGAGCGGGAAGGTGTGCCCTCCGTGAGTTCGGGAGATGTGAGTTAGGAGATGTGCATGGGAAATGGGGACCCGTGCACAGCCCCAGGGCTGGAGCATCGAGGGCAGAGGGGAGGGGTGGCAGGGAAGCAGGACTGAGGAGGATTGGGAGTGGAGTTGAGCTGGACCACCAGGGGAACACACCACCCCCCATCCACATACAGTGACCCTCCCAACAGTAACCTCATTTTGGAGCCAGAAGCAATAGCAGGCATGTCATGGGTTTGTGCCCTGGATGAGGGCACAGAGAGGAAGAGACGACTCGGTGTTTCTAAAAGGAAAAACCCAGAGAAAACAGCTTTCACACGAATTTTAAGCATATGTTCATAGAAGAGGAGGGAAGAGGGAGGCCAGCTCTGTCCAGGTACAGGTCTGCAGCAGCCCTCAGGGGGATTTGCACCCCGACAAGGCATTGTGTCAGGAACCCTAAACCACACCCTGGCTCAGTAAGTTACAGCTTCTGGAGCCTCAGCTTTTCCCTCCGCACAGTGAGGAGGGCAAGCGCACCTTGCTGTGCTAGGAAATCCATGATGTGAAACCCCTAGCGACACAGAGGGTGCCGTGGACAGCCTGGATAATAATGCCACATGTAAATATTCCCACAGCCCCTCCTCAGCCCCATGATTCCCACAGCTGGGATTAATCCCTTTTGCAGGATTTGGGCACACATCGCTCTGCTTGCCCTCTCCCAAGAGGGCGCAGCCGGTTCATTCTGGAAGTCTCAACTGCCCTAAGATCATTTAGACTTGTCAGTGGTGAGTCTATGACTCTAACCACTGCCAGGTTGTAAGACCTGGTAACCCCCCTAACACGATCCCACAGAACAGGTGCAGAACAGGTTCACCCCACCCCAGACCCCCACAGGATAGCAAGAGGGGCTCCAGGGACAGGAGAGTTCCAGGCTCTGATCATAGACGTGACAAAGAATGGCTGTTTTTTTCTCTTTTAGAAATATTGCACATATAATCTGTATACATTATAAAATATTGTAAAGTATAGCCAAAAATAGGAAAAAATGCAAATGATCTTAGTCCCACCATTCATAGAAATCCATAGTTAAACTCGGTGCAGTAGCACATGCCTGCAATCCCAGAGACTCAGGAGGCTAAGGCAGGAGGATCACATGTTCAAGGACAGCCTCAGCAACTTACCAAGATTAGCAAGATCTTATCTTAAGATTAAAAAAATAATAATAATAAAATGTAAAGGACTGGGGATAGCTCAGTAGTATAGCATCCTTGGTTTCAATCCTCAGTACCAGAAAAAAATAAATAAATAAAAGGAAATGCAAAGTTAAGTTGTATAGAATTTAACTGTTAACGTATGTATCGCTTGCTAATCTATTCTTACATAGCCTTCAGGACTTCTTTCCTTACCCCACCAAATATTCTATGAGGCTAGTTTCACCCTGATTCCCAAACCAGACAAAGACACATCAAAGGAAAAAATTCTCAATAAAATTCTGGCAAATCACATAGAAAAACATATTAAAAAGATAGTGTACCACGATCAAATGTTCATCCCAGGGATACAAGTTTGGTTCAACATACAGAAATCAATAAATGTAATTCATCATATTAATAGACTTAAAGTCAAGAGTCATATGATTATCTCAATAGATGCTGAGAAAGCATTTGACAAAATACAGCACACATTCATGTTCAAAACACTGGAAAAACTAAGGATATCAGGAACATACCTCAATATTGTAAAAGTTATCTATGCTAAGCTCAAAGCCATCATTCTAAATGGAGAAAAATTGAAAACATTCTCTCTAAAAACTGGAACAAGACAGAGATGCCTCTTTCACCACTTCTAGTCATCATAGCCCTTGAAATTCTAGCTAGAACAATCAGACAGATGAAAGAAATTAAAGAAATATACATAGGAAAGGAACTCAAACTCAGTATTTGCTGATGACATGATTCTATATTTAAAAGATCAAACTTCTAGAACTCACAAATGAATTCAATACCCATAAATCAAATGCATTTCTATACATAAGTGATGAATCCACTGTAAGAGAAATGAGAAATACCACCCCATTTACAATAGCCTGAAAAAAAAAATAAAATACTTGGGAGTCAATCTAACAAAAGAGGTGAAAAAACCTCTACAATGAAAACTACAGAACACTAAAGAAAGAAATTGAAGAAGACCTCAGAAGATGGAAAGATCTCCCATGCTCTTGGATAGGCAGAATTAATATAGTCAAAATGGCCATACTACCAAAACTGTTATACAGATTAAATGCAATTCCTATAAAAATCCCAATGATATTCTTCAGAGAAATAGAAAAAGTAATCATGGATTCATTTGGAAAAATAAGAGACCTACAATAGCCAAATCAATCCTTAGCAAGAAGAGTGAAGCAGGAGGCATCACAATACCAGACCTTAAATTATACTACGGAGAAATAGTTACAAAAACAGCACAGTATTGGCACCAAAATAGACATATAGACCATATAAGACACAGAGACAAATCCACAAAAATATGGCTATCACATCGGCAACAAAAACATACATTGGAGAACAGATAGCCTATTCAACAAATGGTGCTGGGAAAACTGGAAATCCATATGTAGCAAAATGAAATAGAATATCTATCTCTCACCCTGCACGAAAATCAACTCAAGGTGGATTAAAGACTTAGACACTAGAACAGAGACCCTGTGCCTAACAGAAGAAAAAGTAGGCCCAGATCTTTATCATGTTGGCTTAGGACCTGACTTCCTGAACAAGACTCTTAAAGGGCAAGAAGTAAAATCAAGAATCAATAAGTGGGATGGATTCAAACTAGAAAGCTTCTTCTCAGCAAAGAAACAATAATGTGATGAGAGAGCCTACAGAATGGGAATAAATCTTTACCACATGTACCTCAGACAGAGCACTAATCTCCAGGACGTATAAAGAACTGTAAAAACTTAACACACACACACACACACACACATACACACACACACACAAACACAAACACCTCAAAACAAAAAACAAATTATTCAATCAATAAATGGGCTAAGGAACCTAACAGACACTTCACAGAAGAAGAAATACAATTGATCAACAAACATATGAAAAAATGTTCATCATCTCTAGTAATTAGAGAAATGCAAATCAAAACTACTCTAAGATTTCATCTCACTCCAGTCAGAATGGCAGCTATTAAGTATACAGACAACAATAAGTGTTGGCTAGGATGTGGGGAAAAAGGAACACTCATACATTGCTGGTGGGACTGTAAATTGGTGTAAACACTAGAAAGCAGTATGGAAATTCCTCAGAAAACTTGAAATGGAAACACCATTTGACCCAGCTATCCCACTCCTTGGTTTATACCCAAAGGACTTAAAATCAGCATCCTACAGGGATGCAGCCTCATCAATGTTTATAGTAGCTCAATTCACAATAGTTAAACTATGGAACCAAACTAGATGCCTTTCAACAGAGGAATGGATAAAGAAAATGTGATATACACACACATACATACACACACACAATGGAATATTACTCAGCCTTAAAGAAGAATGAAATCATGGCATTTGCAGGTAAATGGATGGAACTAGAGAATATCATACTAAGTGAAATAAGCCAATTTCCAAAGCTGAATGTTTTCTCTGATAAGCAGATGCTGATATATAGTGGGGCAAAGGAATAGGGAAGAATAAGGGAAATTTGGTTTGTATAGAGAGGAGTCGGGGGAGGTGTGGGGTTGTGGGGATGGGAAGGACTGTAAAAAGAGACAGGCGTTATTACCCTGTATACATGTATGGTTACACTAGTGACTCTGAACCATGTACAGCCAGAGGAAGGAGAAGTTGTGCTCCATTTGTGTACTATATGTCAAAATACAGTCTACTGTAAAATAAATTAATCAATTATTTTTTTTTCAAAAAAAGCAAATGTGACAAAATGTTAATAATTGGGGACTCTAAGGGATAGGGTGTGGCTCAGTGGCAGAGCACTTGCCTAACAGGCTTGAGGCTCTGTGTTCTGCCCCAGCACAGTAAAAAAACAAAACAAAACAAAAATCAAAACAATCGGGAATCTAGACACACAGGTGTTGGTTGTATATTCTGGGAGCTTTTCTGCAGGCTTGTAATTTTCCAAAATAAAAGTGAGGGGAAATAAAGGCATATATATAGCTGTAAAAAGAAAAAAAAAGACTTCTTTCCTTGAACTTCCATATTCTTTACAAGAGTGGAATTTCATCGCCTACTGAAAAGAGAAAGATGGATGAGATGGCACAGGTAACCAAGTCTCCTGGGAAACTCAAGGAACAGAAAAGAGAATCGAAGGAACCAACGTGAGGAGACTCGAGTGTGGAAAGCAGAGCCGGGGCCGGGGCTGTGTGGACGGCTCGCTGTGACACCTTGGTTCTGCTTGTCTCCCCGAGTGGACTCTCTGTTTGCAGAGGATGGAACGTGGGCAGCTCTGAGCTCTTGGCCTCCAGCTCCAGCATCCAACGAGAAAGGAACCCACTCCCACGGCTCCACTTTGAAAACCCCTGGAAAAGCTCTGCTGGGCCCGTGTCCCCGGGGAGGGAGTGAAGAACGAGCTGAGCAGCACGGTCCCGTCCCTGGGTGGTCAGAAGGGCAGGCTGGGTAACCCGAGGGAGGGAGACGGAGGAAGGAGACAGAAACAACCAACAAATGCCCCCACGGCAGCTAGAGCTATTTCTCTAGGTTAGCGTCGAGAAGGGACATGGACCAGAAAAGCCCAGGTCCTCAGTGGCACTAGGTCAGGAGCAGCGGGCGAGGCTAGACTCCCTAGGCCCGCTTCCACCATAGAAGAAGCTCGGAGGGCTTTATTTCGCTGACCCCGGGAAGCCTTTGAAAGTTTCAATCAGGAGAACAACATACATTTTAGTGCTACCAGCCTTGGAGCAGGGAGAGGTGTTGGGGACATTTGCAGTTGTCCATGGGAGAGATGACGGGGTCGGAATCGAGGTAGTGGAGACTGAAGGAAGAATACATTAAGATTCGCCCAGGGTGGGGCTGGAGGAGCTCAGGAGATGGCTTAGAGGGGGCCCAGGGTGAGGAGAGGAAGGGATCAGGAAACACACACCCCCACTTGATGGGCGCGAGTTCCCTTCTGACTCAGGGTTTGCACCACTGGGACCAAAAGACCTGACGGAAACAACGGAAAGGAGGAAAATTTCATTTTGACTCAGGGTTTCAGAGGTTCAGTCCACTGTCAGCCAACTCCATAGCTCTGGGCTGAGGTGAGGCAGAGCATCATGGTGGAAGGGCGTGGCAGAGGAGAGGGGCTCAGGGTGCAGCCACAGGAAGCACAGAGAGAGAGAGCTCCACTCCCCCAAAACCAACTACAAACCCCAAAGTCAAGTAGTGACCTACTTCCTCTAGCCACACCCTGCCTGTCCACAGCTACTGCCCAGTTAGCCCATATCAGTGGATTAATCTACTGATTAGGTTAAGGCTCTACTAATCACCTCTGAAATTCTTGCATTGTCTTGTACAAGAGCTTGTGGGGAGCACCTCATTCTAAATCATAACAATCTCCGATGATGACCTTCAGACACCAGGCAATTCAAAACTATGCCAGAAAGAGGTGCTGCCAAGAGAAAGCAAAGTAAGACATGGTTCTTGTCCCCAAGGAACTCCTAAATGCTAGGAAACTAAGATAAGTATATATGAGAAATGTGTAGTGTGGGCACTGAGGATGTAGCTCAGGGGTAGAGCACCTGCCTGGCACTGTAAGTCCCTGGGTTCAATTCCCAGCACTGCAAAAAAAGGAAGAAAAGAAGGAAGAGTGTAGTTAGTTAAGTCAGATGTAGTAAGTGAGATTGGAAGGAAAGAATGTTCCCACTTGGGAATATTACTTAGCCATAAACAACAATGAAGTTATGGCATTTGCAGGTAAATGGACTGAACTAGAGACTATCATGCTAAGTGAAATAAGCCAATCCAAAAAAACCAAAGGCCAAATGTTCTGTCTGATGTGTGGATGCTGACTCACATTCTCAGGGAGGGAGGAGTTGAGGTTCACCGGATTGAAAGGGGGTGGGGGAATGGGGGGAAGGAGGGAGGATGGACATAGGAAAACAAGTAGAATGAATCACACATGATTTTCCTATGTTCACATATGAACACACAACCAGTGTAACTCCACGTCATGTGTGACCACAAGAATGGGAAGTTATACTCCATGTATGTAAGATATGTCAAAATACATTCCACCGTCAAGTATAACTAAAAAGAACAAACACAAAAGAATATTCCCGGATAGGGGTTGTGGCTCAGTGGTAGAGCACTTGCCTAACATGTGTGAGGCACTGGATCTGATTCTCAGCACCACTTAAATATAAAATAAATAAAATAAAGGTATTGTGTCCACTTACAACTAAAAAAAAAATTTAAAAAAAAAGAATATTCCCATTTGGTTGGCTGCTGAGACCAGGCATTCTACAGACAGAGAGCTGAGATGGATTTGAAAGGACGGGAAGGATTCCAGCAAGGGTGGATTTGGAGGGGGCACTGCAGACGGAGGAAATTGCATAAGCAAAGTCACAGGACGGCAAGACACAGGCGCAGTGGAAACACGTGGAGCGACTCATCTGCCAGGATGTTGAGAGGTCACGTGGACACAGGGAGGGGCGACAGGTTGCTGGCTTTTTCGTGCTTGTCCATGTGATGAAGCTATTAGAGGAAAGAGGAATTTAAGTAAACAGAACCACTGGGAACATATTGCATCTGAGTTAACTGTAGGGCGACCCGTGGAGCTGCCCGGTGGGCAGTGATGAGTTCCCAGTCGTATTTCTCCAGCAAGATGAGGACTGGACATGCTGCACGGAGGTGTGGTGTGTACAGACGTGCAGCTATTCATATCCTGACTCATTCAGAAAAACGACTCGAGTGGCATACACAGACATGCACAACGGAATTCTTAAAACAGAGAAACTGGGTGAAGGAGAAACAGTGAAATGAAATTCAATGTAAGCCTTTAAGATTGACATATGACCTTCATGCCGTACGGTTAGGACCTCATCCTGGAAGTGCATGGAAAATGTGGCTTTGAACTTCCTGACAGAAATGCCAGGTCAGCTGCAAGATGATGGATGAGAAGTCCGTTTTTGGAGGTCTACACAGAAGTGAGAGTTGAGGACCCCGGTGCTCTTCTTCTTTGGGACGTGTGCCATCTTGCAGGCACATGTGGATCTGTGCCTTGTCCTGTCCACTGAGAGATGAGCACAGAGGGTGTTGTGTTTCCGAGTGGAAGACTCAAGTGAAATGTAGTTCTCCATTCACTCCTGCCCCTGCCACGGCGACACCGCCAGCCATGAAGCAGACAACACAGGGAAAGAAGGGAGAGAGAAAGGAAAGGGAGCAGACCATTTGGCAATATCTGCTGTCTGAGGCAAGAAGAGAAACTGACCAAAAAAGCACAGTAAAGAGTGAAACACCTAGAAAGGAGAACCCTGGACCACAGGTTCCCAGATCCAAGAAAGACCTGCTCCAAGGGGCTTCAGTACTTCCCACAGTCCCACACCCAAACAGGGAGAGGACCAGAATTTGAGTCCAGTTCTTAACGCCAGAGAAAACGGTGCTCTTAGTTAATAGGTTATGCTTCCTTCTGAGGGTAGGGGAGACACGCCTCACCACTTTCCAGCCCCTTAGCTCAGGGCAAAGGTAACCTACAGTTTACTTATCTGTAAAATAGGAATAGTGATAATCGTACAATACCATAATTTCAGTATTGGGAGAAAAATCACATACTGTCCAGAAGGTACAAGAGTATGTGGCTGTGTGCTTTGAAGCCCCGGAATTTACAAATCCAACTTATACGTTCACATTTACCTTTTGAACCCTGAGGTATCAGCAACAGGCACAGTCTAGAGAAGCGAAAAGTAGGCTCTGGTGTCCACTCCCAGACACTGCCCGTCCCCAGCTCTGCAGTCCACAGAAGGCCCGAGGTCTGGGCCTCTGGCGGTACTTTCACTTAACCTGCAAGAAAGATGGAATGAGATCACAGCCTTTGCCAAGATTCTCCCTTGCAAACGCCCAAGGACAATCAATCTTTGTCAGGAAAGGAAAATAGTCTTATTCCTTCACCCCTTAAGCACCAGTTTAAAGCACAAGCCCTCTTTTATGAAATAAAAGCAGTGATCTGACAAAAAAAAATTTTTTTTTTTCAACTGAGCAGAGAATACCACATGCCAGGCGCCGGGCGAGGTGCTCACACCCATCTTTCTGTCTAAGCTGTGGTTTGAAAGTCATCTGATATCCAGGTGGTGTCTGCATCTTTCCCAATGTCTGTCATGCTGTCTGGCTCCTTGTGGGGGCTGCCGGATCACTCTACCCACCCTTCCTCTGTGGGCTCCCACTCAGGTAAGGGGCTCTTGGAAAATGGTTAACACTTTCTTGCAAGAACACTTGGTATAGATCCATCGGGGAATATCTAATTCAAATCTACCACAGCTTCAGGGCTGGCCGGAGGTGGTTCTGTCTGTATGAAGACTTCCAAGGACGAAGGTACCTCACCAACTGTCAAAGGTGTCCCTCCTCAGGTGTCCCTGCTTCTTCTAGTCACCTTTCCCTACATGTGGGGGCTTTGCTTTCTCCCCTCTACGATTTTATTTTATTTGGTGCCTACAAAACAGCATTTATTGAGCATCAACTGCATTCCAAGCATTATTCTAGGCTTTATATAGAAAGACAAATATGATAGTTCTGCCCTCCAGGTAAATGTCCCAGGCATTTTGGGTTAGTCTTAGCTGAGAGGGAATCCTGCTTACAAAACATGTGATCATCTTAGCAAGGCCCTGAGCAACTTAACAAGACCCTGTCTCCAAATGAAAAGGGCTAGGGATGTGGTTTAATGGTAAAACACCCCTGAATTCAATGCCCAGTATCAAAAAAAAAAAAAAAAGCAATTGAGACTTTGCATCAGTCACTAGACTCCTCTGAGTCCCCAATTTCCTTGTCTATAAAATGGGCTGAACAATCATTATATCTATTTCAAAGGATTGAAGTGATTTCTACATGAAAAAATAAACACAAAGTTCTCACCAGAATTCCTGACACTGGTAAGCTCTTTGGAAATGATAGTTAATAGATGTGAACAGATAGTTGACAGATGTTTGAATGTACTGCTGCATTTGCTTGGAATGTTCCTAACCACTTAGTTACCACATATGCATTTTAATTCCTGGTTCAAGCACCACTTGCTCAGGGAAGTTTCCACCCCAGAGCAGGGTGTTCCCTCATTTCATAATCTTACAGAGCAGCTTACCTTCCCTGACACCTGACAGATTGACCCAGGGCCTCACCCATGCCGAGTGGTAGAGGGGCTCTACCACTGAGCTGCACACTATTCCTGCACCCACCCACCCACACAGGCCCTCTGCCACCACCCCATCAGACTGCAGGTTTTGTGAGGACCAAGATCTGGTCTAATTTTCCTGACCAGTCTTTCTCTTGAACCACAAATGTTTCCAAAACCAAGTAGGCACCCAAAAAGTATTTGAATGAAGGAAGAAACAAATGAATGAACCCATAATGTGTGCTATTACACACGTGCAAAACAGTACTGCTGGGGTTTTATCCTGGAGGAAAAACCTGGAACTTTTAGCATTTGAGATGTCAGTTAGTAGCCAAAAAGGATCTAGAAGGGGATCTGGATCTGGAGGGGAAATACCTTGTCCTGGAAAGTTTGAGGCAACATGGAAGAGCAGAAAGAGCTCACAGGTCCCCGGAGTAGCAGCGTCTAGAAAAGGTCACCGTGGCCCACATTTGTGCAGCACTGACATTATTGCAAGCACTGCTGCAAACACTCCGGACGCGTTCACTCACCGGATCTGTGTGCAACTCAGTGAGGTGGGAGCTGTGGATGGGGTCACGTAACCTGCCCTAGATTAGGGAGACGGGACTGTGCTCACCCTGGGGTCTTGTTGCTCACACCGGGTCTTCTTCTCTGCGACCTCCGTTTTGCCTCCTTGAGCTCATCCCCTGGCTCCCAGGTGGCCATATTTCTGACCGGCAGTAACCATAGACTTCGTCTCTTACTTCCCAAACCCCTGATGATGTTCTGGCTGTCCAAGGTCCAGGAGGGCATCGGTACTCAAACAACTGACCGGGAATATTCCTATTCTATTGCCACTCACCTCCTCATGAGTATCACCCCAAATACCCTTCTTTCACCTAAAGCCCTTTCTGACTTGAACAGAGTTGTCCCGAGCGCCAACTCACCACCCTCCCTAGTGCCCCGTGGAGTCAGCTGTTATCTTCTGGGTCATTTAAGGTAAACATCCATTGAATTCAGTAATCTCCTGAATAACGTCTCAGCAAAGTGGTTTTCTGGCCTCTATTTGTATCCTGCCAGTGATGGATAATTCATCAACCCCAAGATAGCACATTCCATTATTGCCTGAGAAAGATCTTTCTTTATCAGAGATGAAACTTAACACCCTATAATTTCTCCTCATTGGCAGTGATAGATCAAGTGGTGGAGAGGCAGGGGAAGCTGTCTGTCCCAGAAGGAGGGAATATTTAATCACCGAAGTTTTTTAGAGTTTCCAGTGTGCAATTGCTAATAAAAGCACATCATTCTGTGAGCTTTATTATGGTTCTTAAATTCTCCACAAGGAAGGCACTTCCTGTCCCAGGGAGGACCTCTCCCACCAGTCCTGTCTTCCAGGGCCACACAGCATGTCCGCTTCTCCTTCCTCATAACAGTTCTTACCATGGGGAAGGCAGCCTGGGTACCCACCTCCAATCTTTCCTCTGCCTGGTTCCTCCATAAATGCCTTCTTCATCCTGCTTAGCCTCCCCTAAAGAAATGTGTTCTAAGTGACACCATCTGTATCACTTACAGTGCTTCAAGGTTCCTGTCACGGAAAATCAACTCAAAAGGACTTCCACAGTCAAGGGGATTTGTTGGGGCTGGCCAGCTTCGGGCAAGACTTTGGTCCAGGATGGCATTAGGGATGCAGTTCCATTTCTCTGTAACATTCTTAGCCCTTTTCTCAGCTTCCTGGGAATGATTTCCTTTCAGATAGCAAGATGGAAGCCAGAACACCAAGAGCTTTGGGTTTTCCATTCTCCTCTCTGGGGAGAGGGCATGTGCCCCTCAACCAAGGAACAACCAAACAAAACGTGCTGGGCCTCTCCCTGGTCGATAGCTTTCAGGTCATAAGCTCAAACTCTCCACCTTCCTCTGCCACATGACTGCAGCCAGAGGGTGCGGGAGACGTCTGCATCTGCTAGAGTTGCCATGACATAGCGCCGTGACTGTGGCTCAGTCAACAGAAATTGTTCGCCTCTGCGTCCTGGAGGCTGGATGCCTGACATCAAGGTGGCCTGCACGGGGTTCGACATTATGAGGATATAGAGCAGATTTGACTCCAACTCTGGAGCAATCGGTGTCCTTGACTTTTCATGGAGTTAAGTGACAAGATCATGCCATGGACGGCAGGGAGCAAGCAAGCACTGCCACCTCTTCCACAACAGCTTACCGTGAGGGCTGGGATGAGGCACCATGTTGGAATCAACCAGGAGGGAGTTAGCATCACTACCGCCCTGTTGGTGAGACACGCACGCGTCTAGAGCTTGAGCTTTCGGGTCAGGTAGGGTCTGGCCGATCTCCCCGGCCCTAGAGGTGATTCATCCGTCACAGACTCATTCGACAAGCATTTTCCAAGGTCCTGCTGTGTTCAGTGCTCTATGCCATCTGATAGGGACAACTCTTACCGACCACCCTTCACTACCTCGCACACCCCTGCCCTGGAGTGCACTCCCCCGCCATCCGCCAAGGCCACATCAAACGTCAGCCCTGTTAGGCCTTCCTGGGCCTTTCAGCTGGTTGAAAATCCCTCCGTCCTCCCACAGGGGCTCTTATTCATGAAACAGTTCAGTTTTAAAACTTATCTCACCCCATGGCAGTCATTGACTTCAAAGAATGACTTCCTCACCCTCTGTTGCCTAGGATTTCTCTCAGTTCAGTGTGTGTGTGCGTGTGTGTGTGTGTGATCCTGGTGGCCCTGGGTCTAGCACAGAGCCTGGCAGGTGGTAGGTCTTGGTCCAGATTGCGGGGGGACAGGTCTCCTGCCCTCGAGGAGCTCAGAGCCTCACAGAGGAGACTAGAGACTGGACAATTGCAATAGAGTGTGACGAGTGTGTGACAAGGGAGATGGAGGATGCTGGGTGGGGACGGCTACCCAACCACAGCGGGCTTCTCAGAAGAGAGGACACCTGACTTGAGTCCCAGGGGGTGAGAAAAAAATTCACCAAGCAAAGAAAGCAGGGGGGTGAGGAGGAGACCGTGACCTTGGGCAGCCAGGGAAGCGGGCAGGAGCGCACACACGGACTGTCAACGGCGTCTGTGACACTGTGAGGAAGCAGGCCCTGCAACCAGAGCTCTCAGTTGCTTCACCCATCAAATGGGGACCTGGTGGCTGAAAGCGTTTCGTGCATTGGTCCTTTTTAGGGGCGGGGCCTGTCTAGCAACTCGAGAAAAAGGCTAGATGATCATCTCACTCTAGAAAAATTCAGGAGGGATATCAAGAGACAGGCAGGGCCCAGCCAGGCCAAAGACAGGGGAGAGCGAGCCACGAGAGGTGGCAGTGTGGTTAGATCACACCTTATGTGGCCTAGGGATTTGCGCAGAAGCCACGGTGGCCCTGTCCAGCTACAGTGGGACTGGTGGTGTAGAGACCCTGCAGGGAAGCCTGGTCTCCTGGGATGTCCTGACAGCGCCCAGCGCTGGAGAGGCTGGGGACGAACAGCCACCCTTACCCAGCGCAGGTGGGAGTGCCAATGTGTACAACCACCTTGAAAGACAGCCTGGTGTTATCTTGTCAAATGGAACAGACACAAACTCCACGACTCCTGCTCCTCGGGACACCTCATGGATAAATCATTCACTTATTCATTCATTTGACAAACCCATGTATAGCATCTGTGATTTGCCAAGCCCTGTGACAGTATCTAGGGACAGAGATGAACAAGACACAGCCCCTGCCTTCCAGTGGCTGGGAGTCGAGCTGGGGACACCAACAGCCCCATGCAAGGGTGACACTGACCACAGGTCTATCTGTAGGAGACATCACAGATGTAAAAGAGCTGGTGAGCTCTGTCATTGTCACGGGCCTGCGTCTCTGGGGGAGGGAGTGAGGAGTCGACGGGTGTCTGCCCATCCAGCCTCCGTTGCCTGGGAGCTGGGTGACCCCAGCAAGTTGCTTCATCTTTGCAGGTTGCAGTTTCTTCATATTTAAAGAGAGACACAGATAAAATCTGACATGTGCGACATAGAAAACCAGAAAGTGCTTGCCCTTGCTCGTGACGGTTCCTGTGCTAACCATCTGGGGCTCCAAGAGGAAGTGACCTTGGAGCTCCAGTGACTAAAGGGAAGGCGAGGGTGGCAGCCAGAAGGTGAGAAAGTCATACACACAAGGCCAGGGCAGTACACAAAGGGGACCTGGCCTGGAAGGACGGCTCACACTGAGGATTACGGGCCAGCCAGTCACCGAGGCCGTGTCCTATGTGCTTGGCACACGGCAATTCATGAACACCTCCAACAGCTCTAAGAGGTACAGGGAGTATCGTCCCTTTCAGGCAGATAAGGAGCCTGCGGCTCAGAAGACCTGGGCTTTGCCAAGGACACGGATCCTGTAAGTGTGGGGGCAGGGACTTGGACTCGGGTCATCCAGCCCCCGAGCTGGGCTCAAGCCCTCTGTCCTGCGATGCTCCAGGGAACAAGGCCACAGAGAGGGGGCCACAGGGTGGTGGCAGGACAGAGGCAAGGGCCTCCGTCCCCACCTGGTGCTGAGGGGACAGTGAATCTGGGGTCTGAGCAGGAAAGGGAGAGAGAAACACAGAAAGGTCTCAAAGCTCAACCTCACCTGCGTCAGAGCCCCCAAGGTTAAATCCACTTGGAAGGGCGCTTGGCAGATCCAACATCAACAGTTCTTAGTGGGTGCCGGGCCCCCTGCTAAACGCATCACCTGTGTTATCCTGTTCAGCCTGCAGGACAGCCCTGTGAGGGGACTGTCCCCACTGCAGAGTTGACGAAGCTGGTGGAGCAACTTGCCCTTGGTTACAGAGATGGAAATGGAACCAGGATGTGACCGTGGTTTTGTCTGAAGTCCCAGATCCCAGGGCTTCGGTTTCCATTTCCGAGCACCTAGCTCTAGCTTCTGTCCCCTCTTGCTGTACAGGGAGTATCGTCCCTTTCAGCAGATAAGGAGCCTGCAGCTCAGAAGACTAAGCCTGTGCCTGCGGCCATCTTCTAAGGCCTGCTGGGGGGACATGAGGGCTGCTTCAGGGACCCCAACACAGGACGCCTCAGCCTCTGACTTCTTCTGCTCACCTCCCTGCCCATAGGAGCTTCTCCTCAGCCCCCAGCAGTGGAGGCCGGTGACCATCTCCACCCTCTCCCTTGGCCTAGACCCTCTGCAGGGCGCCCTTCCATTCTCCAAAGGCCTGCTGCCTCTCTCCTGGACAAGCCTCACCTCTGGGCAGGTACGGGCCGGGCAAGCCCAGCCAGACTTGGCCAGTTCCCAAACTCCAGCAAGCCAGGACATGGCCCCCCACCCAGGGCGTGGGGCAGCCAGCGGGCTATGAAGTCAGAGGCGGTCGCGGCCCTGTTCAGACTTGTGGGTGGCGCTGAGCCAGAGGTGTGAGGATCAGCCTGGGGTGTCTGGGACGCAAGAACCAGACAGACCACTCCCCAGGGCTGTGCGCCAGGCCCACAAATAGAGCCCTGCACGGAAGAGTGGTTTTGGGCACCAGGTTTCCCCGGGGAGCTGGAGGCAGGCGGAGCCACCTGCAGCGCATTGGGCAGACTTTCTCCCAGCGTCTGGCCGCAGCTCACAGGTGAAAGAAGCGGGAGCCTCGTGGTCCCTTTGAGATGGCTGACCCAGTGGTTCCCTGCCTGGGTCCACGTGGACCCAAGATTCAAGACTCCCGTGGTATGGTTGGCCACGGCCACATGTGTCCCAGTTAGGCCACGTGTAGCTTCCTGACTGGCCTGTCTCAACTCCAAAGGGAAGGGTGGCGGGGGGGGGGGGGGGGGGTGTGAAGTGTGGTCAGGATGGCTCCCTGCGAACCTGGGTCCTCATCTAGGGGCAGCCTCTCTCTCAGCCTCCCCCTCAACTTTCCACACCCTCCCCAACTGCTCACACCTGTCTTTTTTCTCCCCCATCTCTTTCCTCTTTCCCAGCACCCCCAACGCCCAGATGTGAGAGCCCTTCTGACTGGCCAGTCCCCGCCTACCTCCCCGTGTTGCCTGGTTACACCTACTCCTCTCTTTTAGGCCTCGACCCAGGTCGCGTCTTCCCCAGGAGGCCCTCTGGCCTCTCCCTACCTCCTGGGTGGGTGGGTGCCCCCAGGTATTCTGTATTGCCTGGCATTTCTGTTTGTCCGGCTGGTGTGTGTGCCGGTCTCTGTGGCCAGCTCAGGCCCTCCATACCACGGTCGTATTTTACCCCTGAAACTCCAAGACCTGGGACCGTAGCTTGGATGTGAGGGGTGCTCACTAAATATTGGTTGAGGAAAACCCACCCTCAAAAGTGTTTAGAGATTCAACAAGATGGCAGGGGTGAGAACCAGCTCTCGGTGGTTGCCACGTTGATGACTGTTTTCCATGGATATATTTATGAGTTTTAGATAAAATGACATATCACACACACGTATTAATGTGATTATGATTATAATCCGTGCTAACGCAGAGGCATTAGAGATCTAGTTGAAGTTGAATGTCGAGTCGATAAAACATCAGAAGTAAGCAGGTATGTGTGTAAAACAAGTGTGTGCATTCACAGTCGTGTGCATTCTCACCATTGATGGCAGATTATTAAAACTCCCAGGCTGAAGGTGACAGTGCTCTACGTAACTTGTCCAGGAAGACAGGGGCAGTGACCTGGGGTGTGAGCCCTCTCAGTTCCAGAAGACCCCACCGGCTCTTAGGATGGCCACATGCTTTAATCTAAAACCTCCTACGGTGGACAGTCCAATGCCACAGGCCCCAGGTGAGAGGGAGGCGTGGACAGGCAGGACTTGTGCTCTCCCTCCCGGGAGTGGGGCTATGGGAGCAGCTGCTCAACACAAGGGCAGAGCCCAAGCTCCCTGTCACGCCCCTGTCAGAAGAAGGCCGGCCAGGTAGGGCTGCCACCTCCCCTAGTGCCTGATTGTATCTGATAAGTCAGCGTCTCCTTCTTGATCACATCAACACTGAAGGTCAGCCACACCCAGCACCCATGGCCCCTCCTCAACCAGCTTAGACCTGCTCTCCTTCAGCTGCACCAGATCCCTTACCCTGGCCAGGACTGCTAGAAGCAGACTCCTTTCTCCCTCCCTCTCTCCCTCCCTCCCTCCCTTCCTCACTTGGGAATGTGAATAGCAGTCTCTGTCATTTTTCAGAGCTGCAGAGTTTTCCAGTCCACATAACTTATTTCATCAGTCTGAAACTGGAGGGCGTTTGCAACCAGTGCTTCAATGGATAACCTTGGACATGGGTCAACTTGTAGTTTTCAAGGCTACGGCCAAATTGCTTGCCATAAGAATTGCCCCAACTTATACCCTTGCCAAGTATGTACAAGAAGAGATCCATTTCTGAAAGTTGAAAATAAGAATACTACTACCATCCATGTCCATTTATTGGGCCTCAATATACAGGCACTGGGCTGAGCACAACGGCAGCGTCATCTTATTTAACCCCATCACGACCACTTGAAGTAGATTATTAACGATCTCATTGTCAGAGGGGAAACTTGGGAATCACTGATAGTGAGAACACTGTGTCCACCATGCTCCCTGCTCCTCTTGGTCTCTATTCTAGAAGTCAAGAGGCTGATGAGCATTCATTCCCATAATTGTAAGAATCCTAACGGCTGGGGCTATTGGGCAATAGTTATGTTGGCACATGGCCTCGCCACGTCCCCACACCAGCCCCATGACAGAAGCTCCATTCCTACCCTCTCTTCTCAGTAATGAGAAAACCAAAGGCTGAAGAAATAGAGCCACCGGCCAAGTTGTGCAGAGTGTAGGCAGCAGCCCCGGGGTTTCAACCATGTCAGGCTGACTGCACAACCCAAGCCTTTCCCAATACTATAAGGAAGTCACAGCTTAGAAGTTTCCAGAACACGCACACCTTGGCAATCACCTGTACAGCCCTAAATCTGCAGGTGAGGAAACAGGCCCAGAGGAGAAGGGAAGGGTTCTGTTGAGTGGCTGCTGTGGTCCTGGTTCCTTTCTCTTGTCTCCCAGATGGTGCCATCTTCTTTGTACCTACCTTGCTGTCCTGTAAATACATGTGACAGCCTCAGCCCTGGGCTGCTGCAGACGTGTGTGTGGCAGGTTCAGGCTGCAGACTGGCCTGTGCCCAGCAGTGAGGTAGCAACAAAGGCGGCAGGCTAGCTCCCGGCTCAGCTGGCTACAACCACAGTCCTGCTGGGAGCCCTGCAGCCCACCTGGCTGCTTCTGGTGGAGGAATGAAAGCCTGGCTCTCCTGGACACTGGCTACCGTGCACAACAGTGATAGCCAAAGCCACTGTGCGTTCAGCACTGCTGGGTACCAGGCACTGTGACTCAGTACTTCACTCAGTCTTCCCAATAGTTCACAGCTCAGAGAGGTTGAATGACTTGCTCAGTGTCATAGTCAGTGGCAGAGCTGGGATCTGAACTCAAATGCTTTTTTTTTCTTTACATTCTAATGACTGGCACAAAATATTTATTAATTTCTAATAAAAATGCATACATGGCAGGGAGAGCAGAAAAATTTTTGTTGTTTTATTCAATTTTTAAAATTTATTATATATGACAGTAGAGTGCAATTCAATTCATAGTACATATATAGAGCACGATTTTTCATGTCTCTGGTTGACACAGAGCAGAGTCACACCATTTGTGTCTCCATACATGTACATAGGGTAACGATATCCATGTCATTCCACTGTCTTTCCTTCCCCCGTGTCCCCTCTCTTCTCCTCCCTCCCCTTTGTTCTATCTAGAGTTTGTCTCTTCCTCCCATATCCCTCCATCCCCATCATGAATAAGCTTCCTTATATCAGAGAAAACATTCAGCATTTAGTTTGTTGGGGATTGGCTAACTTCGCCTAGCATTATATTCTCCAACTCCATCCATTTACCTGAAAATGCCATGGTTTTAATGCTGAGTAATATTCCGTTGTGTATATATAACACGTTTCCTTTATCCATTCATCTACTGAAGGGCATTTAAGTTGGTTCCACAGTTTAGCTATTATGAATTGTGCTGCTATAAACATTGATGAAGCTGTGTCCCTGTAGCATGCTGTTTCCCAGTTTTTCAAGGAATCTCCATGCTGATTTCCATATTGGCTGTACCAATTTGCAGTCCCACCAGCAGTGTATGAGTGTGGCTTTTTCCCTACATCCTTGCCAACACTTACTGTTTATATTCTTAATAGCTGCCATTCTGACTGGAGTGAGATGAAATCTTAGAGTAGTTTTAATTTGTATTTCTCTAATTGCTAGAGATGTTGAACATTTTTTCAAATATTTGTTGATTGATTATATATCATCTTCTGAGAAGTGTCCTTAGCCCATTTATTGATTGGGTTATTTGTGGGTTTTTTTGGTATTAAGATTTTTGAGATTCTTTACACACCCTAGAGATTAGTGCTCTATTTGATGTGCATGTGGTAAAAATTTGCTCCCATTCTGTGGGCTCTCTATTCACCTCACTGATTGTTTCTTTTGCTGAGAAGAAGCTTTTTATTTTGAATCCACCTATTTACTGATTCTTGATTTTAATTCATGCACTATAGGAGCCTTATTAAGGAAGTTGGGGCCTAATCCAACATGATAGAGATTTGGGCCTGCTTTTTCTCTATTAGGCGCAGGGTCTCTGGTTTAATTCCTCAGTCCTTGATCCACTTTGAGTTGAGTTTTGTGCATGGTGAGAGATAAGGACTTAATTTCATTTTTGTTGCTTATGGATTTCCAGTTTTCCCAGAACCATTTGTTGAAGAGACTATCCTTTCTCCAATATATGTTTTTGGCGCCTTTGTATAAAGTGAGATAACTGTATTTAGATGGGTTTGTCTCTGTGTCTTTTTATCTTAAAACCCATGCTATTAATTGGTCCTGGGGATCACTCAGGAGTACAGTACCACTGAGCTCCATCCATGGCCCTTTTCATTGTTTATTTTGAGACAGACTTGCTAAGATGCTCAGGCTGGTCTTGAACTCGTGATTCTCCTGCCTCAGCCTCCTGAGTCACTGGGATTACAGAAGTACAACACCATACTCAACATCTAAAACTCATGTTTTTAGATGCAGTGTTGTACAATGGCTAGGAAGCCTGTCTTTGGAGTCTCACAGACTGATTCCCCCACTTATTATTTGATGCCAGGAAAAATTATTTAATATGTCTAAACCTCAGTTTCTGTCTCAGTAAAAAGGGAATTATTAATAATATCTATTGATCAAAGAGATATTTACACTCGTGTTTGTGGTAGCATTATTCACAACAGCCAGGTGGTGGAAACAAGCCGAGCGTCTCGCCACAGAAGAATGGATGAACCAAGGAGGTCCTCCCAGAAAGAGGAGTATCATTCAGCCAGAAAAGGAAGGAAACTTGGGGGTTAGCCATAGCATGGATGAACCTTGGGGACACTAGGCTCAGTGAAATCAGCTGGTCACGGAAAGACAAATACTACGGGAGTCCACAGACACGAGGCAGGGCAGTCACTTCATAGAGACGGCAGAACAGGTGCTCTCCGGGACCTGGGAGTGGGGAGCGGGATATGGAGTCGGGGTTCAGAGAGCTAAACAGAGCTCTGTGGGTGTTTGTGGTGATGGGTGAGTGCATTCAGCACAGACCTCTGAAATTATAAAAGTGGTAAAATTTATATTATGCATATGTTACCAAACTTTTTTAAAAAGAAAAGCTACCACCTGTTTTGAGGTGTTGTGACAAGGACAGTGGTCACGTTCATTAGGGGCTAGCATGGGCCTGGCTTGGGAAAGAACTCAGTCAGCCAAGTGCTGCTAGTTCTTTCTCCGGGTCTCTGCCGTGCCACTGGTGCTGGGGTACGTCGGTCTCCCTGTGTACCTGGGGAAGCCCTGCTGCCTGGCCTGCCCCACAGGGTGGCTGTCAGCAACAGACAAGATCTTGTGTGTGAAAATGCTCATAAATTGTTTAAAAAAAAAAAAAGTGGCGGAATGATTGATCAAGGTGTCGTTGGCACATTTCTCAGCTAGCTGAGCTGCACGACTGTCACCTCTTACACTTTGTGTTTATCCCATCAAAGTGCCTGTCGCCTTCCACGGGGGTGTCTTCTGCAGGCCTCTCCCCCTCGCCCGTGAGTTCCCAGCAGAACTCTTCCCCTCTTCCTCGGTTTCCACTCTCCAGCACCTGCAACCACCCAGGGGGAGCGTCATCAATTTTTGCTGCCACCTGCTCAGTCAGGGAGGCGGGAAGCAACCCTCCAGGTGATTCCAGCCAGGAGGATCTCCTCTGGAGGAAGGCGGGAGGCTCCCGGGAGTGGGGTCCCCTCCCAGGGGCAATTTGCCCAGTGAGTGTGTAATCGCCCAGCCCTGCCCAGACACAGGCTCTGCAGATTAGTGGGCACTTCCCTCCGGGGAAGGGAAGGAGAATAATTTGGAGTGGAAGGGGACTCTGGAGAACCTCCCAGGAGAAGGTGACCCCAGGACACAGGCTGCCTTGTGGTGAACGATGGTTTTCATTATTCGGTTTGAGCTCCCGTGGAGCAGTTCTCAGGCTTATTTGGGGGATCTAATTCTGGAGTCTTTGAGCTCCAAAGAGTGCAATAAAATACCTGCTCCAGGGAAGTATTGGCTGCTTCGTGGCTACCAACTCTGTATCCTCTGTGGACAGGGAGACTCCCAAGAGGTGAGGTGACTTGCCTTCCGTCTCAAAGGGAAGTGTCCAAACAGGAACCACAGTGCACAGTTCCCGGATGGGGATCCCAGGGCCCTTCCCTGACGGGAAGGCCGAGCGTTGGGGTTAGCCTGAGGGACACAGGAAGCTTCTCTGGAGCAGGGAGGCCTTTTCTACGGTAAAACACCAAGTGTATTCCCCAAGAGTCTACAGGCCTTCGTGACAGCTGCAGCCACTAACCTGGACTAAGCTTGGCCTTCAAACTCCAGACCAGAAATACAGCTTTTCCATCCTTCTTCCCTTTGACTCATAACAAGTCCTCAGCACGTTCTGCAGAGGGAGTGCTGGCAGGCCACGGGGAAGAGCAGAGAGTACCACGTGGCAGCTGAGGGGCTCCCTCGCTCCCCAGCTGCCCAGGGACAAGCTGACTCAGACCGTCCATGACTGGCCGACTTCTCCTCAGGGAGGAAGAAAATGGCCGCCCAGTGGTTCCACTTGGGGTTCCCAGTTGGCCAGTGGGTTCAGTGTGTCTCTATAACTGCATCTATTTCTTCTAAACTGGAGCTTGGTGGGAGTCGTGGGGTGGGGGTTGGTGGCGTTTTGGATGGACATAGTGAGACGAGGCATGGAGAAGGTGAGGGTTTGTCTGAGGGCATAGGGCAAACCCCCAAATCAAACTCCAGGGGCTTCGCGCAGAGTCGGGCTTCTCCCTGCTGCTAGAAGACTTCGCAAGGCCCGGAAGCAGCAGTCCTCGGGTCAGGGGACGGGGAGGCAGCTCTGGGACACACCCGAGAGCAGCTTCTGGTCAGGCAGTGCCGGCATCGTGTGGTTCCACGGCGTCCACGCCTCTTCCATGATGGAAGCTGATCGGCAAAGCTGGCCATCCCCAGGGGCGGGCAGCGCTTGCAGTGTGGTTCAGGGGCACCGAGAGGTCTCCCTTCTAAAAATACCTCCCTCCCCTTTCCTGCCCTGGAAGCTGAAGTTGTCACGGGAAGACGTCCTCCCTTGGTTCGAGGCATTACGGTGCTGGTAGATCTGAGGACACATTAAACACCCTGTGTGCAGAACAAACCGAGGCATTGTCCCACCATGACCCCCTACTTGGCGTCCATTCACGTATCTGTCTAAATCCCAAAGGAGAATCTGACGGCCTCACCCGTATTATTTTTCTCAGATGGGTCAGCTCAGGGAACCAGGTCTTGTTCTGGCCAATCCAGAGAGCAGCTAGAGGAAGCTTGAACTCTGCCTTAGACATTCCACCTTCTGCTCCAACACTCTGAGCAATGGCTTCCCATTGCACTTGAGATGGAATTCAAGTTCAGGACCTTCCCAGGCCCTGAGCACTCAGGCCACACGCCACTCACCACCCTGCCCTTGGCACGCCCAGCTGCCCACGCAAAAGCACACCGCTCCTTCCCGCCATGGAGACTCCCCGGGAGCTGCCCGTTCTGCTGGGAGACCCCGTCCTCTGCTCCTGGTTCCTCCTGTCCTCAGGCCTTGGCTTGACGTACCACCCAATGGCCTTCCTGACAGGGCCACCTAAGGAAGCCGTTCTCCTGTTCTGCAAGACACTCTGTCCTTTTCCTTATTACAGTTTGAATAATGATCCTCATTATTCACAAATTCTGTGCTTAGGGGTTTGCCTAATCCCTAAACTTTATTTGAAACTCCCAAATCAAAACTTGACAAGCCATGGAGGGCATTTGAGGGCATGCACAGAGCAGCAGAAGATCTGAGTCACCCAACACTCATGCTCCCGAACCCAGATCCCACGGGGCGACCCCCGCTCTGAGTTCTTGCCTCTGCTCTCATTCTGTCCTAGTTAAGAGTCCTTTCATAGTCAATTCAGAGCCAGCTTTTCCACGTCTGTCCTTTTTGATGATGGTTGTATCGAGTATTTCAAATAGTCCCCAAGTAGCTGTGTCCCTACTGCACTTCACGAAGGCTGTGCCTTGCGACAGGGGAAATATGTGTGTTAGGTGAGATTCATTCAAGCGTGAGTTGTATTGCTGTGGGCCAGGAGTTCAATCGATGAATCAACACTGAATGTTAAAGAAGGTGTCTTTAAACAGAAACACGGGTGACACAAGGTTATGTGCTGATTGGATGATAACACTAGAGGCTCACAGGCCCCTAACCCGCGTCTCCCCCGCAGCAGTGGCTCAGCATTAGCTACTTCAGTGCTTCAGGTGACATTGTAGATAGTCACTACTGTGAATAATGACAATAACCTGTATTTTCATTCTCTTTTTTAAAGGGGCTTTAATAATCAATACTATAAACTGGGCGACTTAAATCAACAGGGATTATTCTCTCACAGTTCTGGGGCCCGGAAGTCTGAAATCAAAGTGTCCACGGGTCAGACTTCCTCCATAGGCCCTGAAGAAGGACCTGCCCGTGTCCTCCTGGCTTCTGTGACACTCTCTGCCCCTCAGCCTGTAGCTGCCTCTCTGCCTGGCCGTCACATGGCATCCTTCCGTAGTCTATTTCCGTCTCTTCTTGTAAGGATGTCAGATTAGATTCGGGGCCCAACTCCTCCATGCAGTATGGCCTCCTCTCAACTGTGTACATCTGCAGAGACCCCACTTCCAAATAGGATCATATCCTGAAATTTCCTGGAGAGCACGCGTGGGGGTAGTGTTCAACCCCAGAGCATACATCACATACACACACGTTATTTAATTAGATCCTCTCTTCGACCAGTATGAAAGTTCCATGAAGCAGGGGACCATGGTTTTCTTATTCATCGTTTTATCCACAGTTCAATACCTGGCCTGATACATGGCAGGCGCTTAGTTAATATTTATTGAGGAGAAACTGATGAATAAAATGCATGAGTTTCAAAACTTAGGATGTTAGAGGTCATTGAGCTAGCAGGGGTCAAACTCTCCTGGAGTTCTTGGCTCCTGGACATCCTTCATTTATCAGGTCAGGCAAGAAGGAGGCCGAGTAGGTGGACTTCCAGCCTCAGCCCCCTTCCCCACGCCACTCCACCAGTTTCCCTGCTCTTGTCTATCTGTCTTATGAATTCTGCTTCTATATGATATTGTTTTTATAAAAATGCTGTAATGGAGTTTAGCAGTGTGGAAACCACTGAGCTTAGCCCTCCGTTTTATGGGTGAGGAAGGAGGTTGGAGCCACGAAGGGGTCTGTCCTGGTAGAGGCAGGCCTAAGACCTGTGTCCATTACTCCAGCAACTTTGTCTGCAGCTTGCTCTCTGCCAAGACACACAACGGGAGTGCTCTGGAATTCGCCCTCCCTGGGACCCTGTTTTTCTATCCAGAGCAACTTCTGAGAGAAGGAACCAGAGCCCAGGCATGTGCCCCCTCCCTGCGGCTCTTAAAGGCCCTTTGTGCCAAGTTCCTGGACATTCCTCAGGCCTGTTTTAGACAAGTCCATCTGACGACAGGCCACCATACTCAGCCTCTGTCTCTGAGCTGAGCTGTTTGGGCCTTTCTGCTTTTAAATACATCTTCTGCTTTCTAGAAGCCAGAGCCCACCAAGGGAGGCCACACTGGGGAGGCTCTGGGGCTAAAGGGTGGGGTGGGTAGGCCGCCAGAGGAAAGGGGGCTGTTTTGTAGACCTGGTTGGAGAAGAAAATGGTGCTGATTATCTCCCAGGCCAGCTGCAGAAACAAACGCCTCAGCCCGCTGCAGATTATAAATAGCCCAGAATCCACTCCCAGCCACTTAAAAAACAAGGGTAGTTTTTTCTGCCTGAAGGATAGGGCTTTATAACTCTCCAGAGCCCCCTCCTGAGCCCCTCCCCCAAAGAGCTGTTATTCATGTCTTAGCACCATTGCTGGGCCCAAGGCTCCCACAGCCCCCCATGCATGATTAATTCATTGCCAAGTTCAGAGAAGGGAGGTGCTCCTTTGGAGGTCATCGCCTTCATTTTGGCACAGACATGCTGGCCCGGGAGACCAGAGGGGCAGTTTCACTGCAAGATCATTACCCTGGGTTTCATCTGGTCCCTTCTGTCCCTGTGCATATTGGGGCCTAGAGAAGGGCAGATGGCCCCAACCTGGCGGGCAGTGGGGACAGATACCTGGGGAAGCACTGGTTGGTACTTAGCTGTTTGCTGAGGTGCTCAGGAATGGAAAGGCCAGAAGTGCAGAGTGGCTTCATTTACATTTAAGTTCTTGGGAGGAAATCGGCCTCTGTCTTAAGAAATCACAAAGCAGGTCTCAAACATCCTAGCCATCCTTGAAGTTTGAAGAGCAAATCTTAATGTACAAAGCACTTTTCACTTCCTTCTCACATCTGACCTTTACAACAAGTGTTTTGTTTTTTCTAGAATAAAAAACAATGCCTGCTTGTTATAGAACATTCAAAACTAGTCAGGCATGGTGGTGCATGCCTGTAATCCCAACAGCTTGGGAGGCTGAGGCAGGAGGATTTCAAATTCAAAGCCAGCCTCAGCAACTGAGCAAGGCCCTAAGCAACTCAATGAGACCCTGTTTCTAAACAAAATCTAAAAAAGGGCTGGAGGTGTGTACCTGGGTTCAATCCCTAATACTCCCCTCCAAAAAAAAAAAAAAAAAAAATGTTAAAAAAAAGAAAGAAAAGAAAAAGTTCAAAACTTTCAGAAAATCATTACGAAAAAAATCCCACCCAAATCCCAACCCACTAAGACAGTGATGTTTTCATGAATATAAATATATAATTCTACCTAAATGGGATTGTATTATTTTACTAGTAGGCTCTTGGCAGAAATAGATGGAGTCTTCACTGGGTAATTCAGGAGAGTTTAATAAGGGTACTATTTACATAGGTGTGGGCAGAGATCAGGAAAGCCAGCATAGAATAGTGCAGAACACCCCCAGCTAGCAACAGGAGAGGCCTCCATCACCTCTGGGCTGAAGGTCAAGGAGAGGGAGCGGCTGTTGCCCTGCAGAGCCGTAGGGAGCCTAACCCTAATGCAAACAGCCAGCGCCAGGCACCAGCAGAGATGGAGCCAGCGGAAGAGGTCACTTCCCTCCACCTCCTCACCCTCCCTTGCTGGCACATCCCATTGGCCAAGCCAAGTAGAGCTACAGGCCTAGGAAGCCCAGTAACCACCGTCCCAACAGGGGAGGGGAGAGGGGACAGGAATGGCACCCACATCCTCTGTGATGTCGCTTTTATCATTCAATGACAAATTGAGGAAATGCTTCTAACTCCGTGAATAAAGACTGACCTCACAGTGGACCTTGACTAGAGTGGACTTGACAGGTAAGGATCATAGTAGTCTTAGCCAATCGTCTGTGGATGAATACGCCGTTAATTTCTAATCTCCCAGGAACAGAGGCGAGGCCCTAATGCAGACATAGGCACACATAAGCGCTTGCTGCCCTCGGGATACATACTTTCTGATTTCTCTTTGACACTTTTTGGAAATAAAGGCTCGAGCTGCTGAGATGTGTCCCAGTCACACAGTGGTAATGTGGCTCTTCTGACTCTTGTTTTTTTTTTCAGTGATGTACATGGAGCACCTCTGAAATAGAAAACGGTAACAAGTTTTTAGTTTTGAACAAAACCAAATGAAGAATGTTTCTTTCATGAAAGCCCCATCACCCACATGGCCCTGAAAGGTTGGGGACTAACAGTTCCCAGGAGAGCAGGACCTTTGTGGGTCATGGGGACAAGGGTCTGCCAAGTCTGGTCACAGGATCTGAGGACAGTCAGAAGGAGAGCTCAAGGGGTCATCCTAGCCGGTGAAGGCGCTGCAGAGGACACAGGGGAGGGAGGGAAGGAAGAGGGAGGGGAGGCGGGAAGTGCACAGGTGAGGAGGAAATGATTTCACCTCCTGGCTGGTGTCACTGTTGTCACCTTGAGAGGTGGAACCAGTTCCCAAGGCCTTTCAGTGGGCGAGAGGAGAGGAAATGGACCTGGGTGGAAGTCGGAACCAGAGCCGGAGCCGGGGGAGTTGGGTGGAAGGGGGAGGCGGGAGCCCTGGGGGAGTCGGGTGGAAACCTGCCTGCGTGCACCCTGGGACCTGAGGCTCGGGGCCTGTCTGGCCTCTTGTCCCTCCACCTGGGACTCACTCATCTCTGCCTGGGGAAGCGCTCACAGCCTCAGGACAGCTTGTCTAGTGCAGAGGTGATACCCTCTCAGACACCATGGCAGCCCTTCTGGGCCTCCCTCTCAGACCCTGTCACCTGGTGGGGCCCAGATCAAGAGCCCCGCAGCCAGATGGGCTTGTTTCCCTGCAGCCCTGCCACTCACCTCCCGGCTATGTCTCAGTCTCCTCACCTGAGAAATGGGAACAAAATACCCTTCCCTGGGGCGTTGCCGCAACCATGGGTCTCTATGCAGAGCCCGTGGTGTGGAGCCTGGCCCAGGGAAATGTGCTTCTGTAAGCCTTAGAACTAGCACAGCACAGGGCTCCGGGGACGCTGGGCAGAAGAATAATGATGTGTATTCAGTACCAAAAGAGCAGGATAAAATATGATTCCAAATGGCCTGGAATCAGAGACACAGTGTAACCTGCTGGATGCCACTATGGGAAGCAGAAGGAGGCACTGGTGGGACCATCCAGATTACCAGGACCCCGAGGGAGGAGGAGCAGAAGGAGCTGTGGAGACCTACGTTCAGCACCTCCTGTGTGACTCTGGACAAGCTCCTAACCTCTCTGGGCTTAGCTTCATGTTTAAAGATGAGGATAAAGAGCCCCTTCTCACGAGGCGTGTTGGGGATCCCCTGGGGTAAGGTGAGGGATGCTTGGGGACCACCGTGATCTCGCAGCTGTCCTTGCTCGTCTAAGTAGAGCCATTTGGGGCATCACCTGCACAGGGTAACTCTGCCTGGCGAGGTTCCTTCGAGCTCTGTGATCCAGGGTTTCCTGGTTCTGGGAGTCTGTGTCGGGCGTGAGGGCAGAAGGCTGGGGAGTCCTTCTGTGCCAGCAGAGCCTGGCTCCGCTGATTCCAGGCCCCTGCCAAGCGCCCATCTGCTGGGTCTGCCAAGGCCAGAGCCACGAGGTGGAAGTGGGGAAGGAGCCCAGGGCCTGCACTGGATGCCAGGCTGGGCAGTGACTTTTTATTTCCCAAGGTGTCCCCACAGGCGCCACCAATCGGCTACCACCCCTGGCCTTCCCCCAGGAGCAGCCATGGCCTCTGGCCTCCATTGCCATGGAGACAGTGTCCCTCGGGGACCTGGCCTTGTCTCCTAATTCCCTGTGTTTGCCTTAGGCGTCCTCCATCTCCATGGCTGACCTCCTCCTCCCCGCCTCCGCAGATGACCTCCTCCTCCCCAGGGCAGCCTCCCCTTTCGCCCACTTATTGACTTAGATAAGGCACATGCAGGGTGCCTCCTACGGGCCACCGTTTAGGTGCTCAGACACAGAAGTGAGGAAGACAACCCAGTCCCTGCCCTCATGGGGATTATATTCTAGTGGGGAAGAGAGGTAATAAAAATAAATAGATATACAGGCTACAAAGAAGATCATGCAGGAGTGGCCCCCCCGGGGAGGTGGCGTTAGAATTGAGGCCCTGGTGTAACGAGGGAGAAGCCACATGGGATTTGGCTTCTAAGCAGGGGGACAGCCAGGGCGAGGACCTGGCCCGTGAGGCGACCACAGGGCTGTCTGAGGAGTGGAAGGCACCCCGTAGGGCTGGAGCCCAGGGAGTGAGGCTGGGTGGGTCGAGGTGCCACAGAGCCGGGGGTGGGGGGTGTTGCCAGAGAGGCTCAGTGTATTCAGGGGCTGGGACGGTGATTCCCCTGGAGGGGTCAAGCCAGGGAAGGTGTGGTGGACTGGTGGGCGTGGGGTCCCACAGGTGGAGGCGAGGATTCAGCTGGAAGGTTAACGCGGCCTCCTGGGTGAGAGGCAGGGTGCTGGTGGTGATAATCGCCACTGGTTCGATGGAGAGTTATTGTGAGGGTGCAGTCCACAGAGCTCTCTGCTCAACAGCAAGCGGAGTATCAGAAGGCGTGTTTCTCAGAACGTCTCCTGAGACCTTCCTGCTGAGCTACGTGGTGCTTTTTCCTGAGATGAAGAAGATAAGGAAGGAGAAGATATAGGGGTAAACTTCAGAGATCAGTTTGGGATGTTAACTTTGAGGTTTTAAATGAGAAAATCCCACACTGTACCCCATAAATATGTACAATTATTACATGTTAATCCAAAATTTAAAAAAAATGTTTAAGGAGCTGGAAATGCTAATTAACCACCCTGATTTGATCATGACACACTATGTACATGTGTTAAATTATCACATGGTAAAAAGCATGATTTGTATAATTAAAATAATATTTCTTTAAAAAGAAAGCCCATATAAGAATATCCTAAAATGCTTCTCTTTTTAACCCTCGAAGAATTCTTTTTAAACATTTAAAAGGTGAGAAAACGCAAAATCTGAGCTGCCCACTGGAACTCAAGGTGTTTTGAACCTGGAAATCGGGGACAGACTGAGGGGAGATGAGACACAGAGGACACATGCAGGGACCACAGCCTGAAGGAGACTCTCGGTGGGCACACAGAGGTCTGAGAGGTGAGCTCTCAGCTCCTCTGACACCTACAACTTAAGAAGAGGAAGGCGGTAAAGAAGTCCAGACCAGATCCACAGAAAAAGGGAATGAGAGTTGTGTTCTAGGAGCTGAGCAAAGAAAGTTTACTAAGAATCAGTGCAGCAGACAGAATAACGTCCCCCCAGAATGTCACATTTCAATTCTCCTCTCTGTGAAAATGCTATCTTACCTGGCAGAGAAACATTGCAGATGTGATTACGGTCGGGCACCTGGAGATGGACCTGGATTATCTGAGGGGCCTGAGAACAGAGGGCTTTTCCTCAATGAGACCAGGGGGAGATGGAACTGTGGAAAACTGGCCACAGAAGGGCAGCATGGCTGGCTTTGAAGATGGAGGCAGGGGGCTTCGAACCAAGGAATGTGGGAAGCCTCCAGAAGCCTCTAGAATTGGGAAAGGCAAGGAAATGGATTCTCCTCCAGAGCCCCAGAAAGACACAGAGCCCTGCATAAGTTTTGACTTAGCGAGCCCCTCCCTGACGTCCGAACCACAGATCTGTAAAATGACAAATTGGTGCTGTTTGAAGCCACTACTCACCTCTTGGTGATCTGCTGCAGCAGAAATTGAGAAGCAGCACCAGGAGGAAGAGATCAGCTGCTCCAACCATCATCCACGCGTGGTAAAAAGGGGGTGGAAAGGGCTGCGGATATAGCTCAGTTGGTAGAGTGTTTGCCGCGCATGCACAAGGCCCTGGGTCCCAGAGCCACAAAAAAAAAAAAAAAAAAAAAAAAAAAAAAGGTGTGTGTGTGTGTGTGCGTGTGTGTGTGAGAGAGAGAAAAAGTCCTCTGATGGTTTGGGTGAGGGGACCTTGACCTTATTCATTCAGTGGGGAGGAAAGCAGAGGAAGGGACAGGGGAGACATGGGAGAGGAGGAGGTGAAGTCTGGAACTGGGCCAGTCTTTGGAGGAGATTGGTTAGAAAACAAAGCTGAGAAGTAGGGCAGAAAATGGGTGAGGGCTGAAGCGAGTTTCCACTCCTGTTTTTGATGATGGGGATACTATTGCACGCTTGTGTGCTAATAGGAACGAGCCAGGAGAGAGGCCAAAGCCCTGAACTGGGAGCCTCGGTTCTAGCTGGAGTTCCTGCATCCGGCTTGCAGCCAGGAGCAGAGGTGAAGGGCCCTCAGAGATCACCACCTCGACCCAACCCTTCCTGGAACACAAGGCTCTCTCCCAGACTATGGGGACACGGAGCGTCTCCTGGAGCCACTCCCCTCTGTGTGCTTGATCTGCAGCACCTCGACCCTTCCTCCCCACACCCTGCATTCCAGCTTTACTGACCCCGGTGTGACTACACCATCCTGAGAGCATCCCAATCCTTCCCATTTTTCAAGGCAAGCACGTTGAGGCCCAGGGACATTGGACAACTTGCCCAAGGCCACATGGCTGGTGGATGGCAGGATCGGGACTCGAACACTGGTGGTCTGGCTCAGGAAGCCCCTTTCATAAACAGTGCTGCATGTCACCTATGGCATGTACCAACCCAAGGGAGAGTCACCTGCCAGTGATGAAGAGCCAGAGGAGGGAAACCCAGGCCTCGGAAGCAGGAACTCAGGCTGTGTTTTGTAGGCAGTGGAAATCCCTGCAAGAGCCTGGAGAACATCGTGCAGGGTGCCAGGGTCCCTTTCGACAGGGCCGGGGACCAGATCTGGTCACAGTGCTAGAATGGGGAACAGAGGTGGCAGCATCCCAAAGCCGAACCTGCCCCATGACCCCCCGCAGCTGACTCTGGTCTGTCCCAGTCCTCCAAGATTCAAGTTCACTTTGAAACAGCAGTGGCCAGGATCAAGGCTGGAGGGGGCTGGGACAGTGTCAGAGGAGGGGCAGAGGCCAAGCTGTGTTCACACAGACAAAGGGAGAAGGCAGGCTGAGAGATGAGGACAGCATGTGACACCTGGGCCACGGGCCTGGGCAGCATTCGCTGCAGCCTGGGGATAATGGCTCCCTTTGTCCAGAGTGTAAGCTCTGGAAGAGAAAGGATTCCAGGGCCAGCTCCCCGTTGGCAGTGCTGGCAGCCATGGCACTCGAGGGGCACCGAGTGCCCTTCACTGTCCCTTCCCTTCCAGGTGCACAGAAGCAGGACATTGGGCGAGTGTGCCAGACATTCTGCAGGGGCTGAGACGCTGGACAGACCCAGCCTGGAACTTCCTTTCACAGCCTCAAGCAAACCAAAGAATCTTGAAGCTCTGAACTAGAGTCTTAGGAGCATCTGGAGAGCTCCTTGGAATCCTGGCACTGTCCACTCCCCTGTCTGAAGCGGTCCAATGGCTGTAGGCACAGGCTTTGGAGTCGCTAAGTCTGGTGCTGCCAATCACAATGACAACTTAGCAACCACAAGCCTTAGTTTCCCCAAATGCAAAGTGGATGTTATGGCACCTACTTTGTAAGACTGTCAACAGGAATAAATGAGAAAGTGCACATAACTTGGTTAGCACGCAGCACAGCCTCCACAAAGGCTCTGTGAAAGTGATCTCGCCTGTGCTTGAATTCCTCCAAGGAGATCACTTGCTGGGTTCCATTTCCAAACTGAGTTCAGATATGCCTTTTACACCTCATGGCTACCGACATGTTCATGAGACATATCCTACGTGCTAGTTTGATCATAAATGACTCAGAGAAATTGAGAGCCTTGTCCTGGCCGCATAGAGGAAGTGACAAGGATTTGAAACTGGGTCTGTGCAACCCCCGGTACCATATGTGAAAACAGCTCCCACACTTCAGAGGCTATGGTTTTGTGATTCCCCACCATCGTGGTCCCTCTGTTGCAAAATTTTACTGTCCCCCTTGAAAATACAACCTTCAGACATAATAGTTCTACCATCTTCTGGCCAATGCACAAGAGGCACGTACGCTTGCCTTTTTTATTCAAAGTGTGCTGGTTATGCTAATAAAACCTAGGACAAGTGCCCTTGGACCGTCCACAGGCTGCTGATGGCGCCTGTGCCCACCACGTTCGGCCTGGGAGGGTCGCACTCTGAGAAGTCTGGAACCGTCGTTGGGATCTTCATTGCAGACAACAGAACGCTTCCAACTTGCCTGAGCAAGTCAAACTATTGCTTATTGGTGGCTCACAGAATCTCCTGCAGGGACGAAGGGTCAGGCCTGGCAGCAACAAAGCCACGAACAGTTCCCAAACCATGAACAGTTCACAGACTTCCCTCCTGGAGACACCTCTGCCTTTGGACAAGGAGATGCCTCTGTCACACTGGCAATGCTGGTGTGGTACACATGTAGCCCACCTGCAGGATGTCCCCAGTGATCCTCATCTCCCAGAATTCAAGTCCTTGTGCAGTCCCCTCCCACACTGGATAGGGGACTATCCAGTAACCAACAGGATGGTGCAGAGAGGACCCAGTGGGACGTCCAAGACTAGGTCATAAAAGACATTGTGACTTCCCCCATGCTCTAGGGGAGGCCAGCTGCCTTGTCAAAGGTGGTTTAAGCAGAACTATGGAGAGGTCCATGTGGTGAGGACCACCAGCACAAATAAGCCAGGCCCGTGAGGGAGCCAGGCAGACATGGCTCCTGCCACCCCTGCCCCCCGTCAAGCCTTCAGATGATGCAGGCCCAGGCAACATTTGGCTGCAACTTCTTGAGATCCTGAGCCAGAACCACCCAGTTAATCTGCTCCCAGACCCCTAGTTTACAAAAACCATGGGAGACAACAAAATAATATAAAATAGTGTTTAATATTGGTTGCTTAGGTTTTGGAGGAATTCGTTACACAGCAGTAGATAACTAAACAAACAGGAAGACAGAAGCTGGCCAGCCAGAGGCCTGTGTTCCTTCAGGGTGTCATTGCTTTTGTCCCCACTCACCTCTGGGCCAGATGTCAGCAGTCCTGCCTCAGCCCCCCCGCCCCCCCCCCAGCCTGACCAACAACAGTGACGACTTTGCTGAATCCCCGAGCAGCCCTGAGACCGGGCAGACGAGAAGCCTCACTTAGAAATGATGAGGGCTTGAATCATTTGCCTCAGGTCCCAAAGAGAAAGCCTGGCTGTCTGGCTCCAAGCCACCTCCTTCACAGACTGGACTGACTGTGCGAGGCCCCCAGCATTGTGAATTGTCACTCCAAGCCTCCTTAAGCCTGGCATGTGAAAGCCTGGGAGACAGGCAGAGGCAGATGCCGGGGCTCCCCTTTCCTCACCTGCACCACCACCCACCTTTGGGTTGACATGTCACAAGAACCCAGGGTGAGTGGGTGGATGGGAAGAAATTTGGAGCTGACAATGTCTTATCAGAGACTTTTCTGTTGGGATTAAGGTACAGGCTGCCTAGGAACCAGTTCGTGTACCAGGAAGCCTCCAGGGCTCCCTCTGAGGCTGGGCCACCTTCCAGGCCTTTCTTCACCACTTGCCCTGTCCCCTCCCAGTACTAACCCTAGAATGGAATAGAGCCTCCCTGCCTACTTCTTGACTGTCTCCCAAGCAGGTCCCTAAGCCCCTTTAATTGGAAGACTTTTCCTACTGGTTGCAATGGGGTAGGGGGAGGAAACAAATAATAAACAGTGGAGTTTCAGGACCTTATAGTATAAAGGAGAAAACAGAGGTTGAAGATGGACTCACCAAGGCTCAAATTCTGATAAAAAATATATCAGCGAAATGGCGAGGGCAAATGCCCCAACTTCCCTGAGCCTCAGGTTAGTCATCTGAATGATAAAGATGATCCTCTGGGAATAGCCATTTGGCAAAAGAGACCAAAATCTAAAAGGAACACACCCTTCCATTACCAAGAAACTGCTCTGCAGAAAAAAACGGTCATGTACGCTCTGCATCAAAAGTTCCAGGACCACATGGCTTCTAGTGACAATCTGCAAACATTTGCCCATCAGGAAATAGATAAATCCACTGTGGAGCACCCATGAGCCCAAACTGCTTGGATGCTGTCAAAAAGCAGAGCTTGACCAAGCGAGCTGGCGCAGCTCTCCAGCGTCGCACGGGCTGTCTGGCCTTTACCCAGTGGACTTCCTTGCTGCCCACGCTCCTGTATTCTCACAGTATCCGGCTCACACAGCAAGCAGGGCATCTCAAACCCAGCGGGGATCCTGCGAGGATCTGGTGAGCCGTGGATCTTGGGGGCCTGGGCTCCATTGTCACAGAAGAGACCGTTTTCTGACCTTTCTGAAGGCATCTCCCTTTCCAGAAAATTGATGGCAGTGACATAGACCCCAGCCTCCCACTTCAGGCCCTGGACCCTCCTCCCCACCTCAGGCTCCGGCCTCTTTCCCCGTGGCAATCTGTCCCCCTGGCTGCTGCGAGGATGATCTCCTGGAGCCTGAAGCAGCTGTGCCCTGCCTCAGCTCCAGGTGGCTCCACAGGACAGTCACGTGCCTCCACACAGCCATCCCTGGTGCTGTTCAGCCCATTATCTCCAGCTAACCTCTCTGACAAGAGCCTCTGCTCGGCTGCCACAGGCCAGGGAGGGCTCCGCCTTCGCCTCTGTCCACACTGTTTCATGTCCACCATGAAGGTCTCCCTTCCCTCGCCCCGCTCCATGCCCGGCTCTTTCTCCACCTTTTCACACCCAGATTCTGCTAATTCTTTGACAGGAGTCTTCTAGGAAGACTTTTCTGGCCACAGCGCTCTCTCTGCTGCCCTTCCCAGTCCTCCCACCCTCCCCACTGTGCTGGCTCAGAATGTCACCATTGACAGGACCCATCTCAGCCATTAGGCAGGGAGAGAAGTCACCACAGCAGATTTCCCTCCAGTCCCCTGGGGACCTGGCATTTCCTAGGCAGCAGATGCTCAATAACAATGTAAAAATGATTAATGAGTCAAGCAGAGGGGTGGGTCGTTCTGGGAGTCATTTCCAAATGAATGAAAGAGTAAATGAATGAATTGCCCTAAATTCCTGAAGGAATGATTAGAACTTGACCCCCAAGCCTGTGGTCACTGGCTCCCTTGCTCCAGGGAATTGAAAACCAACAGAGCAAAATCCTTGTCCTGCTAAAGAAAGTGCAGGCACAGATTAAGGATATAATTTCCTCCGGATTCTATGAAGACATCCCAGGAGAGAAGCAACCACAGAAGAGAAAGTACAGAGAGCCCCAAACATAAGGAAAGCTAGTCAACTTCATTCGTAGTAAAAAACTATAATTTCAGACAAAACATAATTCTGTTCTCCTGCTAAATTGGTAATGCCTAGTTGGCAAAGGAGGAGAAACAGATAGTCTCAAGATTTTTTTTCTTTTCTTTTCTTTTTTTTTTTTGGTGGAATTGTTACTATAAACTAACATTTAGTAAGGTCAATCTGAAAATAAACATGAAAAATTCTAACTTCCCAATGTGTGCGCGCACTTTGACCCAGCAATTCTACTTTAAGAATTAATTTTAAAGAAATAATTGGGCAAGATGACAAATTGTGTACAAGAATTTTAATTTCATCATTGTTTGTAAGAAAGAAAAAGAAGGAACGAAAGAAATGAAGGTCGCTCTCTAGCAATCTCGCTAAATAAATGACGCTTCATCTACACAATGAGACAACCAGACCCGGTGCAGCCATAGAGCGGAGGAAGACTGATGGGCAGACAGGACCCGATGCCCCAGGGTCCTGTCCTCCATTAAGTAGCAAAAGTAGATGAAAAACACAATCCTTTTTATTTAACATGCATGTAATGCTTATTTGTGAATTAATTATGGAAATCACACAAGAAAATGGCTAGGGTAGTGAGAGAAACTGTCAATTTTTTACACTCATAGTTTTTTTAATACATATTTTTAGTTGTAGATGGACACAAAACCTGTATTTATTTATTTATTTTAAATTTTTATGTGGTGCTCAGGACCGAACCCCGTGTCTCACACATGCTAGGCAAGCGCTCCACCACTGACCTGTAACCCCAGCCCACACTCACGTTTTTTTTTTTTTTTTTTTTTTAAATCATCGACTATTTTTATAATCAGCAAAATACATTACTTTAAGCAATGGCCTTTGGGGAATGGCACAGAGCCCATGGGAGAGCCCAGGGGCAGCTGCAGGTCCTGGCCTGGTCCCGCCTGGCCTGGCTGGGCTTCTACTGCTCCCAGACCTCTGCTTGTTCCCTGCTCCAGGACCCAGTCCCTGGGAAAGGCTGCCGCAGCCCACTTTTTGGAACAATGGAAACAATGGTGTTTTTTACAGCAATGTCAAAAGCAATCTCCAGAATAAAGCTTGGGGTCATTTCAGTCCCTGCAAGGAAGCTGAGTGTATGAATGTCCCACAGCTCAGGGTGGCACACAGAGGAGACCCTGAGGATAGGTGTCCTCTCCCTCAGCCTTGCCCAGTTTTGTTCCAAGGTCGCAATGCCTGTGGCCACTGCCCCCACCACTCTTAGAATTCAGGAGGCTTCATCCACAGCCCCAGGGTATGAGTTAATAAGGCCTGGGGAGAGTCCAGAAGCAACCAGAAGAGGAGGGGCACAGGAGCTCTGTGGGGAGAAGGCAGCACAGCAGGACAATATTCGCTAGGGATTCTGAAGTGTCCTGTGCCAGAAGCCTGGGGGTCAGTGGCTTTGGACAAGAACCTGATCCCTGTCAGCCTGGTTTTTCCATTTGTGAAAGGGGATGATAACACCTTTCTTAGGGTTGCCAGGTGGAATACATAGATTTTGTATGACAGTGCCTGACAGACAGGGAGTTACCAACAAATGCCATTGTTATGTTATTGTTGTTGAAGTTCCACTCTGATCTGCAGGGGGCAACAGGCCTTCTTTACCTGCCTTTGCATCATGCCAGGGGGTCCATTCATTGGGGACAGTGGCTGCCACCACCTACAGGAAGGGACCCCTGACCAGTGGTTGGGCAACAGCTAGTTAGACTGTGAAGGAGAT
Source organism: Callospermophilus lateralis (assembly GCF_048772815.1). Taxonomy (NCBI): domain Eukaryota; kingdom Metazoa; phylum Chordata; class Mammalia; order Rodentia; family Sciuridae; genus Callospermophilus; species Callospermophilus lateralis. The sequence goes on along the minus strand of NC_135320.1, from coordinate 76,524,266 downwards.
TAAGCCGTAGGCTAAAGGGGACTGTCTCAGGAAGGACATAGAAGAACTGTAGAGCGGGATACCAAAGCCTCAGAGGAGGGTGACATGGGTTTAACTGTCTCCCTGCTCCACGGGTGTTGAAGGCCTAACCCAGTACCTGTGAACGTGACCTTTTGTGGAAATGGTATCTACAGCTGATCAAATTAAGATGAGCCCATTAGGGTAGCGTGTCCTTATTAAAAGGGGAGAGTTGCACAAGGAGAGACTGCCATGGGAAGAGGAAGGCCAGGGAACACCAGAGAATTCCTACAAGCCCAGGACCTCTGAAGATTGCGGGCAAACCTCTAGAAGCTTGCGAGAGGCTCACAGCCCTCAGAAGGAACCCACCCTCTGACACCTGATCTGGGGCCTCCAGCCTGCAAAACGGTGAGACAATAAGTCACTCAGTTTGCCATGCTTTGTACAACAGCCCACACTGACTGACGTCGTGGGGTACGGTGAAGAAAGGACAGACCTCTCCTGCTTGCCAGCTCTTTGACCCTTGACAGGTCCCTTAGCCTCTCTGAGACAAATTCCTTATTGTGCAGTGGGGTTAACAGTGGTGACTGCCTCGTGAGCTTAAGTGAGCTGTACTGCTCCTGACACAAAAATGCTCAGCAATTCACAAACACGCACATTAGTCACCACTGGAGATCACAGGATAGGGCCCTGAAATTCACTTAAAGTTGCTTCACGAGTCTGGGTTTTCTCTACTGGCAGCCGACTACTCGACCCTGATAACGTCCATCCCTTCCTTTTGCTGAATAAAGGGGACCCGCCAGCTCCTACAAAATAGTTGCTCCACAGTCACTAAATGTTAGGCCTGCAGGGACCTGAGAACCAGGGAGGGTGTGTGAGCAGCCTCCCCAGGAGAAGATGCCCTGACTGGACCTCAGCCAGGTCCCCTGCCCTTGTGCCTCCACGGGAGTGGGGACTTGGGCTCCCAGCTCAGGAGCAGGAGAGGGACAGGGATCTGCCTCCATCGTGTTTCACAACATGGTGTGGGATGCACAAGAAAAAGAAGTCTGCTTTCAACATCTTACAACTTAGTACTGGAAACTCTAGCTAGTGCCATAAGGTAAGAAAGAGAAACGTATTAAAAGGAATAGAATGGCTCCTCGTGGCCGATGGCCTAATCATTGGACAGAGAACTCCAAAGACTCTAAAAGACAAAAAAAATCTCCAGAGCTAAGAAGTAAGTTCAGAAAGGTTGCAAATTTGCAATTGACACAGAAAAATCGAAGGCATTCTATATTCTAACAGGGAACATGGGAAAATGAAATGAAAAACACCATACCATTCACCGTCATGCCAAAGGAAATGGGGCTGTAGGGGTCTGGGCACAGTGACCTGGGACCCGATTCCCCTGAAAACCCCACATGGGTGATTTTCCCAGAGACTCAGGGTCCTCCCAGAACCCTCTAGAAACATCAGTGGTCTCCCTAAAGCCCAAATGGCCCTTCGTGGCATTGCCGTAGATCCTAGGATTCATGCAGGGAAAGCATTGCTGCCCGTGGATGTGTACAAGCAGATTATAGTGCACACAGAACAAAACAGGGAGGGTGTCTTTATGCTGAAAATAATAAGCAGACAAACATTTTTGTCATTAATGTGCCTTCCGTCCCTGTGAGTACAAAGCACAGGCCTGATATGGCCACAAGTCTAATATTTTATACAAAACAATACACAGAACTTTTACACTGTTACACAAAGCAATTGAGATCATCTTTTAAGTCAGAAAATGTAGAGAGCTGCACCACCACCCCAGGTTCACGATATCCAGGCCTCAAGGTTGGGTAAGTGTCACGAAATCTCTTATTATTCTTGTCATATATGTCTTTGTTTTGTGACCAGATACATTTGTCCAAAGGATGTGGGGCCAGCAAACAAAATAATGGCCTGTACTCATCAATGTGAAAAGCAGATGTAAAGGGAGCTTCCACGTGGTCACTGCCAAGTTCAAAGCTTAATTATGAGAGAGCAGTGGAGCTGCAGGCTAAGCAATCTGCGTCCCCCAGCCCACTCCAGTCAGCCTACACACCCACTGCTCCAGGCCGCTCTTGACAAGGTTGTAGTGACCTCCACGGGCCACCTCTCAGGGCAGTGGCAGCCCTCATGTGACAAGACCTGCCACAGTGTTTGGCACCGTTGAGCGCACTTCCTTCACCTGGGGCGGAGCACACTCTCAGCATTACAAATTGGCTCTTTCGTCAAAATGAATACAGAAGGCAACACTTCCAGCTCCACTTCTGGATGCTGAAATAGCCTGCTAGCTGGCCTCATATCCCGCTTCTAGAATCATCTTCTACGTCCCTTCTCAACACACCAGCCAGCAGGATCCCTTTTAAGGGTGCCAGGTCATGTCACACCCTCCAGTGGTCCCCATCTCTTACAGAGTGAAGGTCTAAGGCCACACCAGGCTTGAGCCTCCGAGGCTCCTCCCCAAGGCTTCTCTGGCTCCCCTGCAGGGGAGTACTAGGTCAGTACTGGCCTTACTGACCTAGACACAGCAGGGGTCTTTCTGCTCACTACTTGACACACCCTTCATCCTGTGTTACAGAGCCAGCTCCTTTACCTTAAAATGTTCCTATGATGTCACTTTTCAGTGAGGCCTGTTCTAAGCGCCTGATTTTAAATTCCAGCTCATCCTACCTCCAGCCATCCTTACCCTGCTCAGCTTTTTGTCTTTGCTTTTCCAAAGCCCTGATCACCGCTGGCCTTCCATAGCCACAGATTCCAGAGCTCAGATCCAATCAACACAGGTTGAAAGTATATTTTTAAATATTGCACCTGTACTGGACATGTACAGAATTTTTTCCTAGTCATTATTCTCTAAAAAAACACAGCACAGGGGTTGGGTGTAGCTCAGTAGTACAGCACGCGCTCAGCATGCCTGAGGCCCCAGTTTCAATTCCCAATACTAAAAATAGAAAATGCAGTATAACTATTTATATGGCATTTACATTGTCTTAGGTATTATAAGTAATGTAGAGATGATTTAAATATATGGAAGGATGTGTGTACGTTGTATGCAAATACACCATTTTATATCAGGTGTTTAGCATTTGTGGATTTTGGTACCTGTGAGAAGGTCATACAACAAATGCCCCACAGATACCGAGGGGCAAGTGTCTATCACAACAATATACTTGGGGATTTTTACCCCCTTATTAGGCTCCTGTTTATTTTCCATCTCCCCCAGCAGAACACAGCAAGGTGTTTGTTTCCTTGAGTCACTAATAGATCCCCAACATCTAGAACAATACCTGGCATCTATGTGCTGAGTAACCATTGATTAAATTACCTACTGAACAAATTTCTGGGGTATTTAACCACCACAAATAATTTATTCTCTTATTAGATATTTACAGGAAATTCTGTGAAGATGGCCAAAATATTTTATCATTCATCTTCCAGGTAAAGAAATGGTATCTCAGAGCTAAGGGTTTTCCTTCATTTGTTTAAAATGCTATCACTTGCTGGGCATGGTAGTGCACACTTGTAATCCCAGTGGCTCAGGAGGCTAAGGCAGGAGGATCATAAGTTCAAAGCCAGCCTCAGTAATGGTGAGGTGCTAAGTAACTCATCGAGACCCTGTCTCTAAATACAATACAAAATAGGACTGGGGATATGGCTCAGTAGTCGAGTGGTCCTGAGTTTAATCCCCAGTACCAAAAAAAAAAAAACAAAAACAAAAACAAAAACAAAACAAACAAACAAACAAACAAAAAACACCCACTATCACTTATTTACTTAGCAAAAACTTAGAGTGGAAACATGGTTAGAGCTATGCTTTAGAATAGAGATTTGTGCCTATCTGTTCCTGGATGTTTCTCCCTTTTGAGAAATATCAAAATCTCATGCACCCCTCCCCTCTTCCCCAGTAATAAAGCAGGGTCTTTTCTGCTCTAGCTAAGAAAGAGGTCTGACTGTGTTTTAAGCCCACCTCCTCTGCTCTCTGGCTCTGTGACCTGGGAATGTCCCTCAACAATTGCCCTCCTGGGTTTTCAGAATTGTAAGATAAGAAAGGCAGTAACAACCACTTCCTGGCATTGCCATAGGTCCCGTGAAACAATGCGTGTAGGCATTGTTACCCATCCTTGTGCTCTCTGCCTATCCCTGCCAGCCAAAGGGATTTTATCCAATTTGCTTCTCATAATTTGCATGACAAAACTTAACAGGCTCATTCCTTTCATTTCCAAATATAAAGATATATTGGATCCGCTTTTTCAAACCCAGCAGTTTGATGTGCCCCCTCCCAGTAGCCCAGATGCCTCTCCGCGTGCAGATTGTCAAGGGTGACCCCAAGTGAGGAAAGGCTCCCCTCCAAGCCTTCCTCCTTTGCGTCTGCTCCCAGCTGAGGAAGAGCTACTGATTTCCAGCTGCAAGGTTGAAATGGAAACCGGCAAAAGTGCAAGCAAAGGGCTCGATTTCCCAATAGCTGCAGCTGTCCAGCGCCCTGAGCTATTTTTAAACCCCTTTTCAGAAACTCCAGCGCTTGCAATGGATCTATTTTCTTAACTGCCAAGAGATAATGCTTAAAAGGGATAGCTTGAAAATATTCCACAGCACTCATAAAAATGACTGAAATAGATAGTGCATATAAGACGGCCTCTGTCTAAGAGCCGCAGAGGAGTCTCAGACCCCAGGGCCCCGGGGCTGCTGGATCTGCCGCTGACAACCACGGCTTTGTGTCTTGAATGTGCACTATGACCAGAAAAGGCAAGAAAATCAAACAGTAACTGTAGAGAACATCAGAGACCTGGCATTTAAATTGGTCACAATCCCAGGAAATAGGAGACCCCAAAATAACTCCTAAAGAATGTCCCTTGACTTGAGCACAGGCTTGTCTGGTAAACCTGTCCAAACTGTCTCAACTGAATTTGACTTCTGCCCCTTCCCTGAACTCCCGAATTTTCCCTGCCTCACGGGGTTGAAGCACCAGTCATGCCAGCATGCATTACAAATTTAGGAATCATCCTGAATTCCTCTTCTCTTCACCTCCTACATCCAATAAAGACTTACTAATATTGGCTCCTAAATATTTCTCAAGTCATATTCTCTTTATATGCCTACAACCACTGCCCTGATTCAATCTTCATCATCTCTCACCTGGATTTTTGCAAGAGCATCCTATCTAGTCTTTCTGCAACTATTTTTGACCCTTGCACCCATTGACACAAGGGTTAAAAACATTTTTTCATCTTCTTATGTTACCTCCTGTTTAGAATCATTGGTGCTTCTTAACCACCTTCAGAAGACAGTTTCAATGTTTTTATTTATTTATTTTTTAGTTTTAGGTGGACACAATATCTTTATTTCATTTTTATGTGGTGCTGAGAATCGAACCTAGTGCCTCAGGCATATGCAGGCGAGCTCTCCACCGCTGGGGCCACATCCCCAGCCCGACAGTTTCAGTGTTTTAATGTGATACACAATACTCCCATCACCTCCCTGACCACTGCACCCTCTTCAACCTCAGTCCTTCTCTCAGCCCCCTCACCGTCCTGATCCAGCAACACCACCTTACTCATAGCTTTCTGCGCGCTGCCATATTTCCTCTTCCATGTCTTTTGCTCATGTGAGCTCCCCTGCTGGGAATACCATCCATCTCTATTTTTAAAGGAAACATTTTAATGGTATTTGGAATGAATATTGCAAAGTGCACAGACTCTGTAACCACTGCACCAGTCAAGGATTGGAATATCAGCCGGCTCCAGAAGTCTCCCTCCTGCCTTTCCCCACACACCACCCCTAGAAAAAAGGTGGCCAATGTTGTGATTTCACTCCAAATCAGGTAGGTTGGTTTCAGTTTGCCCATTTTAAAACTTTAAATTTGAATTTAGTGGAATTGTACAGTGTATGCTTTTCTTTTGTCAGATGTTATTTTGTGAGACTCATCCATGTCATTGCACATGGCAGCAATTTGCTCAATATACTACGATTTATTTACCCCAACTAGTGAATGGAACTGTGGGTTGAGGAGCCTCAGCTGGTGAAGGCTTTCCTTTTTTAGGGGGGCTTACTGGGGATTTAACTCAGGGGCACTCGGCCACTGAGCCACATCCCCAGCCCTATTTTGTATTTTGTTTAGAGACAGGGTCTCACTGAGTTACTTAGGGCCTCACTTTTGCCGAGGCTGGCTTTGAACTCTCTATCCTCCTCCTTCAGCCTCCTAAGCTGCTGGGATGGTGAGGGCTTTCTTGCTGGCAGAGCAGGCAAAATCCAAAGCTCACTTGCTCTGTCTTCCTAAAGCTACCAGGAGTCATTCCTGGGGGCTCCACCCCATGCCCTTTTCCTATCCTAATCACCTCCTAAAGCCTGCACCTTTAAACACCACATTCAGATGAGTTTCCACCCTCTCAATACCTCACAATGGGGGTCAAAGTTCAACACAGGAGCCCCTGGGGGATACTCTCAAAACATATTCAAACCATAGCAGATGGTTTCCAGGCTTTAGCTATTCAAAAAGTGCTGCTGTGAACACACTCAGCCTTGTTTTGGATGAATTCATGTATGCATTTCTGCTGAGTAGAATTGCTGTATTTATTATATTATATTATATTATATTATATTATATTATTATTTTGCTGACATAGATGATGCCAAAGAGTTTCCCTAAGTGATTGTACCACCTTACTATCATTCTCTTAAAAAATTACTGAGAGTTGGGCTGGGGCTGTAGTTCAGTGGCACAGCGCTTGCCCTGCATGTGTGAGGCCCTGGGTTCAGTCCTCAGCACCACATAAAACAATAAACAGACAAAATAAAGGCATGCTGACCATCTACAACTACAATTTTTTTTTAATTACTCAGAGTTAATTGAAAGACTATATTTGTTAATCTCAAAGCCTGGATCACCTGTATTGATCCTTAAGTTCTCTTTTATTGGAATATCTACTAATTTTTTTTATTAAAAGGTAGCCGTTTTCTTACAAAGTTGTAGAGGATCTCAATGATGTCATTGTTCCAGAGGCGATTATTCTTTTCTTCTTTAGCGCCGTTCGTGTAGGACCAGTGCACCTTCACCTGATCAGAGATGGAGATGGTTTGAGGGTGAACTTGTTTTTGTAAGGCCTGATCTATTTCTGGTGGCCCTCACTCCTGGGGCTTGGATCTTCAGTGGTCTTATTGAAAGTCTGGTCTGTTGACCAGGGCCTTTCCTTCTGTAGAACTTGAGTTCCCCTGGCACTTTGGAATTGTCAGTTTTTTTGCTTAGTTTCTTAGAATTTCAGTTCTTACCTTCTGATAAACAATAAATGCCTTAAGAGGAAAGTGATGTAAAAAGAGGCTCACTTCTCTATATTTCCATTTTGCCTACTGTGTTGATCTCTGAAGTCCTGGTTACCTTGGTTACCCTCCAGGCCCCTGAAACAGCTGTTTCAGTCTTGTTTTGGATGAATACATGTATGCATTTCTAATGAGTAGAATTGCTGGATTATATCTACATGTATTTTGCTGTAATAGATGATGCCAAATAGTTCTTCTGAAGTGACTGTACCCTTCTATTGTCATTCTCTTAAAAAATTACCCAGCATCATTTGAAAGACTGTTAATCTCAAAGTTGTTGTTTGAGATTGAAACAACTGCTGTTGTTTAAATGGTTGTAATCTGTAATCCAGCCTTCCTAACTGCTCTTGCTAGGAGAATTGGTGGGCCACGAGAACTATCCAGGAGGTGGAAGCCAGTGTCCTCCTACCCCTTTTTGACTGCTTTTCAACTTTTTAGATTTAGATGCTGCTTCTCCAGGAAAAAAAAAAAAAATCTCCCTTTATGGTCATTCAACCATCCTCCTCTCTTGATTCCTCACATCCCTCCTCTACAAGCCCGTAATACCCTGTATGGTTTCCACTCAGCACAGAAGCCCTTTCCATAACCATCTGACTCTGTCTCCCTCTCTTCTCCACTAAGCCATGAGAATTGGAGCTGCAGCTTATTCTTGCCAGTGTCTTCCATATTTCAGCTTTGGCTGAATAAACATGCACATTAGTGTGAACCCATCCTGCTCTCAATAGAATGCTCAGAAAAGTACAAAATGTCAGCCAATCAGCAAGAAATGGGTTTTCCCTGACCTTAGAAGTTTCCATCCAGATTTCCAGACCCGCTGTCATGACCTCCTCAAACTCTTAGGTGTTCTCCTGGGGCCTTAAAAACATAGCCACTGAAACCCAGGCAATGTGCCCTGTTCATCCAGAGTCACTACCTTAAGAAGGGTGGCAATGACTTACCCAGACGGGTCCCTTCCTCTTTCATCTTCAGGTCTCTCGAATATAAAATGATGATATTAAAATCTGCTTCCTGGGTTGATATGAGTCAGTTATAACTTCGTGGTTAAACCCACAGACTTTGAAGCTGGACTGCATGGATTCAGATCCTGGTTAAGGTGCTCACAAGCTGTGTGACTGTGGGCAGAGTACTTAACTCCCCTGTGTTGGTAAGGAGTAAGATTCACAAAAGTCTTAGAGCAGTGCCCAGTAGCAGAGTAACCTTGAACCATTATATCCTATGAGCTTCCAATGAAACACAATATAAGTAGCCTATAAGATCCCATGTTAGCACCATGATGATTTAGCACCAGTGTGGTTTAATCGTTTCCCCTGGAGAAGAGGTGCTTCACCCCAAGGCTTGTTTGGGTGCTACCAAGTGGCACACTGAACACTACAGAATGAACATCCAACCTTTTACTGTTGGCTTCCGTAACTTGCCTTTTGTAAAAGGCATTTTCAGCTGGAATTATACTCTGAATGACTCACATGTGAGAACTGAGGTTTTTCCCTCTGGTTCCTAAAATCTGCAAACCAGAAGCCCAGCGCATCCCATATTTCCCCAACCACAGTCTGCGGCTGGCCTGGGCCAGACTCAGCAGAGGAAGTGCCCTGAGAAGGGGGCAGAGACATCCAGGCAGCATTGGTTTGTTCTGCCCTGGGACTCCAAGCTCAGGACCAAGGTGGGCTCTGAGGGTTTGCAGAGAGGGGCTGTGAGACTGAGCATCTCTGTGGCCGGGACTGTGGCCTGGTGAAGCGAAGTTCCAGGGGGTGTGCAAGGGTGCAGAGCAGCCAATGGAGCCCGGGGTGTGTGGACAAAGGTGTCTCCCTTAGACGAGGGGCCCTGGTGAGGGGGCATGAAGCCCCAAGGTGCCAGCCCCCACCAAGAGTGCAGGAGTGAAGGGTAGGCAGAGGGAGAGCAAGAGGTGGCTTGTACTTGGGCTGTGTGGGTTCAGAGCCAGGATGGAGCAGGCAGAGGGAAGGCTGGGGACATTGTTAAGATGTTAGGGGGTTAAGAATGCCCCGGAGGACTTGTCAAAATGCAGTTTCCAAGGCAACACCCAGAGGGTCTGAGTATATAAACTGGACAGGGTCTAGAGTTCTGCACTGTTGACCGTCACCCAGATTATCCTGACAGATGGTTCCCAGGCCACAGTTTAAGAAGCGCATACTCAATTGGCTTAAGGGTCAAGACTGCAGCTTCTTTGTAGAATTTTCCTGCTGGATATGGGTGGCCCTGGGTCCCCAGGGGTTGACAATAGCCAGCAGGAAGTCAAAGAAGGCAAAACAAACATGTGATCCTTCTCTACCTGGATAGCTGCTTGTCTCCTGGGTGCCTTTGCATGAATTCAAAATCGATGTCCCCAGTGGGCAGATGAATTTGATGGAATCCCATAGCTCTGGCTGAAGTCTGATTAGGGCAGAGGGTGGGTTTCAGTCCCCACTGTCCCCTTGGCTGGGTGTCCTTGTAGCACCTGAGAGACAAGGACTGGCATTGCCGTTTGGGGTCTGCTTAGTCACAGACAGGTCGTACACACAGGGGCACTGGAGGAGCCCATGCTCTGGGCTAGGTAGGACTGGGCTCAAGCTTTGTGCCTTCTATTTGCTGGTCACATGACCAGGAATAAACTTCCTAACATGTTCCAAGGCACTTAATCTGTGAAACAGAATAATACTACTGCCTGCCAGTGAGCCATGATTAAAGCAGAGTCAGGCATTCGGCACTTGTCAGGGACTTTGGTAAACATTGGTGGCCTCAGTGACCACAGGAAAGAGATAATCTAGGTCTCCCCTCCTACCCCACAACTTCACTACCAGAAGGAATGTTATAGGAAAGCAAATTCCAGATGACATTCTGCCATATGCAAACATAATTAGCAGATAGGCACAAAATACAGCTGTTCCTCCAGGCTTGGCAACATCCCTACTGTCTATCTTTAGGCATCCCACCAAGCGCTTACAAGACAGTCAGACAAGGCATGTAAGGCCTGGCCCGATGTGCCAGAGGCAACGAAGAGATCCAGGAGCCTGGTCAATTTAAACAAGTTGCCTGCTGTGTACAACTATGTGAAAGAGAATCACAGCGACTGCTATTGCTCTAACCTTTTCATTTTTTCTTTAATAATTTTGGTATTCAATAGCTCAGTGATGTGCACCTTAATCCATTTGTGCCGCTATCACAGAAGCACCCTATGCTAGTCACCATAGTCCAGGTGGCTCACAAATTACAAAATTTATTGCTCCCACTTCTAGTGGCTGGAAGTCTAAGATCAAGGTCCTGCTAGGTTGGGGTGTTTAGTGAGGGTCCTTCCTGGTTGACAGACATCTGCCTTCCTGTTGTTTCCTCACATGGCAAAAGGGGCCAGAGAGCTTCTTTAATAAGAGCACTAATTAAATAACTAAATAAAAATACCATGATCATGTTTGTAAGAAATAAAACAAAACAAACAAACAAACAAACAAAAACATCATGAGTCTTCCACTTTTATTACACAAGGACCTTCCAGAGGCCCCACCTCCTAGCACCCCACTCTGGGAGTTAGGATTTCAACGTAGGAATTGACTGGGCACGAAAACACGCACTCTCTAGCCATTGTTGATGTATCTGGACTGATCTGAAGCCTCTTCCAAAAGATGTTTGGTGGTACCCTCCTGTGGGTGACACTGTGGCTCCAGGATAAAAGGGAACCTCCAAACTCAGCCAGGAAGGTTTTTCTTGGAAAGAATGATGAGTGGCGACCTGCTAGACCAACTGGCTGCATGCAGGACTGTGGGGCCCGGTGCTAAATGCCAATGTGGGGCCTCTCGTTCAACAGGGAAAGAAAGGTGTTCCCTTTCTTTAGCCAGTTCGTTCTTGTGCGCTCGCTCTCTCTCTCTCTCTCTCTCTCTCTCTCTCTCTCCATCATCAAGTTTTTCATTTGCTCTAACATCTCGCTCCAGGATGCCCAGGGACACTTCTGGGGTGAGCACAGTCCCCCGTGAGCCATGAGGCCTCTCTCCCTCTCCATCCACAGGTCGATGCACACACCTCCCACTCGCCTTGCCACACCTTCTCTCGGGCCCTGCAGTGGCAGTGAGGGGGTGGGGGTGGAGGAGTGGGCCAGGTAGGGGGTGGCAGGAAACAGGACCACACCTGAGTCCACACTCCAAGCCCCTTGCAGTCTTCATTGTCCCCTTGAACTTCACAATCTAAACACAAATTCAAGGACAAAAGAATTTCGAGATGGTCATCATAGCACATTAAATTGCAAGCTGAGGGCCTCTCTCTGGGTGTGGGGCTCTCTGTGGCTGTACTAGTGTCCGCCCTGATGCTGGCACTCAGGAAAATAAAAGGGCGGGGCTTTGGCCTCGCCCAGGGAGCTACTGTGTACAGAGCAGCACCCGGAGTCTATCCTAGAGCACTTCCAAGGGTGTTTCACTCTTCATCAGGCTCAAAACGATTTCAACATCGGGGCTTTGAAAGATCAAAGCGATTGAAAATAGGCCTAGATACAGAGAGCCAAAGCAAAATTCACACCAAAATAAAAGTCTATATCCGAGGGTCTCCACCTCACCATAGTCGACATTTAGGGCTGGGCTGCACATTGTAGGATGCTGGTTGGCACCCGTGGCCTCTGCTGTTGGACGTAGTCACACATGCCCTCCCTCCCCTCATTTTGTGACAATCAATAACGCCTCCAGATACTGCCAAAAGTTCCCTGCAGGTCAGGGTTGGAATTGATGATATAATGATACTGTACCTCTTTCTTTGAGTTGTTTTGTTTGATGAGCAAAAAAAATTAAAGATTTTCCTCCCACACTTGAGTCAAATTCCAGTGGGTTATGTATGTGGCTTTTTTTTTATTTTTTAACTTAAAAATTCTCCATGCCCAACTGCTGGGCTTTCATTATCCAGACAGGCGGCAACTTAGGTCAGCCCTTGACAGCAAGTGGAGAGAAGATCCCTTCCAGAGAACGGAGGAAGGGAGGGAGGAGAGAAAGGGGAAGGGAGGGAGTCCCTGTCAGGTGACCCCACAGCCTCAGTGCAGCGCTGTCCTCTAACCTTCACAATGATGGCCAATGGCGGGAGGGAAGCAGATGTGCTGAGATTTAGGAAACAAAAAAAAAAGACTGCAAAAATGTTCCTATTGGGCTGTGTTTTTGTGCAGATCAATCTAAGTGGTCTTTGTTTGGGCTGATATTGAAGTGGAACCTGGAGCCATGGGAGCCTGTGGGAATCTGGCATTCAGAGGGAAGACAGGAGATCACCTATTTGAATTTGACCAAAGATACGTTGCTGAGTGAAATTCTCCACTCTCCTACTTTCTGCAGACTTCTTAGCGATCTCTTCGTGGACTAAAGCGAGGGTTAGTAGAGTCTGAACTGCAGCCACCACTTTTGGGCCCTCTCTGGCCCTGGGCCTGTCCCTCATGTCTGTGGACATTGCAGCTAACTGATGGCATCTTTCCCTGGTTCACAGCATTGCCCTCTACCCAGGAATAGACAGGTATTGGGGACACAGGCACTGCTCCTTGGACTCCAGCCGGGGCAACTCAGGTGTGATTTGGGCACATGCTCTTCAACTTAAAAAAGAGTAACATGTCTATAAACCCATCATAAACTGAAAATATCCTAAATCCAAGATGCATTTAATACACCACATATCACTGTACATCATAGCCCTGCCTAGAGGACCTTAAATGTGAACATATTTACATTCCCTACAGCTGGACAGTGTCTTCTAACCCAAAGCTTATTTCCTGTAAAGTTCTGAGTATCTCATGTGGTTGATGGATTACTAAACCCAAAGTGAGAAACAGAGTGATCCTTTAGGTAGGCTTTCATGGCATCTGAAAGTTGAAAAATCATTAAGTCAACATCATAAACTGGGGACCATCTGTGCTGCATTCCCAGGAGAACGAGGTGCGCTGGGCTCTGGCTGAAATCCCGGAGGTGCCTACTGTCCTTCCCCCTTCCCCATCTTCCCCATCTTCCACTTCCTTATTCATCTCTCCTGAGAGCAATTTCCTAATGAATCGCCTGGGCTCAGGGTCAACTTCTGGGAAAAAATGAGCCTAAGACATTTCTTTTTACCCTCATGACCCCAAGGGAAGTGTGCTCACCAAGATGTGCTCACCCAGGTGGTCTGGACCACACAGCCAAACCGGGAAGGCAAGGCATTTCAGGGGCACCAGTAAGACCTCACGGCTTTGAAACATCTCCTCATTTTTCAAGTACTACTTTGGAGGGCCAGAGCTGGAGGAGGGACCTGCGCCAGATCCAAAAGGGCCACCAGAGGATCCGGAGTCAAACTGAAGAACCTAATTATTTGGAGTTCAGTCTAAACTCATGTCACAGGAAGCAAATCAGCTTTGATTCAGGGGGCTAAAGCATAAAGGGTGGGAGCCCTGGACACCCCCAGAACTGAACCCACACTGAGGAGAGTGGCTAGCACAGAGCAGGCCCGAATCCCCGAGTGCTAACTCCAAGGTCAGTGCTCCTTCTTGCAGGCCCATCCCCTGCTGCAAGGTGCAGCTTTGTGTTGCTGATGCTCTTTTGCCTGGTTTCCCCTATTAAGTGAAATCCAAGACTCTTCAAGATCAGAGACAGGGAGGCCCCTAGAGTGCCTGGCCCAGGCTCTCAAAACACAAGTTTGGGTAGCTGGATGACTGACCGAGCCATGCTTTTCCTGCCTCCAGGTTTCTGTAGAGCAGATCACAGGGCCACTGTTCACACATCCTGCCAAGCAGAAAGGCCGCGCCAGAGGGGCACAGTGGATGGATGTGCCTAATTCTTCGTGAAGTCCTGGGCTGAGGTGATCTCTCCTGCAAAGAATCTGCAACTTCCTCTCCCTAAATAGATCCACAGGGTCCCCTGGGAGTCCTGGACATAAAATTGCAGCTCAGGATCTAAACTTCCTGGAGGCAAAAGAGATGGACTTTTTTCCTCCCACTCAACACAATGCGTGGTGTGTGTGACTGTTTTAAAGAGCTCAGTTGGTCGGATGAGCACTGCTGCAGGTGGAATGACACCACAAGGAGCCATGAAAAAAAAAATGAAGGCTTTGGGTTCTTTACATGAGCTGCATCGTGGGCTGAGGCTAGGCTGCTTGTAACTGTTTGGCTGCAGGTTCCTAAACACACACCTGTGTCCGCCTCACCCTTAATCCCCACCCCCTGCCCCAAACACACATAAGAATTGCTGATGGGAAGGAAGATACAACCAGATGGGAAGCGCTGCCCAACAGTCCATCTTCTGTAGGACAATAAGAGCAGCGTGGCTTTGTGTTTAAAACACTGGTTTGGGAGTGAGACACATGGCTTTGAATCCAGACTCTGCTTGTACAAGAGCAGGCGAGACCCTAGGCAAACTACCCATGCGGCAATGGAGATGTGAGAGTGAGAGATTGCACATGAGTGTGCTCAGCACAGGATCCACACTAGACAGGTAAGTGAATGAACAAACAGAAAGATGTTCATGCTCTAGGCACAGTGGACCACATCTGTCATCCCAGAGGCTCAGGAGGCTGAGGCAGGAGGATCACAAGTTCAAAGCCAGCCTCAGTAACAGAGAGGTGCTAAACAACTCAAGTGATACCCTGTCTCTAAATAAAATACAAAATAGGGCCGGGGATGTGGCTCAGGAGTCAAATGCCCTTAAGTTCAATCCCCATACCCACCCACCTCCCAAAAAAAGAAAGATGCTCATGCTTTTGAACCTGACCGTTGATTCAGTAAGCACAGGCAGGACAGGCCTGCACATCACAGAATGTCCAGGTTCGACAAATGGTGGGCAGCTGACTCCCATTGTCCTGCCCAGCCGGGACAGGAGAGTGCTATTTGCTGTCCAAGCCATTTTTTCTCTACATGTGTTGTGTAAGTTAAGAAAGAAGTGGCCCTGATGTGTAATCCCACCATGACAAATAATGACACACGGGGAAATTTGCTTCCTGTGTCCCTGTTAAGCCAACTCGTGGAAACACAAGCTCTCTCAAGCCTGAAAACCCCATCAGCTTGCATCAGAGCCAGCTGCCATGTCAGGAAAGCCATCGGGTGGCTGGATTGTTGGGGAACCTAGAAGAGCAGAGTCTTGTGCTTTGGGATTCGGGGTGGGGACAACTCAGGATATGACCCAGAAAGCCAACAAGAGCATCTAAATAAAACCATCCCAAAGAGCATGAGTGAAGGTCAAATGGTTCAACAGTCTCATGCAAGAGGGATTCGATCAGCTTTTGAGGAACTCTGCTGAAGCGGAACTTATGAGGTCAATTTGGACAGCTGACAAGACTTACCAACCATCAAAATTTGATCTTTCTTTTAGAGCCTGCTGGGCACAGTCACTGAGCTGGTTGCTAGGCAAACAGGATCTAAGGGTACCCAATCCCAAGAGTCCTTGGACACACATGTTGCTATCCCCAGTTTTCTAATGAGGCAACAGAAACTCTGAGGAGCTAGGTCACATGCTCATGACAGGAAGTGGAGGTGACACTGGAGCTCAGGTCTGACTCTGGCTGGGGCTTTGCCAGAGGAAGCGGGATTTATTCATCATATAAAGATGTTTCCTTTCAACAAACCATGCGATGAGTTACATCTACTCTGATGGGGCACATTTTCTCCCTTTTTTAAATTTATACCATAGCTGAATGTGCATAACTAGAGCTTTGGCTGCACCTTTTTATTATTATTATAATTTATTTCATACATGACAATAGTGGAATGCATTACATTCATAATTATCCATTCACAGTGGCTGCACCATTTCTGAAGGAAAGGATTCTAGCAATGGAGAAGACAGGGCATGAGGACTCTTCGACACCAGAAGGGTGTAGGTAGCATAAATGGGAAGATGACACCCTTGATCCTTCTCGTTAAAGTTACTCGTGTCATTGTCCAGATTAATACTCTGCAGTGGCTCCTGTCTTCTCAAGGTTCTGCACGATGTGACCCTTACTTACCTCCCTATATTTTTCTAGAGCACTTTGACCACATGGGCTGCCTCTGATTCTACTTCAGAGGCTTTGTATTTAGCTTCCTCTGTGTTTTCTTTCTTCCAAACACTCTCCCAGATGCACTCATACTGATCCTCAGATCTGAGATCTCAATGCATTTCTTCAGAGACGCCTTTGCTGACCCACTGGTCCAGGCTGAACTCTCCGTGTATGGGTCAGGTCCAGAGCGGGCTGTAGGACCACACTAGGCATTTCTATGGGAGGGAGTTTAATACAGGGGCTTGATTATACAGTTCCTGTCATATTGAGCAAAAAGAGACAATGAGGTAACTCAGGGACAATAGTAACTAGTTCAGGGATAGAGTAACCAAACCTAGGATTAGGAAACATAGGAAAGAAGGGAAGCTTCCAGAACCTAGGAGTTTAAGTTACTGCTGGTTTATCCGAAGAGGCCATGTAGGGGTAATGCTGGGGACCGGAGCCATCTGCTGCTCCTGGGAACGGGTCATGTGTGGAGCTGGTGCTCAGTCATCTGAAAAGGGGGCACCACCCAGCTGTGGTGAAGTTGGCAAGAACAAGAGGAAACAGGAAGTGAGCTCCTTCTGCCCTCCTTCTGCCCGCTGGTCACCTCCTAGTGTCCCCTGAGCTGAACTTCACAAAAAGATAGTTAGCAAGGGCACCTACAGAAGGAATTTGCAGAGCCCCAGCATCAGAAAGCAGGGTAAAGAAGGGCAGAGGTAGAGTTCAGAGACCTACTGGAACCTTCCAGTTACCCTTCCTCACACTTTCATATCCATGATATATAGTATTAATCACAATTGGATTTTTATGATAGTTACGTATTTGTCTTCTCCGACTAGACTCTAAGCTCACTGAGGGAAAAGTCATGCTGACTGGCTCCCTGCACCCCAAACACTTCTGGAACATGGGAAGCACTCAATAATTGTGGTCTGAAAAGAAGGGCATCCAAGGTCAGGCTTTCGAGAAGTAGAACCTAATAGGATTCTTGTACAAGGGATTTGTTGAGGAAGAACTTTTGGAAGGAGGGGAGAGAGAAAAGCAGAACCTGCAAAGGAGGCAGTAAGGACAGAGGTGGTGTCAGTCAGAGACTGGCCTCAGCCTGGGGCCAGGGCCCTGGAGTGTGGACACTGCCCAGGAGGTAGGTCCTTGGGGCCTCTCTGCCAGCCATAGTCTGCAATGGAGACCCTTCCAGGTTGCAGGGCTGGAGAGTCGGCTCCTGAAGTTCTGAGGGAAATTTGCCAGAGAAGGGGGCAGCTGTCAGCTGAGCAGGCAGCCGCCACTCACAGCATGGGGCAGGGGTGTGCCTACCTGCCAAGGGGCCAGGGTGGGCACCGACAGTACACAGGTGACGGGCACACTGTGTGGGAGCCGCAGTAGAGACCTCCAAGGTCTCTCGCGTTGGAGAGTCTGTGATCTTAGGATTCTAGGAATCCAGTCCAAGGAGAGATTTCTTTCATCTTCTGGGGATTTTTATCAGACATGACAGAAGCTGAAAAGTTAATTGTCCGCAACTCTGGGCAGCCTGGGCCTTGGCGTCCCTTCTCAAGCCTGAAGCGCCCGCCGGCATGGCCCCAACCCCCAGGGGCCCCCAAACAGCAGCTTCCACCCGCCAGGCTCTCTCTTCTCTGGAAGAGAGACTGCCCCCTCCATCCTTCTCTCCCTGTCCCGCAGGTGCCCTGCTCAGTGGGGGCCTGGCAGCCTCCACCAAAGAATGTCACTCTGGCCTGAGGCCCGGCCTCAGACAAAAGCCCTTTTGGAGCTGAGCCTGCATCTCTGACTGACAGGACCCTGCCGCCTCCCCCGCAGCCAACTAGGGAGGGCACTAAATCCATCCCCTGGCACCGAGGGCTTCCACAGAGCAAGGCCCCTCCTTGCCGCGCAGCAAAACCACCCTGAGCCCTCGCTCACTGTCCTTGGCTCCCAGACAAGTAGCTGACCGTCCTCACACTGCAGAGCAAAGGAAGATGAGACACCCTTGCCCCACACCAGAGCAGGGACAGGGAGGCCCGCAGATGCCCACAGATGCTCATGTGTGTAGGGGGCTGGGAGGAGCCAGCCCATGGCTAGAACAAAGGACAAAGCTCCGGCCCCCAACGAATCGTCACACCCAACCCTGCCTCTAGTCCGGGCTTGGAGTCAGCCCGGCCTGAGCCTGAATTCCTGGCTCTGCCGTAGATTACAGTGCACCCCCTAAGCAGGCCATTCTCTGAATCTTGGTTTTCATCACTTTTTAGCTGAGGAGAGCAGAACCTTGTAATTGCCTGTTTCGATGATTAACGGGGATGGTTAGGAAGTCCTACCACTTTCTCAGCAAACCCGTCTTCTCATGCCACCCATCGTACGCCTCAAGTTCCTCTGTAAGTTTTGGGTTTTAATGGACTTGGTAAACCCCTTCACTTTGTAGCCCCCCCTATTAATAAAATTCTTCCTGCTAGAACTTCCCAGGTGGTGCACAAAGACCTCTTTTGAGAAGGTTGATCCCCAAACCAGCCTCTCGGGTGAACATGGCCTTGTCGTTTGAGATGCCAACAAAGACTGCGGCTCTTTGTTCGGCGTCTTTTGGCTGACTTTCAGTTCATGAGGAAGTGTCTGCATTGAAGCCAATTTGAATTGATTTTGCAAGTGAAATTTCAGGGGACAATGTGCCAGGTGTCTCAGAGAGCTGGAGTCTGGTGGCTTCTCTGTCATCTGCTCACAAGGGCTCTAACTCGTGTTTGTATGGTGAGCCACTGATTCTCACATTGGGTATTTAATTTCCTCTTCACAATAACGCTGTGAGGTTGAGATTGTTCTCTCCACTTTGCAATTTTCCTGTTTAAAAGATGAGAGACAATGAAAGCTGAAGTGGTGTCCCCCAAGGCTATGTATGCAGCACCTGCTGGCCTGTCAGAGGATTTCATTTAAGAAGCATTATTTTAACAATTTAGTGAGCATCTATTATGTACCAGGCATGCTGTACCCAGCACTGAGGATTCAAATGCGAATGAGGGGGAGCAGCAGCCTGGTTGCTGGGGAGGCTGGTGTGGATGTCACAGGTGATGTGCTGTATGACATATCGCCTCCCAGAGCTCCCAGCTACTTCCTCGCTCCAGGTCTGTCTTCAAAACACTCTGAACAGGCTTCCATTCCCCCAGGCATCCTTCCCACGCCTCCCCAACTCCCCCAAATCACACCGTCCTTACCAGTGTTCCACCAACCTCAGGCTGCCAAATCCAAATCTTCATCCTCATTGAACTCCAATTCTCAAGAGCAATTGTCGAGGGTTGGTCACGCGCCTCCTCCACTGTCTTCGCTCTGAGTTCTCCCTTCACAGGGGGCCGACTTCTTCCTCAGTCACCTTTGCTGGGACTCGGCTTTTGTCCTGATCCCTTTGTGACTGCCGGAGAGCCCTGGGTCCAGGCTGGGCTCCTTCTCTTGTCCTGACCCACACTCTGCCTGGCATCTCTTCAGCCCATGGCCACGGATGCTCTCGGGATGCTGAGAACAAACTCACTCCAAGGTGCTCATCTTGGAACCAGTCCCTCCCCTGAGCACACACAGACATCCCCGGCATCCATGGAGCTTGCTCATGTCCCCACCAGGGCTCCCAATGGTCGGTCGTCTTCAAGTTCATCGAAGCCATTTTAAGCATACTTAAAATTCTCATGTTCTCCCCGGGCTGCTCGGGAGCTCCCCCCGCATCTCAGTTAGTGGCACCCAGTGACTGAGTTCATAAAAGCCCTCCTCATGGAGCACAGCCCACCCAGCAGCACGCCCCGATCGCCGTCTCCAGTCCCTGTCGAGATCCACTCAGTCACGACATCTCCACCACTTCACCCTGGGCTTTTTTTCTCTCTGACACTCGTGAAATGGCTCCCAGCTCAGGCCTCGATTCTTACCCCTCGTGCCTCCTGGAGCAGCCAGCGGGATATTTTAAAAGATTAGATCATATCATCCCTCTGTTTAAAACCTGCCACTGGCTTTCTGTTGCTTTCACAGTGAAACGCAAACTCCTTCGCAGAGCCTACTAAGGGGCCTTTCAGGATCCCACTCACCTCTCCCTCTCTGACCTTGGATGTCCAGCGCTCATCCTGGCTCCCTCACCACCCTCCAGTCAAGCTGCCCCAGGCTCTTTGCACTGGCTCCTCTCTTGGCTTGTAGAAAATTATCACCAGCAGCACTGTGTGCAGTAGCGAAAAACAGCACCAAGGTGTCGCCCAAATCATCATCAGCAGTAAAGTTGTAAAATAGTCATGATGTAATCTATACAGCAACCAGAATTAAACAAACTGTGGTTACGTCAGACATGGAGGAAACTCTCAAATATGATGAAAGAAAACAAACACAAAAAGGTAGTCTTGGCATTTTTTCTGAATGCTCAAAAGTAGACACACCACGCTGTGGGGTTAGGTCAGGATCAAGGAAGGGAAGCAGGGAGCCCTCTCCAGGACAGCTCATGTTCTGTGATTGGTCAGGTGCTGACGTGTGGCTGTGGATTCTGTGACAGTTCCCGGAGCTGGACGCTTGCAATTTTTGCATTTCCCCATATTGTGTTTTACTTCAACAAGAAGTGTTAAGATATTTATGATTATATCATCAGGGAAATTCTCAAGTATGGATTTTCTTTATTAAAGAAAAGAAAAATAGGGCCTGGGAATGTGGCTCAAGCGGTAGCACGCTCGCCTGGCATGCGCACGGCCCGGGTTTGATCCTCAGCACCACATACCAACGAAGTCATGAACAGGATCTGGACGCAGAGGGACAGAAGAGTAAATGAGAGAAGGAGGGGAAGGTGGACAGAGGGAAAAACAGCACAATTTTCAGATGTCACCTGTTCCCATTCCCTTCCACTATTCATGTTTTTCAAGGATACTGCTACCTTTTTTAAATTGGGCCCATTCTTATTACATAGATAACTTAGGTTTACTTATAAAAATTAGAAAACACAAGAAAGCAAATATTAAAAGAAAAAAAAACTAATTTCACACCAATACAACCACCATTTGCATTTAGTGGTATTGTCTGCCAGACAATTTTCTTTAAATGAATATGTGCTAGTCAGATTTTTGTTGCTGTGACAACATAGAAAAACAACTTAGAAGAGGAATGATTGGTTTTGGCTCATGGTTTCAGAGGTTTCACAGCTCGGTCATTGTTCCTGCCTCTGTGGTGAGACGGAAGGACATCGTGGTGGAAGGGCGTGGTGGAACAACGTGCTCAGCTCAGAGCAGCTGGGGAGCAGAGAGAGAGTGCCTAGGGACAGGAGAATGCCCCCAAGGCCATGTCCCCAAAGACCCACTCCCTTCAACTAGGACCTTCCTACTACAGTTCCCACCACCTTGGAATTCATCAAGGGATTACTTCGTGGATAGGATCAGAGCCCTCACGACGCATCACTTCCCAAAAAACCGTCTCTGAATACTGCTGTGCTGGGACCAAGCCTTCAACACATGAGCCTTTGGAGAACATCCCGGATCTAAACTATAACAATACATATATTTCTTTGTCACAAGAAAAAAACACTGTCCTTTCCTAATAGCCTATGTCTTCTCCTCTTCCTTGAGGAACACAGATTTTAAAGACACCCCTGAGACCCACTCCACGCCCCCCTCCCATTTTTCCTTTGCTCTTAATGAAACAGTCCCCGCCTGGCCCCTCCCTGTGCCCAGCCCATTCTTTCACCCAAGGAGTGAACCCTCTCTGCAGCTCCACAGGCCGAAGGGAGGACCAGATCCCAACATGAAGAGAACAGGGGAAGGGGTGCTTTTTCCCTTTGGCGTGGTGACTGCTTTGTCGGCAAATATCAGATTTGCTATCTCTTTTTGGCTTCCGGTGCCCTCCACCCAAGACATGCTGATCCTTGACGTTAGTGCAAATAACTTGTTTTAGGATGTTCCTTTAAACTTCCAGTCCCCTCTCCCCTTTTGCTCCCCCTATTCACACCCACCCTGATGGGCTTCCCTTGGCTTCTCTAGACCACTCTCCGTTTCTCAGTCCAGTCCTGGGTCTCTGGGGGCTCATTTGCAGGGTGTATGTCAATGGGCTGGCTGACCCTCTGCCCCCTGATTAGGTTTGGCTGGTGTGGTACCCTCAGGAGACCCAGAGGTGGCGGGAGAGGGAGGTCAGGGTGGCTATCCCCGTACTCCCTCATCACCAGGGAGTAAGTCCCTTTGAAGGACAGGAGACAAGTACATCTCCTCAGCCTTCGCAGGAAGACTGCTCAGGTGGCTCTCTCAAGCTGGTTGGCCCCTTCCAGTGGAGGGTACAGTTAGGTACATGACTGTCCCTAGCTCTGGGGCACCTTGCCATCTCTGGGTGCTTTTCCTACCCCTGCCCTACTTTTGTAAGTAGTCTTTTTATTAAGGTGCTAATTACATACACTGTGTATGGTCACCTCTTCCTGTCTGGACAGGACAGACACAGATGATATGTATGTGTCTTTGTAATATTTGGAAAGTTCTTTTGTGCATATGAATGTGTGCAATGCATGTCCTTAGAGGACAGAACATTACTATTCTTCAGATTTCACTCTGTTTTTTATTTAATTCCTGGAGCGAAGCATCTACAGGTTACACCACTGTGTGCCTCGGGGTGGTCACCACCAACCGCAGCCACCACTCTCACCACAACCCCCTTCCCCAGCCCAAGTGAGGCACTGCCTCCAACTTTCTGCTATCACACACGATGTTGCAGTAAATCAGAATTTTTATGGACTTTTTAACCCAGAGTTTTTACATTCTTTTCTAGGTCTCAGTTCTGAGTTGACGCCAAGCATAGTAATTTCATGAACAAACTGTGTCACATACTCAGACCTCAAGTCTATGTTCCTCAACTAAACAAAGTGACCTTCAATTCATAAGGTGCTTTTAAAATGTTTCCCCTGGACTTCCTATGACAACCACAGATTGGGTAATAAAACAAATGACAAGCGTCACATGGCTATCATCCATCGAGCTCTGCATATGTGCTGAGCTCTCTTTCTCTCAGGCCCCATATGAGCTTTAGCACATCTAATTGTATATGGAGCCATCTTGGAACAGTTTGCAGGAGCTGATTATTAAATTTTCAAGAATTTTGCAAGCTAGTTAGTACACACTGCAGTTGTTTAAAATTATATTATGTAAACTCACAATTACACAAGTTACATAAAACCCGAACATAATAAAAGCCCATCGGTTCCTTACTAGCCTTAAACATTATCCAGGCTCAGGTAATTTCTGCTGTATCTGTGCAGTGGAATTACTAGATAGTGCTGCACGTCTCTCTCCAAGCCCACGTTCAATGACATTTCATTGGTACCTTGAAATCAGCCACAGTGGGAGTGCTTGTACCATGGAAATCAGCAAATAGTACAGATCTAAGTCTCTGTTCCCAGAGCTGATTATTAAACACTGAGCACTTAATCCTCACAACAGCCCTAGGAGACGGGTCCTCTTCCATTTTTCAGATGAAGAAGTGAGGTTCCAGGAGATAAATACTATCCCAAATCTCAGAATTAGTCAAGAGGGCAGCTAGAATCCACGTAACTCCC
Source organism: Callospermophilus lateralis (assembly GCF_048772815.1). Classification (NCBI taxonomy): domain Eukaryota; kingdom Metazoa; phylum Chordata; class Mammalia; order Rodentia; family Sciuridae; genus Callospermophilus; species Callospermophilus lateralis. Next base: position 76,500,526 of record NC_135320.1, on the reverse strand, counting down.
CAGATGACACAGTATATGGTTTGAATGTGATTTGTGTCCACCAAGGGTTGGTGGGAATTCATTGCTTATTGCCCAGAGTGGTGCTGATGGGAGGTGGAGCCCCATGGGCGGTTCTTAAGTCACTGGAGATGGGAGGCAGCTCTCATGAGACCCCTTTGGTAGTTGTCATGTCACCCCTTTCATAGTTCTCAGGAGAGAATAATAAAGGGAAGAAGCCAGGTATAGTCCATGTTTTTTCTCTCTTCTTTGGTTCATGATGTGACCACTTGCTCCTTCACCAGTTCCCACTATGATATGTTGTCATTCAATATCCTCACCAGAGGCCAAACCCATGGACTACCTGAACTTGGGCTTCAAACTTTTAAAATGGTAAGCTAAGTAAACCTTTTCTCTTTATAAAATTGGTTTCCTTGAGTATTCCCCTATAGTGATGAAAAGCTGACTGATACACTCACCTGAAGGACATTATAGAACAACTGGGGCACATTGTAACCAAATGGTCAGGATTTGTTGTTCGGCACCCTTGTGTAGACAAGGAAACTAGGCACAGAGTGATTAAAATTATTTATTTATCCAAGGGGCTGGGGTTGTAGCTCAGTGGTAGAGCACCCTGGGTTCAATCCTCAGCACCACATAAAAATAAATTTTAAAAATTATTTGTCCAAGATGATATAGTTAATAAGGAATAAAAAGTGGGTTCAAGTCAAGACTTCTGGCCGTAGAGCCCACCCACTTACCTACCACCTTCAGATCCTCTTAGGAACTGGAACCAGAAATGGGCAGGACCAAGGCAGCCACTGGCCCAGTGTGAGTCTCCCTCCCGACCTCTCCCTCTCTCTTACTCCATGATGTCTTACTTCTCACCCACACTTGTTGTGTTTCCCCCTCTGCTTAGTGTGTCCAGTTCCACCTCCCAGGTTTGCATGTCCTCAGTGTAAGAACCACCCAGATTGGAATGACTGTGCTCCAGAAAATCCAAGCTTCCTGAAGGCAGGGTCTGATGGGAACGCCTGGGTTACACAGCTGTCCTTGGTTCAGTCAACCAGGGCAGAAGGGGTCCTGGACATGCACCCAGGCCCAGGAGAAGGGGGAAAAGCCAGGAGGGGTGTAGACTGGAGACCCTGAGTGCACCCCTGCCTTCTGGTCAGGCACCCAGGCAGGACGGGGATGCTCATCCAGGCAAGCAGAACAACAGTGAAAATGTCCATCACTCTGTTTCTAGAATGTGCATAAACACTGAGCCATGTAGCAGAATAACCCTGTGAAGTGCTTGCTGTCAATCTTATCACCCTTCCTTACACGATCCTTGTACATAACCCATCACATTCTCCCATGGGCTTCAAATCATCTCTATCTAGATGGATGACTCCTAATATGAAATCAATGCTTTGTGAATGATTACTATGCAGTCTTGTTAGGGGGAAATTACATGAAAAAAACTCAATAAAGATACCCCACTTTTTTGCACTTTTAATCCATAATTAGTTGAATCTGAGCACGCAGAAGCCATGGATATGGAGGGTCGGCTGCAGTTGTTAAGAGGCATGGTCATGGCCAGGAGTCCAGCCCAGGCGGCCCATCTCCAGTGCAGGCTCTCTGGTCTACCCTGCACTCTGCCTGAGCCTAACTGCTCAGATGGGCCAGGCCTGCTGCTGAGCTGTTGCAAAGACCAAATTAAACAATGCCTTGGAGAGCTTTATAAACTCCATCAAAAAATGAACATTTCTCCTCTGTTCCCGTATGATTCTTTATACTGCAATCAAGGCAGTGGCTCAATACAAGAGCAGATGAGGGATGCCTTCTGGGTCAGGCTGCCCACCCCCAGCTCTTCTCCCACATTCCACCACCAGGAGAGTCACCTGTGGCCTCGAGCCACGTCTCCAGGAGGACCCAGTAAACCCTAAACACGCAACTTGGAAGAGCAATAAGCTTTTATTAGGCCGACAGTCGCGGCTCATTTTCTCCATTGAGGGCTTTGAGGGGGTGGGAGAGAGGGTGGGTAAATCTCACATCCTGGATTAAGGACAGGAGGGGAGGCAGGATTCCATGCTAGGAGGCAGTGAGGACTATGGGGTGAGCTGCCCTGGAGCAGAAGTGGCACCGGGTGCCAGCTATGCCTCTTCACGAACCTGAGCCACCAGAATCACAGTGTGCTGGAAGGAGCTCCCCACTGCACAGATGAGGAATCTGAGGCCCAGCCCTGCCCAGGGCCAGGCTGCTTCAGCCTCTTTTCTGGATCACGGTTTACCACTGTGGGCCCTTCAATAATCCTTGAAGGGTCAGGCTGCCCACCCCAACTCTTCTTCCACATTCTGGTGACTTCCAGGAAAGTCGCCCGTATTCTTCCAGGAAGATTTCCCCTGCCTGAGACGGGCAGCAGAGAGTCACCACCAGAGACTCAGGGATGTGGCAAAGGTCCCAGGCAAAGAGAGGCACAGAGGATCCTCAGTCTGGGGGCCCCTGAGCACCTTGGCTTCCATCGCTTTTCTTCTTGGGTGGGAAGCTTTGACTGTAGTAAGAACCTTAGCTCCTCCCGGTCGGCACTCCCTGTATTTCATGCTGCCTGCACCGAGAGCTGTGAGCCTGAAAGGTCTCTCAGGTAAGTCTTTGGGTGCCACTGAGGAGGTTTTTCATTTATCCACTGCCCAACTCTTCTACATCCTCCCGCCATTTCTCTTCCAAACCTGGGCCCTTCCTCTCACCCAAGGAAAACTACAGTGAGAGCCGCCTTACATGGAGTCAGCTCATGTCTGTCACTGGATACTTTCTTGTGACAACCCCAGCAGAAAGTGGTGTGATCTCCATACGGAGGTAAAGAACTGGAGGCTCAGGCCACCCCGCAGCACCTCACCACTTAGGAGACCAAGGACAAGTGCATATCTGTCTGCCTCCAATTTTCACACCTTCTCAAATCTCCACTACTCTTATCTGGTGGACTTTCCCTCTTATTTTCAAAAGAAAATTGAGGCCTCCAGGTAGAAGCCGTCCCCACTTCTTGCTGCCCACCTCTAAAAGCACCTATATCCACATTCATTGTCACTTGCTGCCTTTCCTTCTCAGTTCCTCACTGAGCTCAGCCTGTCCACATCTAGAGGGTAGGGGCCCAGAGGATACCAATTTCCAGATGAGAAACAGACTTGGAGACATCACAAAATAAGTGGCAGAACTAGACTCAAATCCAGAGCCTGGGGCCTTAACCACTGCACCAGGCAGCTATGGATAAGAGGGTGAGTTATCCTTGACTCCCAAGGCTTTTAGTCCAGAGATTTTCAAGGTGTGGTTTCCAGACTACTAGCAGCGGTGCCTGGGAACTTGTGAGAAATGCAGACTGTCAGCTCTGGGTGGGGCCCAGCCATGGGCTTTAACAAGCCCTGCAGGTGATTCAGGTGCAGGCAAAAGTCTGAGAATCTCTGCCCTAGTCCAGGGCATAGTTTTATAAATAAAGCTTCCTGGGAACACAGCCATGCCTGTTTGTTTAGGTATTGTCTACAGCTGCAACACCAGAGTTGAGTGGATGAGACAGAGGCACTTGGGTACACAAAACCAAAGTGCTTACTATTTGGCCATTTAAAGCACAAGGTTGAGGCCCTGACCCAGACTCTCACCAAATCCTTCAGATTTTGTCTTCTTAGTCACCTCCAATCTGGATCTCTCTGCACGCTTCTGTTACCCTTGTTCTGGCCTTCGCCCCCTTCTCTAGCTCAGACTAGTGGGAGAGACTTCTCCTAAATGGCTGCCCCCCCCATCCATCCCCACACAGCTGCAGGAATGCAAATGTGACTGTGTCTTCCTTTGCCTTCAAAACCAAACCCGAGCATTTTGGGCAAGACATAGTGAATTCTCCATGACTCGGTGCTTATCTCCCGATCATGTTCAACCACAGGATGGGATCCTAATTGGAATAAGTTATATTTCATGTATGTATAATATGTCAAAATACACTCTAGTGTCATGTATATCTAAAAAGAACAAATTAAAAAATGCCCTCTGACTCTTCCCACCCTCTCACGTGGCAAACTGCTCATCCTACAAGACTCCGTCCAGCTGTCATCCAAGGAGCCTTCTCCAAACTCCCCACCTTCCTCCTGCCGTCAATTACTGCACCCACCCTATTTGGCTTGGCCTCTCCAGCATCCAGGACAGGCCCTGGCACATAGATCTCAGTAACAGTTCATTTAACTGATCAGAGACAATCTACTGGTCCCTCTCTTACCTTGCGATCACCTTAGCTCCCCAACCTGTTCAACTCTCAAGTGTAGCAGATGGTGTTCAGGTTGCCACATCCTGTTCAGGACAAGAGTCCTGTTTACGTACGTCGCATCCTCCACGGCAAGTGGCACAGTGCCTGGTAACTAGTAGGTACCCAACAAGTGTTACTAAAGGATCAAGGAATAATTTCTCTCTCTCAAGATCATATATATATATATATATATATATATATATATATATATATATATATATATATATTCTTTTCAGGTGAGTTTTATTTTTAATCAATTTTTCTTTTGATTAAAATTACAACACACACATAAAAATTTTACTTTAAAAATCACTGAAAATTCTTAAGAATAAGGTAAAAATCACTTAGAATTCCTCAACCCATGTAAATGTTGCAATGGATTTCCTCCCTGTGATTTATTATGCTCAAGATCTCAGGGATGGAAAGGGGACGTGCTGGGTGAATAAGTGTATGTGTGTGTGTGTGTGTGTGTGTGTGTGTGTGTGTGTGTGTGTGTGTTTGTGTGTGTGTGTTTAAATCCCACTGTTCCTCGGTTCTCCTTCTGGCTAATTGATCATAGGATGACTGCTTTGGGTGGCTCTCACTTTTTAAACCTTGATTTCTGAAAATTCACATTGCTATCACCTTCATTCACATGTTCACATTAATAGGGAAAGCAAGCAAAGAGCCTCCTACGTGCCTCAGAGATCTTGCCTTTAAGAACAAAGAACTGAAAACGTACTGTAAGAAGCTTCCAGTGAGGTGGGTGTGTGTTTGCTTCTTGGCAGTTCACTTTTCTGAGGCAGGGTTGAAGGAAGTGTCCCAGCTCACGTCAGCCTTGCTGGGAAAAGCCCTGGGGGGCAGGTGGGAAGGAACCTGAGCCGTGGTACATGGCAAGGGAGTCACCCAAGAGAGGACAAAGGAGGAGCAGAATTGGCACTAGAAGCACAAGAAGGTTGGCTTTGGTGCAAATTAATGGCTCCTATGTCGATGCTAAGCATGCTGAGATTAGTGCAGGTTTCTAAATGATACTATCTTCACGTATTCTCCACCCAGTTCTGAACCATTTAAAATAAGAGAGGAGTGTGGCTGTGGAGATCAAAATGACAGAGCCATCTTAGAGGGCCCAGCCTAGGCTCATGGCAACACTGGACTTCTTTTTCCTGCTGACCAGAATCAGCTGACTTGACACCCCTTCCTCGACAGTGGTGGCCTCCCAAGGAAGTGAGCCTCCCCAGAAAAATTTAACAGCCAAGTGGAATGTGTGCTGGTGTCAGCAGCTGGGCCCAAAGGAAAAGTAAGTACTTCCAAATCTGCCAACCAGGTCATTCACTCCTCCTCCCCAGGGAAGCCTGAGCACAGGACCAGAAAGAAGCCAGGAGTGTTACATGCATTGATGTCCCTTTGCGTGGAAACAAAGCCAGAGCAAACAGAGGTTCCATATGAGAGGCATCAAGAGTTCCAAGTATTTCATCTCTAATTCTGAACAAACCTGCAAGAGGATATTAACATCTTCATTTTTAAGATGAGGAAATTGAGAGGAGTAAAATAAGAGCACAATGACATACCACTGGCAAGTGATGGGGCAAGGATTGAGATGCAGATTTTGCTCCTTCTACTGTGGTCGCCGGCCTTCTCCTTGCCTTTATGAGCCATTCATTGCTGAGCTGCGCTTCTGCTAGCTGAGAAGCCCTGCTAGCAAAGCATGCAATGGGTTCAGGGTGTAGGGGCCATGAGCACAGTAAAAATAGCATTAAAAAAAAACAACAACCTTGGGCTGGGGTTGTGGCTGAACTGTAGAGCACTTGCCTTGCACATGTGAGGCACTGGGTTTGATCCTCAGCACCACATAAAAATAAAATAAAGGTATTGTGTTCACCTACAAATTTAAATCTCACTTAAAGGAATAAGGAGAAGACCGCTTTGTTTGGAATGATCAAGCAGGTAGAAGATTCAATATAAGTAGGGCTTTGAAGGAAAAAGAGGATTCCAGTGAAGAGTTTGCTTCTTGTTTCTGATTATTTTTATGTTAGTTCATAAAAATCAGCCCAAATACCCCTTGTTCTTTTCTCATAATTTCTAGTAGTGGTTTAAGTTTGGGTTCTACCATCAATGATCTGGGGCAGGTTTCTTGCCCTTCCTGAGTTTTCAAGTCCTCCTTTGTGCAAAGTGATTGTGGTAAAGACTAAATTAAATGAAAGTGCTGGGTCGCAGCTTGGCTCAATGTTTTTCCCTCCATGCTCTCTTGCTTTCGAGTTATTTTTCATTGCTGCTTTCAGAAACCCTGCCACCAGTTCACTTCTGGAGGCTCCCCTCACTTCAGTGCTACCTGCCATTGATATTGACAGCCACTGGACGACATTCTTGGCCTTTGCTCAAATCCTTATCTCCAGTCCCCACACAAACATCCTCCCCTCACAGGAGCAGAAACAAGATATTCTGATCCGACTCTTCCCTGGATACCTGCTGTTCTGCACAATGAAGCACCTTTCTGTTTGGGAAATGAGAGCTGGTGGCTGTGGATCCAGGTCTCTGGAAGGGGAGAGTCCTCCAGCCATTTGTTACCTTAATTAATCCTTTCAACAGCCCTTAAAATAACTGTCTGGTGCTTAGAGAAGTTGGTTCACTGGTCCAAGCTTTTTTCCATAAGATAATTGGTGAAGGTGAGATGGGACCCTAGTACCCAAGCTTCTGCTGGTACCCAAGCCTCTTATCAGGGTACTACTTCTCCTGCATCTCCTTCCTGTTGAGTGGCTTTGGCCAGGACACTTCCGCTTTGTGGGCCTCACTGATGACATTTGTGAAATGGAGGCAGAGGACAGGTGACATGCTTACTAAGATCCATCCCTATTAGAACCCTTTCCACGAGATTAGGAGCATCACCAAGTGGCAATCCATCCTGCTAGGGCAGCATTTTACAGTTCATAGAGCCTGTTCTCATCCTTCTCGTTAAGCAGATTACCCTGGAAACAAGATATGCCCAAATGGCCAGACCACGCCCCTGAGTCACTGCTCCCGGAAAATCTGTGCAGAGAGGGGCGGTTCCAGGAACAGGCCTGGCTGCCTCACCCTGAAGTCCTAGGAGGCACTGCCTGTCCTTGCAAAGCAGGCTGCCTTCTCAGACCTGGCAGGGGTCCCATGTAGGATGATCAGAACATAAAGCCACGTCCTGGTACAATCTGGGCAATGCAGGACCAGGGACTGGACAGTATCAGCCTCAAGAAACACCTAGGCAGAGTCGCTGTGAACACTTCTGGAACCCAGGCTTGCCCAGCCTGTGGACTGCCGGAAGAGACCTGTCATCCATCACTTCTGGTAGTCCATTGTCGCATTCACTCACTCATTCATTCATTCAACAAACGTATAAAGGACACATCCATGATGAGATCTCATTGTGCTAGGCACTTAGGATAAAAGATGGTGTCTCCTTCTCCTAAGGGAGGGGGTGGAGAACCAAGTACACAAGCAGATTTGCCCAACCAGTGCAACATTTGTTAGCTGTGGGACCCTACAACACTGCATACCGTCTCTGAGCTTCCATTTCCTCATCAGCCAAACAGGGTTAATAATATTGCATTCTTTGCTTCATCCTCCAGAGCTTCCCCGACCCTTTGGGTCACTTCCCATTTCCCAAACACATCATTTAAGGTCCCATTCCTTCACCTTACTATTCCCTCTTCCTTTCCTGAGAGCATTTATTTTTCCCCCTTTGTCTCCAATCACATCAATTCTCACCTTTTGATCTTTGCCAAATGCAATGGGGAAATGGTCTCTTCTTGATGGTTCTAATTCATGGTTCTGATCCTTAGAGAAGGGCTGTCCCTTCCCCATGTCTCCAAAATACCCCACAACCCAGCACCCAGGCTAGTCTCAGCACACACTAGAGGAGGAATAACTATTTGCTGAATGAATAAATCCCACAAGATTAAGTTAGCACTATCTGACTTCCCAGGCAGAACAATTATTGGTCTCCTCCATTAAATTGCAAACTCCTCCTGTGCAGACCCTGGCTGAGAGAGAACTTTAGTGTTTAGTAAACAGTAGTAAAAGTGAAAAACAAGTTGGTCAAGGAAGGGATTACTATCTTTGTTTTAGGAATGACTCGGGTTCTGAAAAATCCTAAAGGACTCGGTGAATCATTGTGGAAGGTGAGCAATAGGACCAGTTACAGGGGTCCCGGGGCAGCCTCACTTCCTGCCTGGATTCTGAGCTGTCAGACCGGTGCTCTTCTAAGGTAGTTTTAAAAGAACTTATTTCACAAATTCTAAATGCACATGTTTAACATCCCAGAACTTAGGATGCATTTTTCTTTGTTTAGTGGTATGTAAAATAGTGATAATGTGTCTTACGACCAATGCGTCATAAGATTTGATCAAATCCATTATTAGTTGTAATTAGAAAAAGAAATATACAAGTAGTCAAGTTCACCCTCGCTATTTATCACAGCAATAAAAATCAGAGCTATAAAGGAGAGACCCTTTCCCCCTATTGCATTTAGCAAAAATCAGAAGAGGAAAAAATTATATGGTTGGAGGGAAAGGGAAGGATTTTCTCCTATAGAATCAGTGAAACGTTGCATTGATATAAACTTTTGGCTGGGTGTGGTGGCGCATGTTTATAATCCCAGCACCTTAGGATCCTTACACAGGAGGATGGCGAGTTCAAAGCCAGCTTCAGCAAATTAGTGAGGCCCTAAGCAACTCAGGGAGACCCTGTCTTGTAAAATAAAATATAAAAAAAGACTGGGATGTGTCTCAGTGGTTAAGGTCCCTGGGTTCAATCCTAGGTACAAAAAACAGAAGTTGTACTCCATGTAAGTATGATATGTCAAAATACATTCTACCATCAAGTGTAACTAAGAAGAACAAATAAATAAATAAATAAACTTTTGGGGGAAGGAATTTGGAATTTTTTTGACACATGAAAAAATGCTTGCCCCTTAACCCAGGCACTCCATTTCTAAGAGTTTATCCTAGGATGAATTCGTGTTTGCACTCTGATTTATCTACAAGCATATTCTAAGAAGCCTTGTAAGAAAAACTGGGAGCAATGTACCTTTGGCAGTTAAGATTGAATAAAGGGTTTTTGGATGAAGTTAAATAATACAAAATAATGAAAAATACTGTTAATAATTACAATCAGTTCTAAATCATATGTATTTAATGTGCATATACAGAAAAAAAAAAAACGATTTGTGATACTTGGCTTTACTCAAAAAACAGCTTTATTCCGATTCCACTTTTATTTGAAAAATTATTCCAGACTGATAACCACCCTGGTAACCGGAAGGATGACCTGGGCTTGATAAAATTGCAGGTGTTTCATTTTTACAGCTAAGTCTTAATAACTTTTAAAAATTGTAAGTCCACTGTTGTTTTTTAATTTGTTTATCTTTGGGGAGTACTGGGGATGAACCCAGGGGCACTCTCCCACTGAGTGGTATTTTGAGACAGCGTCTCACCAAGCTGCCAAGGTGGGCCTTCAACTGGTGATCTTTCTGCCTTATCTCCCTGGAATCACAGCATGCCCCACCACACCCACTCTGTGCTTCTTTAAATGTATTATTTTAAAACAATTTCCAACTTACAGAAATGCTTTAAGAGTGGTAAAAACAACTCTATATACCAATTACCCAGAGTTGCCAAGTTTTGACCCAGGGCCCTCTTCTCTATTATTTCTTTCATGCACATACATTCTGGCTTCCCTCTTTATCTATATCTGTGCTTGCAGAATTATTTTTTATGAAACATTTGAGAGTAAGCATGCCCTTTTACCATTTAATATCTCAGTTTGCATTTCTTAAGAAAGAAGATATTCTCTTACTTAACAATAGAACCATCAGCAAATTCCAGAAATACACTTTTGATACAATATTTTTATGTGAGCTACGGTCCATATTCCAACTGAATCAATTGCCTCAAAGTGCATAGCATAGCAAGTGTGTTTGTTTGTTTGTTTGTTTTATTTTGTTTGAATACTGGGGATGGAATCAGGGGCCTCACCCATGCTAGGTAAGAGCTCTACCACTGAACTATGCCCCCTAAATCTTTTTTTCTACTTAATTTGAAGCACCACATCAGTCTTTCTTTGACTCTCATGGACCAAGGGGTTGTCCTCCATATAATTCAGGTGGTCTGATGCTTTCTCATAATTTGGCTCTGTTTATGCATTTCTGGTTGGAGCATCCTACGTAATGTTGTGTCTTTCTCAAGGTATCATGTCTAGGGACACATGATGTCTGTTTGTCCCTCAGTAGTATTACTAGTGCCACTCAACTTGTATCACTTAGTCATCATTTGTGCCTTCTCCACGGTATGGTTTCTATCTCTCCTTCTCAGATCATTCATATGAAGACACTTGGAGACTGGAAATTTCCTATTTCTTATCAGATTTCTTCCCCACCTATTGAGGATTCAATGCTAAACCTTGCTTGAATCAATTTTTACTACATAGTTGCAGAATGGTGATTTTTTTAAAAATGTAATCCTTCCTTCTATGCTTCTTAATCATAAGAAAGAGCTTCACATTTATTTATTATCAAAAGTTATTTTATGCAAGGGGTTAAGGTTCATCACTGTCCATTTTTATCTTGATGCTCAAGAATTTATCCTAGGTTGGGCCAGTTTGCCCAGCGGGGGCTGTTCACGCATGCTTCTGTGCCTTTTTGACATGCTCCATAATCTTTTTGTGTGTTTGCCTGCTTAGCTCTTCTTGTCTTCCTTTTGGCACAGCTTAGACGTTCCAGACTTCTCTCAGCCTCTCTATGCTGTAACCTTGGAATCAGCCACTTCTCCATGGGGACTGGTGGCTTGTAGTGGATATTGGCATTTAGAAACCAAGATCTGGCTACATAGAGATGTTTCATTTTCTTCTTTTCAGTTGTTTGTATCTTCTACTTTTTAAAAACGAATGAAGCACATATGCCTTTATAATAAGAAAAGGTTGAAGTCATTTTTCACATTGTTTTTTAAAGGGAAGAAAAACAAAACAGAGTGGGCCCTGGGAGCCAAAATTCCTGAGACCCATGAGAAAAAATTTCCTCTGCAGACTTTTCAAATGCCAGAGGAAGTAGTTCCAAAACAGAGATGGGCCCCAGGAAGTCCTGGCAGGGAGCTGTCCTTCATCCTTAGAGGGCAGGAAGGCACACACGGAGTTCTTTTGCTGGATAGATCTGCAGAACTGGCCTGGAGACCCGGCGTGGCATCCCCATGGTGATGGAACAAGACCCCCACAGAGAGACTGTTCACCCAAACCCATTGCCCACACAAGATGGTGCCATGTGCCCCAACCCCCAATTCTCTATTGTCACTAGGCGGGCAGGCTGGCACATCTGCCTCCAGCCCCGGGCACACTCATCCACGCCTGCCCCGGGACCCAGAGTGGGTTGGAAGAAGGCAGGATGTGTGGCTAGGGGCTGTGAATGCTCATGCCTGTTTAACTACTCTAATTAAGTTTTGATATGCTGCCCACATGACCAACCCCTGCCTTTTCACAAGAGCAACTGGCTGGGACTGTCCCAAATAGCTCTGTTTGACTAGCAGTCACCCCTTGACCCGAGGCCTTTCTGAGGTCCCGAGTAACCATTTAACCATGGACTGGTCCATGGGTTGGATTTCTGGAAGAATTTAGGTCAGGGGCACAGCTATGGCAGCTCCTGGGAACAGCCATCCCGAGGAGGAGTAGGGGCAGGGAGGGGTGGCCATTCCCTTGCATCCCTTTCTTGTTCCCTCCAGAAGTGACATGAATATTGCCACCCTCGTTTTGTTCTTGTATAAAACTGCACACTCTTTCACGCCAAGGCCCTCATCTCCCCATGAGAACACCCCCTGCAGGCCGGCCCCCTGACCTCCACCCCCAGGGATTCTTCGTCTGGGTTTCTTACAACACTGATCTCATCACTGGGTCACCAAATGTCACCGTTCCTCTCTGTGAGCTAGGAGGCCAGAGGCTGTGGCGGTTCATTCTTGTGTCTTGGTGCCAACCACAGCGTCTTCCAGTAGAATTCAGTATGAACTGGAAGGAAAGAAGGAGGCAGGGCGGGAGGGAAGGAGAGGAGCTGCCGTGGGGAAGGCCAAGCAGAGGGATGTGGGGTACATGGTTCCCCAAACCAAGCTTCAGGGCTGGCCCCCCATGCACACTACCCTCCTGGCCGGCTGCCTGCCCCAGGCACTCACACCTCTGCTGCACGTGCTGGGCAGGACTCGTCACCTCTGAGGGGCCCTTCACCTATGCACCTGCTGACTTTTGTCTCCCAACTTGCCCTGCCTTCAGGGGCTCCCTGTAGCACTCCTGTGCCCTCAGCTACTTGCTGAGGGATGAGAGTGGGGCATGGAAGGACTCCGGCTCCTTTGAAGACCTACATTCTGCCCCCAGTGCCTTGGTTTGGTACTTTTTTTAAAAAAAAATATTTATCTTTTAGTTGTAGTTGGACATAATTCCTTTATTTTATTTATTTATTTTTATGTGGTGCTGAGGATCGAACCCAGGGCCTTGCATGAGGTCAGCAAGGGCTCTACCGCTGAGTCCCAGCCCTGGTTTTGTACTTTTTATAACAGGCATGTTCAATTTAAGATGCACCCGCCCCCAAACCTCTTGGGGAATGTAACAACCTACAGAATGTTCTCTCTTTTCTCCCAGCTTCTTTGTTACTTCCTGTTTTTTATCTGATGTGCATTCATTGAGTGCCTACTAGGAGCTGCACACTGTACTAGACAGTAGAAGTACAAGCACAGCTCAGGCACAGGACCCCATGGGATTCCTAGGGATGAATGTCAGGAAGAAGGTGAGGGGCGGATGGGCGTGGGGGCGTGTGGATCCTCTTAGCACATCCTGTCCACCTCGACCTGGCACCAGGGAACTGTGCTTATGGAACGACTTAGGAGCCTGGTTAAATGACAAGCGCCATACAGTACATACAGTAATGATTGTACCTCAGAATGTTCTATTTGGGATGAAAGAACATGGTTATTTGAAATTACTGTGATAAAGATGCAAAAGCTATTCTGGATAAGAGGTGACAATTTTCTGTCACTGCCTATGACATACATAAAGGGAGGTGGCGGGAGGGTCCCCTCCCCTTCTTGAGAATGAGGTGGAATGTACTTTTCTGGAAGTAGAGGGAAGAGGAAGCCTGGTATTCCCCAGGTAAAGGACATTCTGATCCATTCTACATATTTTCATAACTTTATTCTGATTATAAAATTAATATGTACTCAATCTGAGGATAAAACCAGAAAAATATAAATAGGAAAAGGACAGTCTTTTTATTTTTTTCTCTTTCCACTGTTTTTGGGTGCATTTTAATTTTAAATAATGGTGGAATTTGTTGTTATATATTCCTACATGCAACAATATAGCAATATAATTTGGCCAATATCACTCCCCGCTCCTTCCCCACCTCTCATCCTGGGTCCCTTTCCTCTACTGAACTCCCTTTATTTTTATGAGGACCCCCCACACACACACACACACACACAACTTTCTTTTCTTTTTTTCTCTCTAGATTCCACATATGACAGAAAACATATGATCCTCACCTTCCGAGTCTGGCTTATTGTGCTTAACATAATTGTCTCTAATTCTATCCATTTTCTTTTTGGCCGAATAAAACTCCTTTGTGTTTTATGCCACACTTCCTTTTTAACATTAATTATTTTAATTAGGTGAATATGACAGCAGAATGCATTTTGATTCATTGTGCACAATTGCAGCACATCTCTTCATTTCTCTGGTTGCACACAATATAGCATCACACCATATGTGCAGTCATACATGTACCTAGGGAAATGATGTCCATCTCATTCACCATCTTTCCGCCCCCATGTCCCCTCCCCTCCTTTGCCCAATCAAAGTTTCTCCATTTTCCCCATGCTCCCCTCCCATCATGGATCAGCATCCACTTATTACAGAGAACATTTGGCCTTTGGTTTTTGGATTTGGCTTACTTTACTTAGCATGATATTCTCCAACTCCATCCATTTACCTACAAGTGCCTAATTTTATTCTATTTTAATGCTGAGTAATATTCCATTGTGTATATATGCCACGGTTTCTTTATCCATTCATCTATTGAAGGGCATCTAGGTTGCTTCCACAGTTTAGCTATTGTGAATTGAGCTGCTATAAACATAGATGTGGCTGTATTACTATAGTATGCTGATTTTGAGTTCTTTGGGTATAGACCAAGGAGTTGGATAGCTGGGTCAAAGGGTGGTTCCATTCCAAGATTTCTGAGAGATCTCCATACTGCCTTCCAGATTGGTTGCACCAATTTGCAGTCCCACCAGCAATGTATGAGTGTGCCTTTCCCCCCATGTCCTCGATAACACTTATTGTTGCTTGAATTCTTGATAATTGCCATTCTGACGGGCATGAGATGAAATCTTAGAGTAGTTTTGATTTGTATTTCTCTAATTACTGAAGATGTTAAACATTTTTTTCATTTATTTGTTGACCAAATGTTGGGGGCTGGGGATATAGCTCAGTTGGTAGAGTGCTTGCCTTGCATTCACAAGGCCCTGGGTTTAATCCCCAGCACCACCAAAAAAAAAAAAAAAAAAAAAAGAGCAAGATATGCCACACTTTCTTTATCTATTCACCCATTGATGGACACCTAAGCTGGTTCCCTAGTTTGTGAATTGTGCTGTTATCAATATGGGTATGCATTTATCACTAGAGTATGATGATTTAAATTCTTTAAATAAAAAGGAGTGGTATAGCTGGGCTATATGGTGGTTCCATGCCTAGTCTTTTGAGGAACCTCCATATTGATTTCTACAGTGGTTGTACTAATTTATACTCCCACCAGTAGTGTAATAGTGTTCATTTTTCTCCACATCCTCGCCAGCATTTATTATTGCTTATATTCTTTTTTTTTCACAGAATACTTTTATTTTATTTACTTGTATGTCGTGGCCTCACAGGTGCTAGGCGAGCGCCCTACCACCGAGCTGCAGCCCCAACCCCTGTTGTGTGTGTCCTTAATGACTGCCACTCGGTGTAAGGGAAAATCTTAGCAAAGTTTTGATTTGCGTTTCTCTAATTGCTAATGATGTCAAGCATTTTTTTCATATATTTGTTGGGCATTTATATTTCTTCTTTTGGGAAGTATCTGTTTAATTCATTAAATGCATTAAGTGTCATTAAATTTAATTTAATCCATTTATTAATTGGTTATTTACTTTTTTGGTGTAAAGTTTTTTGAGTTCTTTCTATATTCTACATATTAATCCTCTGTCAGACGAGTAGCTGGCAAAAATTTTCTCCATTCTGTGTTCTCTCTTCATATTCCTTTGTTTCCTTTGCTGTGCAGAAGATTTATAATTTGATGCCATCCCATTTATTAACTCTTGGCATAAAGACATTCTCTTTAAATCTCTCCCCAAAGCATACATCTACAAAGTAGTAGACTACTAATACCTTTGAGGTATTCTTAGCTTCACTTCTAAGCAAGAGCTTACTGTGCACATTTGAGAACATGCTGCCCATACAATACCCTCTCTTGCTTTTCTCACTTGGTTTGCCACAAATATTTTCCCACATAATGAAAAAATGCATCATAAGTGAGGAATTCAAGTTGCAGAAAAATACATATAGTCTGGTACAAGGGGAAAGAAAAAACACACGCAACCCAAATAATATATATTTTCCATGCCTATGTGGAATGTTAACTCTGTGAACTACCAGCCCAAAATAGTAGGATATCTCTGGGAAGGTGGAAAATGGAGAATGAGGCTGATGCAGGAAAGCAACAAAAATATTAGCTTTGCCTGTGATGCCCAGAGGTTCAAGTTTTCAAATGTTGTGTATATAAGTGAATTTACTTTTAAGGTTAAAACTTTATTAAGTCATAATTACACTGCTTGATGTTAGACAAAATGACTGAATCTTATTTTATTTAATCTTTCTTCTGAGATTGGACATCAGAATTTTTTTTTATTCAAAATTTTAACTATTCTAAACACTTTCTATTAATTGGATACAAATCTCAGTCTTAAGTCATTTCCTCTGAGTTCATTCCTGCGAGTGTCTGAGTCACCACGTCTCCATAAGCGCCAAGTGCTATCAATTTTTAAAGTTATTACTAATTTGGTACTGACTCATTTAATTTTAATTAGTACTTCTCCATTGCTAGTAGAGCTAAAATTTTTTGAAATATATTCATTAGCCATTTTCGTTGAGGAGGGACTTTTCCTCAGCGACTTTAAGGGAAGAAACTCTTATAGGAGGGGCGTACCGGGAATTCAGATTGAGCAGAACTTTTCTTTTTGTTTTTTAAATCCTTGAAACTTTCTTCCTTTCATTGCACAGGAGAAAGAGAAGCAAAGAAAAGGCAGTTTGGGGACCAGACAGCAGGAGTGACATCAGCCATGAGTCAGCTTGAACTCCTGAAGAGCAGCCCTGGTCACATTGTCACTGACTTGTCCACATCTTCAGTGTCTCCCCACACCTGATGACAGAAAGTCCTCCTCCGTGGAAACCCACCTTCTCAGGCGTGTTTCCCTCGCCTCTCGCACACACCCGGTCCCCCATTCGCCAGGTTCGCCAGGTTCGTGGCCATCCTTCAACCGCACACAGCCTGACCTCCTTTCCTTTGCTCACACTGTAATTCCCTCCCCTGCAACGCCCTCTCCACTGTCCCAACACCAACCTTTCCTTCTTCCAATGGAGAAAGTATCACTTCTTCTGCAATCAGGCTTTTGCTCATCCCTAAGATTCAAGTGATTTTTTTAAAATTCCTTTAAATGACTATTTGTTCTCAAGGCAAGCATTAAAGGCCAAGATCTAAGCCCAGGTTTGTTAGTCTGCTGGTTAATTTCAAGTGTTATCTTGATTGGACCAAGGGATATGCAGATGGCTAACACAATTTCTTTGATATTCTGTGAGCTGTTCCTGGAAGAGGTCAGAATTCAGCTCTATGACTGAGTACAGAGGATTCACCTTCCGCAAAGTGGATGGGCATCATCCTATCTGTTGAGGGCCTAACTAGAGCAAAAGGATGGAGGAAGGGCAATTTTTTTTCTTGCTTGAAATGGGTCATCCATTTTGTCTTGTCATCTGACATTAGTGCTCCTCTTTCTCTGGCCCTTGGACTCAGACGAGAACTTATGCTATTGACTCTCTGGCTTCTCGGCCTTTAGGCTTGGACCAGAACTATATTCCCAGCTTTTGTATCTTTAGCTTGAAGATGGCAGACCATGGAGCTTCTCAGACTCCATAACCATGTGATGGATCCCTCATAATAAATCTCTATCTAGCCTATTGATGTCTCCGGAGAACCCTAATACAGTTAGTTCTTGCACTTCCTATGAAGTGCAAGAGCAAATTATTAAGGAAACTGAACCAATGATTCATCTCCCTAAAAATCAGAAAATGAGACCACATCAATAAAATAAACACATTTCCTGACACACAGTAGAAAGTCAATAACTGTTAGTTTCTACTTCAGTTTATTTTGTCTTGCATTAGAGTGATATGTGTAATGTTTATACCATTTCTAGAATAGAAAGTCCTGACAGGAAAGACCCCAGTTCCTTCACATTTAAGTGTCTTCTACACTATAGTGTCTATCATAATGCTTTTCACACAATAAACATTTGACATCTGTATTGAATTTGGATAAAGTTAAGGCAAATCATTGAGAATTTACTTTTGACTAAAACTTAATAAGCAAAAAAAATGTGCACAGTTTCTATAATAAGCTAACAGAGGGTAAAGAGAAATGTCTGAATGTGAACATGAGTTCAAAGTCTGGATTTTTTCATTCTCTGGTTGTGAGACTCTGGGAAAGCTATTTACTGCATGTAAAGGCCTGAGTTCCTGTGCCTTTGAAGGGAGCTATTAAAAGAACTTAGCTCACAGAGTTCCAGGGGAAGAGTAAATGAGATCATACATACAGTGGACAGGACCAGACATATAGTAAGCCCCCAAGTAAAACCATTATTTCTACAAAAGAAGGCAAAGATGAAATATTGCGGAAATTAATGTTATTGAAGAAAGACTAAAATAGGCAACTCGCTAATTCACATTTTTTAAAAGTTTATAAGAATGCTCTTTTATGATAGCATTTGTTTAAATTTTGATTGTTTAATGTTTTTTAAAACAAATATTTTTATAAATAAGGAGTAAAATGTTTCATTCAGTAGGAAAGTCTGAGAATGTCATAATGCTATCGCTTATTTTTCCAGGAAGTCTGTACTTTACAGTCAGGATGGCAAGACCACAACACAATTCCACAACACAATGACATGGTTGCCATTCATTTATTGAGTATCTAGTAGGTGCCAGGCACTTCACAAAGCATATTTCAAGTACCAAGTACATTCCTGGTGGTCTAGTGATTAAAATTTGGTACTTTCAAAGTACAAGGACAATTTAAAACTTTCTAAGCTATTTCTTTTTGTGCTAAACTGCAAACCAGGGAAACGGATGAGAATTGGCACCTTCACAAGTCCTTTTATAAGTCCAGTGGTAGGAAACACAAAGCATCCGCTTCTGGCGGTTTCTGTATTTTTCATGTGCACTTTAAAAAGATAGTCTGGGTAGAAATATTCAAAAAGTTGTTAGAGAAATATGAAGCAATATTTTTACTCCATCAACCCCTTATTGTCTAGCAGAAAGTGGAGCGTAGTATAAATGAGGTCACAAGACAGTTGGGTTTTGACGATCCTTGACTCAGGAAATTAGTGGCCGGTAGAGAAGTTCTGCAGCATTGACCTTGACATGCCCACAACTTGGACTGCAAGCCAAGACTGAGAAGGCAGTTTGGGGAGCAGGAAGCTAACATGAATTTGTGCCTCAACTAGGCCTCTTTCAACTAGGCCTCAGCCTCCTAGCTTCAACCATTGGTTCTGAGAAAGGAAGGTTCTAGATTTACTCAAACATTGCATAACATCCTGTTTTGAGATGTCTTGGGCCTAAACATGTCCACATCCAGATTCTGCTGATCATCTCTGGTAGGGTGGCCCAGGGCAATGATGAACTCTTGGGACAGACTGAGCTAGGAAGCAAGTCTCAACCAGGCTGTGTCCTCTCCTCATCCTGTCTGAATGGTGACTGTGCACCCCTCACCAGCCTGAGGGCTTTCCCACTCACTCACAGCCCAGCCCTCACTCTGATTCACCCTGGTCACCCACTGGGGAGACAGGAATCTCTCTGCAGCAGCTGAGAGGGCAGGGCATGCTCTGGCTGAAGGGTCTGCATGGCAAGTAGCCTTTTTCCTTTTGTCTTCTTTAAAAACCTTATTCTTTTTGGCAAAACATATGCTTATTATAAAGCAAAACACACACATTAAAAAATTATGTCACCATCAGTTCTACCGCCCAGAAGTAATAACCTTGACATTTTGGTTTATGTTCCCTCTGGGAACCCCAGTGCCCTTGTATTTTCTGGGAAGTGGTAAAAGTGCTCTATATGAAAGTACACTTTATATTAAGAGTACTAAATCAAGGAGGCACATTTAAATCTTCAGGGTAAATACTAAGAAAACGGTAGAAGCACGTGCTAACTACACACATTACTGGAAGAATGAACAAAAACATGTAATTTCTAGAAAGGATATAACACTCAGAAGGAAACAGTACAGTTTTTCATATTTTTATAACTTTTTGCCTGAAGGCAAGTCCTATATCAGGCAGCTGAATCTCTCATAGAAAACCTGCATTGTTAATGACTTAAGTAATCAGAGAATAGAATTCAGAATAAGTATAGCTGACGTAAAGTGAGGATACCAAATAGCCTGGCTAAGACTAAAAGAAATTTGAGCTTCTGCCAACCACCTGGAAGATAGAGTCTGCAGTTCAAGTTCAGCCAAGTTAATAGCTTTCTTTAAAATATTATAAGAGTCCAGAGTTTCTACAACATATCATTCAACTATCCCATGTACTGACCTTAATTAATTTATATACAAAGCAACAAAAAATGTTACTCCATATTAAATTTGTTCAAGGAGAAAAGCTAATAGAGGTAGGTCATGTATTGGAGTTGGCAGGCAAGGATTTTTTAAAATATTTTTTAGTTACACATGGACATAATATCTTTATTTTGTTTTATTTATTTTTATGTGGTGCTGAGGATTTAACCCAGTGCCTCACATGTGCGAGGCATGTGCTCTGCCACTGAGATACAACCCCAGCCCAGCAGGCAAGGATTTTAAGGAAACTATTAAAACTATGTTTGAGGGCATAAAGGAAATAACTTGTAATGAATGAAAAGACAAGAAATTTCAGAAGAGAACTAAAATAGCAGCAGCAACAACAAAAAGACCAATGTAGAAATTCTATAACTGATATAAATATTTAAAATTCAAAACTCTGAGCTTACCAGGAGAATGCAAGTGACAGAGAAAGAACCACTGAAAGACAGACTTGAAGACAGATGAACAAGCCTATCCAACCTGAAGCAAAAAGAAAAGATGGAGAAAAAACAAATTGAACAAAGTCTTCAGAGACCTGTGGGAAAATAGCAGTCTAATATGTGTGTATAACTGAAGTCCCTAAGGGAGAGGAAGTGGGACAGAAAAAAACACTTGAACAAACAATAGCCAGATACTCTCCAATTCATTGGAAGACATAAATTTACAGATTCAAGAACCTCAGGAAATAACATTGAAGAAGACTGCAGATAGGGAAGTCCAGTCAAATGCTGAAAATCAAAAACACATAGAAAACTCTTGAAAGCAGCCAGAGAAAACTGAAAATGGAGCGACACAACTTTAAGGATTCCTAACTTCTTACTAGAAATGACAGAGCACAGAAGACCCTGGAGGTGCTAAAAGAAAAGAACTGTGGACTCAGAAGTCCCATATCCAGTGGAAACATCACTTAATACAACTAAGTGAAGCTGCTGCCAGCAGACACCATTATGAAAATAAATGAATAGTAGAGGAAGTTATTCAAGACTAAAGGAAATCATGCAAAGTAGACACACCTTTAGGGAGGAAAAGATAGCATCATAAATTATAAATTTATGGGTAAATATGAATGATTTTTGTCTTCATTTCTTTAAAATGCATATGCCTGTTGAAAAAGGAATTATAGCGTTTTTGTTTAGGCCTAGAACAGTCGATGCAATACCTATAACAACCATGGCACAGAGAATACCACGGGTGGGAGGGGCCCACACAGGTACGAAGTTCTTACACCTGACATGAGAGGGTACGACCTTGACTTTAAGCACAGGGGGAAATGTTAAGGACTTGCATTCTAAACCCTGAGAGCAGCCACTAAAAACCAAGAGAGGTATAGCTAAAAAGCCAGTCTATCAGTTAAAATGGAGTACCAAAAACTATCCAATTAAACCAACTAGGACAAGGGTGAACCAAAAGGGTTGAAAATCAGTCCTGGTCATAAAATAATCATTTTAATGTACAGATCATATATAAAGACCGTATATAAGTAAATGTACAGTATATTTACAGTATTTCAACTTCTGGGAGATGTGATTGGGGGAAAATGTCTTAATAGTTCATAAGGAGGGTGTTAATAAAAATGAGGGAGTGGAGAAATTTTGAATTAAGATAAAAGAAAGCAGGAAGACAGAGCATAGAAACAAACAAAAAAATAAACAGAAGGAAACAGAAAATAAGTCATACGTTGCTTAAGGGAGATATGAACTGAGAAATGCGTGGTTAGGATATTTCTGAGAAATGTGTCATTAGGCCACCTCATCGCTCTTGGAACCTCAAAGCGTGTTTACACAAATTATCAGAGCTACGACACCCCCCAGGCCACATGATCTTAGGGGAGCAAATGGTGTGTGACATCCATTGTTGACCCACCATGCTTAGGTGGTGCATGACTGTTACAATAGTGGGCCTAACTTCACACCTATTGATAATTACACGAAGGATTAATGGACTAAACAATATGCTAAAATACGAAGAGGACAAAGTTGGAGCTTTGAAGCAGACAGGCTCATAGTTGGACCCAGCTTAATCAGGTACCTTTCCTCAAATGTACTAGATATTTGAGATATTACTAGGATTCAATGATATTATGTGTGAAATATGTTTAGTAAAGTGCCTTGTGTCCACGATATATATACTTATGTACCAATCCCTCCCTTATAATCTAATCTAATAGAGGAGATAGTGGGCAACTTCTCCAGTGCTTAACCAGCATGGGAAAGCTGTGTTCATGTAAAATGGGTTTGTCACAGCCAAATATAAACTGTCACTTATTTTTACAAAAAAGTTCTATTGGAACATGACCACATGCACTCGTTTATGTATTGTGCATCTTATGACTGTAAAGACTGGTCCTTAGAGCCTAGAATAGTCAGCATCTGGCCTTTTATAGAAATAGTTTGCCTGCCCAGTGCAATGTAATCCCAGCCTCTCAAGAGGCTGAGGCAGAAGGATCACCCGTTCAAAGCCAGCCTCAGCAACTCATTGAGGCCGTAAGCAACTTAATGAGACCCTATTTCAAAACAAAATATTAAAAAATTTAACCACTGGGCTATGGCTCAGTGGTTAAATTATCCTGGATTCAATCCCCCCCAACCAAAAAAAAAAAACACACTTGTCTATCTTTGATCTAGGACATGACTATCTTACCTTCCTTCCTAGTTTTCATTTTTGTGATCTCTTACACCAACTTTTTGCTATTAATACTTATAATTTTATTTATTTAACATTAGCTAGATCAACTTATAACAAAAAGATACTGGGGATTATTTAGATATTTGTCTGATGAAATTTCCAATCTACACTTGGCATCCAATATCCTATCTCCAAGGCCTCTCTGCCTTTCTTTATAGGTTTTTATTGTAATATCTCTAAAAAATAAAAATCACACTAGAACAACTGTCTAGGGGTCACTAAAATTCACCATCTCACTCTATTGTTAAAAATCACAATCACTTTTATGTGTATTAGCTTTAGAACTCACACACGCATGTTTGCTTTGTTATTCCCATTTTGCAAATGAGAAAACTAAGGTGGTAGAGGTTTGGCGCCTGCCAGTCATGGGCAGGGGGAGAGTGCACTGACCATCACACCACTTATTTAGCACTTCAACCCTATCTCACTTCCTGTGAATTCCCAACTGTCTGTGGTTTATGGGAGCAGAATCCAGGTCTGTGCCCAGTTTTGAGGCAGTCCGAACTCTGACTTCAATAAGTAAACAAAGTGGGTGGAAGCTCTTGGGTATAAAGGCCCCAGAGCATCTTAAAGGAGCAATTGAGGCCTTTAGTTAAGTAATTAAAACTATTAGCTCTGGCTCGCATGCTGTAAAAATTTACAGAAGCAGCGAGCATGCAATGCAAACCTATTAAGTTAGCACAATAAGCAACGCTTGAACAAACCTCCCTTGTCCAGAGAAAGTCCCCTGTGTGATGCTAGCACTCAGCAAACTCAGCCAAGAACTCCGCAGACTCCCGAAGTGTCAAGCTCTGGGCTAATTCTGGGCTAACACGGGGGTGGAGGATGGGGGGCACAGCTGAACTGTGATGCCAACCTGCATTTAAGGCAATCTAGCAGGGACACACACACACACACACACACACACCTGAGAGAAAACAGGAGGAAATTTGTAAGGTACATCTATCTGGAAGTTCAAACTATTTCCTTCTGGCTTGGGAAAGAGTCAAAAGGAGCTCCCAAAAGAAATGAAATTTGAGCCCAGAACTTTGTACTGCCCCCTTGTCCGTGGAGGTGTGCTCTCTGGCCTTCCCCACCCACTGGGAGGCCCAGGAGGCTGGCCTCCGTGAGTTGCATCAGTGGGCTCTGGTCCACATCCTGTGAAGGGTGGATCAGAGGCAGCTCCAGAAGGAAAGGGGAGGATGAGAGAGAACTGGGGTTTCATCCCCTACAATGAGCCCTGGGTTGGCAGCGTCTGGTTTCCTCTTTGGAGGGACACAGTTCTCCCAGATGGCTGCTTCTTTGCAGTTAGGGAAAGTGCTCCTTGCCCTGACCCCCTTGGACCTAAGTAGGGGAGCAGCTCCCTGCTCTTGCTGGTCCCGGGCACCTAGCTTCCCTTGGCTTCCTTAACCTGCCCCTGTATTTCCAAGGTTCCCTTATTAAACTCACCCTCATTACCCCTTACAGAATGCCCTCAGCCTCCTGCTGGGGTCCTAGGAGACATCCCTGAACAAATCTTGATAGTTGTGTAATGTTCTGCTAAAAAATATGGACTTCGCAGGCAAACAAACTGCATTTGAATCCCAGTTTCCCTACCCAGAGAGCCCTGCAGGAGCTCAAGGTTCTTCTTCAATCTCTTTGAGCCACAGTGTCCACATTTATACACTGCGGACAGGAATGCCTGCTGTGCACATGTCAGGGAGATTCGATGAGCTAATACTAAGCACTCAGTAGCAGCAGCTCTTACTACTGTTGTGACTGCTGGGGGTGGTGGGGCAGGGATAAGTTAAGCTGCAAACACAGGAGGTACCCAAATGCAGAGAGCTCTGGAGCCTCCCATGGTGAGGACCATCCTGAAGAAAAGGCTCCCAGAGACACAAGAGGATGACCACAAACCTCCTTCTGCCAGGAGCTGCAGGGAGACCTACGCAGGTAGCAGCTACGAGCACCTGATTTTAACTGGTCTCCTGTCTTCTGCTTGTTTTTCTCTCTGGCCATTAAATCTGGCTTTATTCCAACCCTGAATTAAGCGGTACACTCATACAGCTATTCATTTGTTCATCCATTCTCTTTTACAGTGTCCATTCACTCTTTGATTTGCCCTTCCAATCATCCATGTACTGATCCATTCATTCATTCCCTGATCGGCTCACTAGCCGACTCAAGAACTCGTCCATCCTTCACTTACGCACCCTTCCTCCACCACACAGCACTCAGAGAGTGCCATATGCCAGGCTGTGTGTACAGGAGTGACGTCGCTCACGCATACACAGCTGAATGGACGGCACCCTAAAGATGCACAGGGCTCTGCCAAGATGGGCACAAACAACCCAGGCAGAGGGAGCAGCACTTGAAAACTTGTGACTGTGAAAAGGTGGCCGGGCCCGCACAGGGGCAGGAAGTTCTCAGTGGCTGGAGCCTGGACTCTGTGGGAACCAAGAGGCTGAGGGAAGAGGACAGGAGACCAGCTGAGGCTTGACTTGCTCCACGGGCACCAGGCTGTCCATGGTGCTTCATTAGTGCAGTGGCACATTCAAGGTTTTTAGGAAGACAGCTCTGCCCAGAAAGGAAGGACTAAGGCCAGGAGAGCAGAGAGCAGGCTGAGGCTGAGCCACGGGGATGGAGCAGAGGGTAATTGAGGAATGTCTCTGAGGAAGGTTTGAGAAGCCATGTCTCCAAATTCCATCCACATAAAACCAAATTTGGGGTGGGGGTAGTACCTTTCCTTGTGCACTTCTTTCTCCGAGTGCGAGAAAGCCATTATCCAACCCGGGACTTTCACTCCCGCATGTTCCCTTCAACTGCAGAGGCCGGGATGACTCTGTGGGCAACAGCCCGGCCTTATCTGCAGCCCTCCCAGGAACGAAGCTTCAGACTTAGGGAGATCTTTCTCTGCTCATTCCTGATAGAATCTTCAAGATGCTCTTATCTTACAAATGGGGAATACTAAGTGAGGCCCACAAGGTTAAACAACTTCTCAAGGTCACACAGCTTGAAAGTGACAGAGCTGGAACCCATACCTCTAGATGACAGACCCCAACCTTTCTACAGAATTGCTAAATGCGGATCCACACAGTGAGGCCAGGGATGAGGCAAAATTTAGAGTACACGAAAGAAAATAATTGCTGTATAAGAGCAGTTACATTGCTTTAAAACAATTTATATTGCTTTACAGCTTAATGGTTATAAACTTGAATATATATACATATACTTGATATAATATATATATATATATATATATATATATATATATATATATATATACACTGTGAGTACATATAAACTTGAATATGCAAATATATATATATATGTATGTATATGGTTAGAGAAATAAAAAGGGAGATCTGAAAATCCTCCCTGGTGTGATCTCCTCCTACTTCTGGGTCTTCTGAGAATTTGGAATGTCATTCAGAGTGACTGAAAAATTCTGTGTAAAAGTTCCATGTGAAGTCACAGATCCTGGAAACTCCCTCTTTCCCACTGACTTGATATCCTCTAGAACTGCATCCCTCAGTTTCTGTCACTGTATCAAATTCCTGAGGTGAACCGCTTATACAGAGAAGTTCTAGCGGCTCCCAGATCTGGAGTCCTCAGGGCATGGTTGGGTGGCTGTTGCTTTGGGGCCTGTAGCCAGGCCTTGAACCAGGGCAGGGAGCACGTGGAAGGGCAAAACCCGAGCTCCTCACGGCCAGAAAGTGAGAGAGGAAGGGGAAAGGGGCCGGGGCCCACCCACAGCCCAGTGTTTGGCCTACATTGTATTTTTAAAATTTTGAATTGATTTTCAACATTTAAAATTTGGAAAATAGGCCGATCTGGCCCCGTGGGGTCCACATCCCACAGGGTTCACCAGAGCTCTCCCCCTGCCTGCTCCACTGGCCCTGAGGCGTCTGGGTTTGTTGTCCCTGGGTCTTTTTGACCTGAAGCACCTGTAGCACCTGTAGCCTGCAGCATTTCTGAGGGACCAGTCCACTTACGACATGTCTTTTTTTGTGATTCAACTGACCCACAAAGGCATTTGACTCCGATATGGACATATGACTCAAAGAACATGAGAAGTTCCAAATAGTATGTTTTCCTGCCTCACTGAGGCATAACTGACCCCTAAACATTGTCTGTATTCAGGAGCACAAACCTGATGTTTCAAAATATATTTGTATTTTAAAATGATGATCACTGTCAGGCCAATAAACACACAGCATCACCTCACATAGTTACCTTTGCTGTTTCATAATGAGGATACTAAGGATCTCCTCTTCTAGAAATTTCAAGTATTAACTATCGTCACCAGCTGTACATTTAATTTCTGGAACTGTTCATCTTCTCCCTGCAAGTTTATGCCCTTTGACCAAAGGTCCCCTCTGACTGTTCAGGTAGTATCATTATTTTTAAACTATCTTTTAATTTCAATTTTGTACTGATTATCCTGTGAGATGTCAAGTCTCTGTTTCTTATTTACTTTTAAAAATAATCTGCTATAAAAATAATGTTTATGATAGGAACATAATATCTGAAAATATAGTTAGGACAAAAATAATCTGTTATCAATTTTGTTTATATCCTTCCTGTGCTCATTCTGTGCATTTAGATACATAGAAAAGTGGGGTTGGTTATCCCCAGGTGATTTAAAATCTTTTTTGAAACTAGGCAATAGAGTATCAATGGTTTCTCCTATTATGAATTATTCTTGCGTAGTATGTTTAATAATCACATGTTACCAGGCACAGTAGCACATACCTGTAATCCCAGCAGTTTAGGAAGCTGAGGCAGGAGGATCACAATTTCAAAGCCAGCCTCAGCAACTTAGGGGGGCTCTAAGCACCTTAGAAAGACCCTGTTTCAAATTAAAAAGGGTTGGAGATGTGACTCCCATAGTTAAGTGCCCCTGAGTTCAATCCCTGGTAATAAAAAAAAAAAACATGTTATTGTATCATATGTCTGTACTTCAACTTACTTACCCAAGTCCCGACTTAGGTATTTAACTCCTTGCCATTTGGGTTACACTGAATTAGGTTTCAAAGGGCATCCTAGAAACAGAACTGATGGGCTTCAGAATGTGCAAACCCAAGGCTGCTGGTTCCGGTGCTGGTGGCGGTGCTGTATCTCGGTGAGCAGAGGTCCGCTTTACACCAGATGAGCCTGCCTTCTCAGGAGACGCTCTGGGGCCAGGAGGCTCATGGGTAATTCTTAATTTTGTGCAAGCCTGAAGCATGATCATGCGTACACACATAAGAGAATTTAATTAGGTCTGTGTTCTGACTCAGAAAACAAACTATAGAAACTGAGAGTCAAGGAAATGTGATTTAGGTAGAGCCTGGCCGTGTGCATATTAGTAGCAGGAAGGTCCATGGTGTCACTGGGCGGCAGACAAGTCACTCAGAGAAGCTCAGTCTGTGTTGAGCGGAACGTGAAGAGGACAGGGAGAGCAGGAGGTGCCCTGCTCCACTGGGCCAGATCAGCATGGAGTGCTGTTCTCGGTTCTCGGGGCCCCAGTCTGGACAGAGGCAGCTAACTGGAGTGAGGGTCACCTGAGCATGCTCCCGCAGCAGTTGGGAGTGTCTAGGCCTAGGAGAAGAGACTGGGGTCAAGTGGTGACCACCGTCAGCTCCCGGAAAGGCTGCCAGAGACGTCTGGATGGTGACCCCCCAAACCCAGAACTTGCACCGTGAATGGAAACCACAGGCTGACAGACTTCAGCCAAGGTGAGGGAGAAATGCCTACCATCAGAGCCGTTCATAGATGAACCAGAAGGTTCTGTGGGAACAACTGTCAGTGGTCACCAGAGAGTGGAGTCAGGGAGATGCACGTGTGAGATGCCCTGGTGAAACATTTGAAGATGTTTCTAAGCCACATGCGTGAAGTTACATCTATGATGGAGAAACACAAGGTATTTGGTGGCAACTCTGGCAAATGAGCAGACCAAACGCAAAGGGATCAAATACCAGGACGTAGTTGCTCACAGAACTGAAGGTCAGCCAGCAGGGACAGGGTCCCAGGCCCGCCTGGGGTCCTCGAGAGCAGACTCTTTGCTGAGACTTGGCTTAATCAGTTTTCATCTGCCACTGGGTTTTTGTGCCCATGAGAGACAGGCTAGCAGGCCTAACCCCAAGCGGTACACCCGCTCCCTCTCTCCCAACCCTAGAATCCCCTGAATTGGGGGTGAGTCGTGCTCCAAAGAAAACGTGTAGTACCGTTGCCACGAGAGAGAGGAAGGGACACTGGGCAGCAAAACCAAGCTGTGTCTATTACATAGTTTATAAGAAGCCCAAGGAGCCAGCTCACAGGAGTGAGGTCCCCGTCCCTGCAGGCATACCAGATAGACTGGCTGAGCTCTTGGCAATAGATTACAGAGATTTGCCCTCTAATGGAATTTGGATTATACTTCGTCAAGATTTTTCGGGACTCAGAGCTTACGTTTCCATGAACATGGGCAAATGCTGAGTGGCAGACGGGGCAGCTCCAGGGCAGCTGGGGCCACACCTCTCTAGCCAGTGGGATTTCGGATTCCCTTATGGCCAGGACCAACCAGAGTCAACTCGTGTTCTCCCCAGGCCCTTGTCTCTCATCTTTCTTCTCTGTCGAAGACTCTTTCCATGTACTTCCCACCTTCTCCTTAGATAGTTTTGAGAACTCGAAGAGAATAGAGTAAACAAAGAGCCCTATCTCCGCAGTCAGACTTCAGATCAGCACCAAGATTCAGCCCGCATGAGCTAGATGATCCTAAGAAAATGACTCAACTTCTCTGGGCCTGGATTTCCTCATTTATAAAATGGAGATAATGGGACTACGTACCTCATGTGGATGTCTAGGGAATGACGTAATAAATCTAAGGTGATCCTTAGAAGGACTGCAATGGAGACAGGGCTCCAGAACAAAAGGCACCTCCACCTCCTTCTCTCAGCACCAAGGTCTTCATCTACGACAGCAGTTAATACAGGTGGCTTCAGAAGTGTCTGCCAAAAGTGACCTGGAAATACACTTTGTGATCCACAAGAGACGGGACCACATTCCTATTCACTTTCTGAATTCCAGTCCTTAGCAGAATTCCCGGTTCCCGTGGTGCTTCCTAAATGTCCGTAAGCAAGCGATTGAGGGAAAGAATCAGTGAGGGGTGAACGGAGGCAGATGAGGAAGGGAGGCTCCAGAACAGCAAGACAGAGGGGGAGGAAGTGTCCTCAAGGAGCGTGGCGGGGAGGCCAGTGACATTCAGTCAGAGGTGACTCACAGGAGGAAGGTGCCCAGCAGGAGAAGCGGGGACCACCTTGCCCCTTGGTGCTGGAAACCTGGTGATAGGCCAGGAGGGTCCCCAGGGACGGCTTCGTACTGATCTGGGTTTTGGGGTCGAAAGAACAGGATGGGAGTTTTCAGAGTGAGGCACTTGGGTCATCTATTTTGGAGGAATTATCTGGAGAAAAGAAAATGAGAACTGCCGGTAACCTTTGCAGGATCGCGTTATTCCGGAAAGAGGTGACTTGGGGACATACATCCTCATGGCCTGATTCTTCAGGACCAGCGCACTGGGGGGTCCATGCAAAGTAATGTCAGAAATTGAGCAGCGTGTGTCATCGCGTGAGAGAGTCCAGCAAAGGGGCAAAGTACTCACGGGCAGAGACCATGGGAGGGGACTGAGACAATTTTTTAAATATAGGACGTAGATAAAATGATGAATTTCTAATTCTGCTTTGCATTCCTCCAGAATTAGCTGGCATTCTTGTGTAAAAGATCCCCTGCCCACTTTCCAAATTATTGCTATGGAGTTTCGAGACACTCGTGTTTTAAAAACAAATGCACTTAAGTTGACCTTGCATCTGGGTGAAAGGTGTAACTCACAGATATATGAACAAATTTGTAAAATGCATCCGCATATATGAAAAAGCAGATGTGTAACATAGACCCACAGCACACATTTCTGTAAGCACAGAATATATCGAGAAGGATACACAAAAAAACTTAATAGGGGTTGCCTCAAGGGAGGAAGACATTTCTTATTTTTTTTGTCATTCTGAACTACTATATCATTAAATGACTTAATATCTGTACACTATCTAGTAATTGGTAAATATAAAAAAAATTGTTGCCAGCTAGGTGCAGTGGCATACGCCTGTAATCCTAGCAGCTTTGGAGGCTGATGCAGGAGGATGATGAGTTCCAAGCCAGTCTCAGAAACTTAGTAAGGCCCTAAGCAACTAAGCAAGACCCTGTCTGTAAATAAAATATAAAAACTGGTTGGGATATGGAGGTGGGTTTTAAGCACCCCTGTGTTCAATCCCTGGATCTCAGCAAATATTTGTGTAATGGAAACAGATTTCAAAACCCCAGTAATGGCACAACTATTCCAATAAAACTCAAATTCAACTACAAAAAGATATACAGGCAGAGAAAGGGAAATAAATGAGAATCACAACTTCCTTGAATGTTTAGAAGGTGAACATGCCCACCTTTCAGTACCTAGATGTGGATGTGAGATTTAAAGGCAAGTGTGCTTAAGTACCCCCGGGGTACCTGGCAGAAAAGCAGATTTCCTGGCCCCATGGGCAGAGCTTCTGGGCCAGTGGACCTGGAACATGGCCCAGGAATCCACATTTCCACCTGCACTGCCCACCAGGGTGGTCCTTGAGCCAGTCTCTGGGAAATACTGGCCTTTGGGCTGAGAACAAGTCCTGGATACCTGGGCTTAGAACCCTGTCTTGTGTGAGGGACTGGCCCTCTCAGCAGGACAGCCGGGCCATGGTTTGGCTTCCCCACAGGTTAGCTTTGAGGATTAAATGTGAAAATGAATGCAAATCCAGGGAAGCTGCTCAGCAAGGTGCTGGGCACACAGTACACACTCAATAAAAGTAGCAAAGCAAACCTGCCCGTGAGTAAAGATAGGGCTCTGGCCCAGGCTTTTGTGCCCAGGGCTCTGTCCTGGGCTGTGTCCAAGAGGCGACAGGGAGAGGCCAGGAGAGTGAGCTCAGGTCAGAGACGCTGGTGTGAGGTTGAGTCCCGGCCTTGCTGGACGGGTAACCTTGAGCAGACTACTTCACAACTCTGTCAGCTTCCTCGTCTGTGAATGGGCACAGCGCCTGCTTCCCAGAGCAGCTGTGGGAGGAGATGAGCAAGGGAAGCCCTGAGCGCTTGACCCGGCCTGGGAAAGGGCTCCATGCAGCTCGTGAGGGCTGACTGGGAGCTGGGGCTGAGGAAGTTCCACCCCTGGGCATGGGAAGCTTCTCCCCAGAGCCATCCTGGGGACATAGGCCCCATCTATGATGACTCTAGCTGAGTGCTTCTTTATGACCGTCTACACAGGCGGAGCTGAAGGAGGTAAAAAAGACTGAGGATGGCCCAGGACCTCTCCTCACCTGCTTAGACCTTCCAAGGGGGTGGAGGCAAGACGGCCTTATGCGGATTTTACACTACACCTGAAAACTCACCTAACTCCTGCCACCAGCCTGGACTTCAACATGGGTTTTCAGGGTTTGCCCCAAAGTGATCTATTTCTGGAGGTGACACTGGCCAGATCCACAGGAGTCCAGGACTGCCCACATTTCAGATCAGCATACACCATCTCCTGCATGAGGTTGCCTGGGGCCATATCTAAAATCAAAGGTTCCAGTTCCAATCAGGCAGCCTTGAGCAATTCATTTCAACTACATGTCTTGAACCCTTGCAAACCCAGCTGTAGACTGGGCCCTGAGGAATACAAACCAAAGTACAAGTCCCTCATCTTTGAGAGAAGGGCTGTCATGTACATTTGTGCAAGTTGTAAACTGTCCACAGCCATTTCACCACGAGTAGGGGTTACACGCTGGTCACATAGAACTGGATCCCAAGCCCCAGAAGAGAGAATGCCTTCTACTAAGTTGCACAAAGACGCTTTATAGGCTAGTAGTAAATTTCTTGAGGAGGCCATGTCTGACGGCTAACACAGAAATGTAAATAAAAACAGCATTTACTCATAACACAGAATCAAAGAATTCTATTTCCTTGTGTAGAGACTGAGAAAATCAAATGGGAAGGTAAAGAAGGAAACACTTAGTGATGGTGTGTAACGCAGGATGCAGCTCTAAAGGCACCGCGATGTAATTGCACATTGTAAACCTGCGCTGTGGACTGGGAAGGTCGCTCTGCTTCTCTGGGCTTTCTTTGGGTACAAAAAGAATGAGATAGAGGAGAGCAGTGGATATCCAATTTTAAGCTTTTTAACAATCACTTGGGGCTAGGGTATAGCTCACCGGTAATGGGGCGGGGGGCAGGTGGGGAATCACTCAAAGATGGTTTTGGCCTTGCTGCAGACAGCCTAACAGAGAGAAGTTCAAGGTGGGGTTCAAGATTGTATATTTTTGATCCAATATCCCAGATACTCCTGATGCCCATGGTCAGTGGCCCAGTGGGTAGACCTGGCTCTTTCCAAATCCAACCTTCCCTGTTCTCCATGCTAGAGCCGACGGAGTCTGAGGCAACAAGAAAATCAGAGAACAACCTCACGACCCCTAACCTGAATGCAGGGACCTTACAGAGGGGCTGGCAGTCACGCTTTGTGCTCCTGTCCCCAGGTGGACTTGGCTGGCTCTGGACACTTACCAAATACTTGAGGTCCTGGGATGGTCACTCTGCTTGGGCTGACCCCACCCATTCTCCCACCCCCCAGAGGCCCACCAATGCCCAAAACACCGTCTATGGACCAAGAGGTTTCTCAGGCTAGGAAGCCTCCTCAGTCTAGAAGCGACCAGCTGTGCCAACGGACATCGTCAACCATGTCACCCAGGAATCACAAGCCCACCAGGGAAACTGGAAACAACCAAAGAGGAAGAAAAGGCCATAGCTTTAGAAATGCGTCAGTCCCCGCCTTGGCCGCAGTGGCCTTGCCCAGACAGGGATGTGAGCAGCAGCCCGCCCTCCCTCCTGCCCGCTGCAGTTCCCCCTTGCCGTCCCCAGAGCTGTCTGAAAACCCATGTGGCCAACCCTGAAGGAAGCGGAACCACAGGGTGGCCTCGTGTGGTCAATACCTTAAACGTCAGTAGCTGGACGCCTGGGCAGGTTCCTTGGCCAGGATGTCCAGCCGTCTAGCAAACAGACCTGCAGGTTCCCAAGCTGCTCTTCGGCCAGTGGGAGGCCCGGGAATGAAGGGCACGCTCCCTCTCTCTCCATGTTGGAAGGACCCACACTGTGTGGACACCACCCGGTGCTCAGGGCTTCCTTTGCTCTTCCCAACATCCTGGTAAAGCAGGAACCGTGGCCCTTCACCATGAAGGAGCTGCAGCCTCGGCAGACTTATCCCCTTTACCCAAACGCACACTCTCCCCGGTTAAAAAGAGCCATGGTTGTAGCAGCTGACTGCTGGGCACTTGCCATGAGTTAGGCCTGCAGGAAGCACTTTTATAGGCATTACTTTGCTTTTTTTCTTTTTCTGAATAACAAATGGTGGATAATACTGTCATCTCCATTCTGCTGATAAGAAAACTGAGGTTCAGGTAGGGCCACACCAGCACTAAGTTTGGAGGCGCGGGTCCACCATCAGAGAACTACAGTTCAGACACCCTGGACTTCTTTGGCAAACTGGCTTAAAACCCCTTTGTTCTATCTGAGGAGCATACTTAATTGGGTTAGAAAATACATAGAGTGAGCCCCACTGAGTACAAGACTATGCAGAGGGAAATAAAAGATGTTGGATTTGGTCTTGGCCTTCATGGTCTTGCATGAAAAATGGTACTAACAGCGACATGGCTGCTACTGTATAAACAAGCAGATTCTGAAGCAGCACTGATATCCAGTGGAAGAGACTGAAAGGTGTCACTCAAGGTGACATTTAACATTATTTTCTTGTTTTAATGTGGGCAGTGAGCCTACTTCCCAGCACGACCCTATGGGCCTGCACCAATCTGCGGAGGCTCCAAGGCCTGGCTGGCGCTGACTTTACCCCTGGCCCAGCCTCAGGCCCAGGCTACAGACCCAGGGCAGCCCCTCCACCTCCCTTGCTTTCAGGGCCGAGCCATGATGTAAGCTGCCCTAATGGCAGTGAAGGCCAGGGCTGCTGCCTGGTGGCTTTGAGCTCAGATACTCTTCCTTCTCTCTCCAGGCGGCATATGCCCCTGTCCTGGACCCAGTGCCACAGCTTGGTCACCTGGAAAGCCACCCTAAATGCAGAACCAGCACAGCCAGGACAGCAGGACCAAAAAAGCTATGAGGAAAGGGAGCCAGAGCCCGGCAGGAGGTCCAGACGGCCTTGCTCGGCCACCGGACATGGGTCGTGGGTTATTTATCACCTGCAGCAAACCAACCGCCCAAGGTCTATTTTTGAAAATATGTGAGGACGCTCATAAAGCGTTTTACTCTTGATATGGTCAAGATCAAGCATCAGTTGAGGGTCTTCTGGTTCCAAGAGACAGAAAAACTAGCCCACACTGACGTAAGCAAAGATGGAATTCATCAGCTCAGTGCACGGATTGGCTTGGGGGCTTAGCTGAGTACAGGGACCCAGGACTCAGCTCCCTCCCAGGCCTCTGCTGAGTTCTGTCCTCACCCCAGGTCCGCCTTACTCTCAGCCCTGACTTCCCTTCTCAGTTGCAGTGCAGATCTCATGACCTCTTGAGGTCCAGTGGGAAGGGCAACGAGATCGTCACGTTAACCAAGGTGATCCCCGGAGTTCCCTGAGTGGGCGGTGGCTGCAGCCCTGTCACTGTGTGCAGGAGCACAGACTCCCCAGGGAACGCAGGCCTCTCTCCTGTGATTCCCCACGGGAGCCCTTGTAGAGGTCAGCTTCCCACAAAGGTGCAGGGCTGACCACAGGCCGGGTGTTCCCCCAGAGCTAAACCCAGCAGCACAGGAGCCAGCAGAACCAACAGATGTCCCCCCATCCAGTGCACTCGGAACCCCGCAGCCTGCATTCCTGATGTAAAGGGATGTGCAGCAGGTGGTGGAGCAGAGAATTGGTCTATTGTGACTGAGAGCTCCTTTCCTGGGTTTGCCAGCCTCAAATCAGAAATCATTCCTGTGAGGGGTTTGTTCTTCCTTGGGCCTAGGGGTTCTTTCAACATATTTTCTGAGCAGGACTGAAGATGGTAGACATAGTTACCACACTGACTGAACTAAAAAGAGTGGGATACATTATCTCATTTAACCCTTACTGCTGGCTCATCTGTTCTGAAGCAGGGGTGATTTTGCTCCCTGAGGGTCATAGGGCAATGTCTGGAGACAGTTTGGGTTGTCACAACTCAGTGGTGCTGCTGGAACCCAGTGGGTAGAGGCCCTGAATCCTGCTGGACACCCTTTAGGGCACAGGCCACCTCCAAAAGCAAAGAATAATCCATGGCACCCAGGTTAGGAAACAAGTCACGATGCCCTCCCCATTTTTATGGATGAAGAAGAATGAAGCTTCAAAAAATTAAGCCACTTGGCCATCTGCACCATAAAAAGTAGTAGGGTTGGACTTTTAATCCAAAGCCCTTGCTTTTATCTGCTGATTATTAAATTTAGAATTGGAACTCAGTGTCCCTTCCTCCCCTACCCCCATATTCTGGTTCTGTGGCCTGGGGTCCCAGGAATTGGTGTAAAGAGTCTGCAGATGACAGCAATGGAAGCAGCTAACTCCCAAGTGTTTGGAAAGCCCTGCGAGGACACAGGCTGGGCACGCACTGGTGCAAGGTTGTGCGGGCACAGGGGCACGTCTCTGGAGATACCCTGGGGGTGGAAGGCACAGCTCACTCCTCCCCCTTTCCATCGCTTTCCCCTCTGCTCAGAAGCCCTTTGGCTCCCTCTTTTCTGCTTCCTGTCCGTCCTCCAAGTCCTTAGGAAGCCCTCTCTGCTCAGTCTACCCGAGATCTTCCAACACCCTGAACAGAGCTCCACTCATCACACAGTGTATAATTAGCGGTTGACATGGCTGTCTGGTCTCCTGGGCTGTAGGCCACCTGAAGATGGAACCCACGTCCAGCTGCTCTGTGCAAAGCAGCAGGCCATTTGTCCCCAAATTGCCATTTGCTACTTGCTTATTCCAGGAGTTAACAAACCATTTCTGTGAAGTGTCACATAATGAGTTATTTTAGGCTTTGAATAGGTCAAAGCCATGACCATAGGTCATCACAGATACTTATTCTGCTGTTTGTAACACAAAAATCGGCATAGAAAATATGTGAGCGATTGATCCTGGCAGTAGACCAATAAAACTTTATTGACAAAGCATCTGTGGCCAGATTTGACCTGTATGCGTCTGCCTATTAGAACAACCAACCATCCATTAGTAAGTCCTTGTGTTTAGATGGGCAAATCGCTGTGAGCAATCCTCAAAAATATAGCTGTATTTCTTAGCCACCCCTGAAATGTGGGCAGGTGAACAAATACTGGCCAAGGAGAAGCGTGATTTGGGTTCCTCAGGAGGTGGTTCTTTAAAAGCTGCTTCATTTGGAAAAGGCTCTTTCCCCACCTTCTTTAAGAAGTCCCAGGTAGAAGGAAGAGCAGGGAGACAGGAGCCCAGCCCCTGGTGACACCAAGGGACTCCATACCAGCCCTGCAAGGCCAACCTGAAGACTTGACTGTGAGAGAAAAATAACCAGGTCTTGGGCCGCTGGGGATGTCCATGTCCTATGAGCAGCAGAACCTGACCTTAACTGCACATGGGCGCGTGGAAACACTGAGCAAATATTTGACTGACGAAAGGGCTGCCCGGGGCACACAGGATCACAGAGGAAATGAAGGCTGCCCTGCAGGCAGGAGGGTGGGTGGGTAGCCATGGAAACAAACAAACACCAGGGCTTCCCCCACTGGTGGTTAGGATGACTCACGTCTCTGGCCAGCTCTCCTGGGGCCCTCTCCTCCTCCCGCCAGGGGCCTTCCTTTTTTGGTGCCCGCCATCACCTTCAGGGGCATCCCTCAAGGAGAATTCCATTTCCTGCAGTGAGTGCCCCATTCCTTGACATTTTAAAGAGGTTTTACTCGCTGAACCCCAAGAGGGAGCAGACTGGAGAATCGCCCACGTAACAAAAAGACCGGAGGACATGAAAGAGGTCCTCATGGCCACCGTCACGGATTTGGGTGTTTTCATTGTCAGCACGCAGGTGGTCGAGGCTGAAGGGCGGCTCCGGCCACAGACAAACCTTGATGTGATTGATGACTGGGTCACTTGGCAGTGGCAGTGGTCAGCATCAGTTTCCCACACTGCAAAATAAATCAGTAACAACCTTCTCGTAGCCATGCTGTGGGGACAAGCAGAGCTGGGGAAGGGACCTGGCACAGACTGGGGGTGAACTGTATTCTGGAAACTTCCATCCACCTGCCGTCCTGCTGAGGGGGACTGGGGTAGGATAGGCTGATGGGTGGGGCTGTGGAAGGGCAGAGTCCCCAAGCCCCCAGCCTTCCCCCTCCTTCCTGTCCTGCCTGTCCCCACACAAGGGTGCCTCCTTTTTCTTCCCCCACCCTACTGTAAATCTTGCAGGACAATCCTTGGCAACCGCAACCCCCTACCCCCGGCATGCTTCACACACCCAGCCTCACTGGAGTCCTGCGTGAACATCCAGTGCCACAAGGACATTCTCCATGTCACACTGCTGGTCACGTGCTTTCATTTTCAGGTGAAGGTGGCCTTGACACTGTCTGCAGGGGAACAGTTGGTCACAGCACACCCCAATCCCACAGGCCCTTTCCATAAAGGTGGTAGCTTACAAATACAAAATAGACCACGTCCCATGAGTGGTCTGGGGCAGCCATCAGTGCCACGCAGGGGAAACGAACGACCCAAAAAAAGCTGCCAGGATCCCGCGGCAGCCGGCGTGGGGACAGACCCCTGGAGCCGCTACTCATGAGGCTATAAACTTAGCAAAGCTTCCCATAAATGGTGTCAAGGAACAGAAGTAGGCGAGCTCCAGAGAGAGGGCGAGTGAAGGGGACCTGCAGGTGACAGCTCTTCCCGAGCGTCCCTGGCAGGGCCGTGACAGTCAGTCTGTCATTTCGTGGTACCTGCTGAGCTGCGCTGTGTACCAGGCATCCACGAGGACACCTGGAACCCAGCGGAGGCAACCCTGGGCTCTGCTCATCCACAGCTGACATCGCAGGGCTGGAGGGACAGCACCCTAGGAGTTCTGGAGTGGGATCGCCTCTGTAGGATCCTGGCTCCAGCCCCCCAGGATGACCTAGACAAATGACTTCACCTGCTATACCCCAGTGTCCCCACCTGCACAACGTGGGTACTAATAGCATCCACTGTGGGGGTCAGGAGGAGACCCATGTGAGAGGACACACGTTCCTTCCATTGGCTGCTTCTGTCATTCGATGCTGTGCAAGCCAGGGGGCTGAGGGGCCTGACCTGGAGGACTGACCACAAAGGCTTGCAGAAACAGACCCGAGGATGCCCGCAAGCCACACGTGCAGTGGGTGGAAGGGTCTCCCCTTGGACCCAGGCCCAGGGTTCTGATCTGGCCTCTGGCCTCTGGCCTCAGGCGATGGGACCTGTGGGAACACAGCTCCACAGGCTGAAACATAAAGCAGAGCCCCGTCACATGAACACCAGTGTCTCCCGGCTGTGGTCCAGAGGAACTCGAGGCCACAGAGGTGGGGGTTGGGGGGCATCCAGGCCTGAAGGGCAGCTCCAGCTCCGCAGCTCAGCTCTACCCCACTAGCCCTGTGACCTGAGCGGATGGCATGGCTTCTCCTAGCCTCGTCCCTTTCCCTGTGGAATGAGCTCATGGGAGACGCTCTCCAGGTTCACGTGAGGACTGAACGCTCACCGAACAGCGGCTTCCTCCTGTCCACGACTGTCCAACCTCACGCCCAGCTGACGGGCCTCACTCCACCTCAGCTCCTGCACGTGGACTTTCTCTGCCGGCTGCTCAAGGCTGCCTGGAACATGAAGGGCCACTGTTGTCCTGGATCCTGGCCTGGGAGACACAGCTGGGCCCCCTTTCTCTTGCTGTGTCTCGGCTCTGCACTTGGCACCTGCCTGGACAGTCTTCTGAGGATTTGGCTGAAATGGAGGGCATGTCACCGTTATCGAGATGTGAACTTGACAAGCAGGCAAGCTGTTTTTTAAAGAAAACATGAATCATATATTTTATTTATAAAAGCAACCTAACAACACCATTAGGCAATTTTTAATAACAGCTTTATTGTTGTACATTTACTACTCTGAAATGAATCCTTGAGAGCTCATAATTCAGCGGTTTTTAGTCACTGAGTCTCACCATCATGACCGTCAATTCCAGAATATTTTCATCACCCCCAGAAGAAGCCCCTCACCCGTCAGCAGTCACTCCCAATGCTCCTCCCCACCCACCCTCACCCCCAGCTTGGGGCAACTACTCATCTACTTTCTGCCCCTAGATCTGCCCATTCTGGAAATGGAGTAATGGCATTCGGGTCTTTGGAGTTTGGCTTCTCTCAGCACGATGCTTTCAAGGTCCATCCATGCTTCCAGCGTGGAATAGCACTTGGCTTCTTTCATGGTTGTATAATATCCCATCAGGGGAACCTAACACGAGGTTTAGCCACCCGTGGTTGATGGACATTGCTGACAATCATGAACAATGCTGCTCTCAACGTTCACGTCCAGATTTCTGGGTGGACACGTTTCCTGTCGTTTGGGGCCCACACTTGGCATTGGAGGTGCCACATCAAACAGGAACTCTAGGTTTAACTCTTTGAGGAACTGCCAAGCTGTTTCCCAAAGAGACTGCAAAATTCTTATTCCTACCAGTTATATACGAGCCTTCCAATTTCTCTGCATCCTTGTCAAAATCTGTCATTGTCCATCCTTTTGATTATTGCCTTCCTAGGGGGTATTCGGTAAGTTTTCGAATAGATTAAAAAAAAACAACTCACAATTGTTTCTTTGCAGGGCTGAGAACCATGCCTGACACAGAGTATCAATAAGCACTCGTTAGGAAATGAAGTGCTCTGTCATCCCAGATGATCATTTTCACTTTATTTAATTTCTGTCTAATCCGTCTTCATAACACAGATCCCATAGTCATTCCTATGTTTGCATATAATTTCTTGCATTTTCACCTATCATTCAGTTTTAAATATTGTTATGTGTCCACACATTTTGCATTTCTGCACAATTATTGCATTTGTTTGACCAATAGTTCCCGCAGAGGATGCAGTATAATGTACTAATACCACTGCAGCATTAGCTTCTTCCACTCTAAGATGATATTTTGCAAATTGGAAGAGGGGAGTACTTCTTTGGCAACATTTTTCAGAATTCCAGATGAGTAGAGAAGGCAGACAGAAACTAAAACCCAAACCCAAACCACCTGTATTGGGTTCTCCAGAGAAACAAAACCAGTAGGGTGTGTGTGTTTGTGGGTATATAAGGAGATTTATTACAAGAAATCGGCTCATGGGATTTGGAGGCTAGAAAATTAGTGAGTCCAAATATGCAGGGTGGGCTAGTAGGCAGTGGGCCAGGAGAGTCTAGAGGGCCAGGAGAGTCTGATATAGATGAGTCCAAAGGCAGTCTTCGGGAGAATTCCCTCTTCTTCTGGGAGACTGGGTTTGGGGTGAGCCAAGCCTTCATTTGATTAGATAAGACCCACCCACATAATGGAGGGCTATCTGCTTTACCCAAAGTTCACCAACTTAAATGGTATTCTCAGCCCCAAATATCCCCCAAGTTAACATGTAAAATTAACCATCCCAATGCCTGAATGGATTCCAGAGTCCTGTTTATTGTTTGCTTTTTTTTTTTTTTTTTCTTGGTACTGGGGATTTAACCCAGGAGCACTTAACCACTGAGCTACATCCCCAGCCCCACCTCTTTTAAAAAAAATTATTTTATTTAGAGTCAGGGTCTCACTGAGTTGCTTAGAGCCTCACTAAGTTGCTGAGGCTATATTTGAACTTGTGATCCTCTTGCCTCAGCCTCCTGAGCTGTTGGGATTATAGGTTTGCACCACCACACCTGGCTCTGTGATTGTTTCTTTATTGTCATCAATAAATCACCTGAGAGTCTGACCTGCTTATAAACCACACCATTTAAGCTTCTTTGCTGATGCAAAGGCAAACTTGAATAAAATGAACAGAGTACAAGGGACCATGAAATGAAGACTACTAATTTCTATTAGGATGACCAGACTTTGAGTCAGCTTTTTTGACACTGTGACCAAAAGATCTGACAAGAAGGTTGGCCCTGTTGCTCTGGACCCAAGGTGAGGCAGAATATGGCGCCAGATGAATGTGATGGGGGGAAGCAGCTCGGGACGTGGCACCAGGAAGCAGAGAGAGAGAGGTCCCTCACCAAGAAAAAAAACATAAACCCAAAGGCACACCCCAAAGACTCACCTCCTCCAGCCACACCCTACCTGCCTTCAGTCACCACCCAGTTAATCCACTCCAGGGGATCAGTGCACTGATTAGGTTAAGGCTCTCATGACCCAACCATTTCTCCTCTGACCCTTTGTGCAGCATCTCACACATTTGCTCTTGGGCGACACCTCACATCCAAACCATAACAACCACATTCCAAGCAAGCAGAATCTTATAAGCATTTGTGTGGCCCTCACCATATGTCACTACCTTTTCCTGGGACTCCTGCCTCAAAATCTCACACCCCTTGATGGCAAGGACTGTGCCCAGAACCCCGGCACAGCTCACAGGCTCACAGTTACATGCTCAGCAAGTTTAGATCCCTACGTTATTTCTAGATGTCTGAGGTGTCCCACGGGTGCCTGCACAGCCCAGAGCCTCGGTGCAGTCTGGCTTGCACCGGGCTGCAGCAGTCCCAGCCTGAGCTGTTGTCCTGCACAAGGCAGCCTCCTGGCAACGTGGATTTATCGAAGCTGTTTTAGCACACTGTGCAGGAATTCTGGGCTGCTTCACTGCATCAGCGGGAGACAACAAACCCTCTAGAAACTTCTTTCTCTGGAAAGATCACTTGGGTAGCACCTAGATCCCGGAGGTGGGGAAGGAAGAGGACGGTCAGGACAGGCA
The DNA here is from genome assembly GCF_048772815.1 of Callospermophilus lateralis. Classification (NCBI taxonomy): domain Eukaryota; kingdom Metazoa; phylum Chordata; class Mammalia; order Rodentia; family Sciuridae; genus Callospermophilus; species Callospermophilus lateralis. Next base: position 76,457,834 of record NC_135320.1, on the reverse strand, counting down.
GCCTGTGCCAATCTCCCTTCCTAAGGCCATCACTTTTCCCACCCTTCCTGAGTTCTCATATCTCCTGAGGAGAGAGTGGCTGGGGGGAGGGAGGAGGCCAGCAGAGATAAGAGAAGGAAAGTTCTAGATAAATAAGCCTTGCTTCTAGCCCCTTGCTCTGTCACTCCTGGACAGCCTTTTCCTGACCTCTCCAGCCAGGACTCCCAGCTCAGCTCAACCAAGTCCCTCGCTTCTCTCCTTTTGTAGAGGGTCTGCCTTCTGCTCCACGGGGTCCTGCCACACAGCCTCCTGGCTCCGCGTCTGCACTGCAGATGTCACACTCTCCTGCAGCAGCGCACAGTGTGCTCTTTATAACACCCGGACCACTTTTACCCTTTGAATTTTTTATTTTTCGAATATAAAATTGACATATACTTATGAAAACAATTCAAGTCACACAGAAATGCTTCCCATAGAAGGTGAACCTCCCTCCGCTTGCTCTCTTGCGATAGGGACGCTGATGATTGCTTCTGTGAATTCTTCCAGTTTCTATACACACAACAATGAAGTAGCGTCACTAGCTGGCTGAGCAGGTCACATTTCACCTGCATGATCTAGTTGCTTAGCACCTCACTTTTGCTGAGGCTGGCTTTAAACTTGAGATCCTCCTGCCTCAGCCTCCTGAGCCGCTGGGATTACAGGTGTGTGCCACTGTGCCTGGTTATTAGCTCCTTGTGACAGAAGAGGAAACTCAGGCTCACTGAGCAGTGGGGAAAAATGAAACAAAACAAAACAAAAACTTGCCCAAGGTCCAATTCAGAAAGTGGTTGAGTATGGTTCAAATCCTAAAGTTAGGACCTAAAACTTGCTTTCTTGGTTTTTCTGCTATTTATTATTTCTCAACTTTGGGGGAATAATATACATCTGATTTGTAGCTTAATTCTGCTTTGTAGCTTATTTCTATACTCTGTATTATTTCAAACTAGTGCTTATTGATGCAATTCTTTTTTCTCTTTCTTTTCTTTTTCTTTTTGGTGATACTGGAGATTGAAGCAGGGCCTCACACATGCTAGGCAAGTGCTCTACCACTGAGCTACACTCCCAGCCTGCTATTATTATTGTTATTTTTCTAAATTTTGAGACAGGGTCTCTCCAAGTTGCCAAGGCTGGCCTTGAACTTGGTATCCTCCTGACTCAGCCTCCTGAGTTGCTGCAAGGTGTTAACCCATAGCACTGCCCAGTAACAAAATTTCAGAGATTTCATATAATTGGCACTATGCGTTTGAAATGAGTGTGTGTTTTGCACAACACAAAGTATCTACGAATATTTGGGGGAATAGTATGTATGTAAATGAGCATTTCTCTGATTTATAATAAAAATAAATAAAGACCAACCAAATGAGAAAAGCAAAGGCTACTTCTTGCGTTGTCATAGTGAGAGAATTGGCCACCAATCTCGTGTTCTGGCAGAGCCTTGAAGGCACCCAGGGGGATGGGGAAGCTTAGGAAGTGTCCCCGTGGAGATAGTTGGCCCGGGGCAGCTATCACTAGAAGCCGGGCATCCTATGTGATCAGTGAAGGTGGCATATCTGGCTTCCTCTGGTTGGTCCTAACTTGTGAGTGGTGACAAAAATTAGGGAAGCTGCAGTTATTAATCATATCCTGGCCACTTGAAGCCAGTTGTTGCAGAAGTTATTGTCTGGAGTCCTAGATTGTGACTAGAGATGGCCAAATGGCTCCTTTCAGCCCTGAAATAATGTAGCCTGGCTTCCTGGTGGGGGCTTCCTAGGCAAGTGGCTATAGATGGTGGATAAAAATCTATTTTTCTATAAGGTCTGGCCATCACCATTTGTCTGTTTAATCTCTTACTATACAAGGCATCTTAGTTCATTTTTCTTTTTTCTTTTTTCTAGTTGTAGTTGAACACCTTGCTTTTATTTTATTTATTTATTTTTATGTGATGCTGAGGGTTGAACCCGGGGCCTCGCCCATGCTAGGCAAGCGCTCTACTGAGCCACAACCCCAGCCCCTTAGTTCACTTTTCTTAGCTACAATTGAACTCCACCCATGGAGTAGTTTTAAAGAATGCAGCTTTGTTCAGTTCATGGTTCTGGAGATCCAAATGCCCAAGAAATACATGAAAAAAAATGTTCAACATCATTAGCAATTAGGGAAATGCAAATCAAAACTACACTAAGATTTTATCTCACACCAGGACAATGGCATTCATCAAAAATGCAAATAATAGTAAATGCTGGAGAAGATGTAGAGAAAAAGGAACACTTTTACACTGTTGGTGGGATTGTAAGTTACTACAGCCACTACTATGGAAATCAGTATGAATCTTCCTCAAAAGACTAAGCATTGAACCACCATATGACCCAGCTATACCACTCCTTAGTATTTATCCTGAAAAATTAAAGGCATCTTACTACAATGATACCTGCACACCCATGTTTACAGCAGCACAATTCACAATAGCCAAACTATAGAACCAGCCTAGGTGTCTGTCCACAGATGCATGGATAAAGAAAATATATATACACAATGGAGTATAAATATATACATAAATATTTCTTTATTCAGCCACAAAGAAAATTGGATTATGGCATTTGCAGGAAAATGGATGAAACTAGAGATCATCATGTTAAGCAAAATAAGTCAAACTCAGTTGGTAAGGTTGTATGTTTTCTCTCATATGTGGAGACTAGAGAGGAAAAAAGAAAAGAAAGGAGGGAGTAGATCTCATGAAAGTCAAAGGGAGATGAGTAGAGGAAAGGGGTCAGGAGATGAGAGGAGTGAGGGAGGGAAGAAGGGCTGGAGAGTGATTTCCAGCAAATTATATTGTTATTATTCTGTGTGCATGCAACAACAAATCCCACAATATGTACAACTATAATACACCAATAAAATAAGTAAGTAAAACATACCAGAATATCTGCTCAATAAAAATTTCACATACAATATTTTATACTCATCTAAAATTTTTTTCAACATGAGTTTTGGTAGGAATGTCCAAACCATAGTCCAAGGCTTACTGGTTCATAAGGATGTAAGGACCTCTTACAGTGGATTCCATGGAGGACCCTCCCTTCACAGTCCACAGAAGGGAATCCATTGCTTTAAAAAAAAAAAAAAAATCAGAATGTAATGCTGGCATGTACCCCAGGACTTGGTTGCTCTCTAGGGGGAGCAATCTTGCTCAGAATCCTGTGCCGTCAGGGCCAGGTTTTTGCCAGGTGGAAAACGGAGCCCTTCATTGCTGTGTGCTCCTCTCCTGGATGAACGGAGTCCCACCTGGTAATTTTAGTTATGATGCACTGGGAAGATGCTGAGAGGTGTTCTTAGCAGAAATTTGAAAGGCCAGGGACGTAGCTCAGTGATACAGCATTAGCGTGAAGGAGTCCCCAGGTTCCATCCCCTCACCAAAAAAGGAAGGGGGAGGATTTGAAATCAAAAGTCCTAGGGTCTGGCTCCATGCCTTTGGGAAGCTAAGTTCCAAACGGGGTGTCCTTCTAGAACATGAGTCTAGGGTGACCCTTTCCAGCCAACCCCCTGAGATTTCCTCAGGATCTGTGAAAACATTTCAGAAATTGGGCTGTTATGCAAAAAGAATATTACCAGGATTATAGACATGTTATTGCCTGGAATTCAGCATTTTAAGGAATCCATTAAAGGGATGGTCCTTTTAACAACCCAGCCCCACCCCTAGCCCATGGCATTGTTCTCAAACAGGAGGGAAGCCTCCTTGATCAGGTCTTTAAAACAGCACACAATTTTCAAGTGTGATTCAATTAATCATTTCTGTCCTAATGACAATGTCCCTTTGGATTGTCAGCTTGTTGAAAGCCTTTGCATCTGGAGGGGCTGCCCTGAGCCCCTGCTCCTCCTGCAAGCAGATCAAACTTCCTCTGGGGAAAAGCACCAGTTAATGGCAAAATGAATTAGTGGCAAGTTGGGAGACAGAGCCGAATGGTTACCCAACACATGGTTACGTTCAGCGCACGGAGGTGGTCCAGTAATGCACCTAAATGGGCCTTTCGCAAATTGAATCAAAACGGGGGAGATTGCTATTTAAAAGACCCTGGGGGGAATTACTTGATAAAAGATCTTTCCATTTTCATGAATGAGTCCCCTGATACAACTGCTTTTTCTAAATTTGAATTTTTATAATCCAGTGTTCAAATTATAGTTCTTATAATGATAGTAGTTAAAAAAATCCATCTGTTACATAAAATGGCATTCAATATACATTCAACCTGCACACATCCTCTTGGATGCTTTGTACTACCTTTAGATTACTTAGGATCCCAAATAAACGTGCATGCTATATAAACAGTTATTATACTGTGTTGATTAGGAAACAGTGACAAGAAAAAGTCTGTACATGCTCAGAACAGATGCAATTGCTTTTCAAGTATTGTCAATCCATGGTTGAAATCTCCAAATGCAGAACCTGAGGATATTGGGGTTCTGTACCCCAGTTGTATGGCTCCTGACATGGTACCTCTGAGAGTCGATGTCTAAAGAGAGTTGGTGCCGTTAAGTATAGGTTCCATATCAAATTCAACAAGGGAGGATTTCAACTCAAGATCAAGAAAATATTTCAAATAAGTAGTTTCAACCAATAGGAGATTGGTTTTTTGCCGTTTTGAGTGTTGATCTCCCTTTCAGAAAAGTTTAGATTATGGGGAACACTTATGTTCATTTTAAAATTGGGCTTGAATTTGTTCTAGAAAACGCAAGTGTGTGTAGAGCAGGTGTGAGATGGGAGGCCTCTCCTCCTTCAACAGGGTTAGGTTAACATAGCATTCAGGTAAAATAAATGTAAACAAGTTGGTGGGGTCGGGGAGAGCCTCAGTGGGAATCACAACTGGGAAAACCACTGGGGACCAAGGGGTCAGGCTGCCTGCTTTGTCTAGTGCAGGTGGATCGAGATCTGGCCATTTGTCTGTGTTTGCATATTTACACATCAAGGTCAGCCAGAAGCTGCATTGAGCACCATCGCACAGGGAACCTTCTTCCTTCACTGTGGGTGACCCTTGGAGTCACTGCCCAGAGGAGGGCACGCTAACCTTGGTTTCCAGCTGTCTCTGAAACACCAAGGCAGACACCCAGACAGACTTACACATCTAAATACTGGAAGCAAAGAATTCAGAGAAGCTACAGCCAAGGCCTCGAGTTCAGTCATAGTCACAAGGGAGACGCATCTGAACTCACCTGGAAGGGGACAACCCTGTCATTTTACATAGGAGGAAAAGGAGGCCCTAGAGGCTCTGACTCACCTGCCCAGGAGGCAGCTCCAATCTCCTCTGGCTCCTGATGTGCTTCAGCTGGGACATGATTAGGAAGGGTCATTCCTGCCTTGAGGACAGGGAGCCAGCTGGGTGCTCTTTAGTTGGGTGATGATTGCCACCACCTTTGAAGGGCTGGATAGGATCGCAGGTGGGATCATTACCCCTGCAGATGGAGGCGTTCCCTGCATACCACCTGCTTGTACTTGTTCGTGGCTGCTGGCCACTTGTGACTGCAAAGATCGCAACTGAGCTCAAGCTCTCAAGTGTCCATTTGCTCCCGAGCTCCAGAAAAAAAGGAAGGCTGGGACAGGTTCTTAATATTCAAAGCAAACAAACCCATTATTAAAAGTAAACAAGAACTGCTTCGAAACAATTATCTCTTGGCTCAGAGGTCTAAATTCACCCCTACTGCCCTGAGCAACCCCCCACTTATTGTCAGGGGGAACGCCCCCTTTCCTGAGTGCCTACTGCAGACTGGGCTCCATAACTGTGTTCTCCCTGAACACCCAGAGTTAGAAATGAGCAGGATAAGCCAGGCGCAGTGGCACATGCCTGTAATCCCAGTGGCTCCAGAGGCTGAGGCAAGAGGATTGCATATTCAAAGCCAGCCTCAGCAAAAGCAAGGCACTAAGCAACAGTAAGACCCTGTCTCTAAATCAAATACAAAATAGGGCTGGGGATGCAGGTCAGTGGTTGACTGCCCCTGAGTTCGATCCCTGGTACCCGCCCCCCAAAAAGAGAAATGAGCAGTATATTTTTCATTTTTCCAGTGATATTGTGGGTAGGCTACGACATTTGTTCAAATTTGAAACATGGAAACACCAGAATTTGAATTCAAGCCTGTAAAACTCCTAAGCTTACCTTAGCACACTGCTCCCACCAAAGATAGGTCCCCCATGCCTCTGTTTCTATTTTTTATTTCAAAGAAAAACTTAAGACCCAGAAATGGAGGCCTGCTGTCTACCCAGGTAAAGCCTATTGAAATTGCAGTCCCTCTGGTAAGGCTGCTAGGGACAAAATCGTGGAGCCTCTGATGACTTAAATGTGTGAAGTGGGCAGAGAAAAGACTATATAAATGCCAAACTGCTGGGGCTCAGTTTTTCCCTAATTCCTAATTCTAGTAATGGACTCTGCTGTCTGAAAAAAGCCAGAATGCAGTGCAAAGTTTGTAGCACAAGATCCAGAATCATGGCCTTCCCAGTGAATTTAGAATTAAGCTAGACCCTCAGTGACAGACTTATGCTGATAAACTTATAAGAAACTGATATATAGTCAGAATTTTAATCAAATACAACAGAATCCTGTTTAACTGGGAGTCTTATGCTAGAGGCATCTAAATAATGGCATATTCTAAAAAGAAATTTTAAAATCTATTAAATCGTGCCATTGGAAAAAAATCAATAAATAATTTACTATGGGTACAAAGGTTGGCAATGGAGAGATTCACTATATCACCAAGGACTAGCTGGAGACAACAGATCAGACAAATCTTTTGATGTTGGTGGATGGTGTCAACTCTTATGAATCGATTGACCACGACTCCATTATAGTTATTTCATGTTCTAAAAAACCTGCGCAGAATTTAAAAAACATTCACTGGAAAATAGTCTGGCAGTTCCTTAAAAGGTTACCCATAGATTCCATTATAGATACATAAATCCAAAAGCGTGGAAAACATACATCCACTCAAAAATTCATAGGTGAATGATCACAGCACCTGTTTTCAAAAAAGTGAAAGTAGAACCATTTCAAATAGCCACCAACTGATGATTGGATGAACAAAATGTGGCATATCCATTCAGTGGACTATTATTCAGCCATAAAAAGTAATGAAGTGCTGGCCCATGCTAGAAATGGATAGATTTTGAGAACATCACGGGAAGTGGAAGAAGTAAGACATGGATCACAGTGTATAACACATCGATATGAAATGTCCAGCAGAGGCAAACCTACAAAGACAGAAAGTACATCAGGGGCTGCCTAGGTCTAGGGGACAGGGACATATGGGGAGGTGGGGATGACTGCTATTAGGAAGGGGGTTGGCAGGAGTGGGAATGAAAATGTTCTAAAGATGATTGTGGTGATGGTCATACAACTCTGTGAACATAGTGAAAATCACCGAATTGTGTATTTCAAAAAGTGCATTTTATAGCATGTAAATTATATCTCAATATAACTTAAAAAAATAAAAGGAGGGGCTGCAGTTGTGGCTCAGCAGTGGAGCGCTGGCCTAGCACGTGTGAGACCCTGGATTCCATCTTCAGCACCACATAATAATGAATTAATAAAATAAAGGTATTGTGTCCAACTACAACTAAAAAAATAAATATTAAAAAAATAAATAAAAGGAAAGGAAAATCACTTACCAATGAGCAGGAAATACTCAGACTGAATGTCTTCCATGCTCCCCTGTGCCCCCCCACCCCCACACCCGTGCTCTCCATCCTTCTGCTTTGCTTTCTTTCTCCTGAGACTGTTCCAAGTGGACTGGGCTAACGGGTGCCCTTGCCTGGATGATCTAACTGTTTACTGTCCAAACTGGGACACATTTGAGGAAGAATTGAGGGGTAAATCAAATCCTCCTGGGCACACCTCCAGTGGGGCAGGCTGGCTGCATGGCCCCGTGCAGGACTGGGAGGGCTACAGTGCCTGCCACGTGGCCCTCTTCCTGCAGCTGCCTCTGGGGTCCACCTCCCCGCCTCCTTGCTCTCCAGGCCCAGAGGTGGTGACGGCCCCTCACCCACCACCACGCCTGCAGTCTCCTGGTTTCCCTGAACCCAGCCCATGTCTCTGCAAACGGTCCCTTTCTTAAACTTCCTCCATCACCCAGTTTGAGTGGGCCATCTGTTTCCTGCTGGTCCCCTACTGACACAAAACTTCAAATAAACAGCCCCCAAGATAACTTTGAAAGGAAAGGTGTGGTCAGCACAGTGACACTGCTATGCTCTCCCCCAAGAGCCGTTGTCCTCACCCTCCTTCAGTTTCTGCAGATGTTGGTTTTATCAAATTCTGATAATAAAAGATTTTACCGCTTCTCCCTGGGAGCCTTTTGTCCTCCCCTTGAGCCCAGACCAGGACTATCAAGCTCCAGCAACAGGAAGTGACAGTAAATACAATTTCATTTTCTTTCATTGCCGTCCACAGTTCTTTTCCCCCACTTTGAAGGAGACGAGTGGACAGCACAATTCGTCATGTTCAGCATGAGAAGTCAGGATGAGAAAGCACATTCAACTGGATCAAAATTTGCAGTGCTTCCTAAGACAGATGGATTTATGTATTTCATCAATTCGAGAAAATTCTCAGGCAGTGTCTTTTGGAATATCTGCTCTCTTCCCCACATTCTCTCTAGAACCAGCTCTGTTCTCCTCATGTCCTCCTTATCCCCCAACCTCTTTCCCCCTATTTTCTGTTCCTTTATTTCTTTGTGTTTTCTTCTGATCTTTCTGATTGAAAATTCTCTTTTCAGCTCTGTCTCTTCAGTTTTCTAGCTTGTCTGTGCAAGTTCAAGTACACATTGTAATTTCCTTGTCCCTGTGTTGTTCATTTCTAGACTTTCAGTTTGATGTTTTTTTTTTTTTTTTTTTTTACAATGCATGTCCTCTTTTCATGGTGTCTTGCATTTTTGTCTTCTTTGATGTCTGAATCATTTTGAATCACTTAGTATCTCTTTCAGACCTCTCGATTACCTCCAGGTCCTGTGGGTTGACTCCTGCTCCTAGTTCTGTCTGCCAGCTTCTGAGCACAACGGGTGGGCGGTTTCCTTGTGTGATTTATAATTTTGAATTGTGAACTCATCACTGGGGTCTTTGTCTGTGGGAACCTAGAAGGACTTGTGGAGGGTGAATCTCTTAGAGCCATTGCTTAGTTGTGCTTTCTGGGTTTTTCTGCTTTATTTTAGGCCAGTAACACTTTTTTGACATTAATTATCATCTTGGGTACTTTGGCTCCAATCAAGGGAAGGGAGGCATCAACTTTCAGGTACTGGAGGTTTTCAGATTCACCTGGCTGTCAAGGAACACCCCGCTTCTTTCTCACTGTCTCTCTCGTGTATTTGGAAGGATTCTGATTACACTTACCTACTGTCTCTGCATGGCTGTCGCCCAAGTGACAATTTATAGAATTGGTGACAACTAGAAGTCCCCTTTTCATTGCATTTACATCACATAATGTTGGGTTTTGAGTAATGTGTAGTATTTTCTATTTTTATATAAACTCAGATGCCTCTGATGGATTTGAAATAATTAGATATGTTTCTCAATTGCTTCACATAATATGTAAATGCTAAGGTTTTCTAAAATAATATGCATTTCATGCCCTTTGATGATTACTCAGAAGCCACATCTTACACACAAATGATTCCTTTTCATTGTGCTCATGTGGAACAGAGAGAGCTAAGCTCCGGGGATATCTTCAAGGAGGGAGATCAGGTCCCAGGCAGTCTTGTTCTGTGATGTGTGCAGGGATCTCTGCTCCAGGAGAGCTCTATTCCCAATGTCAAGGTAGTGTGGAAGGTACTTCATAGTTAGCAGGCAACCTGGGAGCCTATGAACACAGCTGCTGGATGCTGAGCTCAGAAAACTGGATGATTCTGGGAAAAGGACAGCTAGGCAAAGTAGGTGCTCAAGAAACAGTCAAGGAACTGAAGGAACCGTCCTCACCCCGCTACAGAGCAGACACACATCCCAGTGACCTAGAATCATCTGACAGGGTCCCTCTTCCTTGAACAGTCCCAGAGAAACAAAACTTCTTACAACCGTTTTTCACCTTTTATATTCACCTGGTCCTTGGCAGCCAGGTGAATCTGAAAAACAGCCCCTTACTAAATTTTCATGACCAGGAGCCATAAACCGGCTTGCAGAGCAAGAGGTTTTTTTAAAGTTTTGTTTTGTTTTCATGTTTTTCAGTACTGGAGATTGAACTCAGGGGTGCTCTACCACTAGCATCTTTTTATTTTATTTTCATTGAGTTGCTGAGGCTGGCCTTGAACTTGTATCCTCCTGCCTCAGCCTCCAGAGTAACTAGTCTTGTCATCACCCTCTCTCCAAGATCCTTCCATTCAAGTATGGAAGGATTACAAGTATGTACTGCCATGCCTGGTAAGGAAGAGTTCTTTTTGTGTGTGTGTGTGGTCCTGGGGATTGAACCCATGGCCTTGTGCATGTGAGGCAAGCACTCTACCAACTGAGCTATATCCCCAGCCCCCCAGGAAGAGTTTTTAAATTTTGAAATCTAAAAATATCCAAAAATTGGGAAATACTACATTAAGGTGCAAAGTTTCAGCTTCTACAGAAAGACTGGAACATGCAACGATTAAGGGCCCACATTGCCATCTGGCTTTGACCCAGGGAGTAGCTGGCCCTTGGGGGAGAACTTTCTCTCTGGGTCTCCAGGGTCCCCTAACCCCTGTGAACTCTCCCCTGGCCTGCTCCACACAGGTCTGCCGCCTGATGCTCATGGGCACGGGTCTTGAGCCAGTTCTGAGCATTGCTCAGTTCATCACTTTCCTCTGTCCGGTTCCTGCCCCAGTGACACATTCTGGACACTGAGGTTACACTGGGGCGTTTCCCAGCCTGCCACCTACAAAACATATACAAAACATCACTTAGGGTGAGTCACTGTGGCAGATATTTTTAACTGATTCTTGCTAATTTCATTTTTAAAAGGTACCTGTTTCCAAGTGGAAGCCCTTCTATAATATTGACACCTCCCCAATTGGTCTGAAGGATTTAAGGACTCTGGGATCATAAAGAATTGTGCTTACAGCTCACCAGGGCAAGCTTAAACCAACTTTAGTTCATAGATGAACCGCGGAATGCTCCATGTAGGAAGAGCTGGCCTTTGGTGAGTGCTCACTGGGAGCTGGGGCAGTCTAAGTAATCCCACCCATGCTCACACAGCAAGTCTCTTATCCCTGTTTTATAGCTGGGGAACCGGAGGCACAGAAGGCTGGGAAGTGATGGAGCCAGAATTAAGCCCAGCAGCCTGACTCAGAGGCCACCATCTCAGCCACCTCACACAGCGGCCTCTGATGCGAAGGCCCCTCACAAAAGCTCAGAAATTTCACAGACCTGCCTGAGTCTCACCGCGCCCTGGGAGCCCTAGAATAGCACCATGCTGCAGATTAGAATCATCTGGGGCTTTATAAACCTATCCAGGCATGAAGGAAGAACCACAACCGGTTAACATTTGGGGACTCTAAATGGGTAAATGGGATCTCCTGGGACTATTTTTGCAACATTCCTGTAAGTCTGAAATTATGTCAAAATAAAAGATTAAAAGTAAAGTGATAAATTAGAATACTACTAGTTAACCCGGAGGAATTTTCACAGCAATTGACTATTGATAGCAAGGTCTGGGAAAAGTGTGCACAATGAGATCCTATTCTTATAAACAGTGACAAAATCCACTCCCCGTAACCCCCAGGCATATATCTTTTTATGAGGATGGAATAAAATATGTATGATATGTTCAAAGAATTCTGGAGCCCAGTTCTCAGAGGTTCTATTTGAATTTCTTCAGGGGTAGGACCTGGGGATGGGTACCCTCTTTTAAATTTCCATTGATCAGGGTTCTTAATTAGCATGTGCAAGATCCTGGTTTCCATTACCAGCACTAGCAAAAAAAAAAAAAAAAAAAAAAAAAAAGAACAAAAAGTCCTGATGCCCAGGTCATAGCCCAGACCAACTGAATCAGATTTGCTGGCAGCAGAGGATAGGAATGGGTATTTTAAAATCCCCCCATCCAGATTCTTATATGCGGCCAAGTTTGAGGACCAGACAGCCAGGGTTGAGAGTTACTGCTAGGAAGAGGGGAACCCATGAATATAGCCTTACTAAGTGGTAGGCAGAGACTACTGTGCCAATCTTCCCAATGGCTAGTGAGGTGGGAACTGGGGAAACAGGCTGGCTCCAGGGAGCCCATAACCTGCCAGCGGTCACAGAGCCGGGAAATACCTACAGGGCTTAAAATTCCTCTAATGGGGATTCATTCCTTTGGATTCCTCCTCCTATGGGGTTTTAAGAACAGCAGTGAATGAGGTCCTGGATTCAATCCCCAGCACTGTCAAATAATAATAATAATAATAATAATAATAATAATAATAATAATAATAATAAAACAAGAAGAAACAAATGCTCTCCGGAAGAGCTGCATGTTCCTGGGCTCTTACTTTCCCAATGAGTGCCTGATGTTTTGAAGGGGGATGTTAGAATGATGCTCTGCACAGGAGAAGAATACACTGTATGGGATACAAATCTGATCTTGTCATCACCCTCTCTCCAAGATCCTTCCATTCATCAGCCTCACTTGAGTCTTTAAAAACAGCAAGTGTCCTTCCCACATCCGGACCTGTCCTGCCTCGGGAACTTTCCCAGACAGAAATTTTGAATGTTTTACTTTCTTATGAGAGACAAGATCCTCATTCTCAGGCCTGAGACCAGGAGACGCACAAGGAAAAAAGAGGCCACAAGAGAGGGGTAGTTGGCACAAATTGCTGAAGCTGAGGTGTGTGGAGTGTGTGGCAAGAAAGCTTGAGCTTAGTGTCTTTTGGACTGGAGCAGGGGCCCCTAATCCCAGGATCTGGATGTTGAACAGAAGGGAGACCTTGGACATTGAGTCAGAAAGCCAGGGTTGGAATCCTCCCAACAGTGAAATGAGGATGGAAGGATGCAGCCTCCCATTAGACACAGTATATGTGAAATGCTGGATGGCTCATGGTAGGTCTCAGCAAGTCAGTGGGACATCATGCCAACATTATAGGCTGGCAATGAGGTAGTCTGGGACCAGCTAGACATAGGCTTTGGCTTGGTCTCTACTTCTGTTGATATTTCTTGAATGTTTTCTTCCCATATGTCAGATGCCACTTTAAGTTCTTTCATATATTAGCTCATGTAATGTGTATAATAGCCCAATCAGGCGGATGCCATCATCATCCCCACTTATGGATGAGGAAACTGTGGCCTAGAGGGGTAGGTAACTTATCCAAAGCCATACAGTTAGTAGTGTAAACTGAATTTGAACCATGCAATCTGGCTTTACAAATAGTCATCTTGATCATTATAATACTGGTAGCATTAAAATCATAATAATGATAATGGTAAGAGCAAACCACATGTCAAACACTGTTACTAGCAGGGTGAGAATGAGGCCTGTGTATTCGAATATCCTAGGGGATGAGGTCCAACAGCAGCCTGGCCTGAAATCAGTTACTTCCAAAAGGTAACACCTGTTCTAGTGATTTTGGGGAGACAGGTGAATGGAGGAACAGTTGAGTTGGGCAGAGTGATCCAGGAGATCTGTGACTGAAGCAGCTCCAGGCATCCCTCTGATCCAGGTGTTGTCCAAAGCCAGGGTTTTTCCTGCTACTGAGTGAATCTGACACAAGTCTGCCTCATTTTGCACTTGGTTTCTTATGGCACCTGCTCCACGCCTTTTTCCACCTGCTCCACCCCTTTTTCCACTTGTTATGTTTTGTGCTTCAAGTGGTTAGCTACAGGGTCAAAGTCCACTTAGGTGCTTTGTTTAATGTCCTTTAAAAGTTGTTCATTTGATTCCTCTCTGTCATACTGTTGGGCGCCCAGTTGACGCTGATGAGAATGAGTCGTCCTGGCTGTGGAGTTATTATTCACTTGCCCTGCGAATACAAACCACCAGATCCCACATTAACCTGGGCACTTCGTGCTCTTTCCAGGTTAACCAAGGGTCCTCTGCGGTTATAGCAACACCCCATGGGCCCAGAGCGCCTGTAAACATCAACTTTCCAAGTCACAGGCAGTCAGCAATCTCTAGAGACTGATGGACAGGCGTTAAGAGCTCTAATGCCAATTCCATGATTCCATTCATTTTGTACTGGCTGATCAACCCACTTCCCCCAGCATCCTGCAACTTTATCGAACTCAGCATTCCACTGCAGGATACGTCCCCAACTCTTCTTAATTACATATTTGGCTATATGCGATCATGACTCCGTGTTACAGTCCTGACATGATGGAAAGGGCTTCTCAGAAGGTTGCAGCAGCAGCTTTCCCGTCCCAACTAGCGCTTACTGGGGCCTGGCGCTGGGTTAGGCCTGCCAGCAAACAAGTCCCCGGGGAGTGGCGGTGCAATCTCCATTCCGGGCGCTCGGACTGTTCGCCTGACGGGGTGCTGACCATCCCTCTCTGCGCTGCGACAGGCGGCCAGGGGCGGAGAAGGTACACGGTGTGTCCGGGAGGCGGAGGGCCCTCCCGGCGCCGCCTGAAGCCCGCCCTCCCTGCGGCGGGCGCTCCCCGCGCCTCCCGGGCGCGGGCTCCCAGCCCCGCCCGCGTGCGGCGGACGCACGGCCGCGAGCGCACGGCCGCGAGCGCGCGCCCTCCCCGCGCATCCGCGGCGGACGCACGGCCGCGAGCGCGCGTGCGCCCCTCCGAACGTCCCCGGGAGCTCAGCCAGAGCGAGCGCCGGGGCCAGGCGCGCAGGAGTGAAAAGGAGGCGGCGGCCGCGGCTGCGAGCAACAGATCCGGGCGCCTAGAGCAGACCTTTTCTGCTGCTGGGCCATTTCTTTTTAATTTCAAAAAATAAATAAATAAGTAAAATTTGAAAATCTTGCATTTTTAAATGGCGCTGGCCCCGGGTCAGCAGGAGGTTTTCTCTGCATCAAGATGGGCTTTGCCGTTTCCGTCGTGGGCACTTGTGATGGCCTGATTGTCAGTCTTCTGTGGGCATTTTTGAGGCCAGAAGCCGAGCACTGCATGTAGGCGAATCACCCTACAGAACGGTTTGGCTTTTAAAATTTTTGTTATTATTTTGGGCAGAGAACAGTCGATCTCGTGCATTCCGTCCGCTCTGCAGAAGAGGCGGAGAGTCTTTGGTTGGGTCGCTTAGAGCGTGAAATTCCTCCCGGGGTGAGCGAGCCCCGGCCCCGCGCGCAGTCCAGCGGCCACGCGAGTGTGTCCTCCCTGCCGGCGCCGGGAAAATGGAGGCTGTGATTGAGAAGGAATGCAGCGCGCTCGGAGGCCTCTTCCAGACCATCATCAGCGACATGAAGGTAGGACGCCGGGGGCGCGGCTGCTGCAGCCGCGGCTCACTGACCTCGCCGCGGGGCTTCGCCTCCACCTCCCGCAAGCGGCCCGGCCCTTGCTAGCGCGGTGGCAGTCGGCCACCTGCGGGAGCGCCGGCCGGGGTGTCACCTGCTTACTCGGGGCGCTGTTCCCCGCTCTACTGGGTCACTGGGCGGGCGACTTCCCTGGGGAGGTTTGATGCCCCCTGCCATCTCCCTGCTCATTGTCCCAGGGGACGGCACCATCTGGTTCCTCTGGGGGTTCATGGCCCTGGCTCCAAGTTTTCCATTGTCTGTTCCTGGACTGAGTGTCTGAGACCCGTGGAGGTTGGATACCCCGCGGACACCAGATTCCCGGGTTCGGGCGGAGGCGCCTGGCACGGTGGTGGGGAGGGATTCGGGGCTCTGCCTGGTCGCAGGAAGGAGTCTCCCCGGCCTGGGAGACCAAAAGGAGGCCTCCTCCTTCCTTGGCTTTCAAGTATACCTGCTGTGGTGGGATCAGAGCAAATTAGTTATTAATTAGGCTGTTCCAAACTGGTGAGGGCGTGCATGCCTTCTCTCAGCCCTCCCCCGGGACGCAGGGCAGAAGTTCCCAGGGAAGCCTGGCAGGAGCCCTTAAGCTGAGGTTTCCAGCCTGAAGGCAAGATTGGGGTCCCCTAAGCAACTATGTCTCTCTCCCCCCGCCAAAAAAAAAAAAAAAAAATACACATAAAAGAAAGAAAAAGAAAACCCCACACCCCACTCCTGGTTTTCTTTTGGAAGGATTGTGGAGATTGTGTGCGTGCGTGTGCGCGCGCGTGTATGTTGGGGGCGGGGAGTAACACCCTGGCTTTTTCCTGCAAAGGGTGGGACTGGAGATAACCTGATCCTTGGATGTGGATTTTCTGGTGCATAGAGATAGACCAGGGCCCTCCCTGTGTTACTCATCCAGAGGAAATATAACCAAGCGTGCTCGCTGGCTGGAGGTGGCAATTGGGGGCGGTGGGGGGAATGTATTTTTCATGTGTATTTAGGGAGCTTCTCTTTTGGCTCCAGCCCAGCCCCAGTTTGCCTCGACAGATCCGGGGAGGTGGTGTTTAATTAAAAGCTCGGCTTCCAAAAGAGTGGGCAGGTTTGGAAAGCCGTGCTGGCGGGTGGGTGTGGACAGCCCCTCTTCAGCCACTGCCTGGCGCCTGGAGGAGCTTTTGTCTGATGAAGTGTAAGGTTTGGAGAGGCTTCTGCCTCCGAGATGGACTTTGGGAAGGAATGCTCAGCTGTCACAGCCTGCCTCCCCCTTCTAGAACCAACTGCTACCTAGCAGAGGGTGAACTTTGCCAAGGTGCCTCCTCCTGGTCTTGTCCATTTTGAAATCCTTCCACAGATCTTGTGCCTTTTGTCAGAAATTGACATTTGTGTAGCCTAATCTGCAGCCAGACCCTGCTTGCCCAGGAATGCCTCTAATCCAGTCACTTGGAATTAGATGGATTAGTCCCACTTCAAAGACAGCCCCTTTCATTCCTTTGCTCCCAATCCACATTGAATCATTGAAATGCTCTTTTGAACAAAGATTGGTCCCCTTTCCTTGGACTCTGGTATTTATTGTTAACTTAAATTCCTCAGGCCCTATAGTCAAACAAATTTGGTTGGAAGCACACAGGGTATATTCTTATCTCCAGAGGATGAATTTGAGATGGGTTGGTAAAACAGCTTGTGTTTTTTGGAGGAGCTAAATGGAGGTTTCCAGTCTGGGATCTAAATGACCGGCTCACTCCAGTCCCAGAGTGGTCACACCTGGAGTTTTCCTCTTTGTTCTTTAATCCAGAATCTAGGCTCAGTTCTTTCCATTCACTGGTTTGAATCCAAAGCCCTTCAGAAGGTAATCCTGCCCTAAGGGTGGGTTCTCCTGCCTTCTACCTGCTATCCTCTGGCTGCCTGGCAGTGTGCTTTGCCAGAGATTCATGGTGCTACATGGTGATATGGTGGTGCTCTCTCTCTCTCTCTCTCTCTCTCCATATATATATATATATATATATATATATATATATATATATATATATATATTTCAAGGTTTCAGAAATAAAGAGCTCTATTTAATGCTCCTTTAATGCCAAATCTGGAGTTTCTGGGTCTTTCCCTTTGAGTTTTTGTAGGTTTGTTCCACATTCTGTGGGAAGGCATTTATTTTAAAGGTTTTTGTTTGTTTGCTTATTTTGTCTTGGCAGTAAAAGATTTTGAAAGCAAGGTGGAATGGAATACTAAACCACCCAGAATTTTAGACTTTTCAGGGAGAAGAGGGATAAGAAAAAAAGAGACAAGGTGTCTGATTTGCAAGGTTATTTCTACATAAGACAAATTACCGAGTATTCTCATAGACTTTTCTTCCTAAAATACTTCTTCATGGATTACATGGCAGTGATATTTTAAAAGGGAAGTTCAAGAAAATGAAAATGTGGCTTCCTAGGAGAAGCAGTGTCAAGTGCAAATGTATGGGGTGGCCAGTGGTAAAAGTCAGTTTTTAATGTCTGGAGTCAGGTGACTTTCTAATGACCTGTGTGTCCTCTTTTTCTCAAGACTCCCATGATGAGTTTATCACAATTCCTTTCTTTTTGCTTTGAGGGAGAATCATAAATGTTGAGAACCCATTTGGATTGCCATCTTGATAGTGTTCAGTTTTGTTTTGTTTTGTTTTTCCTTAGAAATGATGTTGTGCAGGGGTGAGGAAAGGGTAGGAAAATGGTTTTATAAGAAGCATTTGTTTCTTCAAAATGTATGGCAGCACAGGAAGGGAGTCAATTTCCTCTTTGGAGAAAAAAAAAAAAGAAAACAGAAAAATGAAATAATTTCCAGGCCTGATACCGTTTGTCTTCTAAAACCAAAAACCCTCAAGACAAGGAAAAGCTAGAGAGGATTCCTTGTGCTTTTCTCCTAAAGGTTCTTCATCAGTCTGGGTCCTTGGCTGTCAGGGTGTGTGTTTTGTCCTTTTTGGGGCAGGGTGTGAAAGGAATCCTTACTTTTCTTGGGATGAGATCTAGAACCATGGAAAACAGGCTGCAGCTGTTAAATAACTTATTGATTCCTTGACTGGAGAGGACCTGGATCCTTCCCCTTCTCCCACCCTGCTGCGGTGGTGGTCGCTGATGACCGGTGGTGTGCGTTCCTCCCATCACATAAATCACCCCTCCAGCCGTCAAGCATGATTTGTCCTGAGGAGAAGGGAGACAGGGTATTCACGTGGCTGGAGGCAAGGCCCATGGTTGGCTTGTCTGGGGGAACAGTGGTCTGGAAGTGACTGGAGTTCCCTGGAATCTTCTGGGTGTCTGCCCAGGTTCTGGGGAGGATGGCTAAATACTGCTAACAGATGTGTGTTGTTGCTTTTAAGTAACCTAACCAGAATCTGGTGTTGGTTAGGGAATTTTCAAGACCTGGAGACTTGGCTGTCCAAACTTGGGGGGAAGCTCCTTCTGGGGATGTTTGTCTATCTTTTAATAATTAACTGGGTAAAAAACAGAAAACACTGCATGCTCAAATCAAATATTGGCCTTGCCCTGGTTGCTCAAGTGTCAGCCTGTCGGGAGAGGAGTAGGCTGCTGCAGGCAGAACTTTGTCCGAGCTGGGAAGTGTGTTTTGGGCCTTATATAATATGATGGGGCGAGAGGCACCCAGCCACACCTGAGTGCTCCCCACCGCGTGCCTCTTTAGACAGAGTGTCCTGTTACCAGCACCTGTGCTGAGCAGAATAGGGGCCTTGTTCAGTTCCTCCCTCTGTTGGCTACCAGTATCTTCTGTGCTAAGTTCTGCCTAAAATTAGAACTGCGAAAGGACTTCTTGAATTCCATGGAAATCTTTTTGTGGTTCGAAGGCATGTCATGATATTTTCCCTCCCTTATCATGAGATCAAGAATGTGGGTAGTGAGTGGGTCCAGCGCTGGGAAATGATTCCAGGACTGAATTTTTTTCCCTCCTTGAGTTGGTCTGAGGTTCCTGTCAGAAGAGGGGTTCACTTCCTTGATATTTATTGAGGACCTACTATGTGGAATCTGTTTGCTACCCTGCCCTCCAAGAGCCTTGTGCAGAGGGCTGTGACCAGAATGTCATTACAGTATGGCAGTGTGGCCCAAGGGAAAGGGCTTTCCTTGGATGCTTCAGGAAAAAACTTCTCTCTAGGAAGACACTGAAAGCCAAGCCGAGGCCTCAGCGGCCAGGTATTCTGAGGGAGGTGGGCCACTCTGTGTGAATGGTGACGGCTACACAGAGGCAGGACAAGCAGAGCCATTGTAAAGGACAGATGGGCCCTGTGTCGGCTTTTCTCTTAGCAAATGGTCGTGTTTGGCCAGGGTTTTACAGCTTCCTCATTTTGGGCCCATGGGAGAAAAAGCTAAAATAAAGATGTCATCAAATCAGCAGCAGGAACCACCCCGACTGGGTGCTTATTTAGAGATTTAGGGCCTTTTTGTAGATCAATCTTTTTTTTTTTTTTTTTTTTTTTTTTAAGGTGTGAAAAAACTTGTTGTCCTGGTTTGGAAAACTGTCATTTTTGGGTCTTGGATTAAATGTTTCTGTGGGGAAACCTCTTATCCCTCCTGTTTAATCAAATTGTTTAGAACTTGTGGCTTCATGCCATGAATCTTTATGCTCTCAAATTCTGCAGTTCATAACTGCCCCCAGTGGAGAGGAGGTTGCTCCTAGGTCACTGCCTGCATGGAAGGTCGGCTGAGCTTGGCTTCAGCCTGGTTCAGCCATCTACCCATACACCCATCTACCCATTCTGCGGTATTTCTTGAGCATCAGTTATCTTGCAGGCACCAAACTGTGCTCTGATTCTTGCAAGAAAAATACAGCATAATTTGTGTTTCGAAAGCGTGAACAGTATGCCCGCGTCTTCCCGGCTGTTGACTGCCTGCCCTTTGACCTCTTCTTTTGCGTCTTGGCTGTAGGGAAAAAAAGGAAAAAAGATAAAATGATATCTATCAATTTGGTGAGCTCATTTGAGGTTGCTAAAATGTGTGGAGGGTGAAAAGGTTGAAACTATTGATCCCTTAGAGGCTTCATCTATCATTTGTACCGAGGCTGTTTCCATCTTTGCAGACAGGTGAGAGCTGGCAAGGTTCCTCCTATAGTGAGATCATTTGATGTTCCCGAATTGGGGATGGCACAATGAGGTCATTTTGAGTTCCCTGTTGTTCCTCAGAGAGGCCTTTGGGACACTACCCCAAACCCACCCTGCTGCAAAAACAAAAGAAACACCTTACCCCAAACAGAACAGAAGCCAAAGGCCGGATTTAGCCTCTTAGGACATCAGACAAGCTGTATTTGGGGCTCCTTAAGCGGAACTGACTGATGCTTAAGCACTTGAACTCAGATTTGCAGATTGCATTGCTGATAGGGCCTTATTAAGTAGCAAACAGGAGAGACCAACAGAGTAAATTAATTGGCTGAGCCTCAAGGAAGCCTGTTGTATTTGATTGCAGAATTTCTCCCTTGAATTAGATGCAGCCTGCGGAATGTTTCATCTGAGCTTGTGCCACCACAACAAAGTAAAACAACAAAAACAACCAAATAACCAAAGAGCCATTCTTAGTGCAGATTCCTTCCAGAGCAGTTCTTACACCCCATGTGCTTCACCTCCAACCCTCTGGGAGGCCTTGGTGGGGTTCCCATTCATCTCTGCTTCCCTGTTTGGATGACTGTGTTTTTTACCTATTGTGCAAATGTGGGGGTCATGGTCGTATAAAATGCTCTGGTGTGCCACTGGCACATAGTAGGTGCTCATTGTTTTTTGTAATATTGAACACTGGGCCAGAAATGATTTGTTGAGGACCTACATTGTGCTGAGTGCTTGGTGTGCATGATTTTATGTGTCATCTACCCACTTTCCAGATGAGAAAACCAAGGCCTGGAGTGATTCTGTAACCTGTTTAAGGCCATAGTGAGGTGCAGCTGGTATTTGAACCTTGGCCTCTTTGACCCCAAAGCAGGAGCTCATTAGTGGAAGGTGGGGAGGGGGATTCATTTCTAGATTGTGGCATTTCACTTGCCTGAGAACTGCAGGAGGCTCTCGGAGGCATCAGAGTCTTCTCTCTGCTTCTAGCCGGAGCCAGCCTGGAGACATGGGCTTGATCTCAAGGCTCTGAGGACCGTTGTGGGGTGGGCAGCTCTCATCCGGCCAGCACCTTTATGGAAAATGACCGGTTTATGATGTGTCACACATTGTGGCTTCCTTTCTCCTCCCACTCAGCTGTCTTGTCCAACAGATGACTTGGCATACCCCTTGCCTCCTGTTTCCCTGGGTGTAGAGGGTGGAGAAGCCTTGGGACCAGGCTCCAGCCTGTCACCCTCGGCTCCTGTCCTTGTCCACACACAGAGCCCTTGGGGACTCCTCTGTGACTGGCTGTAGGTCCCTAGGTCCAGGAGACCACCTGTCCTGAGGCTGGGCTTCCTTGCAGGTTTGGCATCCGACCCCCACCACTGCCATATCATGTGAATTCACCAAGTTCACCCAAAGTTCACGTGACTCCTCAGAGGCAACTGCTTACCTTGAACACGTTTCGTGTCCAGCCCCGGAACTCTCTTGTAAAAGAGCTTTCTGTGTTTAATTACGTCCCGGTAGCCCTCCAGTTTGGGCTGAGTCTGTTTGGAGAGGTTGACGGGCTTGGCCAGAAGTCCTCCTCCTGTGCCGAATCTTGGCATGGGAGGCCTTGGTCCCGGCTTCTAAGTGGTTTTTCTTTTCCTGTCTAGTTTAAGTGGGTGAAAAAAAAATCAATTGAGTGCCTTTTGAATTGTGTGTCTTTTTTATTTGCTTTCTTTCTCTTAGAATTGGACAGCAGTAAAAGTATCGCCCCACTGAGCGCCAGCAGCTCTGGAGAGTTGGAGGTGGGAGGCACGTATCATCTGGGCCTCCTCCTGACCACACAACAGGGCTCTCCTGGGCCAGAGGAGTGGGTCTGGCCAAGGGAGGTTCTGGCAGGTGCCCCCCTTTGGATAGAGGGGTGTGGTATAGGGAAAGCCCCACTGAGTTCCCTGGGAGCTTGAAGACAGGGGTCCCAGTCCCCAGAGGCTCTGATTCTGGGCTCTCAGGTGTGTCCTGGGCACTAGGGTTTTGAAAGCACCCCAGGGGATTCCAGCATGTAGCCAGGCTGAGAACCCCAGAGCTGTCAGGCTCCCTCTTACACAATTTCAGCCCCCACAAAGTATTTTCTTAAATCTTACCCAAGTCTGAATAGAAGCTTCTTTAGATGTTTGCACAACCAAATGAAAAGACTTCACACTTGAGCTTCAAGATGATCAAAATGATATATTTTCTTATATGTGTTTTACCACAACTGAAAATGAAAATAAAAAAATGATAGCGAAATGTGAACGTGAATAAATTGCGTTAAACATCATCAACAACAAAATACATCTTTAGAACACTTTGCGGTGTTTTTATTGATCTATAATAGTCCTGTCTGGTCCGGTTTTCTGTAAGATGGAAATTGTCAGATCTATTAACCACTAGCCACATGTGACGATGAAGTACATGCAGTGTGGTTAGTGAGATCAGGAACTGAATTTTTAATTTTATTTACTTTTAATTTGTTTAATTTAAACAGCCTTGTGAGGCAAGTGGCTTCTGGGCTGCACAACAGAGGTCTGGAACACCCTAGCGGAAGGTGTGCCTGCTTGGCCCTGCAGCTTCCTGCTCACTTTCCACCTGCTGCTGGCCACTAAAGCTCCCCTGGACACATTCTGGAGCTTCTGCTGACCTTGTATCAAAGGGATCTGATTTCAAGTCCCGTGACAAGTTACGCCATCTCTTGAACAGCCTCATTTTGCTCATCTGTAAAGTGGGTCTGACGAAGCACCTGCCTCATGGATTGCCCTGAGGATTCTGAAATGAGAGATGACTCATGAAGGTTCACCTGGTCCTGGTGCCCAGGCACTCAAATGTCCCCAGTGGCTTTTACCGCTCTATCTTGTGGATTTGGAGATGGAGGACTTTGAAGTCTCAAAACTCAGTGTAGTAATCATCTATACCCCTTCTTAGGGCAAGACTGCCCCACCCTATTCAGAGCTGTATTTAGAGCCTGCACTGAGGCTTCTGGAAATGGAGAAGTTGAGTTTTTGTTTTTGTTTTTTTTTCTTGCTAAATAAATCACGGCTGAGTTCATTATAACCCTTCTCCGGCCCAGCAGTGCCTGTTTGCCTTCAATTCTTTTATTTGCAAACCTCACTGTCTGCTTATAAGGGGAGGGGAGAACCTGGGGAGGGTCTGGCAAGGATCTTCAGGGCATTTATTTTAGCTTCGAGGGATAAGAAAGTCTTACAGATGTTGAGGCCAAGGTGATGGGGGGCAGCGGGGCAGTGTTTTGTGTTTCTGATGTTTTTCTGGGGTGCCCAGGCAAAGTGGCCCTCACTTGCCTCTAGCCTGTCCTGTAGCAGCAGCTGGTACTGAGCTTAGGGCCTGGCCATGTGGGGTCTTCCTGTCTGCCTGCTGCCTTCACCTGGCTGCCAGAGCCCCTGTGATGTGGGCCGCTCTGTGCTCCCCAGCTTGGACTTGGCTTCCTTAAACATGTCCTTGCTCCTCCCCCACCTGCCCTGGCCCTGCTCATCCTTCCAGGTCCATCAGAAAGTCCCCCCATTCGCTGTCCCCTCCTTCTTTTCCAAGCTGGACACCCCACGGCATTCGTCACTGTTGACTCTGCCTAGTGCTCACTGCATTTTACTTTGAAAAGTGGCTTTGAAATCTGGCTCTGCCACTTTTAGCTCTGTTACTCTGGGCAAGTGACCCCTCCTTCCTGAGCCTTGGTTTTCTGTAGACAGGGGTGAGGGAATGATACTTCCCTCTTAAAGTCTCTCAGGTTAAATGAGGCAGTGCATAGGACAGGCTTGGGACTAAACAAGTGCCTATTAAAAGCTCTCCTGTGCCTTCCCAAGGCACCCCACTGTGGATTGAGTATCTCTAGTCCGAAGATCCAAAATCTGAAATCCAAAACCCTTTTAGCCCCAATAGAACGTTCATAAAATTCTAGATTTGGGAGCATTTCGGATTTTAAGATTAAGGATGTGCAACTGGTACAGTCAATACAAATAGCCCCCCAATCCCCAAGTCTCTGAAATCTGAAACACTTTTGGTTTCAAGCATTTTGATAAAGGATACGTAATCTGTGATTCCGACGAGAGTGGCCCGCTGATTAGCCTCAATCCGGTGTTTCAGAAAAGACAAGAAAACAGTCTTCAGTTTGGAAATGCCATAGAGGCCAGAAGGCAGAGCTTTCTGGTTGCCAACCTGGAAATAATCTGACAGAACCAGTGTCTGTATTCAACAAAGAGCATGGCACAGCTGCTGTGGGCTGGGGCTGCAGGGCGGGCGGAAGCATACCTGTGACCAGGACAGTCACAGTTCTCGCCCTGAAGTTGTTCATTCTAGAAGAGATACAGGCGAGGAAAGGGGATTCAGAGTGATCCGCATCATTGCAGAAGTCAGCACAAGCTTTTATGGGGCCCTGGGGACAGCTTCTGATTCCTATTTGGGGTGGGAGGACAGAGCTACAGAAGCCTTTGGGTCTAGGTGACACCCAAGCTGAGAACTGAGTTTTATTTTTCTTACTCAGTGAGCATTTCTGCGCCTGGCACTACCAGCCACTGTTCTAAATGCCGGACAAAGGCAGACTCATTTAATCTCCCAACGACCCAGCGAGGTGGCTACGGTTGTTATTCCCATTTTATCGTAGCTATGGTGGTCCCCACTTGACGGGTGGGGAAACTGAGGCGCAGCTCATGACTTTGTTGCTCTGTCATTTGCCAGCTGGGGTAGAGCTGGGAGTGGACGGGTGGGGTGACGTCGCAGGGTCTGGGCTCTCCTCTGCCAAGTTGGGCTGCCGCTGGGGTTCCTTTTCAGATTCCGATGTCTTTGATGATCTTGCTGTCCCTCTCCCTTCGGGAATCGGGATGAGCCAGACAGGACATGGCAAAATCTAGAGCTGCTCCATGAATCTTCAAGGGGTGTCCCTCTTTAAATAGAATCTGACCCAGCTGTTGACCTGAAATGGCTGGGCAGTTGACCCACCCGTGGGTGCCACCAACTTACCAGCAGAGAGAAGTACGCAGGGGTGCTGGGTGCACGTGGCCACACAGACACGATTGTCTTGCTGGAGGAAACCCCTTCTATCGGGTCACCCTGGCAGCAGCTTTGCACCCCCTGACGGAGTGAGAAGCAGGAGGGGGGCATTGCAGGAGGAGGCTGGAAATCCCATGGAATTAGTTCCCAGGGAGGCCTTCATGTCACTTCTGAGGTCGTCACCACAGCCACGCATGCGGCCATTAAGGAAGTCTTTGAGTTGGGTTTAATGGTTGCTCTTTGTTTTTGAAGTGAGTGTTTACCAATCTTCAAAGCCAGCTCCACAGCAGGATGTGATCTGGGGCCTGAATAATTGCATCAGACACCCCAATAGGAAGCAGGTAGTGGGGAGCGGAGCCAGGAGTTAGCCCATGGCCAAGCCCAGGGTCGGAGCGGCTGCTGGCAGGATTGAGGGCGTCTTGCAGCCAGGCCCCTGGAGGCTCCTGGAACCTGGGTCCCTGGGAACCTGGCCTCTTTGATGTTGTGCTGGCCTTAATTAGGGACACCCTAATTAAGTCACTGAGGAGGCAGCCTTTTCTTGAGAAAAAAAAAAATTAGCAAAATGTTTTGAGAACATTTCATGAGGGATTACTTCTCAAAGATTATGTAAGTAATACAAAGTTAATGGGAGAAAACTAGAGCCTTCAATTAAGTAAAAAACCAGTCACCCAGAAGCACTCCATCACGAAGTGGGCTCTTCCACGTGCTCACAGGAGTGCACGCATTTTAAACAAAGGGTCCATGAGGCCAACTGAAATGTCCTTTCTGCCTAGAAACCCAGTGACCTTGGGATTCCACGTGGAGATGTAAGCCATGCTCCTTCCAGTGGCTGTTCCATGTTGCATTTCTGTGTCTGTAATTAACTCATTTGACACATATTTGAGGACCTACTGTGTGTTGGCCTCTTTTTGAAGTGCTGCGGATATAGCAGTGAACAAAATGCGTGTTCTAGTGAGTGGGGGTGATGAAATAAATCACTTCTGTTGTGCACTGAGAGGATTCTGGATAATGGGGAGAAGCGGGGCAGTGTGGCTGCTTTCCAGTAGAGTGTCAAGGGAGGGCCTCACAGAAGATGACATTTGAGAGACAACTTAAGTACCGTGGATATTGGGGAAGAATGTTCCAAGCAAGAAATGAACATGTGCAAAAGCCCTGAGGTGGGGAGCCTATTCCTTACTTGTTTGTATTTTGATTGTGTTTAGTTTTTTGCAGATTATAAGCAACACTGCTGTGAGTATATCCTTGTAGCTAGATGCTGGAGGAGTTATCCTGGGTCCAAAGTTGTGCACTTTTCAAGGCTTTTGAAGCCCATTCCTGAATGTCTTTCAAAGAGCCTGTCTCAGCCCAGCATTACTTTGGAAGGAGCTAGAAGTGAACATTGGGGTGAGAAATTGCTGAGGCCCCAGCTTCTAAAGGCCTAGAGGATCATGTGACATTTTATGTCTTGCAGAGATTCTCAAATCTTCCCATATGTGTAGTTTTTGGTGAGCAGAGAACCTCTGGCAACTGTGCTAAAATGCAGATCCCCCGGGTCCCATTCCCAGAGATGGTGCAGATCTGGGGTGGGGCTCAAGTATCTGCAGCTTTCACAAACACCCAGCTGATTCTCTTTAGGTCTTTCTGGGATTGCAGGTGGAAATGGGGGTGATTCAGGCCACCTGGAGCCTCTGAGCGCTTCCTTTGCAGCTCATGAAGGAAGAAGGTCCCCCTCCTCTTTGGACCCCCACCCGATATACCTAGAATGAGTTTTGGTGGACACAGTGAATCCTGTGCTCAGACATAGCCGCTCCTCTCTGCTTCCTTCCTGTGCTAATTCCATCTTCTGTGGGAACTGCTTCCTTTCTCCCTCCTTTCTGTTCTTTCTTTGCCAGGAACATTCCCACTATCCTTTGAGATCCAGTGAGGTGTCACCCCTCTCTGGGGAGCTTGTACCAACACCACTTTTAGTACTTGTTTCTAGAGGATGCTGCCCTCCAGGGCCTTGGGATAGACGGCGTCCATGGCTTTTCTACCAGACCGAGTTTCTCAGCCCATCTGCTGTTCTCTCTCTGCATGGCCTCCCCTGTCTGTGCGTGGCCTGTGTGTAGTAGGTGCTCATGAAACATCCCAGTCAGGAAGACTGGCCTTGTGTGCCGACTTACAGTGTCGAGTTCCTGTGTTCGTCACTGCTGATATTTCTTGTAGTCTCACAGCTACCCTTGGAGGGGAGAACTGACCATCAGCCTCCCTTACAGATGAAGACAGGGCGGTGGCAGGCGATTAAGCAACTTGCCTGAGGTCACCCAGTGGGGATCTGAAGTTGGGTGGACTGACCCTAGAGTTGTGCTTTTAACCACCGGACCGCACTGACCCTTCCAGATTCTCAAAGGTGCTCGTCTGGGCCCTTTTATCCAGGCAAGGAGAACGGCAGCCAGTGGAGAGACACCTATTTTGGTGACGTTCGTGGCCTGTGACTCTTCACTGGCCACCAGGGAGTCACTCCTGGCAGCCCAGGGTGAGAGTTGGGTACTGAGGAGACACCATTTCTACTCCAAAGGGGAAGTTGGTTTCGTGGAAGATGGCGGAGCACAGAGAATGTGTTGTGCAAAGGCCAAGGCCTGGCGAGGCTGTGCCTGCCGGGGGAGTCTCCAGTTTAGAAGGGGGTCAGGGTGAGCTGCTCAGTTAGGGGAGCGAGCCGAAGCCCAGGCCTGATTCTCTCCAGGGCAAGTGTCTTGGCCCGACTGTCCAGGGTGCCGGAGAGATTGGCCCCAAGAGGAACGCATCCCTAAAGGCAGAAGCGGTTTGGGAGTTAGTGGAGGCAGCTCCTTCCTGAGAAGGCACGTCTCAGGGAGGGGTGACTGCTTGGAGTAAGGGTAGCAAGACGGCACTTCTAGGGGGCAGGTCCCCGTGTCTTCTACTTAGGTTCCTTATCTCATATGGACGTTGGCAGACAGGAACAAACAAGCGGAGCAAAGGCTTTGGGCCTTGGAGTGGGGCAAAGGTGAGAGGGGTGGATATTTGTTGTTCTGGGGAGGCTTCAGTGCACACAGGCGCTTATCATGAGCCCTCGGGTAAAGCAGCAGCCCTACACTAGAGGGTTACACAGTGAGTTGTAGATTCCAGATGTGGAGAATCAGCCAGTCTCAGGTGAACCTGTGGAACAATTTCATTTTTAAAATAACCCGGCAAATTTAGCAGCAGATGAGGCTGTGGATGGGGGTGAGGGCAGACCCTTCTCTGGCTTTGGGCCAATTACTAACCCTTTCTGTGTCTATTTCTCAGTGGCAAGAAGGACAGTGTTACACGTGGTTACCTCCAGCTGCCCTCCCAGGGTTGCCGTTAAAGTCCTTTATGCTCCAGATCTGTCCACAGTGAGGGGATGCTCATGAGGTCAGGCCGGACCCCTAAATGGCTCGCAGGGTTTTCCCCTCGAAAACTTGGTTGTGCAAATGTAAGGCAGCAGTGTCTCACTGCCTCTGCCCCTCTCTTTTTTGGTGGGAAGGACTCTCTCAAATGATAAGGGAGGTCACATGCTGTGACAATCCAGGTGGGGAAGGGACCCATGAATATGGGGAATGGAAGGGAGAGGTAGAGGGGTCCATTTTCAAAAAAAAAAAATGTGGAACATGAAGCAGATACACATTTTGCAAAAGTTGGAAGGTAGACCCAGAACCCTGGGTTCCGTTGTGGAATACCCCACAGATGCCTGGGTACTTTGGCCTGGTGTGGCCAGCAGTGTCCAGTAGAGCTTTCAGTGCGGAAAGCCATTCTAGGTCTGCTGCCCAGTACTCTGGATGCTTGCTGCACATGGCTCTGAGCCCTTGAAGTATGACTGTTGGGACTGAGGAACTGAATTTCACTTTTTATGTGTGTGTGTGCGCGCACACACACCTGGGATTGAATTAGAAGTGCTTAACCACAGCCATATCCCCAATCTTATTTTTTTTTATTTTTCATTTTTGAGACAGGGTTTCACTAAGTTGCTTAAGGTCTTGCTAAGTTGCTGTGGTTGGCTTTGAACTTGGGATCCTCCTGCCTCAGCCTCCTGAGCCACTGGGATTATAGGGGATATCACATTTTATTTCATTCCAGGGAATATCACATTTTTAAAATTGAAATTTAAATAACCCCGTGTGGCTGGTGGATGGTTCAGGAGAGACTGAAGAATGCTTACTTTTAAGTAGAGAACTTAAAAAAAAAAATGAAATAGCCTTGAAGATCAGGTTGCCATATTTGTTTAGTTGTTAAAATTTTAAGGGAGACACGCCCATATGTCAGAACACAGCCTGGGCCTCAGACCTAGTGGGTGGGTGAAGGAAGCACTGGATGCCCTTGACTGAAAGCGTCCTGTTGTTACAAATGGAGCCTTGTGCGAGGGCCGGTCGGAGCACCTTTTGTGGTTAGGTCTTCCTTTTCATTGGCGTGTTGATTGCTGGTGTGCTTGGGCAAGTGGGTAAGGGCGGGTGGGCAAGGAGGCAACCATTGATTATCCCCCAGGCTGTCATCGCCGAGATGGACAGGGATAATTAGTGGATTAGGCAAGCCCCGATCAGAGAATAAAAGCCCAGGGCTGGTGTTGATGGTGGCTGGGCTCACCCGGGCCTTTCATCTGGGGATCTTAGGAGCCCTTCATCTTGCAGGCTGGGGTGGGGAAGTGTGGTTTTGGGTACAGAGCTGTGACAGGCATTCCCAGACCCTGCCCCTCATTCTGCACGCCCACTTCTGGAAGCTGAGCAGACTCCTGCCTTCTGCGTGAAGCAGGGAGGTGTCCCGGATGCTGGGCGTGGGCAGGAAGGGTCCTGGCTCCTCTGGGGGTGTCTTTGCTTTCCATATCTCTGGAGTCTGAACTCTCGGGGGGTTCGGTCGGCTGCCCTCCTCATGCTCACCCTGCTGAGGTTCCTGCAGACCTGGGGAGGGGCGTGGTGGCAGGGGCGGTGCTCCGTCCAGAGCGGTTTTGGAGAAGCTGATTTCCAGTATCCACAGAAAACCTGAAGAAGAGACAAAAAATGTCCATAATTATACCATACGATGGAAACTGTGTGTCCTGGTGTGTTTCTATCAGCCTTTTCTACCCAGGGAATTTTTCTTTGTTCTGTATTTTCTTTTTCTGTGGTTGACGATCCTGTGCCTTTCCGAGGTGACAAGCAGCTCTCCCTGGGCCTCTGGGTCAGAATCAGGAGTGGCATGATCCAGGAATCTTGCGGCCTCTCTACTGTGGGTTCCTGCAGGACTCAGGGATCTAAAGCAGGGCCCAGTGGCTGTGTGAGCTGCTTTCTGCAGCCCCAGGGCTGGGCTGGGCTGGGCTGGGCTGGGCCCTGAGTCAGGCTTGTGGTTGCTTGGACTCCCCAGAATCAGGGAACGCTTAGGTTTGCAAAGTCAGACAGATCTGGCGTCACGTGGCAGCCTGGATCCCTTCACTGCAATCTCTCTGGGTCTTAGTCTCCTCAGCTGTAAAATAATAGCACCTGCCTCGCAGGGTTGTGAGCGTGGACTGAGACTGTGCCCCTCAGAGTGTGGCTGGGCCCAGCAGCAGAGGTGCTCAGGTCACATGCCTGCAGCACCCCCAGCGGTGACCGTGTCAGTTAAAGTTGGAGAAGTGCAAGTGGATGTCCTTGGTGCCCAGCAACTGTTCAGAAAACGCTCGTGCTTAATGATGATGCTTGTCAAAGTGAACAGGGAGCCGTCCAGTCCTGTGTGCCTTGGATTGTCCTCAGCTGTGACCGTTGGCCATCCAGCCTCTGTCTGGCATCTTCTGACCAGGACAAAGGACTTTGAGCTGGAACCCACGAGCCTGTGCCCTGCTAGCCCCTGTTTTATTCTCCATTAAATTGAATCCCTCCTTGTGGGGGTCCTGCTGGGCACCCAGACCGCAGTCCCCAGCCCCGGTTCCCTGTGTGACCCTGTGGTGTTGAATTCCCTCAGCTGTCCCTCGAGGTTCTGCTGTCGCAGCAGGGCCAGGCTGGGCCAGGCGGCTGCTGCATTATTGATGGAGCCCGTTAACCAGCCGTGCTGATGAGTTACACGCAGTCCCTTCTCCCTCGCCGTGTGTGGGATGCCATCGGGGCCTCTGTTTAATACAAAGCAAAGCCAAACAGAACCCCGAGCCAGAATGGCTGCTGGCTGGCTCCCGCGCCCTGCGTCAGGCACACGCCTGGGCCTCCTGGCTCTGGGGCCCGTGGAAGACGAGGAGGGATAGGAGGAGTGGGCCCTGGGATTTCCCAGTGTCCACCTTGAGGGCGGGGAGGGAAGGCCACCCCGGGGTGGGCGGAGGTGGCAGCCCAGCCCTTGAGGAGTGGAGGGAGATTTAGGCAGCCTCGTCCTCAAGAGTAAAACCTGAATTCATTATTTTCCTCGTTCCCAAAGGGATGAGGCCGTTGCCAGGTATGTGACCACAAGCTAGCTTCTCCTGTGTCCTGACAGGCTTGGAGTTGATGTCACCAGCTGAAGGAAGGCCACCCTGATCTTTCTCTGCTGTCCCATTTGTGGCTGAGCTTTGGACTTTGCCCTTGAGGGATGCCCTTGTGGCCTTGTCCTCTTCCCTCCAGTGGACATGCACACCCATTCCCCCGGGGAGAGCCGGCCATGTCTCCTGCTCACCTGTCACGGTGCCAGCCGAGCCTCTTCCTGGAAGCACTTTCTCCTCCCTCCACCTCTCTGACCTTGTCCTGTGGTTTGGAAGGGAAGACCTTGGGCTCAGGGGAGGGGAATCAGCGGTGTAATAAGTGGAGGGAGGAAGAGTGGGTGGAAGGAAGTGTGCCAGGGAATGTTCTGGAAGAGGTGACCTTTGAATGAGGTAGTGACTGCTGAGGAGACTTCTCAAGATTGTTTGGATATCCTGGAGGTTTGAAGAGAAGAGGGCCACGGGGTGCTGTTGGGGGAGCCTGGTGGGCACCTGCTGGGTGACTGCAGCAGTGTGAATCAGGTCATGTGACCGGGGAAGCCCCTCTCACCTGGACTGTGCGGCTTGACCAAGACAGGCTCGTTCCTGTGCTCTGAGCAGCCTGCTGTCCCTCCTGTTCCTTTGAGAAGGTCCCTTCCCTTTCCCTGGGAACCTGGGGACAGTGAGTTCTGTGTCTAAAACCCACCTAGGGTTCCCGGGTCTCTTGCCCAGACCTTGCCTGGCTCCTGGGAAGAGAAACTTCCTCCCTTTGCCCCTGACTTTGGGCAGAAGCAGAACCTGGGTGCTCAGCTGGACCTTTCAACTCTCTGATTTTGGTGTGTCTGGAAAGTAATGAACACTTTATGTCTCCTTTGGTGAGCACCCCTGGGTGGGTCAGTGTTGAGACGTAGTCTCCCCGACTCTGGGGATGCGTTCCTAGGGATTTCTTCCACTCGGGACAGCACTCCCCAGAAATGCTGTGGGGGTCTCTTGCAATTGCTTCCGGTGACTTCTTGGTCAGCAGGTGCAGATTGAAAAATTATGGACTGTATTGGAGTCACTTTCTGAAAGGATTCTGGGTGCATCCAGGGTCCCGGTTTGCAGGTTCCTTTTGAAACTTGAGCGTGGCCTTCTTTACCAGTCTCCTAGTAAAAGACCCAGAGTTTTCTCTCTGTTGCCTTTTATCTTTCAAAAATTACCCTTTTCCTCCTTTCCCACATCCTGTAAGCTTTTGAATTTTTATAGTAAAACTACTTTCAGGTGGGAAGAAACTTTTTTATATCCTTGAAAGAAACTTATAAAAAAATCTGGAACAACCCAACCTCACCTTCCTTTTAAGTTTTAATAACATTTACACACTTTTTTTCCTCTCTCG
This sequence comes from Callospermophilus lateralis, assembly GCF_048772815.1. NCBI lineage: Eukaryota > Metazoa > Chordata > Mammalia > Rodentia > Sciuridae > Callospermophilus > Callospermophilus lateralis. Next base: position 76,424,717 of record NC_135320.1, on the reverse strand, counting down.
TCTCTCAACAAGGAGGTTTTTGTCTTCTGTTCTTAGAAGTTGATTTTTTTTTTTAAGAATCCATTAAATTATATAGTGCCTAAAACAGGTGGGCCTGACACTCTGATCGATTGTCAAGCATCGCAAGTCAGGAGAGAGCTGCCTTGGCAGCCTTCTGGGGGTTGAGTGGGTGTTCGTAGGTGGGGAGCCGTGTACCGTACCCCTTGAGGAGAAAGGGGACCCTCCTTTTGTTGCTAATTTGGTAAAGACTGAAGTGAGGCTCCAAGTGAGGGTAGATAAGTAGAGATTTAAGTGGTTCGAGCTGTTGTGAATTCCAGGCACGTTCGTGGCGGGGTTGAGTATGCCACCGTGCCATTTGCTTACGAGTGGCAGACAGATCGTCTGACTCTGTGCTCCCGGCTGCCTTGGTCGGTTCCTGCCTTCACTGTGGTTCATGGTGAGATGCAGATGGCATCCACCTGGGCAGGATCTGCACCCACGACTATGAACATGGGACCCCAGCCTGGAGTGAGGGCCTGACTTGCAGGGCTGTCTCCCTTCAGACACCGTCCGCATGCCTGCACCCCTGGGTGCCTTTCTGTGGAGACCTTTATACGTATGATCTCATTTGTTTATTTACTGATTCAGCTTTTTTGTATAAAATTCACATGTCACACAAGCCACCCATTTAAAGTGTACAATCCACTGGTTCTTAGTACGTTCACAGAGTCATACAATCATCCCCACCGTCAACTCTAGGGCAGGATGGAAACTCTGTGGCCATGGCCATGGTCCCCAATTCCTGCCCCCCACCACTCCAGCATGTCCTGGCCCCTGGCTCACCTACTGTGTCTCTATATTTACCTATTGTGGACATTTTGTCTCCCATCTAATTCTAATTATATATCATTTGGTCACCGTCTCCCCATCCCTGGCCCCCCTCTCTAACCATCTGCACCTCTGAAAACCTCTTTTTGCGAGGTCAGCTTTTGAGGCTCCACCTGTGACTGAGATCATGTGATGCTGGTCTTCCTGTGCCTGGATTATTTTTTTCGACATAACATTCTCCGGGTTCACCATGTTGCTCTTTCTGTAGCCGAGCAGCAGTGCTCTGTGTAGATGCACCCCATTTTCTGTATCTGTTCATCTACTCAGGGACACAGTTGATCCCATGTCCCAGCTATTGTGAATGGTGCTGCAGTAAACGTGGGAGTGTGGATGTCTCTTTAACACCTGTGTGGCTTCGTCTGTTCCTCACGCCAGCCCCGTGAAGGGATGATATTCCCAAAAGGAAACTGAAAGGCCTGCCCAGTGATGCTCCCCGGGATTCGGTGTGGGAGATCAGACTCCCACATTTCTCTTCCTTGTTCCTTTCCCATGTTTTCAGTGCTTACTAATTGTCACTGTTGGTGAGGGGATGGAATTGTCCTAATTATTATCATTACAAGGAAAGGGGATCTGAGATGCCAAATGATTTCCCCAGTCAATTATAGTCAGGGCAGTGGGTAGAAATCAGGATGCGGTGCTCCCTGTCCAGGCCTTGGGCCAGCCTGGCGTGTTCTCTGTGAGTGTGCCCTTAATCAGTACTGGTCATCTCAGCAGCCTCCTCTGGGGGTCCCTGGAGGGGTGGTTGGGCCAGGAGGGCCTGTTCCTCATGTCCTTCTGCCTTGTAAAGATGACGGTGCCTTTGACTGGAAGTAGGGCGGGGTTTCTGGACATGTTCAGGCTTTTCAAAGAGCTTCCTGACAAGTCTGTGGATCAGAAACAGAGGGAACGGCTAGCTGAGGCCGTGGGGGACCTTGATGCTCTTGGGGATGTCGCCTCTGACCCTCCAGCTAGAGCTCTCGAGGACTCCGATCTCAGCTTAACTCTTCAGTTACTTGGATGTAGATGTGGAAGGTGTGTTCATCTGTGGGCTTGATAAGAAGATGATAAGTGCATTAGCACCAGGATTGGGACCCTCCTGCCTCTTGGTGGGCCTGGAACGGTGGCCTGAGCGCTCTCAAGGTTTTATTGAGCATAAGTTTATGCACAGTGCTGCTCTCAGGTTGCAGAAACCTGCAGGGCACAGACAGGGGACGGAGGCCATGTGGTAACAGCACCTGTGGCAGGTGCTGGTTGACAGTCGCTCAGGTGCAGCTGCCAGAGGGCCTCCTCCAGGAGCCGGTCGGACAGGATTCAGCCCCAACGTGCACACCCTCACTCAGTGTCTCGTGGGAATAACCTGAGACCTGCGCTTGGGCCAGGCAGGGCTCAGGTGCACAAATGCAGACCCGGTGGATGCAGCCTAGCCCCGTGTGTGAAGCAGCTTCAGGGTTTGGGTGCATTGGGAATTCACCCAGGTTCACTGCTCTGGTTGGCAGCACCTTTAACTTGATCTTACATTTTTTTAGAACAACTTTATTGTTTTCATTCAAATAAAAACAAAAAGAAAACAGATGACCCGAACATAGAAGAAAGTACAAGAAGAAAGCCATACAGTGGTCCAGATTTTAGCTCCTGGAAATGACCCATTTTAATGTTTGATGAGACAGTTTATTAGATGTCTCTGTGACCATTTCAGACAGAATTGATAACTAGAGAAATACATAAATAGATAGGTCATTTTACAATAAGGTGTTCATATTAATTTCCAAATAAAATAATATCTAATTCTACTTTCATTTGGCAAAAGAAAATGAAGCTAAGTTTGTACTGGTCAGCGTTCTCTAGAGGAACAGAGCCAATAGGATGGGAGTATAATTATACGAGGGGCATTATTAGATTGACGCATAGGATCAGAAACTGGATAGTCCACAATGACCATCCAGGGCTGGGGAGCTGGAGGAAGCAGTAGTTGCTCATCTAAGAAGCTGGAGCCTCAGAATAAGAAAGACCAGCCCGAGGCTGAAGGCCTAGAAGCCCCCTGGAGAGTCACTGGTGAGAGTCCAGGTTCCAAAGCTGAAGCAGCTAGAGTCTGATGTCCACCAGCCATGGCACCAGCAAAAAAACCGCACCTGCACAAGAGTAATTGACCTTGCACACCCTGGTGGGCTTCTGGCCTCTTCGGCTCCATGTTCAGTCCTGGTCTCCAGGCTGTTGGATGGTGTGGTCCACATTTAGGACAGGTCTCCACCCTCAGTTTGCTGACCTCCTGCCAGTCTTCTCTGGAAACACACTTGTAGACACACTCAGGGTGTTCTTGACTAATTTCTTAGGTGTCTCTCAATCCCATCAAGTTGACAGTCAAGATTAATCATCACAGAAGAAATACTAAAAAAGAAAAAGAAAGAAAAATTAAAATAGTCGGAACTCCTGATGACTTCTTTCACCACAAGGAATTAGGTTTTCCGATGTCCCTGTGAGACAGTCGTTCTTGATGGTGGTGACACTGGTTGGTTGCAGTTGTAGACAGCTTTGATTGGGCTTCTGTGCTGGGAGAGGTGGTGAGGAGCTTCATCGTAGCTTCTTCCTTCTCCCCTTAAATCCCAAACCAAGAGGCAGCATGTTATTTGAACCTTATTGAGCTTCTTAAAATGGATCTTCTATTTGAACCTTATTGAGCTTCTTAAAATGGATCTTCTATTCTGCAACCGTAACCTCCTGAGCATTTGGTCTTAGTTCTTAAATGACTTGGTGCCACACACCACACCTTTAACCACAGTTTCCCCTTTTCTGGTTGTTTTTTGAGTCCCCTCTTGGGGAATTGCTTTTATCTCAATAGACATTTAGTGTGTATGGGCAGGAGGTGTCGGACTGGGCTGTGGTTTGCCCTGGTCAGAGCTACACCTGCAGATTTGAGTTTGTGTCTGTGCACTGTACTCAGAAGACCAAGGGAGACCCGATGGATTGTCTGTGGGATAGTGGGGGCGGGGTGTTCAGCAGGGTCCTCTTGTGCAGTGGGATTGGATTTGTGTTTCGACTGTGAAAAGATGTCAGTGTGGAAGCAGGATTATCGATCTTCACTCCAAGGACTCCCAGAGGGTTAAAACTAGGGCTGCATGAGCATCAGCGCAGGGTGTCGAACATAGGCTTTCCAGGGAGGGTGATGGGTTCCTTGTCAGCTGAGGGGCGCTGGGGAACCACCTGTTGCCATTTGGGTGCCAGCCGAGTGGCTATGTTTCAGTGACTTTCCAACCTTAAGATTCTGATAGCCTAATAATGCTTCCTCATGGCCACCTGTCCCGGGGGCGAGTCCCAGTCGCGCTGGTTCCCTCCTCCTTGCTGTTTTGGGACAGAGGTGAGAGCAGCCAGGGCCATGTTGCATGAACAGGTAGCTCAGGATAGTGCCTTAAGTGTTCTGTGCATCTTAAACTGCACGCACCATCTCCTGGCTCACGTGCGTACGTGTTAGCTTCTGCCAGCTAGTTCTGGTCAGTGTCTGTAGCATTTGCAAGATGACAGGGACAGAATACATTTTAACCCCCTCCTGGGGCAAGGCATGTGTAGACAGCTGGGCAGCATGTCCTAGATCCTGCAAAGGAAGATCGCGTCTCTAGACCCTGCCCTGCGTACTTGGAATTGGGTGTTCTGTGCCTGTTGGAATGGGTGTCTGTCACAGTGTCACTTACTGATGGCTTTCTTTTGTTGCAGGGGAGCTATCCAGTTTGGGAAGACTTCATAAACAAGGCAGGAAAGCTGCAGTCCCAGCTGCGGTAAGTAGGAGCCAGGCTCCGTGGAAGAGGGCATTGGGCTTAGAGGAGGCTGGAGTCGGGGACCAACAGGCAGACTGGGGTTAATTTTGGAAGCATGACATCTAGAGAAGCATGTAGTGGGCTCTGACTGGAGGAATACCATCCATTAGCCATGTGACTGGCCCCGGCTTCCCACGTGTAGAATTGGACTCACCTGCCCTGCCTCAGGAATTCAAGGGTCTGGCATGTAAGGCAGCAATGGGCAACATTTATGTAGTGCTGACTGTATGCCGGGCACATGTCAACCTGTCTAAGTATCACAGCCCCACAAGGTAAGTACCGTCATCAGTCGCATTTTACTGATGAGGAGATGGAGATGCATACATGCTACTAGTAATGTCATGCCACTAGAAATGACAGAGCAGAGATTTGAGCTTGGGCGGTCAGGCTAAGTCCAAGTTCTCACCCCTCTTATGGCCTTTGCCCACGCAGTGTCTAGTTCTGTTTAAGTGAATTGTCTGGACATAGTGTATCTACAGAGGCAGATGTGGACTAGTGATTGCCTGGGGTGAGGGGTGGAAAAGGAAATTGACTACAAATAACGTATTAAGAGGTGTCTTTTGTGGGTGCAGATGTTCTAAAATTGGGTTGTGGTGATAGTCGAGCAACTCTAAATTTACTAAAAGTCATTGAATCGTACACTTAAAAAGGGAGAATTTCATAGTATGCAAATTATGCCTTAGTAAAGCTGCTTGGAAAAGCAAACAAGATCTGCTGATCTGCTCTGGGAAGCTATTCTTATTGCCTGGTGTGCTGGTTCCCATATCATGTGATACGATAGAAAATAGCATCTTGTTGAAACTCCACGGTTAGTTCAGTGCAGACAGGACTCTGTGCCTTGCGGGTACTCCATGAAACAGGGAACATTTAAAAAAGGAGTTACTTGATGACCCCCATTCATAAAAGTTTTGGGTGGACAAGGATAGTTTGAGAACAGAGCAGGTCAGGAGGTGTTTTCTAGATTAAAGAGCCACCCAGATGACAGACAGATAAGGGAGGAATGGTGTGACAAATGGGATTTGGAGTGACTCAAGTAGGCCTCCAGGTGCACGCTGGCCTCCAGAACATGGCGCCTCCTCCAGTTGTCCAGTCCTTTCCGATTTCTCTGCTTAAGAACTTGTAATTACATGGTGCTGATACAACCTCCTCGGCTCGGAATTCAAGGTCTTCAGCTGAGGCCTCCGTCAGCCTCACCTCACTGAGCTCTGTCTACTCCCCCACGCGTCTCCACCAAGGCCACCATTTATTCCATCCTGGGGGAGCTCTCCTCCTGCATGCAACATTGAAATGCATTTTCCCCAACTTTTTCCTGTCTGGCCTCCTTTAATTTTCTGTCAGGCTTTTAGAGTTGACCAGGAAGATGGTTCTGGTTCTCTTTTGTCAAGGAGGATGCTAGGGCTTAAAGCCTTGAACTCGTTAGCCATCTTGAATATGTCAAGCAAAACTTAATCTTACCCCATGGATACAAGGTATATCTTATAATTTTTAATGACATGTAAGCCTCTTTGTTATTTTGTCAAGCTGCTAGTCTATGGCTGAGTTTAACTTTCTGTGTTAGAGGAGAAAGACTGCAGAAGCAGCCTAGAGGCCTTGACGTGTTCAAGCTGGATCACTCCTTGCCGTTGGTGATTCCCTATTTACTCTGTGCCCTTAGAGAGGACCAAGAAGTTGTATGACAGTGTCAGAAAGTACAGTATGACTGCCACTTAAAAGCTCTTAATTCCTCAAAATTGGCCATCATCCTAACTTTTCTGGGAGTCCCAGTGACTATAATATACAGGTCTCCCCCACAGCTGACTCTTGAGATTTGTATGATTGGCAATGAGTTGAATGAGAATAAATCAAACCATGTGTCAAGTATTAGTTGCAAAACAGAATGAGGTATTTATAAATTCTAGGAGGCTTGATAAAGCTAACTTTTGGAGAGTTTGCGTTTGATATCAACTCTTGAAAAAGTATGTTTCAGAGTAGGTGTTTTTATTGTTGTTATTGTTGTTTTGGTTTTGTGTGTGTGCATGTGCATGTAATTATTATTGAGAATTAAAGTGGAGAGTTTTCTTGCTCTACTAGAAATTATCAGACCTCATTTTGAAGTTTGGCTCTGATGGACAACTCGCAGCACCTTCCACAAATCTTCTGTTTCATAGCCACAGTTGCTATGTTTTAAGGCCATTTCTCTCCTTTATCTTCCTTACTTTCTAGTCTTACTTTAGCAACTTTGCTTCCTTAGGAATGCTCGGAAGAGATTAGATTCATGCAAGAAATTCTTGAAAGTTAATACTGATCTCTAAGTTCAGTCCTGAGGTCCTCGCTTGCGAGCTCTGGGCTTACTTGGAGCCTGTGGTACTGGCCCGGCCTGTTCACTACTCTTCCTCATGTGACATCTTAGGCCACAGCACTGGGATCCAGTAGACCACACAGTACCCAAGAGGATGTTCAGAATCCAAAAAAGTTTCTAGGACAAAAAAATGAGAACAGTAAATTCTCCTCATTCTCAGCTTTTAGGAATTCGGAAGGCACAGTTGAAATTGCATCCTAAGGTCGAGGAAGCAAGACCTTGGTTTCATTTTAATTGGAATGCAGGGAGGAAAGTCGCACTGCCAGGGTCTTGGCTCATAGTGGTTTGAGCCGGGCCTGTGAGTCACGATGCTGGAACAAACTTCAAAATGAGGTCTGATAATTTCTAGTAGAGCAAGAAAACTCTCCACTTTAATTCTCAATAATAATTATATGCACATGCACACACACAAAACCAGCTCCGGTATAAACTAGTGATCTTCAAATTCCCTTTAGATCTGTGGCCTCGATTTCCTTCCTCTACGTTGAATTGTTGAACTCTATGGTTTCTTTCCAAGATTGAGTCCTTTGCCCCAATCACGTGTGTGTGGATCATTTTCCTAAAGTTGATTTCCCCTGCATCATTATATTTCTGATGATGTTTTTTATTTCAGGTGAAAACACCCATCTTTTCCTCCTTTGTACAACTTTGCCTGGTAGTAATTCATAGGGGAAATGGAACGAGAAGAACCACGTGGGTTGATTGATGAGCGCTGAAGGAGCTGGACACTGTAGTGTGTAGGGAACGGTCAGGCTGAGTGGCCATGGGCGTCCATGTCCAGAGATTGTTCCTCCTGGGAGGTTCCATTCTCTCTGTAGCAGCGATTGCAGCCTCTGAGCTGCAGTGAATTAGCCATGCTGAGCCCTTGCTCATGCTTTTGTTATCTATTTGCATTTCAGGACAACCGTAGTAGCAGCAGCTGCCTTCTTGGACGCCTTTCAGAAAGTGGCTGACATGGCCACCAGCACACGAGGTAAGCAGATGGGAGGCTGCTGCCGAGCTCCCCGGATTCTGCACGTGGGCCCTTCCCTGGTGGCTCCACGAGAAGACATAGCTTAAGTGTTCACAGCTTAGCTGACTCATAGTTTTCTTTTAAAAAAAAAACTCTGTGGGGTGACACATATTAGAAGTTGTACTAGTTCCCCAGATCATCAAGCACATGCGAAGAAGAATGAAAAATAAAGAAAAGGAAGCCCTGTTCCTATGCGGGGGGTCTGACGTGTGTTTTGGTCACTGTGTGCTGAGCTGGCTGTGGGGTCTGCAGCTACACCCATTGATGACTTTGCTTTGCCCTGCTGGTGGGGTTGCGCTAGGGTTCTCCATGATCCCTGTGGAGTGGGGAGCGTGGAGGTGATCAGTAGCTCTTTTTCTGGGTTCCCACCAAACAAGGAACCCTTGTACAATAGGTGCAATATGCCGTGTGTGATCACCAGTGCGTGTATCTCCCACATTTGACTGTGGGCCCTTTGAACTAGCAACAGTGACTTCTTTACATCGGAGACCCTCCCCACCCCCCAAAATAGAGCCCAGAACAGAGTTGGTGTTTAAAGTATGTCAGTTAAATCAGTGGACACAGGGAAGTATTTTGAAACAGACGTAATGGTTCCAATGAATACAAAGAGTATTGATCATGCGTGGGAGGTATAGGAAGATGTACCCTGCCCCATACCTCCCTCTTCAGGGCTCAGCACTCCCAGCAACGTGTGGCTCCCTGCTCTCGGCTCGGCTCCTGCCTTCTCCTTCTAGCACAGTGACTCTTCTTTCTGCCTCTTGCTTGCCTCGTCTTTCCTTTGTACTAACAGTATGTGCCTGTTCTCGTCACTGGCACGGTGACTTTGGGGAGTTTGGGAATTGCTCCCAGTCACTTGAGAGTTTAATTTCTCTGAAGCTCCCCCTGTGAGTTGCTCCAGTGGTTCTCAGTAGATGCCCATCTACCACGGGTACTTAATTAAATATTCCAATAGGTTTGCAGCACAGACACTGCTCATGCATTAAGAAGCTCCCCCTCCTTTTATCACAGAACCCCAAAGATCAATGTCTTACTCTCCGTGTCCTGGAAGAGCTTGCAATTGAGTGGGGAAAGTGAGACGTGTAAATAAAGAACGTCAGTGTGGAAGGAATCCGTGTGGTGTGGCGTGGTAGTGGTGGGAAGGGGAGCACAAGGGGAGTATACAGAAGGGGCAATTAACCTGGCTCTGGGAACTGGGGAGGTTTGCCCAGGGGAGGTGACAGTTCTCATTCCCAGGATGCCAAGAGAGTTTCTGAAGGTTCCCTCAGACAATGTGACGGAGACATCAGGGCTGTGGTGTCTTCATCTGGTCTGTTAGCTTGGTGTGGATCTTCACCAGTCTCATTTTAAAAGCCCATTTGAAAAATGATTACCTAGCTTACGTGTGTCTGTTGTAGAACTTCAATAAATGGAACTGGGAGAGATTTCACAGGCTACTGTTGACCGCCGTGGGCGTGGCTGAGTCTGCCCTGTTGTTCTTCTAGCTCAGCAGGATTTGCAGCTGGGTTTGTCAGCTGCATCCATATCTTTCTAGAAGAGCCCCCAGAATGTCTTTTTTTTTTTTTTTTAAATGCTGCGCTACTATTTTGAAGAGCTTAGATACCTGGTATTGCTTTTTTGAGGCTGAGATACATGATGCTTTCATAGATTGCTGTTGAATTATTGTAGATCCTGCAGAAGGACTAGAGAGACATCCCCTGATTGTCCATAATTTCCTGTGGTAAGAACCTGGGTTTTTGAAGAAGTTGGAGGGCCTGGAAATTCTCATGCCTCCCAGGGAGGAAAAACAGAGCAATTATTTGTGGGAAAAGAAACCAGAATAGACTCTGGTGGTGATAGGGGTAGAGGAGGAGTTTAGAGGTGATATATTTGATCAAAGACAAATCGTGTCACAGTGAACAGACCCCAGCGTTGACATAATTTTAAACTTTCGTTTGATTTCAGGTTGTTTTTCGCAATGCCAGAACACTGTGTTTAAAACCCATATACACTAATACTTTCCGTCAGCCTGGGAGTGTGGGAACTCTCATAGGAACTGAAGAATGCATGGTTCAAGAAAGAAGGGCTGTTTTATGGAGATGATAAGAAAAATTCAAATGCACTTCTTGTATGTCAACAAGTGTCAGATGTGATTTGAAGTCAATTTTTAGTTAAAAGTGAAAAAAATATAGAACACATTCTTTACTGTAAAGGCTTCAAATAACAAAGTATAGGCAGTAAAGTCTATCCTCATCCCTCCCAGTGTTGGGTTTGGTGTCCTTCACAGACTTTTTTTGCATATTTAAACAAACACATCTGGGAGAAAAATAACAAAGTGCAGAATAATGTGTGGAATGATATATGCAGTAAGAGACATCTGCATGATCTCTTTTAGAAGTTAGCCCTTGGGAAACATCGTTCCTGGGCTTTCAATTCATACTACGTTGTAATTATCTGTCCCTGTCAGTACCTGTAGGTCTACCTTGTGCTTTGTGGTGAACAGGTGGAATTCAGTGTCTGGATGCAGCACACTTCAATTATTGTTCTGCTGATGGACATTTAGTTTACCTCCAGGTATCTGCTGTCACAGCTGTGCTGGGGTGAATGTCAGTGTGTACGGCTCAGTGTGATTATTTTTAATAGTGCGTGCATCACCAAGGAAATGATGAATCTGTAGGAAATGCTGCAAACTATTTTGGTCAGATGCAAGTTTGGGCTTAAGGACAGAACAGGTGGTAACTCTGAGTTGGCAGTATGATGTGTCCTCTGCTCAAAGAGTCCTTAGTTCAGAGTTTTTTTTTTTCAACTTTTTTTTTTCTTTTTGTAGTTGTAGATGGACAGAATGCCCTTATTTTGTTTATTTTTATGGGGTGCTAAGGATCAAACCCAGTGCCTCACACATGCTAGGCAAGTCCTCTGCAACTGAGCTACAGCCCCAGCCCCAGTCCATGCTTTTGCGTACAGTCTATCAGTATATTTGTTTGAGTCCTCTTGTCAGAAATGAGTCAATAATTGACTCAGTGGCACAGCAGGACTTCTTTCTGACTGTCACTTAGGGCCTGCTGATCAGCCTCTGCCTCTGGTGACCACCATTCTACTCTCAATCCTGCGACCTCAGTGTTTTTATATTCCATATATGAAGGAGATCTCATGGTGACCATCTTTCTGTGCTTGGTTTATTGCAGTTAACATAATGACCTCCAGTTCCATCCATGCAAATGATGGGATTTTGTTTTTTTAATGACCAAATAGTATTCTACTGTGAATATATACCACATTTTCTTTATCCGTTTATCCATTGATGGGCATTTAGGTTTAATTTTGGTTCTGGGATAATGCATATTTAGTTTGTTTCCGTTTTTGACTATTGTGAATTGTGCTGCAGCAAACATGGGTGTGCAGATCTTCTGTACTGGCTTCAGTAATTTAATTCCCACCAACAGGGTGTAAGGAAGGGCTCCCTTTTCTCTATCCTTGCCAACACTTGTTGTCTTTTGTCTTTCTAAAATAGTCCTTTATTTTAAATTTTTTTTAGTTGTGTAGATGGACACAATACCTTTATTTTATTTTTATGTGGTGCTGAGGATCGAACCTGGTGCCTCCCACAGGCAAGGTGAGCACTCTACCACTGAGCTACAGCCCCAGCCCCATAATAGTCCTTCTTACTGGATCAAGGTGACATTGTGGTTTTGATTTGCATTTCCTGGATGAGGAGTGATGTTGAGCTTTTCTTTTTTTTTTTTTTTCATATACCTGTTGGCCCTTTGCATGTTTTTGCAGTTATTCTTAAGGTGTGTCTTTTTGGACAGGTGTCCAGAATTTCAAGCTTTCAGGTTTCTGGTTTCCAAAATAATAGTGCTTTGTATTGTTTCCCAAAGGAAAATTCTTTGAACGGTTTTTGTCAAAGGTTTATCGAATCTTTTGCACTAGTTATTAATAAAATTTACTTAGGAAAAACTTTTTAAATGAGTCAAAGGGCAGAATCAGGTCTAGGCATTATATACCTATCGTTAAACAGAATGTAGAAATAGGTAAGAACTGTATTTTGTCCATTTTTTTTTTTTTAATTTATTTTTTGCTTTTTTGATATTGGGCATTGAACCCAGGGGTGCTTACCCACTGAGCCACATCCCCAGCCCTTTAAAAGGAAGGTCCCCCTTTTCTCTGTCAATTCTCAATTATTGTTCTGCTGATGGACATTTAGTTTACCTCCCGGCATTTACCATCACAGCTGTGCCGGGGTGAATGTCCGTGTGTACTGCTCAGTGTGATTATTTTTAATAGTGCGTGCATCACCAAGGAAATGATGAATTTGTAGAAAATGCTGCAAACTATTTTGGTCAGATGCAAGTTTGAGCAATTTTTTCTTGTTGTTGAGTCAGGGTCTCACTAAGTTGCTTAGGGCCTCACTAAGCTGCTGAGGCTGACTTTGAACTGACGATCCTCCTACCTTAGCCTCCCAAGCCAGTGCTAGGATTATAGATGTGCCCATCTGTTCATTGTTTTTAAATGAAAAATATAAGCTGGCTATTATCATATATATATTATGATTAATAATTAAGCTATAATGGAATTAGAGTTGGTTAGCACTGGACATAGATCCCTATTTTGTTGGTAGAATACTTTAGAATAAATATATAATTTGTATTAAATATGAAAGTACATCTTTTTTTCTGGATTATTGGTTACAAAAAAATTAGTTTTTATTTATTCATAATGTATAGAATCCCAGACTTTGTGGATCAGGGTCTCTGTTACATGGCCTGTCTTAGGAGTGGAGAAATATTTGGACTGACTGGTGTCCATTTACCTGGATTATTTTAAAAATAAGGAAAAAATAAAAGAGAAATTGAGGAAATTAGAAAGGCCTCTTATGTGTCCGGTCCTTGGCAGAGATGACCTGAGTAGGGAATTCAGTGGTGGCGCCTGTGGCCTGGCCTCCAGGGACCTGTTTCGTGGGAGCCAGGCACGTGGCAGATTGCCTGTTAGTCAGCACTGGCCCTTCATGGCCACTGTGTCACTTGGCTTGTGTCAGCAAGGGACTTTCACCAGTGTGGTGTGACTTTCATTTCTGTTGCCCCAGTGAGCCTCTGGAATTGCTTCATGGCTTTGAAAAACCATCTTGGGAATGTGCAGATGGTGACACACCAGACCCCCGGAGGGAGTTGACGGTGCTAGGAGGAGGGACGTGGACACCGGGCAGTCCAGAGCATCATGGTTTTAAAATGTAGGCATGGAGTTAATTCTGAAAATCACGAACGTTAACCCTTCTTGAGTATTGCCTTGGACTAGGCTTTATTCTGAGTGGTTTATAAATCCAGCTGCCTTTTCAGCTGGGGTATGTTCCCAGACCCACAGTGCATGCCTGCTTGAAACCTCGGGTACAACCAGACCCTAGTACAGACTGTGTTTCCACCATACATACATAGCTCTGATAAAGTTTAATTTGTATTAGGTACAGAGATTAACAACAACAACTTAATAAGAAAATAGCACAATGACAGCATACTACTGATTTGAAAGTTATTTAAAACTTATGAATTGTTTCTGGAATTTTCTATTGAATATTTTTGACCACAGTCAACTATGGATAACTGAAATGCAAGACTGTATGTGGTAGGGGACTACTGTATTGAGTCTTTTGTTCTCACAACAGCCTCTGGAGGAGGTACCTGTGAAGTCCCATTGAAGTGATGATATGGCGACATAGAGAATGTACCTAAGCTGACTGAGGCCACAGGCTGGCAAGTGGGGAGCCTGGAGTCTGGCCCAGAGCATGGACTTTGATCACTAAATTAAGATTCCTTATGTAAGGAGCGCCTGCTTTTGGTATAATTTGACATTTGCTTTTAAAGTTAATCCTGAGTACACTAAAAAACAGTTCCTGCTGCTCGTGGAGTAATGACTAGCTTGGGAGCGGAGATGCCTGGGTGGATTTCCGGCTGGGCCAGCTTTGTGACCAAGTGAACTGCATCTCACTCCTCTGGGCTTTAATTTCCCCACCTATAAAATGACCTGGGGTCCTAGATTGTCACAGTGACCATTTTTGGTTCTTACAGTCCATGATTTGAGTGAGTGTGTGTGTGTGTGTGTGTGTGTGTGTGTGTGTGTGTGTCTTGGGAAAGGAGTGCAAAGTAGTGATGGGTGTTTGGGTGGTTTGGTCTCTCATACCTGGGTGGGCGCGTGAGGAGGGTGGTGAGTGGAGCTGGAGCTTTGAGACCACGTTGAGGGCCCGACTGTTCAGATGTGCGCTTACTTGGCGAGCCTGGGTCACCCAGGCTGGCAAAGGACACCCATGTGCCTTATGTTGGGTAAAGCAGACATGGTCCTTAAAGCGTCCTGTGTCTTCATTGTATGTTGGGTATTTTTAGCATGGATTTTGTGAAATGCCACGTTCTGCAGATCTGACAGTGTACATCATCACTCACGAAGTTGTCTTTCAAGTATACATTTTCAGGGCCCTGCCTCACACCTGGGGAGTCAGAATAATTGGATGGGACCGGAACCTCTGATGTTTAAAAGCTTCCCAGGAGGTCTTCTCCTGTGGGGTTTGTTTTGCCGTCAGGTAAGGCCTCTTGCCGTCTGGCCATAGCTCACCTGTCCAATGACATCTCTGCCGGTTGCCGGCAGTTCCACCCACAAACAGCTGGCTCTGCTCCTGACCCTTAAAACCTTTGATCCCTTCTGCTTGCATGAGTGCATTCCAGACCCTGGATGCCCTCTCTGGCCGCTCTGTGTCCCTGGATATGTTTGAGGATCTGCTGCTCTGAGAGCAGTGTGAGAGCCACAGCACATGGAAAGCTGTCTTCCACACGAGAAGTACCTGGGATCCTTCCTCGGGGCCTTTGTGGCCCACATTGCTATTGGGGCCTTTGCCTTCCTCTGCATCTTCCCTCCAGTCAGTGAATGCTGCAGAGCAGACGCCTGTGTCCCCCTCTTTTCTAAGGATCCCACATTCTCAAATGCTTAGTGACTGGCATTTAGCAGGCTGCAAATGTTGCCTGTTAAATGAATGGCCACATGCATGCAGTAGCTTCCACACTCGGGGCCCTGGGTGGGTCCTGGTGAGGAAGCCCGGCTCCTGTGGGAACAGGAGGCTGCTGGCATGGTCTTGGCCAGATTCTACTTGGGAGTTCAGAATTGGAACCCTGGTCAACTCTCCTGAGGTCTCCAGTGGGACGTGTGTCCCCGTATGTCCCCATGGCTGAAGGAGGGCCCTGCTCCTCTGGGAGAAGGTCATGGGAAGGAGCAGGTGGGTGAAAGGCAGCCATCTGCACGTGGCCGGGTGGGGAGTGGGAGGGAATGTTCCCTTCCAGGGGACAAGGTGCCAGGAAGAGGTTTTGAAGCTCCAGCCAAACTGGTCTTGTTTATCCCCAAGTTTTATTTTAACCAGATTGTTTAACTGGACTTCACTGGTCTGTAACTCCTGGATTGATTGATGCCCATGTTTGAGTTCAGGTGATCAGAGCCTTAGGATTTCTGCCTACGAAGCTTTTCACACTCAAACTGAAAAGAAAATTTTTTTATTAAAAAAAAAATAATTAAGGTGCCTATTTGTAGGATTAGGAATGAATATTCTTTGACTATTGCCTTAAAGCAATGTGATCAGATTCTTTCATTTGATTAAAAGGTCTAAACCTGCGCTCTGCCAACCTTGACTGTAGATCATGTGTTCCTTTAGGCCTGTCCTGCTTCCTCGTTATTTTTAGTTATTGTCTTTAGGATTCTCACAGGAAGGAATCTAAGAGTGTTTGAGAAACAAGTTCAATTGTCATTTTTCTTGAAGAGCCAAGCTTACTGGTTCAAAAGACTTAAGGGTAGTATATTAATTTTTCTGATACTCTTGACTCTGCTTAGGGCTTTATAATGTAACACGAGAAATATGAGCAAGAGGGATCTAGCAGAAATCATCTCTTGAAGCCCAGAGAAGGAGCAGTCTTATGAGAAAGTGGCTGGGGGGTCATTTGACCTAGCGTCTGCATGTCGCTGTCATGAGGACTCTTGAGCTCCAATTTCCTAGAACCTGGTGCATCTCAGGTGCCCAAGAAACTATTGCTGATCTGTTAAATTTGTTAAAATGAAGCACATTATGGTTTGCTTGTAGAGGAATGGACCAGCACCTGAATTTTCTTTTTAAATTTTTTTTTTTGGTTGTTGATAAACATTTATTTAATTTACTTATATGTGGTGCTGAGAATCGAACCCAGTGCCTCACACATGCCAGGCAAGTGTGCTACCCCTGAGCCCCAGCCCCAGCCCCACCCAGAATCTGAATTTTCTAATATTTTAAAATCTAGATGTAGGCATGCTGGATTGAAAATGACCCAGGAAACTCTCTTAAGTTTCAGGTTTGGGGTTTTGAACTTGACCTCTTGGTTCGTGTGCATTATGCTGAGGAACCCTTCAACGCACTTTGCCCTGCTCATATTTACGCTTTGAGAAGTCTCATTGCTATATTGTAGGTAGGTGTGGGAAGTCAGAACAAAGTTGAAAAACCTAAGAAATAGAAAAATTGGCTGAGCAAAGACAAAACACTTCCCTTTTCTCCTGTCCTTCTTTTTTAGCTTTGAACTATAGGTCCTATGCCAGGACTTCACAGCCCTGTGTGCGCCTATGTGTTAGTTGACACAAGGCTGCCTCTTAGACTGGGCCAGGCCTGTTCTGTGCATAGAATTTTATTTGATGATAGAAGTATTCTACATGTGGGCTGCCCAGGATGTAGCCACAGGTCACACGTGGCTGTTAAGCACTTGAAATGTGGCTAATGTGTCTGAAGAACTGAAGTTAATTTTTTTTTTCAGTGTGTATGGATTCAATGCCTTTATTTATTTTTATGTAGTGCTAGGATCGAACCCAGTACCTCACACTTGCAAGGCAAGTGCTCTACCATTGAGCTACAACTCCAGCCCAGAACTGAATTTTTTAAAATGATTTTTTAGTTGCAGATAGACACAATACCTTTATTTTATTTATTTTTATGTGTGCAGAGGATCAAACTCAGTGCCTCACATGTGCTTGACAAGCACTCTACCACTGAGCCACAACCTCAGCCCTGAATTTTTAATTTAAAAAAATTTCCACTTGGGCTGAGGTTGTGGTTCAGCGGTAGAGTGATCACCTAGCACGTGCGAGGCCCTGGGTTCGATCCTCAGTACCACATAAAAATAAACAAAGATATTGAGTCCAACTACAACTAAAAAATAAATATTTAAAAAAAAATTTCCACTAACTTTACCTAGCCACATGGAGTAGCGGTTCTTGTGTTATGGGGTCTAAGGAATATAACTGTTCTTACAGGAAGGCTTGTTCTGCTTTCATGTAAACATAATGTTTTATGAGTCATCTGACATATGTTGTTCTATATTAGAAAGCTTTGTTGAGGGCTTCCTGTGCACCTGTGGCTCTGGGAATGTGGAGATCAGTTAAGTCGAGGCCTGGAGTGAGTGGGTAATGGAGGCTACCGGGAGGAGAGGTACCTGTGGACGTAATCACAGTTCGAAACAATGAATGCTCCTCCCCTTCTTTGAATGTTAGGTCCATTTAATGCATCCTTTGTGGACAAGATATTGTTTCTAAGGGGGTGAAAATTGGTTCCTGTGGAGGGTTGAACATCTGTGATCAGGAAATTTGAAAACCAGAAACACTGCAAACTAAAACTTTTGAGTGTCAGCATGATGGCACAGTGCTAGATTCCACATCACGAAACTTTGTCTCCTGCACAAAGTGTCTAAAAGATTGTGTAAAATCACATTCAGGTTATGTGCCTTAAGGCCTTTGTGAACCATAACTGAGTTTTGTGCTTGGGCTCCATTCCTATCTCCAAGATATTTCATTATGAATATACAGAATTCCACAGCCCCCCCAATGGAAATCCAGAACAGTTTTGGTCCCAAGCATTTCAGATAAAGGACCCTCAATCTGCTGCGTATGGTGCTGGTGTACATATGGTACTTTCGTGTACACACACGTGTCTCTGGCATTGAAACGTTATGCATGGTTAGAATCAGGGAGAGAAAATATTCAAAAGGCTGATTAGGGGAGAAGCTTGAGAACACTGTTCTCTTGCGAAGGCTGGCTTCTAAGCCAGGTCAGCCTTTGACCTGCTGCTCCCTTCTCAGAACATTTCAGGAATTTTCCTGAAGCTGAGGAGGTTGATTGCTATTAGCTACTTTTTCTGAAATAAGGATGTTGGTGAGGTGGATTCGTGTTATTGGGCTCTGGGGATTTGCTCCCACAGCCACCCCTTTGAATAGTAGCTGGGATGGGCTGCAGTCAAGACTGGCCTGCCTCCTCCTTGATAGGTGTTGACCATCTATAAATACAGTCTAACTCATATGAATACGAAGAACGACCTTAGTGCTGGATCAGGTACAAATAGCTCTTTATTGATTGGACTTTGTAGCTGTAATCTTTTTAATTTGATTTTTAAAAATTGTTAGATGAAAGCAGTACTGCTTCAGACTTGGGTGCAGCAGATTCTTGCCTGAAATGACAAAGAAAACCAAATCCCCTTCTCCAGGATGACTAGTTTCCATGCACAACTGGTCTTTGTTACACTTACAATTTTGCTGAAGGCTATTGTGGTACCAAACCTTGGGGCTGACTTACTGGAACCTCATTAACTACTATAGGCACCTCAAACCATCCTAACTTTTTGTGTGATACATGTAGGTATGTATCTGTTTTTAAATTGAATCCCTGTTCTGGCTTTTATCTTTTTTTGGGGGGGTGGGGTACCAAGGGTTGAGCTCAGGAGCACTTGACCACTGAGCCACATTACCAGCCCTTTTTCGTATTTTATTTCAAGACAGGGTCTCACTGAGTTGCTTAGCACCCCGCCATTGCTGAGGCTGGCTTTGAACTCACACTCCTCCTGCCTCAGCCTCCTGAGCTCCTGGGATTACAGGAGTGTGCCACCGTGTCCGGCCTAGCCTCCATCTTATATGAAGTATAAATGAAAAATCCTGCATAAACTATTGATATATAATGTAGTATGATATAATATACAGCTGAAAAAACCATGGCCATTATTATGTTAATACAGCTTCAAGAAAATTCCCGGGCCCCTAAGCCCTTCTGTATGGAAATTTTAGCGCTATCTTTGGCTTAGGGGGTGACATGCCATTTTAAATGGGCTTATAAATGTGCATTCTGCTTTTCAGTTCTGTTATTTTGATTGCTCTTCTGCTCTGATGTGTGTTGAGCCATTTTAACTCAGTAGCACAATAGATCAAGTCATCCACGTTCTGCTTAGGATGAAACAACGTTTTAAGAACAGCCCACGTATGTAAAGTTTGTCTTATGGTTGGCCATGTTTGGAACTTCTCATTTTTGTCATGTGCTTCTAGGAAATTCAGACTTGGTATGGAATGTGGGACAGGAGAGTGGCACATGTATTTAAACATTCTTACAAATCACACTATAGATAAGGACTAGAAGTAACAAAGGAATTCCGTGTGTTTATGGATATTTTACTTAATAGATTTAAAAAAAAGTAAATCTTGAGCTGGGGATGAAGCTCAGTGGTAGAGCATTTGCCTAGCATGTGCAAGGCCTGGTGTTCAATCCCCAGCACTGAAAAAAAAAAAAAAAAAAAAAAAAACCCAAATCTTCATTTCCTTGCCCCCCCCCACACTTTTTTGCTACTGGGGATTGAACTTAGGGGCACTTTTT
The DNA here is from genome assembly GCF_048772815.1 of Callospermophilus lateralis. NCBI lineage: Eukaryota > Metazoa > Chordata > Mammalia > Rodentia > Sciuridae > Callospermophilus > Callospermophilus lateralis. Next base: position 76,405,066 of record NC_135320.1, on the reverse strand, counting down.
TGGTATTTTATTTAGAGACAGGGTCTCCCTGAGTTGCTTAGCACCTCACTTTTACTGAGGCTGGCTTTGAACTTGATCCTCCTGTCTCAGCCTCCCGAGCCATTGGGATTACAGGTGTGTGCCGCTCCCCCACCTCGCCGCCTTTTTTGGACTGAGGAAGTTAGGAGGCAGTGGGTCGTGCATTTGATTATTTAGATGGGTAAGCACATGTCTTTCGGGAGATTGGGAATCATAACTAAGCATTTGCAGTGATAAGGTGAGACCCCTCTTCCTCATCCCAGTGATCTTTCCTGGATACAAAATTGATGCCTGACAAAGCCCCTGGTGTGGCTGCACAGTTGGTGCAGATCATTGATCCTTGGCTGGGCACCAGCAGTTGCCAGAGATGTCTGTTACCGTGGTTAACCAGAGCCCCTGCCTGTGTGGCCTGTCCTGAAACGACACTTGAAAGGGGGGTCATCTGCCTTAGCCAGAAAGGAGCTAACCCAGATCTCACTATTAGAAAAGCACAGCCAGAATCCTAAAATCCTGCAGCAGGGTGGCATGGGGTGTCAGAACGAACGCCACACCCCTGGCACGTGGCCGCCCTTGGGGGGGCTGCCCTGATGCCAACCCAGAGAAGCAATTGCTCTTGGTCCGTTCCTGGTGTCTCCCTCTGTTGCTTGAGTGTGTGTTCCCAGGCGATGTGTGAGCTATGATGTGTGCCTCTCTGTCTGACCTTGGCAGCCATAGTCAATACTGGATAGTGACAGGGAGGTGGGGTAGCAGTGGCAGTGGCGGGGGAAGGTCTTAGCTGAGAGAGGATGCGTGTCCTAATGGGTTGACCGAGTACAGCTGGTTGTTTGTGTCACTAGGCAGTTTACATAATGAAGCCGTTAACTCAGCAGTTCACCCTTCCAGCACCCAGGGCTGGCTGACCCTCCTTGGTCTTCCCCATTCTGCCTCCCAATTTCCACCTGAGTCCTTTACTTTGTTTTCTCCATAGATTACCAATGCCCCACCTCATCCCACTGCCTCACACACCCATTAAAGCCATTTTTGGTAAAATGTCAATTAACATTCATGAAAGAATGCTATGATTTTAGCTCATGCAGGTGAAGCAAGTAATTTTTAATTTTTTTCTTGGTAATACTTTCTTGTGAAAAATCATTTACCATAGAGCCATGAACTTGGTTTCGGTTGCCCTGCCCATCTCCGATAAAAATAACTTTCTGGAATGTAAATGTGAGCCTGAAGACACTTGAAGTTGTCAGACCAGCATTTTTCCAGATGGTGCTCTTCTGCCTTCTCTGCTTCTCTGAAGTCCCAGCCCCGAGCACATGCACAAATGTGAATGCTCCTAAGCACTGAAATTTTCACTTTACCTGCGCATATGTCCTGTGCTGTCAGAGAATTGTTACGGGGAAATTCCTCAGGGAACAGATCAACAATATTCAGAAAGTCTTCCATCATCAAGAATCTGGCATTGAATTCTCATGCTTTTTTTTAGAAATTTAGTTGTTGTATGCTACTTTTAGATAGCTTACAGTGAGAATTACCTGTTTTCTCTCTCTCTCTCTCTCTCTCTCTCTCTCTCTCTTAAATAACGCTTTGGTCTTTCATTTTTTTAAGAAAGTACAGGTGTTTTGCTTTCCTGCTACCTTGTACAATCTTTTCATTTTTATAGGGGAAACTGAGTCTCAGAGAGGGAAGTCACTTGCCCTGGACCACTAGCTCATGAGGGGAGAAGGGGACTCCAGTGGGCTTCTGTCTCAGGGTTTCCCTTACCTACCCCACTAGTCACCTTGCCTTCTTGGCTTCATGGTGAGGGTGTTCAGGTAGGGAATGATAACGGCTACGAAAAAAATCATGTCTGCTTTGTGCTCTCAGTCGATCATTATCTGCAAACATTCTCATTTGCTTGCTTGTTTGTATGGGCTCTTTGGTCATCTGGTTTTTCCAAAGCAGTTTTTTACTTTCTGTCTGGTCTTTCCTTTGTCAATGGAAGATATTTTCATTTTCTTTTAGCACTTTGGGGTGGGGATTGCTATTTTTGCTTGTGTTTTAATCATTTGTTATATTTGACATAAGCTTATGAACTGTAAGAATAACATAGGCTTCTGTTCATCTACATTGCCTGAGTAGATGACAACACACACACACACACACACACACACACACACACACCCCACACACAGTTTCATTCCCAAATGTTTACAATTGCCATGAAACTCCTTTCTAGTAAAAGATAATGCTGTGGAAATCTGCAGCGTTTCCTGCTGTGTGCCAGGGCCCAGGGACCCCGGTTACCATGGAAACTCATATCCAGCCCCATTTGAGCACATTTTACAGTTCAATACAGTGCTGCTTCTTCCTGCCTTTAAAATAGGGGAAGGAGCAGAAGCTGATTGATTACAAAGAAGATGAAAAAATACTGATTCTGTGAAGGCAGAAAGAGACCTTAACATGCACCCTTTTAATGTGATTGGCAGAAGTGGGACAGTGCGCAGTTTCCCAAAGATGGCCAGAGGTGTCTGATAAAATACAAAAGAATTGTTGAGTCGGTTGTGAACATCCCCTCCCTGTGCTGCTGACTTAGAGCTTCTCTTTGAGAATGGTGGGTACGTGAGGCTGGCCCAGGCACCGACTCGACTTGGGTCCCACTGGTTTGTCAGAAGGGCTTGGTGGCAGACAAAAGACCTTCAGCTCTCTGCATGTGCCAGCCAGCCTCTCCTTCCTGAGCTCCCTCTTCCAGAACTGCCTGGAGAATCAAATCCCAGAGCCTTGGATCACTTGCCCTGCTTCTCCCCCAGAGTTGCCATTTCTGCTTGTGATTGCTAGAGTCAAGGCGGATGCTGATGGTGAGAGTGGTGCTCCATTTGGATAATACATCTCACACCCAAGTGCAGGGTGCCCTGTTCCTGCCAGAGCTGGAGGAAATGATGAGCTGAACACCCCCTGACCTCCCAGTGGTGGTGGTCCTGCTGGCCACTGGCTACAGGTGGACTTACAGTGACAGGAAGCCCCAAGTTCTCTCTGCAGATGTCAGGTTCCTGTTGAATGAGACCAGGCTAGGAAAATGTTTAGATGGGTGCCTGTTGCTTTGGCCTTTGTTTTCCAAATGAATTTGTTTAGGGCTGTGCCTCAGAGCCTTTGCAGCCACAGGTGGTCGGGGCTCAGCTTGAACATTTATTTACTGTGGGCCCTTTGCCTGGGAGTCTCTGGGCCAGCCTGTCAGCTGCTTTATCTCAGTCCAGAAAGACCAAGGAACCTGTTTGCAAAGGAGAAAACTGGCTTGGTGACTTGAGGTGACTTGGTTAAAACATCGTACAAGCATGCAGCCGCAGGCAGAGCCTGGAGTGCGTACAGGTCCGCGTGAGTCTTGCACCTCAGCTGTCAGCTGGATCCATCTGGGAACTTAACCAGGGTTTCTCAACCTCACCACTGTTGGCCTCTGGGCCAGATCACCTCTTGTGGGGGGCTGTCCTGTGCCTTGTTAGGTGTTGAACAGCGTCCTGGATCCAGCCTTCTCACAGTCATCGAGGTCATTGCCCAGTGTCCCCCGGGGGCACGCCTGCCTCTGGTTGAGAACTGCCAAACTAGACCTCTCAGGTGTTTTTATTAGGTAATGGACTGGAAGGGAGGCTGTGTTTTTTTGAGGTGATTGTGGACAGCTTGCTTCACTTAAACAAGGTCTTAAATTATTCATAGCTAAGTTCTGATTTTAGAAATCCGAAAGTTGAGGCATTGTCTTGAGAAACCACTGCCCTGCCATGTTTTGTATCAAACTCCACAAGGAATCCACATTTCATTAAAAACAACCTTTTTTTAAAAAAAATTTAATCAGACTGTCACTTTTTAGTGTGTAAATATGAACCACTCTCATGCCCAGAACATTAAGATAAAGGAGATCTGAGGGGTTGTGATGGGGTGTGACATACCACTTGGGGCTCAGAGCCACTGGGCTGGGCCTGGCCTGGAGGCTGCTCCGGCCCACTCTGCCCTCACTGGGTGGCCTTGGGTGGGTCAGTACAGTCAACACAGCCCAGCTTCATTGTTTAGGAGATGACAGTCCCGTCAGCCATGATAGGGTGGTTGAAATGAGCTTCATGAGCTGTACAGCCCCCACAGCTGCCCCTTGACTGGTGGGTTCTGTACAGGTCGGACCACAGCACCTCAGGTCACCTACAGACCCCTGCACGCAGTCCCCATCCCCCATGCCCCTGCTTGGCCGGCTCCTCCACCTGACAGTCTCCTACTTCTGCCATTGAACTGGGTCCAGTTCTCTTGTATCAAAGATGTATTTTGACATTTTTTTAAGTTCCCTTGACTGACTTTGTGGCCTTTATTATTATTTGTTTATGATCGTTACAGTTTATTATTTCACTCATAATTGTTAATATCTACATATCCTAACAGTGTGTGATCATATTTATTATTAGCTTGTAGATTAGATTTGGGGTATTATAAAGGTGACTTGAAAGCATCTTGGATTTGGTCATCTCCCGGGCGTGTTGAATGTCTCCCCTTCCCCACTCACAGAGCTCCCCTCTCTCCCCGCTGCAAACTCTGCCCCTCTAAGTCGGCCTGGGGCCCTCCATCCTCCAGGAACCTACCTCTCCAAGGGGCTTCTCCAGCCTCTCTGCTCTGCCCGTCTGCTCTCTCACCAGCCCAGGAGCTGCTTCAAGACTCTGTATCGAGGACTGGGGCTGTAGCCCAGTGGCAGAGTGCTTGACTAGCATGCACGAGGCACTGGGTTCGATCCTCAGAACCACATAAAAGTAAACAAGTAAAATAAAGGCATTATGTCCATCTACAACTATCAATTTAAAAAAAAAAAAGACTCTGTATCGAGCACGTCTTCATGCCTGGTACTGTTTCTCTTTCTTCCTTTTTTTTTTTTTTAAATGTAATGTAAAATTCAGCATGACATAAAATGAGCCCCTTTACAGTGAATAGTCTGGTGGCATTTGTACATTCGTGGTGTTGTGTGACACCACTCTATGAGCATTTTCATTATCTCTGATGCAAACCCCGTGCACAAGGTGACGAGAAGGTTCTGGAGATGGGTGGTGGTGACGGTAACACAACAGTGCGAAGGTGTTTGGCACCACTGAATTGTACACTGAAGAGTGGTGAAAATGGGAGGTTTTACAGTAGGTCTTTTTTACCACAAAGAACAAACCTCCCCCAAAACCCACACCCCTGAAGCAATTATTCTGGGTCACGCCCTTTCTCAGTTCCTGGTCTGTGTTTTGTTCAGTGTTATACCCTCATCCCCTAACATAGTAGTTGCTAGATAAAACTTTGTTGAGTGAATGTAATGAGTTTTTGCTTTAAATGCTGATTGGTTTTTGATGTAATGGCAAAAGTTATCTTTAGGGAAATTTCTTTGAAATGTTTCTTTTTAAAAATATGTACATACATTATTCAAAGTTAAAAAAAAGTACCTATATATTTTTAATTGTAGATGGACATAATACCCTTACTTTTTTTTTTTTTTTTGCTTGTTTTTGTGTGGTGCTGAGGGTTGAGCCCAGTGCCTCACACATGCTAGGCAAGCGCTGTGCCTCTGAGCTACAGCCCCAGCCCTTTGAAATGTTTCTTTAGTGTTTGTTTAAGGGTTTTGAGAGCTCCATAGAAATACCTGCAAAACTGAAGCTAAGTCTGTAGTTTATCTGTTCACCTCTTTATTATATTTAGTTGATATTTTGGGACGATAATGGTAGACCTGGTCTGTACCTGGTGCCATCTTTCTGGTCATTTGGGAACAAAGAGTTATTAAATCTTTCAGATACATGCAGTGACAATCCAATACACTTTCTTAGCATATTGAAGTTTTGATGACTCTTTCTTTGGTGGTAAAGAAAGATCTCTCCATCCTTTTACAGATTAATGTTTCTAATGCAGTTTCTTCTTGCAACATGGCCACCTTCATTCTAATCCTTTCCTTTGTCCTTCCAACTCTCAAGATCTTGTTCTTCTCTGTTGCTCTATAATTTATAAAATTGTATTGCAGTTGGCTTGGGTAGAATTTACTTAAGCATAGTTGAGCCTTTTGCTTTTCCTTCTGGCAGAGACAAAAGCGTCATTAATTATGAATATGAATTCCTTTTGAAAAATGACAAGATTGAACATTTCCTCATGCCAGTAACCCAGCTGTCTCATTCTGAAGCTCAACAAAGGCATTTTTGGGATGGTTTTTAATGGCCGTGGTATCAGATACTAAAAAATAAGATGCTAAAGAAAATGCAAAATCATTTACATTTTGTTTGCAGAAAACAATAATGTAAGATTTTTGCTGTTCTCTGTTTCTACCCTTGAGATGCATTTGAGGGCCCTGAGTTTTGCCTCTATGCAGGTCAGATGATCATGCTTTGGTCTTGTCACATACATGGTTCTGTTTGTTCAGAAGGTCGGCGTTGGAGAACCCCAAGGCCTGGGTCACCTTTCACTCTGAGGCAGTGAAGCTCACTCTTGGGTTGGTGATGGGGTTGGGAGTGATGTCAGTAGCCATGGTGTGCTAAGCCCTACCTGAGGGTGGTCACTGGCTCTTCAGTGTGTCACAAGACTGCATGCACCAGCTCCGGTAACTGCCACCAGAGGTGGAATCGCTGGGCTTGGATTCCAGAGACATGAGGCTCTTCCCCACCACAGGGTATGGCCTGAGTCCTGAGTGTGCTGTCTAGGTGAGATAGCTTTTGGCTTCCCCATCCCGGTGCCCTGTGGGATTTGCTGCCAGTGAATACAGCAGTTGGTTCCATCTTGTTGGTAAGGCCACGTTATCATCTCTATGCCTGAACTACCTGTCCCGCCTCTGGCTGGGTTTGCTAGGCTGGAGATGGACCTGCGTTGTAGCATTCCTTTCCAGCATGCCTAGAGCCAGCCCTCTTGGAAATTCCTGCTAAGTTTAGAGCCCAAGGCCTGATTTTTTTTTTTTGTGTGTGTGTGTTTATGTTCGTATATATACAGATTGAGTAATCTGTTTTTGAAATGCTTGGAACCAGAAATGTTTCAGATTTAGGATTCTTTAAGGTTTTAGAATATTTGAATACACGTTAATAAGATATCTCAGGGCAGAGACCCAAGTGGAAACATTATATATGTCTACCTTATACACAGCCCGAAGGTAATTTCGTATAATATTTTAAATAATTTTGTTCATGGTCATGTATATCCAAAAAGAAAGAATTAAAAAAAAGAAAAGAAAAGCATAACTTTGTTCATGAAAGAGTTTTACAGTGTGGAATTTTCAATTAGCAGCATCATGTCAGCACTTAAAAAGTTTCAGATTTTGTAGCATTTTGGATTTTGAATTTTTTTGGATTAGGGATGCTCAACCTTTGTGTGTGTGTGAGGGGTGGGCAGGTGTTTGATGGTGCTGGAGGCTTTGGAAGGCCTTTATTCTGCATAATTCCATGAACAAAGGTTTCAGGTTCACCATTTCCTTTTCTTCTTCTTTTAATTTGATTTTTATATGAATTGTGGACCTTCCTTTTTAACCAAATGCATTTATGTGTAAGAAACTTTTTTTTTTTTGCCTTACTTTAAATAAAGATGCTGTAATGTTAAACATCGGGCTTAAATCACATGGAAATCACAGGGGCCAAACTGTTCTGTGTGTCAGTTCACCACCATAGAAAACATTAGGACTTCTAAGTTGGTCTGAAGGGCCGTAGGCTGGGTAAGGGAGTGCCAGGATGACCATTTGTCAGTGTCCAGAAAACAGATATCCCTGTTTCAAAGCCCTTTTGTTTTTGTTTTCTTGAGGAATGTGGTTAGGGGTGTGATCTGGTTTGAAATGCTATTTCACATTACACTGTCTGGTTAACGCCTCTCTGTGCACCTGTGTGTCTGCCTTAAGGGAAATGTCCCTGCTGGGTCACCCCCCCACCCCTACTGCCTTGTTCTCCCCCTTTAAAGTAGCAGCTGCTCTTTCAGTGGACTGTCCTGAGCTGGCCTTCAATTGGCCAGGCAGCCAGCCTTCAGCCTCTGCACTCTCCCAGGGGCATGGCCTCCCCTGCCTGACTCCAGCCTCCTCTAGTGGCATGACCTCCCCTCCTGACTCCAGCTTCCTTCTGCCTCAGGGAGGCCAGACTGGCCTGTCCAGGCTCTGCCTTCTTCTCACTCTGTAGGAATGAGGCTGTAGCCTCAGAACCTTTCTGCTCTGTGAGGCTGGACTCCATCGGGCGGCACTCTCCTGGGATAGGCCTGTCCCCTCCTGCCTCTTGTCCTCCCGACTATGGTCTCACCTGCAGAGGGGTCACCTGCTTGTTGGGTGACTGGGTCCTTCTGGACTCTAGCTGCCTTGCTGCTGCTGCCCTTGGGAGCTGCTGTTCAGCAAGTAGGGCCGGGCACAGCCCAGGAGGCCGCTGGAGATGGTGACGGGCACACATGTCGATAAACAGCCTCTCCAGCCTGCTCTGCTTAAAAACAACCTCAAAAATGGTTTTAGTGTAAAACGGGAGAGGGTAAGTTGCTCTACTGCGACTGCCACCTGTTATTAGAGTGAAGGAATGGCATCGCCAGTGCTCGGGACCCTGCTGATTCCGTGCTGCGTGCCTGACGTGGACTGTGTTGGCCCATCTTTACACAGAGCCGTTCAGAGGTGCAGCGTTCGTTCAGACTAAACAGGTCAGATGGTCTCCATCGTTGACATAATTGGAAGTGGGACAGTTAAAAAGCCTTACCTAAAACAGGACAGCGAGCACCAGGAGTGTGAGGGGCCAAGGGAGCTCCTCCTCCAGCCCCGGCGGGTCGTGGCCCCAGGGCTCCCTTTCTCTCCCTGCTCTGAGGCCGACTGGAAGATTCCTTACCCAAGCTCAGCATTTGCTTCTTTTAATGACTGTCACAGTATCCCCATGTCGTTTGGGACCCCACAGAGTGAAGTTTCAAATGCTTACCGCCCCCCTTTTACCTAGAAGGACACTGACCTCCATACCTCTCCTTCTTGCTCTAACACCAGGACACCGGCTCTCCCCTGTGCAGGGAAGCCTTCCCACTCTGGGCTGTGTCACTCGAGCCGGGGTGGCCTTGAACACATTATCAGTTTGTTTAAATGCGATCAAGGTCCTCCCTTCCTGGGCTCTAAGGAAACTAGCCAGTCCCTCTGGCCAGGAGGATCTCGGTGGCCTTGCTCCACCTTCCTCGGCTGTGCGTGGGGACCAGGGCGGTAAGTGTGCAGCAGCGGTGGCTGCAAGACCACAGGGCGGGCGTCAGGGCTTCCTGGGCCTTGCTGTGTTGCCACCCAGACCTGTAGGAGCACTCCTAGTGCCGGCGAAGGCTCTCTGCCACACACAGTGGGTCGTTGAGTTTCTCTGCCCAGAGTCCATGGTGGACGGGGCCTGGGTATTCTTTCCAGGACCTGAATTAGTAGTGGTATTCTCATAATATGCTGCTATCATGATAGGTTTATTACTTACCATTAGTACAATAGAAATGTCAAGGTGCATTCTAGAAGCTGAGTGGCCTTGTTGTGATATAAAAATGGCCTTTTCCCCCATGATCCTCTCCACCTCTACTTGGAGTGACACCCGCTCCCAGCACACCCTTCGTTGCCTGTCAGCTGCAAGAACTTCCTTCTAAGCCACAAGCAGAAGCAGCAGCCACTTGCAGTAGCCCCTGGAGGTTTTGGCCTCTGGAGGGAGTGAGAAACCTGCACAGGTGAAGGATGCCCCTACCTGCCCAGACTTCCCGACTCTTCATGCCCAGTTGCTGAGCCCGCCACAGAGGTGCTCCATCCTGTGTTAAGATGCACTGGTCTTATCCAGGGACAGAGTTGCCGTCGAGAAATCTCATCCTTTGGGACTGTTCTGCCTCTCGTATCTTATATTGAAAACTGAAACTCCAGTGTGAGCCTTAGCTTTCTCAGCATGTTTCCAACGGCTAAATATATATAAATAATGATCAAGGGAACCTGATTTACTGTTTTGGTTACCTTACTATTTTAAAATAAAGAAACATTCTGGAGAAGGCAATAAAGACTGCGTTTGAACAATGTCTTGGCAATTGTTAAGGGAGATTTTTAACTAAATTCCAAACAACCAGGTATGTGGGAGCCATCCCGTCCACCCGTGACTGATTTAGTCCCAGTTAAGTTCTGCACAGTGTGTTGTGTGAGTTTTCTTCTGCCAGGATTAGGCAGCTTTCCAAGCTTCCCCTGGATCTTCTACAAATGTGTGGGAAACTGAGATTCCCATAAACGGGAACTCTTGTATTGATGTTCTCTGAAGTTCCTTTTGCGCCCAGATGGGGAGGTTATGAGGCAAGTGATATTGCAGGTTTCTCTGCCATGTGCGGGTTTTTCACTGTGACCAAAAATGGCAGGTAGTTCCCTGGTTCAGCCAACACGCTTCCAACAAGTTCTCGAGTGGACTCCTGAAGCAGGTCAGGTGAGGATCTGGGCCCAGCGGGGGTGACTGTCCAGAATGAAGTGTAATGTGTGTACCTTTGTACCCGTAACTTCTAGGAGAAAATGACCATTTCTATGGAAATTGGACCTTGGTCAAATTGGACAATTGGTCAAAGTGGAGTTAGGAGTAGAGAATGTAAAGGAGGCTAGGGGCTCTGTAGTTTAAGGAGTTGTTAGTCATGTGTTTATATTTTTAATGGAAAAAATGAAACAAAACCAACGAGTTGGTCTGTGAGTTCCACCTTGTTCATGTCACCGTTTCTGGATCCTAGTGTAGTGTAGGGGCACATGGAAACTTTGGGTTACTTGAGAAAGATGTTCTTAGGTCTGTTCTTGTAGGATAGGGGACTTGGAGAGGTTACTGAGTTTTCCCAGGGGGTTGTAGAGCTAAATGGCAGAACCAGGATTTTGAAGTCTGGGGTTGTTCCTTCAAGGCCATGCTGAATTCCTGCCATAGCATGTGCACAAACCGCTAGGTTAAGTCCTCTCCAGAAGGCACTCATGGGTCACGGGGTGATCAGCTGCGATTCTGGTTTGAGAGGATCAGCCTCAATCTCTCACCTCCACATGAAGCTATCATGGTTCTGAAAGCTTTTCGAAATCAAAACCCTTAGGGGGAAGATATTTATTTGATGTCCTTTATATCTGGCACCTTGGCCAATGCAAACGAGTACCTGCTGATTAGATTCAGAAGGTACAGAAAATTATTCTTTTATTTTTTTCTCCAAGGGAAGGGAATGAAACATTGAGCTTTCAGCAGTAAGCTGGCACTTTAAAACTTGGGCCTCTGCCAAGAGGTGACTAAAGGAGTCTTCAAAAGTCTTGGGATTCTTGTGACAGAGGTTAGTGCTTTCCTTCTGAAATACACTGTTGTAACGTTGCACTTGCCTGGTTCTGTTTTTGTTTATGCAAACCTCTAACGCTCCCTGCACCATAAATAAAGAGAGAAACCCACATACACTGTATCCTAAGAAGTTAGCATCGGGAATTTAAAGCAGGTTTAGGCAAACACTGCCTGTGGGCCATCTCCAGCCTGCTGCCAGCCCATAAGCTAGGCTTCCAAATAGTTGGGAAAAAATGACAACAGGAATGTTTTGTGATATGTAAGAATGATGTGAAATTCAAAGTTAAGAGTGTATCCATAAAACTGGGGGCCAGTGAGCCCATTTGTTAGGGTTTTATCTGTGGCTACTTAGTGCTGTGGAGAGTGACATTTTCTGGAAAACTTTTCCTGATTTCATCTGAAATGACATAATTTGGAAGGAGGGGTGGGGGTGGAAGTAGAAGTGGAGAATATGTGTTTCTCTTGCCTTTTCCCTGCCTTTGGTAAAACTTGAATGTGCAGAATAAATTTACCTTTTAAGAAAGTTTTTCTTCCTTCCTGATTTGTGTGCTCCTGAATAGAGTCTTGATTGGAGAAGATGGAAGGGCAGAGTCAGTGGTCTGTGATGAGGAAGGAAGGCTGCATTATGCTGGGCAGAACCCTTTGGCCCATGGCCCCTTCCTTTTCTGATCCACCTGAGAACCTTTACATTTAATTTTTTTTTAGTGGTAGATGGACACAAAACCTTTATTTTATTTATTCATTTTTATGTGGTGTGGAGGATCGAACCCAGTGCCTCACATGTTCCAGGCGAGCGCTCTACCACTGAGCCGCAACCTCAGCTCGACTTTACTTCTTTTTGGTACTGGGGATTGAGCCCAGGGGTGTTCAGCCACTGATCCACATCCCCTTTTTATTTTTTAATTTTGAGACAGGGTCTTGCAAAGTTGGTTAGGGCCTCGCTAAGTTGCTGAGGCTGGCTTTGAACTTGAAATCCTCCTGCCTCAGCCTCCTCAGCCTCTGGGATTACACGCATATGCCACTGCGCCTGGCTATCACCTTTACAGTTTTGAATAGTCTGTTTTTGTCTTGCGTCCCCTCGGAGCACCGTGTGAGAGTGCTCACCTCACTGACTTTCTTATGTACGCCATGGAGAGTACTGGACAGAGTACCAGATGGGACCCAGAGCGCTGCCTGGTTTCTTTTAACCAGTGTTGTGTTTTGTTCCTGGACTGCCTGATGCACAGGGCTGGGGTCCCAGGCCTGTTCCCTAGGGTCAGATTGTGTCTTGCCCTTTGACAAGCCTTCTGTGATTGGACTCACCTTATACTGAATCTGAAGCCCAAACCTTAGATGAAAACAGAATTTGAAGGAACTGTGGCCTTTTTCTTGACGACTTGGTCCTCTCGATGCCCAGGGGGAGATGGATGTCTCCGTCTTGGCGAGGAGTGCTCTTGGAAGCCAGACGAGGTGATCTCAGCAATGACAGTATCAGCCTTTCCATTGAGACGCCTGAGTTTGGGTATATTGTCCTTCCATTCACCAGACGTTTAGAACTACAGCGGAAGGGCTGCCAGGTGGCCACGTGCCCATGTTTGCCCACATGAGGTTTTGAACTGAATGTCCCTGGATGATAGTGAAATATTGACTTGATAAAAATGGTTCTGTGCAAAGTGCTGTCTGCGTTATGAGGTCACTGACTTGGACAGCAGCAGAGGACTGAGCCAGAGATGATCTTTGCTCTCATCCTCTCCTGAGTCATTTTCCTCTCCACGTTCCTGCAGTGTCTTTACTTTTTAAACACCTGGATCTTTAATACAACCTTTATGTTTCCTATGCAAGTTAGGAATAATGTCCAGTGTTGGGAATGTCCCACTATGCATTCTTAGTCATGAGTAATTTTCTTAAAATATTTTTTTTAGTTATAGTTGGGCATAATATCTCTATTTTTTATTTATTTATTTTTATGTGGCGCTGAGGATCGAACCCAGCACCTTGCACATGCTAGGTGAGCTAGGCGAGCGCTCTACTGCTGAGCCACAATCCCAACCCCTGAGTAATTTTTTTTAAGAAAATCAATTCTTAGATAATCACCTTTTCATTCCTTTCTTTACAAATTCTTTGTGTAGACACTTAGAAATTCTTTGCCATTTTTTCCTTATTTAAAGAAGGGGGTTTAAAGTGTGATAATTAACAAGGAAGGCAGCATACCCCAAATATCATCCAGAGGGCCTAGGTGAAAAAATACTTTGAAAGATTTCACCTGCTGCGTGAACCTTTGTAGCCGTACAGGTACAGTTTGTAACAGTCAAGAGGTGGAAATGACCTGATCATCCATCACTGGACGAGTGAATAAACAAATTGTAGATGCAGGTGATGGAATATTTTCAACCATAAACAGGAATGGAATTCTGATAGGTGCTGTGGCTTAAGTGAACCTCAAAACCGTATGCATCTTAAACTCGGACACAGACGGTCTTGTTGTCTGATCCCATTTATGTGAAGCATTCAGAGGCAAATCCATAGAGGTAGAGAGCAGATCCATGGTTGCTAGGAGCTGGAGGGAGGAAGGAGGGGGAACTCTTACTAAATGGGTTTGGGGGTTTATTTAGGGGCAATGAAAATTCTTTGAATCGTTCAGAAAGCGGTCATTGAATAGCATTATGAGTGTCCTTAATGAACTGTTCACTTTAAAATGACTCATTTTATGTTGAGTTGATTTCACTTCCCTTAAAAAAAAAATCACACATGGATACACCCTGCATCAGAGCCCTGCTGCTGCACCTCAGGACTGGTCAGCCCTCGATGCCCTTTGTCTCCATCCCTGGAGGGAGGCAGAGCCCAGCATGCCTTTACACAGGTGTGCAGGAGGGTTGGCCTTGCTTAAGGCCAGGTCCTCAGAAAGCAGCTGTAGGACTGGCTCCTGGGCCTTCCGTGCTTTCTCCCACATGGTGCTGGCTGGCAGGGGCCTGGAGGCAGATGTGCTGGGTGGCCTGAGGGCAGAGCTCCTTGACAGCACTGCCCTGCAGCTCAGGGCTGGTTCCTATGCATCTCACCCTTGGTGCAGTTTCAGCCTGGTTACTGTCCCATGTCTCTGAGCTGGTTTTCTTTCTTTCTTTCTTTCTTTTAATAACTCTATTGTTATTTATTTATTTTTTTATGTGGTGCTGAGGATTGAACCCAGGGCCTTACATGTGCTCACTTTACCACTGAGCCACAACCCCAGCCCGTGGTTTTCTTTCTTTTGAAATAGAAAAAGTAAGAATGATAAGAAGACTTATCTCACAGGATGTTTGGGAATTTTTAATAAGATTGTTCAGTGCCTGGGAGACGTTTCATGATATAGTATCCATATTTATTTATAAATTAATATTCATTTATTAATATATTATTAATATTTAGCAACTGGCTGCCTCTCCAGCCATCGGTTTGCATGGTTTCTTGGAAAGGCCCATGGAAAGCCCTGTGCTCTCCAAGGCTCTCGCTCAGTGGGTGTAGCAAGGAACCTCGTGCTGCTACCAATGTGGATGCTTGCTTGGCCTCCTCCCCTTTGCCGAGGAGCCCCTGGTGTCCCCAGATGAAGGGACCTCACTGGGCAACAGTGATAAAGCTGGAAGCACTTGGTGGCTTCATCAGTAGCTCCTCTTGTGACCTTTTCCAGGTAGGTCTGGCAGTCGGTTCCATGGAATGTGACCATGTTTGTGAAATACTCGCTTTAAGAAAAAGAAGGAAAGAAAAGAGAGCTTTCCTCTGTTCATCCCCCACAGATCCAGCTTCAGGCTCCCACCTGGAGGCAGGAGGAACGTGGGGGTAGAATCGGGCTCTTTTTCCTTCTGGAGTAACATGAACTGATGTGGCCCATCTGCTGCTCCCAGCAAACAAGAATGAAGTCACAGTGCTTGAAATAGCATGGGGAGAATGGCTGAGCGCAGCCCTCTCCTACAGCCCTGGGGATGCTGACGTGGGACTCTGCAATCATGGCCCTGGGTCCACATCTGGGTCACGTGTGCTTGTGACCAGCTCTGCTGCATGTGCGGCTCTCCTTACAGTGATTTTCTTCAAGATGAATGTCCACCGTGAGAGTGTGTGGTCTCCAGCCCTTTAATTTCAGGTGGCTTTCCTTCTGTTGTCCTCCTGTGCTGTCATTATGTATTTTAGTGCCACTTGAAAGCAGCCCCCCTTCCTGACGCCAGACCAGCATAGAACGCCGGGGACCTTCATCCAAGCTGGGGGGTGGCCTGGAGGGAAATTCCCACTTGCTTGGCCCAGAGCCAAGTGCACAGATTAACTAAAGAGGAAAGAAAGGAAGCGGAAGTCAGCAGAAGTCAGCTTGGGCTCTGTCCTGACCGTAAATTAAAGGCTTCCTACTTCCATATGCCCTTCTTTCTTTCTTTCTTTCTTTTTTTTTTTTTTTTTTTTAATGGTACCAGAGGTTGAACCCAGGGGCACTTAACCACTGAGCCATGTCCCCAGGCCTTAAAAAAAATATTTTATTTAGAGACAGGGTCTTTCTAAGTTGCTAACTGCCTCACTAGATTGCTGAGACTGGCTTTGAACTCTTGATCCTCCTGCCTTGGCCTCCTGAGCAGCTGGGATTACAGGCGTGTGCCGCTGCGCCCGGCCCTTTCTTTGTATCTTTAAGTGGGCCAAAACCACGTTGATGTGTTCATCCTATCTCTGTGCTCCTTGTTGACTGGTCTGTCTTGATATCTCACATGTGCTGCAAAAAGGGCATCCTGAGTTAATTTGTGCTCCTGGAGATGATCACAAAGCCCATATTCCAGTTGACCTCTCCAAAGAGAAAGCATGACCATGGCGTGGCTGCCTCAATTCCCTGAAAACCGCAGCGCAGCCTCCACCCATCCCAGCAACTTGGGAGGCTGAGGCAGGAAGATCATAAGTTTAAGCCAGCCTGGGCAACTTAATGAGACTCTGTCTCAAAAAGGGTGGGGGGAGTTGGGGGGATGTAAGAGCGCCCTTGGTTTAATCCCCAGCATCCTCCCCCACAGCTTCTTGTTGACTTCTGAGACTCCCATGAAGGCAGAGGAAAGTCAGAAGTCCCTAGCCGTAGCCTGCAAGCCTGCGTGGGCAGTCCCCTGCCTTGCTCTACTATCTCTGCCACCCACTGTCCCCTTGTTTGTTGTATTTGTCTCCACTGGCCAGATGGCTTTCCACCCCAGAATCACCGACTTGCTGTCCTCTGCCAGGAATGCTCTTCCCAGACACCTTTGTGTGGTTCCAGCTCACCTGCCACCTTGGAAGGGCCTTCCCTACCACCAGCTGAAGGCCTAGCCTCCTCCCTCTGCACCCCGCATTCCCTTCCTCCTCTTCTGCTCTGTGCTTTCGTTTTGTATTTGTTGCTGAGGTTTGAACCCAGGGGCCCTTTACCCCTGAGCTCCATCCCCAGCCCTTTTTATTTTGAGACAGTATCTTGCTTAGTTGCCTGGGGCCTCACTATGTGGCTGAACCTGCAGTCCTCCTGCCTCAGCCTCCTGAGTTGCTGGGATCACAGGTGTGCCCATTGTGTCCGGCCTCCGCCCTGTTTAGTGGCCCTTTGTTTCCTTGACTTCTTGTGTGGTTTCCTTCCCCTTGGTGTGCAGGCTCCGTGAGAGTAGGCCCTTGCTTTTATGTATTTGTCTCCAGAGGAACTGGCGCTCAGTAAGTATTGAATAAATGAATGAATGAATGAACATGAATTTCAATCAATGAATTAAAAATAGCCTGTGCCTGCAGACACATCCTTCTGCAGAGATTTGGATAGTATTAGCAGATCAGGAGCAAGACGCTGGGACCATCTGCCTTTATATTGTGCTGGGAGACTCGAGTGTTATGGTGATCTGTTTTCTCTTACCAGTTCCAAACCCAAAGGGGTGAACCCCAGCTTTGTTTAGTCCACGGAACCAGGAGAGTTTAGCATATAGGAGGCTTGTGGCTTCGCTTCGTGCCTCTGAGCATGTGTGGACAAAGATCCTGAACATTAGTGAAAACCAACCCGAACCACGTAGCTCATTGTCTTGGACTCATTTCTGGCACTGCTGTTGCATTCTGTAAACAAAACTACCTTGATCATATTCCCTAGTCAGCTCGTTTTTATTTTATATTTTTTGTCTCAGTCTAAGAAATCTGGCCTTTTATCTAAACAAATTGCTTTTCCATTTGGGACGTCTGTTGTTAAGAACATACATTTCAGGTTCTAGTGAGCTCTCTTGAACACGTTGGGCTGTGTGGTCATCTCAGTTCCTGCAAACGTTAGGAGCCAAACCCATTTTATTTGCCCTTGGTTAGCGTCATTTGTCACAATATCTCGGTGTAGTGAGAGGGTGACACCTACGCAGTTTCTCAGGGCTGTGCTTTCTACTAATTGTTTGTTTAATTAGAAAATGAGTAAGTATTTATAGAGAAAATAGAACCCAAAGCTGTAGGGATGAAAACTTCTCTAATTGTACCATGCAATCATGATCTCCCAAGGATTGTACTTTTGGTGTGTGGGGTGGCAGGGGGGTGGGTCTTCGTTTGCTGCTGCTATTTACAGAGGTCTGTTTTTTGCCCAGCATTTCAAGTGGAACAAAAGGAGATCCAGTGGCAGTGGACTCATTTGGCACCAAGGATGCCACAGCCACATGCAGTCAAAATGTCTGTCTGAACCAAAAGTTTCCTAATCAATTGTTCAGCATCATGGAGGGCACCCTGGCATATGGGAAAGGGACCACATGCACCAAAGGGTGTTTCTGTCACTTTACAGGAGCAAAACGAGTCAACTGTGATGGACGAGGTTTGTGGATTTGGCTGGTGTCAGGTGAGATCCTGTAGGAACAGCTAAGAACAGAGGCTCTGAGGCTCTGGATTCTAGGCACAGGGTTATTTTCAGAATGGCAGCCGGTTTTGACGGGTTGCCAGACACACAGATCTTCCCTTCAGCATTCCTGCTTGAGCCTCTCCGTTTTTGTTTTCTGGTCACATTGGGAGGTATTGATTTCTCCCCTCTCATCACCAGGTGTGGCGTGCTGTTGAGAAGCGTCAGGATGCCCGTGAGGTTGACCTTGTAGGTCTGTTTGCCATCCTGAAACAGAATGGCTGCTGGGAAGGCTTTAGCTGGCCCCAGCCATGGGGACAGGGGACATCGACCCACGGCGGGCATGGAAGGGATAGCAGAGAATGCCAGTGAGCCGCGGTGAAGTCCTGCTCTAGCTTTGAGCTGAAATGTGGAAGCCCTGCTCTGTGTTTGGTATTGAGTGGGTCTGGCAGCATTTCCTGTCCACAGCAGCATTCTCCATGAAGACATTTGTGAATTCGGGGCTGGAATAAAATAATCCTGACAAGCTGGGGCATGTGGAACCTCTTGTGCTTGTGGGAAAATAGAAATGGGGAGAAACACTGCCTTCCTCCAGCCCCCTCAGCGGCTTGGTGGGAACACACGTGGCAGGTTGCCCTGTGGCACCTCTGATGCTGCCCAGTCCTGCCGCCATCTTGGTTTTAGAGCCCAGCAGGGGGTGAAAGCCTTGGAGTCTTTGAATCTCAGCCTGGAGTTTAGCAGCTGTGTGACCTTGCTAAATATGGAGATTTTTAAGGCTCTTACTTGACTGAAACAATAATAGAGCCTACCTCACAGGGTCACTGTTACTTTTTTATTGGGCTAAAATACACATAACATGAAATTTGCCATTTTAACCATTTGTGAGTGGACAGGTACGTGGAATTAAACACATTCTCACTGTTGTGCAGCCATCACCACCATCCATCTCCAGAAGTTTTTCATCATCTCAGACTGTACTCTGCACCCATTAAGTAGCACCCCAAGGCCCCCAAAGAGCTGAGGTCTGAACACAGGATTTTTGCCTTTTTTTTTTTTTTCCATTCTTCCTACCCCGTTACAACTCAGGAGGCCTGGTTGTGTCTATTGTGTTTGTGGGTATTACCTAAAAAAATGCAATTTCTAAATAAACTAAGGCCTTACCCGAGATCAGTCAGAGGTTAAATTAAGGGTCCCACTAATGGGGCTCGTGGCTTTGTTGTGCTGGAAGTCTCACCGATGCTGCTGCCTCTGGTGGTCCCCGGCAGCATCTGACTCTGCTGACCTCCCCTCCTGATGGTCTCCCTTTAGTTTCGGGCCTCATGGGTCCTGGTTTGCCTCCTGCCTCTGACTGTTCCTCTGGGTCTTCTTTATAGGAGTTTTCATGTTCTTATTGACATTTTTCAACGGTTGCCCTGAGAGGGTGCCAGAAGCCACACATCCCTGGCTCTGGTACCTCTTGTCCCCAGGGAGCCCAGGCCCTCACTCCCAACTCACCAGGTCAGGTGGGGATTCTAGGAGAGGAGGAAATGAAGGTGTTACCTTCACCGTCTCAACCCTCGGCCCGAGTTCCTGCCTGCTCCTTAAATTTTTTTCTTTCTTTTTATAGAACTGGCTGAACTAGACTTCTGTCTTGAGTTCTTTGAGCTTTTCCTTGATTCTGGAACCGGAGCCGTGGTGTGTGGTCTTTCCACTGCCACCTTCATCTCCCCTCCTGGACTCCATGCCCTTCTCCTGGTCAGCCTCCATAATGACGATGGATTTCTTTCCTGCAGTTCAAATCTATCACCTCATTTCTTATTGGGAAACCCTCCTCGACACCCCTGTTGTCATATGAGAAAGTTCATCCCCTGCCTAGTGATGTCCCCTGGGCTGGCTCTGCTTTGATGACCCCTTCCTTCTCCATCTTTTTCCCTATCCCCTGGCCAACACTGTCACTGAGGCCCTTCAGCATTTTAGAACTCAGGCCTCTTGAGGACAGAAGGAAAGCTGTGAACTTCCTCCGTGGTAGGTGTGCGCTTGCCCAACTCTGCATTCAGGTTCCAGGGTTATGGATCCCATTTAGGAGCTCTACCTGACACCTGTGCTACACCATCCTGTCCATGCTAGACCATCCTGTCCCTGCTACATCATCCTGTCCCTGCTACACCATCCTGTCCATGCTACACCATCCTGTCCATGCTACACCATCCTGTCCCTGCTACACCATCCTGTCCCTGCTACACCATCCTGTCCATGCTACACCAGCCTGTCCATGCTACACCAGCCTGTCCATGCTAGACCAGCCTGTCCATGCTATACCAGCCTGTCCATGCTAGACCATCCTGTCCCTGCTACATCATCCTGTCCCTGCTACACCATCCTGTCCATGCTAGACCATCCTGTCCCTGCTACACCATCCTGTCCATGCTACACCATCCTGTCCATGCTACACCAGCCTGTCCATGCTAGACCAGCCTGTCCATGCTATACCAGCCTGTCCATGCTAGACCATCCTGTCCCTGCTACACCATCCTGTCCCTGCTACACCATCCTGTCCATGCTAGACCAGCCTGTCCATGCTATACCAGCCTGTCCATGCTAGACCGTTCCCAGGAAGGCCTCGCACTTGAGCCTCTTTTCCATTTCCTTATGTCTTTATTCCTTTGTTTTTGTTCCGTTTCCATTAATATTTTTTTTCAGTATACTTTCCTGACAATTAAACAAATGTTCTTTGTTTGGCGCTGGTTCAGCACCTTACTAGCTCCTCTATTTAGCATTTGCCTTAGGGTTGATGATTGGCGTGACTGCCTTGTCTTGTGTTCCAAAGCCCGATGCATGTGTGATTCATGCAGTCGTGCATTCATTTATTCATTCATTCCATGGCTTTTTAAAAAAGTTCTTGTGAACGAGCCACAGTGTCTGACCCTGAGTATATGCTAGAGAATGTGGTCCAGTGCCCAAGTTTAATGGGAAATGTGTACAGATAAACAGGTTGTTTTAGTGTAATGATAGCTGACATTTATTGAGCATTTATCATACACTAGGTGCTAATGAGCACATTATATGTGTCATCTCTGAATTCTCAAGCAGCTCTGTGAAATAGGTTCTAATATTTTACAGGTGAAGGACCTGAGGCACACAGAGATAAATAACCATGCTCTAAATCAAAAGGCTCATCAGTGGTGGAGTGGGACTTCATCTCCAGGCTGTCTCTAGGTCTCGGGTTTTCATTGCTAGGCTTTCTGAGATCACCCTGGCCAAGCCAGGACCCTACTGGGGGGACTGGGGTGAGGGAGATTGAGGAAGAAGCAGTAGCCAGAAGGAAATCCCTGAAGGCTTCCTGGAGGTGGCTGGAGGAAGGGGATGGAGACAAAGCAGGCAGGAACCCAAAGGTGAGATTGAGTGGGCCGGCATGGTATTAAGTTTATGAACCAAAGATTAGAGATGGAAAAAGGGAAGAAGGCAATGTTCATGGAATAAATTGAGAGGAAAAATAGAATTAGCCACTGCAGATGATTGAATTAAGCAAAGAAATCTTTAAAGAATCCCAGAGACAGAAATGTCTTAGCACAGGTCTAATTATTGTTGATGATGTTGGAGGCAGCACATCCAAATAATTTCAGAGCCAATCACCCAAACAGACGACCAGGTTCAACCACGTGTGTTGGGGTGAGCTATTTACTTTCCGCATCAGGGTCTGCGTCGGCTGGATGGGAATAAAAGTACTTCCTCAAATCCAAGAACTGTCAATGAAGCTGCACCTTTATTTTATGTAGCCTGAAGAAAAAAAAATCCTGTGAACTAAGACATCCTTTCAGAGATGTTAAAATGTGGGGAGATGAAGGATTGACTGTAGAATCGATCCTAGAGCTGGTCCCAGAGTCAGGGAAACAGAGTGGTCTGCTTCTTGGGTGGTGTGAACAGGGTGAACAGGGCGTGGCGATCACTGAGGACAGGCTGATGGTGGAGTTTGCCTGAGGAAGGAAACCCCCCCACACACACCGCAGGGCTGGGTGACTAATGACTTCAAGTGCCATCATTGCAGGGTTTGCAGATTGCAGACTAGACCGGCCTCCTGACCAGAGAGCTCTGGTTGCCTGTAATTCCATGGTAGGGGTTGTGAATGTGTGTGCTTTTAGCTACAAGACACCCCCAAGGTCACACGCCTTTTCGTAACCTCACGGAAAACGAAGGGCTCAATTTTAGAGTGTGGCCTCTAATCTTGTGAGCCCCTGAACTCTGATCTGCACACTCCCAACGATTAGAGAGAGGTTTTGTAACCTTAAATGGTTGGGTTCAGACTAGAATGCCTGGGTGCTACCAAATTAAAGGCCAGCGGGAAGTCCCTTGGAGAACCCAGCCTCTGGCACTTGCGGCAGAGGAGGCTTTATCTAGTCAGGGATGGCTGGAAGCAGATGGCCACGCCTGTGTCTCCTGAGACTTTAATTAGGGCCATTGACTTGGTTGCCCCATGATGACAGGTTGGACTCAGATCTGTGGTTCTAAGTCATGGAACCACTCCTGGGAAAAGCCCAGCAGAGCCTTGAGAGGCACCCCCAGGGACTCAGGAGGGGTGGCATTGTGGGCACCAGCCTCTGCCAGGAAGTCGGGAAAGGAAGAGCATCCATAGGATCTGCTGCATAAGGAGTGTGGGAGAAAGGGAGGTCATCACCTTGACCTTGGTGGGGCCTGGGTGGCTCAGGTGGGTGGTTCTGGGCAGGTGTACAGGAGAGGCTGGGCCTCCTAACTGGCCCACTCCTAAGTAGCCCCACCTCAGCTGGCTTCAGAGGCTTTGGCCCCAGGAAGAGGGGACTGGGGGGAGTTAGTAAGCCTAGGATATCGGGGACTTTCCTCGCCTCTAGGCAATGGGTGTCCTTGGCTTCTTGGAGATGGTTGCCAGCCTCCATGGGCAGCCTCCTGGAGCACAGGGCACCTGAGGCTGTGGACTTTCTCACCGAATGAGGTTTAGGAGGCCTATTCCTCAGCAGCTAAGTCCCAGGAGGCGTTCCTGCCGTGCTGTGGCGTTCCTTTTTCTCTCTGCAGGCCCCGGAGTGCAGGGTAAGGCAGGCTGCTTGTTTTTGTAGCGTCCAGGCTCAGCTGCCCTGAGGGAAGTGCAGGTGGCGTGGGGTCCTGGCTACGGGAGAGCAGTGCTCCTTGGCTACCTATAGGAAACAGTGGGTCAGAAATGACTCGTGGCCCATCCCTCAGTCCCTGGGCTCTGGGGTTGTTGCCCGAAACCTCTACCTGCTTTATCTCACTGCAGAGTGCCATCAGGTGTAGGAGGGCTGAGGGTGGGGAGGGGAGTACTAATGCTCGCAAATAAGAAGCCTTTTAATTTGCTGTCTGGAGCAGAGGTTCTCAAGCTTGGGCATATACCTCAGAGTCACCTGGGGAGCTGCTTGAAGGTGTGCAGAGCCTGGTCCCTAGAGGGTGACTCAGGAGGTCTGGGGAGAGCCTGGCTGCTGAGTATTTGGAAGGCTCGGGATTGAGAACCATGCTGTTAGGTGAAATGCCGCCTGGTGACAGACACTGAGGCTGTCTGCTCAGAGTCCCCTGCTGCGTCTGGCACACAGTACCATTCATTCAGAAGTGTTATTGAACACCTACTATGTGCCAGGTCCTGGAATACAGTCGTAAGCATCACTGTTCTTGGTATTTGTGGAGCAGTGGAGGAAGGGCCTTGTTGGTTGCCAAGAAACTGTGGGGATCAGCTTCTACGTATTCTCAGTTGTCATCGGGTTCTGTTCTTCCCATCGGGTTAAGTCCTCACTGGTACAGCGTTGACCCTATCCCTTTCCCAAATTAAATACCGAGCTTGGGCCCCAGGACTCCTGTAACAGTCGGAGCAAATGGGTGCACAGATCTAAAACACCACCTCTGCCTTTCGCGTCAACTATCAGATGCAAGAGCAGAGCCTGCGGACAAGATGGGGGATCCTTTCCTTTTCTATTTAGTCTAAAGAATATTCACGTCCTTTGCATTGAGTGTATATATGCTGCTTTTTTATTTTAACTGTGGGGGCATCAGCCCATGGGCCCAGGAAATGCTCCTTGAGCGCCTGCTGTATGGAGAGCACAGAGGACATGTGGATGGGTGAAGCTCCTCTCTAAGCCTCCCCGACTGCGTGGCCCCCGGGTGGGTGTGATATGCCAGCAGCTGCCCGCGGTGGAGCGTGACAGGCTCAAGAGTGTGTTGAGCAAGCTGTGGAGCCTGGTGCTGCGGCAGCTTCTGTGGGCTTCAGGGGAGGGGAAATCCTCTGTGGCCCACTGCCGGCTGCTCAGTTACTCCCTGCCCCGCCTTTCAAGGGTGTTTGTAGGGCACAGCTGGTGCGGAAGGAAGCCGGCAGCCCTCACCTGGGCAGGGGAGGCTCTGATCCGCATCTCTCCCACGGTGCCTGCACCTGTGGCCTTGCCGGGACGCCCTGTTACCTGACCCTTTGGCCCATCCGGCTTTCAAGCACGGTGGTCACCCCTACATTCCAGCTGCCGTTCCTTTGGAGTGAGCCCGAGACAATCGTGGCTTCTGTCCCGGGAGGCAGTGCTTTGGTGGATGACGGCTGGTGAAGCTTGCTCTTTGTCTAGCTACTAGAATAATCGGGCTGTGCTGGCTTGAATTGTTTGTAAAAATCCATCTGTTTACAAGAAAAAAAAAAAATCCTGGAAGGAAATAAACTGACATGTAGAATTTTGGTGGTGTTACTGGGAAGTGGGTTTGATGGGAGACGCCCCCCCCCCTTCTGCTTTGTTCAATATCTCTCCTGCATTTTGGAGAAAAAAATGAATTCACATTTTAAAATTTGAATTTCTTCCCCAAACCCTTTCTTCAGAGGATGAAGGTTCTAGAGATAAACTCTCTGTTGAGCAGACTCATCCCCACCTCTGGCCTCCTGCTGGAGTCCTCCGTTCAGTGAATGCTGTCTGTCTCTGTGGATCCAAGGTGGCCATATGTGTGTCAACTGTGCCTTTGGGGCATCAGGCCCTCCTTTTGGCTGTGGTGGGGAGACAGGGTGACAAGACCCTTCGTGTAGCAGAGGACCTGCCTTTTATGGGGTGCCCAGGGGAAGAGAGGGATGAGCTGGCGGGGTGGGGGGCTCCCTGCTGCACTTACACAGCTGGACCACAGCCAGGGTTTTAGACCGTGGGCAGCATGTGCATTGGCACGTGCCCAGGCCGGTGGGAGGCGGCTTAAGCTCTAACCCAGGAACTTCCTTTTCCGCTGGAGGCGGGTTTAGTGGTCTGTGCTGTGTGTGTGTGGAGGGGGGGGGCAGCTTGCTGATTTATTGCCTTGATCTCGCCTTTACCCCGAGGGCATATGTGTGTGTGCACATGTGTGCACATGTGTGTGTATATTTGCACACGCACATCTGAATACCAAAATGTGCCTTTTAATTATACACTTGTGCCAGTGCTCCTTGTTGGCTCCTTTTGGCTCCTGTTTCTGGGGTACAGCCTCTGCCAGGTTGATTGTGCTTTCCCGAATCCTAACCTGGGGCTGCGGGGTGATTTTTTCCATCTCTCATAGTAGAGCCCAGAGCCCCCAGAAGGACTCCAGAAGGTTTCCAGTGACATGAGCAGGTGGGCACCGTCTTGGAGTGCCGGTGTTATGGGGACAGCTGTGTGATCTTGAGGTCCACGGCGTTGGACACGTTTTGGGGAGTAGTACTTTGGAGTGAGTGAAAACTAGAGACTGTTTCTAATACTCAGTGGCTTTTGTTGTTGAAATTCCAGAGGTAGTGAAGGACAAGGTCTGGTTTTAACAGAGAGAGAGAGTCGGGGGGAGGGATTCTCTTACCCTTGTGCCCAGCTTCAGTGCTCCGCGCTGCTTCCTGCTGGACGTTGATTTAGTTGTTCTTTATAGAAATATCCTCTCCTTTCATGAACATCTTCACGTGGCCTCGGTGCTGTCCCAACAGCGTAGTGAGGAGGAGAATCAAGATGATGGCCAGGTACTTCACATGGGTCCCATTTGATGCCATGACAATCTTACCTACACCCTTTCCTTCCAAGAATTTCGATGGACTTTTACCAGTGGGACCAGTGGTTGAAACATGTTAGCTGTTTGCCAGTGACATACTCTCAGCCTTTAATCTGAGAAGTGAGCAGAGCGGCTCTGTGTGACTTCTAGCTCGCTTTTCTAGAATAAGCCTAGAGTGACACTCTTCCTGTTGCAATCCAAGTATTTCATTTTATTTAAAGGGAAATTTTCCGAATATTGTGTGGTTAAACACACACACACACACACACACACACTTCACACACATACTTACACACACACACACACACACACTCACTCACTCACACATACCCACACCTGACAGGAAAGTCACTGAAATAGGTAAAAAGTCCTGGGAGGAACTTAAACTATCGCTCTCATACCCAGAATCTGAGCTCTTAAGTTACTGCAGTAATTGATATCATTTAACGAGTATTTATTTTAAAGTACTCTTAATGTCAGAGATAACCATTCCGAACAGGATTTTCATTGCCAGCCATCCGTCATCTCTGATCACCCATGATTCCCGCTGTGTCCGGCTCTTCACTGGTTTGAACTCTTGTAAGGGAATTGCTCACCAGAGTGTGGCCGGTAGTGATTAGTGTCGTGTGTAACAGTCCAGGGTTGCTGGGGCGTGTTCATGGTCGTTGAAACAGTGCAGAGGTGAGCTCCTAGTTCAGGCGCTGTAATTCTGCTACTGCCACCACCAAGAACAAGCTGACCTGGAAGCTGGACGTCTAAGATCAAGGTACCAGCCTGCCTAGGTCCCTGAGGGCCACCTCCCTGGCTTGCAGACGTTGGCTTTCTCCTTGTGTCTCACTGGTGGGTACACACAGGTCATCTTTCTTGTCTCATTCACAGGGACTCAATCTTAGGACTTGGTTGTTCCCCAGAGGCCCCAGTGCTGAATCCATCCCAATGGGGATTAGGATTGCAACATGAATTGGGGGCGGGGTGGGAGCAGGGACACAAGCATTCAGAGCACAGTAGACAGAGAGGGACCCTATTTCATAATGCTTGCTGTAACTTGATAACTTGAAGTTATCAATAAGAAGGAAGCCTGGTGGTCTGCACCCGCCTGCCGGGCGAATGATTTGGGCAGAGCCGTTGCTACCTGGGTCCTGTACGTCTCTTAAATCTGGACCCAGGGAAAGGGTGTGTGTCCCTGCCCTTGATGAATATGCCTTTGGGGGGACCTGGGGCTGACTCCAGAACCCTCTCCCGCACAGCCTGCCACCTGCCTCCAAGTCTTGCCCTCTCTGTTGCTCAGTGCAGAGGAAAGTCACTTCTGTCCCACCCAGTCCCCCAGTCCATCTGTGACTAGGGAACGAGTCAGTCTCTCTCTCTCTCTCTCTCTCTCTCTTGTTTTTTTGCTGACTCTGCCTTTAACAGCACATGTGCTGAGAAAAAGGAAAAATCTTTCTGTTCATTTTTAAACTCTATTATGGAAAGTGTTAAATATACACAGAGGGAGACACAACAATGAACCCCCATTATTCATTTCCAGCCTCATCCCCCACTGACTTTGTTGTTCTTATTTTCAGACACGCCCACTCCCTTTTTGCAGGCTGCAGTGTTTTAAAGCAAGTGCAGGCGTTTCCTTGTTCCACCATATGCATTTACATGTGTGCCACTCAGACTAGAACTGAGGAAAAGGGCGGGGCTGAGGATTTAGCTCAGTGGAAGAGCTTTTGTCTGGCATGTGCAAGGCCCTGGGTTAGATCCCTAGCAAGCAAAACAACAAAAACCCCGTAACCATAACATTGTGGCCACTTCTAACAAAATTAACTCGCATTTGCTGGCTTCTTCAGTCCCTATTCAGTCTTCCCAATTCACTCGAGTCTTCTCTGTTGGTTTATTTGAATCCAAATACAAAGTCCTATCATTACATTTGTATGCTGGTCAGCTTTCTGTCTCTATGACAAAATACCTGAGATAAACCAACATAGAAGAAGGAGAGGTACATTTTGACTGACCATTTAGAAGGTTTCCATCCATGGCTTTGGCACAGTGCTTAATGGTGGGAGTACCTAGTGGATTAGGCCCAGTTACCTTATAGCCAGGGCATAGAAGGAGCAGGTCCCACAGTCCCCTCTGAAGGCAGGACCTCAGTGACCTAACTTCCTTCCGCCAAGCCCCCCTCTTCAAGGTTGTGCCACTTCCCAGTAACACCCCGGGCTGGAGACCAAGCCTTTAACACATGTGTCTCGAAGGGTACTCACCCAAACCAGAGTAATTTGGTTTCTATGCCCCTTAAATTTCTTCTAAGCTATAACAGTTCCTCCTCCCTCTTAAAAAATGCCACTTATAGTCATGTGTCATGTAACATTTTGGTCAGTGACAACAGTATACTCATAAGATCATACCACCTAGTGACACTGTAGCCAACTTAGTTGATGTACATAAGCTCTGTGATGTTTGCACCATGATGTTTGCATTTCTCAGCATGTATTCGCATCGTTAAGCCGTGCAGGACTGTTTATTGAAGAACGGCGGTCGTTTGTCCCACAGAACTTCTGTGTCCTGGATTTGGCTGCCTGTGTCTCATGGTATCACCGAGCACCTTCTGTCTGCATCGTGTCTACAGTTGGAATACTTCAGGGTGGTTCTGAGCAAACAGTTCCATTTTGATTGTAAAAGGCCCAATCTCAGGGTTCTTTGGTGGTGATTCGGAGAGATTCAGTCTGCTTCTTCGTGATTGGCAGTTTTCACTCCAATTCCTTTTATTTGTTTTCCTTCTATGAGGAATTCAAACTCACTTAGCTCACTTAAGAACTTTATTTTGCAAACTGGGTTCCCTTGCTTGAAGCCTATCTTCCTTGGGCTTCAAATATTCTTGCCCCACCACTAATGTTGGGTACCTTTGAGCAAGTTAGTAAGTAAGTTACAAGTTAGTAAGCCTGACTTAGTTCAAGTTTTCTCTCCTGGAACAAGGGGGATCTCTTTTTCATAAGGTAAGAGAGATGAGGAGGTTCAATGATGTGTGAAGATTAACATGGACACAGCCAGTGCTCTTATGTTTACAACATTCCAAGTTCAGTATTCGCTTCTGCCTACGAATGAAGTGCAACCCCCTCAGCAGGAGTTTTTCAAGCATCAACATTTTTCATGAATGTACTTTTCTAGCCTCTGTCCATGTACCTCAACCCTGGATTCCCTGTCCCAGGAACACACCACCCACTTCACCAGTTACCTCGTACCCTCTCCTCTCTGTCTCATGCTTCAAGAGCCTGCCAAGCTACCGCCTTTTCTCCCAAGTCCTCCTGTTTCTCTCTCCTTCCTCCATCAGCTTATCACTTGGGCTTTGGTGGTTCCACCATGAATATGTGCCAGTATCAGCACACATTACTCTCCAAATTGTATTAGGGTGGTGGAAGGAGCATTCATCTCCCCTGCAGCCAGTGGTCAATTCCTGGAAGACAAAGAGAGCTTTCATCTCATCTTTAGCTTTTGCAAATAAAGTCCATTCTCTGGCACATGGTTGTATTGAGGCTACTGTGGAGCTCCTCCCTGTTCTGCTGAGGTTAGGCAGGGTAGATCTGACTCTCTATACTCTTAGGAATCCCTTGGACCTCCAAGCCAAGTCTAAAGCCCAAGTTGCCCAGAAGTGCCATTCTCCTGTCCAGATGGTTGTTGTAGCCGAGTTGGTATGTGAGTCTGTTTTGTGTTGCTATAACTAAATACTGGAAACTGGGTAACTTTAAAGAAAAGAGGTTTATTTAGCTCACAGCTCTGCAGGTTCAAGGGCATCAGTTCAGCTTGGCTCTGGTAGAGACCTTGTAGCAGATGGCAGGAGCATGTGTAAGAATAAGAGCCAGGGCTGGGGATGTGGCTCAAGCGGTAGCATGCTCGCCTGGCATGCGTGCGGCCTGGGTTTGATCCTCAGCACCCCATACAAAGATGTTGTGTCCACCGAAAACTAAAAATAAATAAATAAATATTAAAAAAAAAAAAAAAGAATAAGAGCCAGACAGGAAATCAGAGAATGATTCTGGGGTCAGATTCAACCTTTTATAACAATATACTCTCAGGAGAACTAAGCTCCATGAGAGCTTCCTTAATCCCTTCTGAAGGCAACATCCCTCAGTACCTCTCACTAGGCCTCTTCGAGAGACCCCATCACCCCCTAAAGAGCCGCATGAGGACAAAGCCTCTAACACATGAGTCCTTGAGGGGCAAACCATACCCAGGCCATAGCAGTCAGCATGTAACATGTTGCCTTTAAACCCATTTGCAGTGACTTGAGAGCAGACTTCCCCTGGAGGGCCGGCAGACTGGGTTTGTGCAGGTGGCAGGGCCCCCACAGGCAAGCCCCGCGGGTACCAAGCCTGGGGCAGCAGGGCGGCTGTGGCTCTCCTGCTCACCTCATTTTCCAGTCCAGGGTACCTCCTCTGTTCAGCTGGAGATCAGCAAAGGGAGGAAGGAGCCGTGCTTCACCTGATGAGGGGTTCCTGATTAAGGACAGAGTGCCTTGTCGAGCCTTAAGCCTTATTATGAAATTGTTAGACTTTCATGAATCAAAAAAGTAGAGCCCAGGGTCCTTTCTAACTTGGTGACCTCATGTAAATGTGTGAGCAAAACACCTGCCAAGAACAACGTAGAGGAGGAACAGTCTGTTTTGGCTCACAGCTTCAGAGGTTCAGTCCCTGGTGGAATGGCTGCATGGCTCTCGGCCTGAGCCAGGCATATCGTGGGGAAGGGCACGGTGGAGGAAGGAGGTCAGCTCGTGGCAGCCAGGAAGCAGAGACAGAGGCAGAGAGAGAAGCCAGGGACAGAATATGATCCCCAAGGGCACACTCCCAGACACCTACTTCCTCCAGCCATGCCCCACCTGCCTTCAGTTACCACCCAGTAATCCATTCAGAGTATTAATCCACCAAGTGGATTAATCCACTGGCAGGATTACAGCTGTCATGATCTAATCATTTCACCTCTGAACATTCCTTCATTGTCTCATTCATGAGGTTTTGGGGGCAGCACATATCTAAACCATAATAGTAAATTATTGAAATGATCAGAGCCTCAGGTTGTTTTTCAGAGGCAGAAAATGTCTCATGGGGTGGAGGGCTGTTCACCTGGGTCATCATGTTAAGGTATGATG
Organism: Callospermophilus lateralis; assembly: GCF_048772815.1. Classification (NCBI taxonomy): domain Eukaryota; kingdom Metazoa; phylum Chordata; class Mammalia; order Rodentia; family Sciuridae; genus Callospermophilus; species Callospermophilus lateralis. The sequence continues at coordinate 76,373,988 of NC_135320.1, read as the reverse complement.
TATTGTGCATTTCAAAGGATTGTCCTGTGCAAATGCCCACCCTTTCTAAAAAAGGAAGCTGAGACCTAGAAAGGGATCCAGCTAGTTTTCTCACCCTCCACTAGTGACTAGTATGGGTTGGGGTCAGTGTTCTTGACATAAGAATAGACTTCATGTGGTTTAGTAGGAACCTTTGAATGTTGCATTACACTTAATGGAATTCTCATCTTTCTTCATGTTCTCTAGACTTTATTTTATTTATTCATTTATTTTTGGTACCCGAGATTGAATCGAGTGGCTTAACCACTGGGCCACATCCCCAGCCCTTTTTAATATTTTATTTGGAGATAGGGTCTCGCTAAGTTACTTAGGCCTCACTAAGTTGCTGAGGCTGGCTTTGAATTTGTGATCCTCCTGCTTCAGCCTCCTGAGCCGCTGGGATTACAGGCATGTACCACCATGCTTGGCAGTTCTCTAGACTTTTGATTTCTGCAGATCTTTGAGGTGGGAAGAGCTTTTCTGCTGTTGAATTCATTAGCGTGTCGTACATTTATAGAAGGTCTTATTGCCATGCAAAGTGGCAGGGACCGTGAGAGAGGAGACGGGAACATTGGCTCCCGCGACGCTTCTCATTTCTCATAACAGTGAATTCTTTCTTTGCTAATGATGTGTTTCTTTAAAATGAAAACCAGGTGGGAGAAGAGGGCAAAACTTTAAAAAACAGGTCAATTGTTCATTTGGCAGTGATTCTCCTCCTCGGGATGCTGCCAGCAGCTGTGCTCGGGACACTTGGGGCCCATCTCCCTCTCTGGAGTGGAGGCTTGAGGCACTTGCTTCTCTAGGGCCTGGCAGGTTGGTGACGGTGACGCAGCCCCTTGATATTTCCAGAAACATCCCCTCACAGGGAGCTCTGGAATGTAAATAGCCGAGAAGTGGCTGCTCTGTGGTAGGAGAGAGGCCCTTTCCTGCAGCCGGGATAGCTGGCTGCTTCCTGGGGGCACTGAGGGCAGCGAGTTGCGGTGCTCTGAGATGGCACCATCCTTTCAGTAGAAGATGTGGCTGGTGCTTCTGTTGACCCTAGGTGTCCTCCGTCGTCCTCAGAGAAACTCACACGGGTTGTCCATCTAGGAGGACCAAGCAAGTGTTAGGAAAGCCTGTTTTTGTTTTTAAATTTTAAATGAGTTAGCACATTTGACCTTTTCCCTGATTGTGTATAGAAGAAATCGGGGTAGCCATTCACAGGGTCCTGTCTAACTGTTAAGAGTTTTTGATTGTGAACGACAGCAGGGGGCGGCTGGAGGGGAGCCCCTGAGTGAATCTAGCCAGAAAAAGGGCTCCAGGAGGAGGTGGCCCAAGAAGTGAGTTTTGAAGTTGGAGAGTGAAATCCTTCACATGGACGGAGTTGGGGGTCACTGAAGGGTGAGGAATGGCCACCCAACCTCCGGGAAAGTTTGGGAGAGGGCCACAGAGATCTCCTTCTGGAGTGTGGCAGCACCGAGATAGGAAGGGTGGGCCCAGCCAGCACAAGTCATGGGTCCCCGCATCTGGGGACCAAGGGGACCCAGACTGTATGCATGTTCCTGTCCCTGAGCCCCTTGGGTGAATTACAGGTTTCTTTTGAGGGAGGGTTTTTTCCCTGCTGGCTGTCGGCTGGGATGATGGGACAGGGTAGAAACTCTCGTCCCAGAAGGGCCAAGATAACTGCCTTTCCTGCGAAGCCTTCACCTGGTTCTTTATCGGGTCTGTGGTTTTGGGGATGGGCCCTTCTGCCGTCGGGAATTGCCCACAGCCTTTATTTAGAGGGCCAAACTCCAGGGAAGTGCTCTGAGTGTAACACATTCCCAACTCTAGTAATCTGTGGCAAAAGATGGCCTCGTGGACTCGGATTGCTGGCCCCAGGCGGGTGTAGCACAGCACAGTTGATGTGGTCGCAGTGCGCGTGCAAGGAAGAGCTGCCTGGCCGACCTGTTGTGCTCAGGTTCTTGTTTCATGTCTGCACATGACCCCCTCCCGCTTTGGCCTGCTTTGTGGCATGTTATCGGCGGAAGCCAGACATCCTCGGGAGAGAAGCTGTTTGTGGCTGGTGGAGGCCTTGACAGTGACATCCAGGAGTGGCCTCTCCTGGATCATAATTTTTACAAATGGCTGTAACCATGCTTGTGAAATGACTGTGTGACAGAGAAGGCCAAGAGAGTTGGGTGGGAGTCAGGTGGATGATCTCAGCAGGTCGCAGAAGCCAGCCTGTGGACCGTTACTCTGTGCCTAGCCCTGTCGTGAGCACTTGAAGTACATTAACTTCAGAGCCTTCATGACAACCTTCATGACAAATAATAACCAAGTTATTATTTCCATCCCATCAATGGGTGGATTCGGGCACAGAGGGGAACTGACGTCCTGCATCAACAACTGCTGGGTGGAAGAGTTGGAATTAGAGTTTAGGCTTATGCAGTAGTTATTCAAATGCCCGAGTTAACTACTAAGTTCTTCCTGGGCGTCAGGATGGAATGGATCCTTGCTTCCAGGCCAAGGACCCTGAGCAGCCTCAGTTTTCCCAACTGTGCAACCAACGTTCCAACCCTGTCCTTCCCATCTTTGAGATTCGTTATTTGGTATCAGTTGCCTTATGCAGGGGAAGGTCACGTAAATGTGTGGGGAAAGGCTGGGGCCATGAAAGGCTGCCTGTGGCTTTGGTTTGCAAATGATGGAGACGATGGGATGTTACGGGAAGACTGGAGAGTGGGGTGAGGAGCCACGGCTGCCCCTGGCCTAGCACATTCTCAGGATTCGGACATGTTGGGGCCCCACTCCGTACCACATGCTGATGATCTGGCTCTTGTCATCTGTTGCTGTGTGTTAGTACTGGACTCACACCTAGCATGTGTCGGAGTCCATAACAGCAAGAAGAACTGGAGTGTGATTTCACAACCTTTTAAAGCACAAGCTCTGTGAAGGCTTAGCTGGCCTGTGTGTGGTTTGGCCACTTTTGGAGGATGCCATGTTCCGGTTGCTGTCTCCATGCCATGTTTAGAGACAGGTTCTGGGTGGCCAAGCTCTAGGTCTTTTCTGTGTCTGAGAGGCTGCCTGACCTTTCCTAGGGAAAGAGTGGAGCCTGAAAGAGTTTAGTGTTTCCCCTGAGACCAAGAGAATGTGAAATCCTCACCTGTTACCTTTCCATGACTCAACAAGGGAAAAGTGCCACAGGCTCGTAGCGCTGAGTGGCTACAAGCAGGTCATGGTGCACAGATCTTGGCTGAACTCATATCTACTTTATTCTTACTCCAGTAACCTTGGGGCAGGGGGCTGAGCTGCCAGGAGCGCTAGTGCCTTGGGAACACAGGCCTGGTGCGAGGGCCTGCTGTAGACGTGTGGGGGCACCCCTCCTCCATAAAACATCTTAACTAAGTTTCTCCAGAAATCTTCACCATAATTGATTTTACGACTATCAGCAAAAGAGTCTCTACAAAAGAGTTCAATGTAGTTAAACTTCCTATTTTCCTGTTGCTTATTTTACTTGCCACTGGCTGGGAAGAGATCAGCACTCCAGGTGCTGGACACCCTTTTCCTAGTTTCTCACAAACATGTATCCAGTAGAGCAGTTTGTAGAAGTGTGTTTGTAAGTGCAAAATGTGATAAAAAAAAAAAAAAAAAGACAAATCCTTTAGCAAGGCCTCTGGCCTTGAGCCGGGGCTTCACAGAGATGTCCACATTTCTAGGATAAGAGAAGTTACCAGTTGGACTCCCTGGTAACGCTGGCAGGGGAGGACAGAAAGGGGAGAAGCAGCTCCCCCCTTCTCAGGTGTTGCCCTTGAAGGGTTAATTTGCCCAGAAAAGTGAAAGAAAAAAGCTGCTTTTGTGTGAACTTCTGCAGACTGTGAACTTCTGAGCCCCTCCCCTTACATGCTGGGTATAAAGTTCGGAAACTCCCTGAACTCGGGGTTCAGGGGATTGATTGATTACAGCGAAAGCTGTGCCCTCTGAACCTGGCTGCAGCCAAATAAAACGGTTTCCTGCTGTCTTGGGTGCCCTGCCTCGTTTGTCCCTACAACAGACGCTGTCTTGCCTGCTCCCATGACCACTTGTGAAGAGGTGTCAGCACCCTGATTGTCTGGGCAGAGGTGCTACGGCTCGCCAGGGTCTGCGGTGGGCATGAAGGCCAGCAGGAAGCACCGCTCCCACCTGAGAGCCCCGTCTTGCCCACTGTTCCACAGGTGGGTTGTTTAGGGAAGGCTCCTTCCTGCTGGTGACAACGTGGACCTCCTCTGAGAGGCTTAAATGCTTTGGGCAGAAACTTTTTCTGCCTTGAACTTGTGACCCTCCTGCCTTAGCCTTCCAAGTCACTGGAATTACAGACGTGCTCCCATTTCCCATAGGAAATACTTCAGACTTCAAGAGCCATGATGTACCTGTCTGCCATGGTCATTGAGACGTTGGAACGCCTACTAAAGGACAAGGGGGCTGTGGTCTGTTTTGCTTTCTGGGAACTCATGATAAAGAGTTTAGGTCAAAGGTTGGGGCTTAACATTGAAAAGCAGGCCGAGCTTCAAGTGAGAGGATGAGTTGAGGGGAGAGTGGGTGCACACGAGCAAGTCCTTGATAAGATGGCAGCCGTGGGCTCTGTCATAGCTGTGGGCTAGGTCAGCGTCACTCTGGGTCCCGGGAGGGAGAACAGTGTCAGTTCACCTCAATACTCTTGTAGTTGGTGGCACTCAGGAAGACGGGACTAGCCATGCTCATGTGAAAAATGTGCTTTTGACCCACCAGCCTGAGAGAGCTCTGCGTCAGGTGTGCCTTTTCCTCCTCGGACCCTGAGGCCATCAATGTCAAGTTTGTAATCTGAAAAACATTTATGGTTGAACATTACGGCGTGTGACATGCCTGACTTCATCCAGGTTATTGAGCCTGACACTTTCTTGGAGAAGCGTCCTAAGGGGTAGACCATGAAATGTTTTAAAGTCCTCGCATCGTTAACAAAATAGGTGACTTCAGTTTCTTCATCTCTTTTGAAATTATCTGCTGGCTTCTTTATAGTGTTGGGCTGCAGTGTTTAGGTATCAGAGCGTTGCTCTCAGCCTCTGCAGGGTTGTTTTCTAGTTGCCCATTAGAATGAGGTCTAGGAAACCCTCACCCCCCAGTTGCCGCCCAAGGATCCCAATTTGGAAAGAACAGATCAATATTTAGACATTGGTACTGGAAAGCAAAATCGGGATCTTAATATGTAATTTCCCTTTTCTTTTCACTTAGTGAGAAAGGTTAATTATTTTTGTATGATGCTAAAATTAAATTCTGGTAATATGAAAATGAGGCAGTTCTGAACTTCAATGGCAAATACACAAAGACTCTATTCTCTAAACTCCATTGAGGTTGGTGTGAAGAAATTAATTAGAACTTCTTTCTTAGCAAATGAGCATTCTACTAGGGTCTGCTACTCCCTCGATGCCAATTGATCGCTGAGACTGAAGCACCTAGACTTTTTCATCTGTAGCTGAGATTGGAGAAGGGGGAGATAAGGTTGCCATGGAAACCAAAATGCTACAGGCTCTTGTGCTGCTCATGCATTTAAATGTGGTTTGATGTTTGGGCACCGTGTGTGTGTGTGTGTGTGTGTGTGTGTGTGTGTGTGTGTGTGTGTGTACACATGTGTGCTAATGTTGTACATGAAAATTAGCAATGCCTATGTGCCCAGGTCTTAGAGGAAACGACTGCAGGCTTAATGTAGCTCAAACTGTGGGCCTAAGGGGAGCTGCTGCTCTTCCTCTCTGTCTCAGCACCAGCAGTGAATGGTGCACACCCTGCTGATTTTCATGCAAATGGACCATAGGGAAATCTCTTCAGTGTGCTGTTCCTCGCTACAAACTTTTTCATAATGAATTTTTTTTTCTGATTTTAAAGTAAATCAATTCTTTATATAGAATTTCAGAAACCCTGAACAATTAGCTTCTTTATATTCTTTTTAAAATATGTAAAATATTCCTAGAACTCACCATCTGCAATTTTGTTGTACTGTTTTGTTGTACTTCTAGTGTTTACAGATGCACAGACACTTGTGTCATTGAACTGTTTGTGCACGATTCTAAATATATTTATGACATATAATACCCCATTGTCGTGCATCCAGGTTTTAGTTTTTTTTTTTTATTGTTCATACTATAATCATTTTTCCATGACTGCAGAAACATTCACTCTTATTGACTTGCAGATGGTTTTGATCTGTTCTCTCCCTACCCATTGTGGGTCACTACCTCTTTTCTGGGGCTGCACCCTGAGGCCTAGCGGGCATTCCTGTGTCTTTTTGCATTTCTTATTTCCCTGGTTTTCACGTTGTCTTTAAGAACACAGAAGGAAAAATTCTTTAAGAGATTCCCATTTCCCAGTTGGAATGGGGGCAGGGAGTGTGTCACCAGCGTGTCACCAGTGAGGAGGAGGCTGGTGACCTAATACTTTTAAAGCCTAGTCAGGCTGCAGGTGGGTTGTTAGAAGAAAGGTAGGAATTGGCTGAGGTGAGAAGAACCGTTGGCTTTGGGCTCTCCCTGCTTAAAATGGGTGTGTTTTCTCTTCCCGGAGTGCAGTGGTCCTCTCTCTAGGTCTTGTATGTCTCCTTAGCACTTTGGAGATTCTATAATCAGGTAACTTACAGAGTAAAAGCCATATTTGCTGATTGATTCATTTTGGGGGTCGGGGGGTGACTTCAGATTGGCTGAGCTCAGGCCTGTCACTTCCACCACTGAAAGCCATATCTTGCACCCACCTCAATTCAGAGTTTAAATATCCTTCTGGTTAGCTGCATTTTATGAAATTTAAATGCTGGAAACCAGACCCACATGATTGTCATTCTGGAACAGCTTCCCCTTTACATCAATGAGACTTGCTATTTATTGAAAACTGAAGGTAATAATTTATCTTCATGCTGAATTTTGCTCTCAGTTTCTCTGTGCCTTGATGTGAACATGCTCATTCTACTGTATTCCGGGATCAGTGGCTGCAGTTGGAGGGAAGAGGGAGCCAGATCTGTGTTTGACGCCTGAGACTGATGCATTCCTAATTCTCTTCTGCTTGTCTCCCTTTCTTTTGTGCCTGCCCTGGTCTCTCCATACGCCTTGGTAAAATTAGACTTTGTTCATCTTTGAGGGAGGAAAACTCTGACTTGGGATACAGATCCAGGCTTCATTACCAGGAGCCATTGAGCCGAACAAGTTACCAAATGAAGGATTTTTACAGTTCTATCACCATGCTTGCCTTCCTTCCTTCCATCCTTTCTTCCTTCCATCCATCCTTCCATCTATCCATCCTTCCTTCCTTTCATTATTTTATTCATCATCCATCCTTCCTTCCATCCATCATCCATCCTTTCATCCTTCTATCCTTCCATTTTCTTCCTTCTATCTTCCTTCCTTCCTTCCTTCCTTCCTTCCTTCCAGCCATTCATCCACCCAGTCACCCACCCTTCCATCCATCCTTGTGAACTTGTTACCGTGAAGCGGGTTGCTAGGTGCTCATTGAGAGGCACCAGCAGTGAAGGAGGCGGCGCTCTCCTGTGTGTCGAGCATGGTCTGTACCGCGAGGGCTGGAGTCTGTTTAAGCAGATGCTGCTGATGGAGCTCCAGGCCTGAAACAGTCACCGTGGCTTGAACCCATGTTTATTGTGCCTTATTCCTTCTTCCTGTTCTAACATCGCTTTGTGTTCTGATGGAAATGCCTCAGGTTCTCACAGGGGTGTGAGTGGGGTGGGGAGAAGCTTTCCTAACTAGCCTCTGCTGGCCACAATGACTACCCACTTCTGTCCCCTATCCTGTCTGCCACTGCCAGCACTCCCCCATACATGTGTTCTGTGCCTGTAGATCCATTGTGTTGTTTAAATTTTTTGATAGTTGTGTATGGACAGCATCCATACTTTATCTGTTTATTTTGTTTTTTATGTGGTGCTAAGGATGGCACCCGCTAGGCGAGCACTGTGCCACTGAGCTACAGCCCCACACAATTTGAGTGTGAAAAAGAGAAATAGTTTTTCTGAAAACTCAGTTGTGTGTTTTGGAAAGACTTAGAAACAACTTACTAAAGACACTCCTGTTGCTCTAGGAGTGACGGGGACACATCATGTGAGTGGTGGTTAAAATCTAGAAGCATCCTTTCCTTTGTAAGTGGTGAAGTTGTCCTGGAAGGAAACTCAGGTTGGACCTGGTGAGGTGTGCAGCTAGGGTGTGGTTTTTGATAGAAAGCCGTGGAGTACCATTCAGAAGGTCCATACTCAGGAGAAAGATCTTGTCCTTCACACATGACTGAGGACTGCATGTTTGAAGTTAAATTGTTTTAGGTGTGCATGTAGCATTTTTAAATCCTCGCTGGCTCTGAACTTCTTAAAACAGTCCTATGATCATCACTTCAGATAGGGCAGTTTTTCTGTTGAGCTGGAGGGACTGAGTTTCTGAGCCTTGCCTTGGCTGGTGGGTGGGAAATAGGCGAGAGAGTGAAGGAACACTGATCCTGGAGCCAAGAAATCTGGGGTCCCGTCCTGGCTTGACCCCTGCCCCCAGCTGTGCACCCTGGGGACAGCCAACCCCTCAGTTCCCCGCCCCCTGTGACCTGGGAAGAGCTCCTGTCCAGCACCCCAGCTGAGGTTGGGTGGGGCGGCTCCCATGAGAAAATATTCTGTGAAAGCACCTTTTATGTAGTAGGTACTCGTTAAATGACAGCTGAATGCCCTGGTCTCACCATTTTAGTTTGTCTTTATGCTGTTTATCTTATTCACTATTAGGATTAGCAGTTATTGGGATCATATATGCAGCAACAATCTCACTAGGTTGGGCTTCCGGATCCCAAGTTTACAAACACTAGGTACAAGCCACAGCACCACATAGAAATCTAAGAAATCTAAGTGAATACATGCTGTCGGAGCGTGTTTAACGGAATGTGCCTACAGCGGTTGACACTTTTGTTGTGAGAATTTCGCATCTTCATTAAAGCAGGTGTTCCCAGGCCTCTGCTTGCTGACACCTTTTTAACCTTGCTCATTACTATTTATACATTTAAAAAATAGAAGTGCTTTTTTTTTTTTTGGCCATTAAAACGTATAGTAAATACTTGTGAGTTCAGCCTTTTGATGAATTCAGATTGGCCTTCCCAATTAATTAACATTCTTTACCTCATGGGGACTGTTTCTGTCTTTCCCAGTGACATTTTCCATTTGTTTATTTCGCAACCTTATAGCGGTAATTACTAGTGATGAAGAAAAGCTGCCTCCTCGGCTCTCCATTCTTTTGTGACCTCAGGGTCTTTGTCACCCTTCCTTTGTCCTGGCTGAAGTGGTGGCTGCTAAGCTGTGACGGGTGCTCCTCCAAAGACTCCTCAGTTATTAAGTGGGGAGCTTCACGCTTGGCTGCGGTGATTAGCTCCGTGGCCCTCCCTGTCCTCCTGGAGCTGGGAGAACTGCAGGAGCAGGTGTCTGCTCTCTGTCGCAGCCATTTCCTGGACCACGGAGCGGATCTCCGCTGGGGAGGGAGGTTTGGACGTGGCCTGCCTGGGTGGGATCCCCTTCCTGTTTCAGATGTGACTCTTCTTATTCCAAGCTTATTTTTGGATGACTTGGGCTTCCTTTGAAGCCCTGCTGGGCAGCATTGCTCAGTCCTGAGGCGGGGTGGTTTGGGTGGTGGATTTGATCCCAAGCTCTTGTGTTTGTCCTCTTAACTCTGTGACTCCTCTGGTTGCAGAGAGCAGCACTGTTCCAACTTTGAACCTTTCGTAGTGACAAAATTTGAAATTTCCTTGCATCTCTCATGAGGTGAGAGAATTATAATGAATTCACATCTTTAAGGTCAAAGGCTAATTTCTCTGACTTAAAGGACACCACCATCAGCCAAGCCAGCACCTTCTGCCCTGAAAAGATACAGGCATGGCAGGATCTTAGGAGAAGTGAGAGACCTTGTCGGGAACATTTCTTGGGTGCTTCTCGCCTGCACTGAAGTGCAACCTGCTCCTGCCTGGAATTAATCTACCTCCCTAAACTGCCAGACCCGCCAGCCTCCTTTGTGTATCCAAGGGGTATGTCTTCTTGAAGAATATGTACATTCTTGGAGGACAAGTTGAGTGTGATTTATTATCACGCCCCCATAGTAACTTTTACACGTGGTTCATAGTTTGCACCAAATGAAGGAAGAGCAAACATCTGCATCTCAAATGCAATATGAAAAGCAGTCCCTCAGCTTTGTGGGGCGATCACCCCTCACTTAGAGACCCATTGGAAGCATGCTGCACGGTAGAAAGATGAGACCCACATGTGACACATACATTCCATCCTTCCAGGGTGTGAACGGAGGTGACCACCTGTTCCCTGCAGCCCCAGGGTGAGACAGCAGCTGGTCTAACCCCGAGGGTTTGCAAGTGATCCTGCCATTTCTTCAAGGGCTTAGTGTTTATCTGCCTGATGTCAGATGCCAAGCCCACCACCATCCGCCCATGCTGTGGCCCGTGCTGTGCCTCCCAGAAGGGCTTTCTGGGGCTCATCCTCATCCCCAGCCTCTCAGGTTTCCCGCCCCCTGTATATTCCTCATTCCAGATCAGATGCGAGTGCAGCAGGTATTCTGTGTCAGCAGCCTCCGAAACCTCTGATTCTGTCTCCCTCTCCAGTTACCACCCATATCCCTGCTCCCTTTCACAGAGTGGAGTTGAACTAACAAAGAAGTTCATTTTCACACTGAGCCGCCCTATTCTCTTTCTCTGCTCTTTGTTTCAAGGGAGCAGGGTGGTTCTGCAGAAAAGCCTGAACCAAAGCAGTTGCGAGTCCTGGGTCTGGTGCTGACTTGTGTGGCCTGAGGCAGGGCCCTGGTTCCTGAGGTTTAGAGGTGGATGTCTGTGGCCCTGGTTGTGATAGTAAACAAGGGGACAGGGAAGGTACACGCAGGACATACAGAAGAAGACTTGAAATTAATTTTTCCCTTAGGAATTGTCATAGATGCCGGGGAGGGTAGGGAAGTCCCCTCTTAGTTCAGAGTGTTATGCTTTTATATTTGAAATCATACAAAAAAGGAGGGAGAGACGATTCTTCCATGAAGTCAATTGCTGTTGGCTCCTGCTCATGGAAGGTGCTGACCATTGGTTCCTGCTAGGGGGATCTAAGGTCACTGTACAAGGTCATAACAGGGAAAGAGAAATCCTTGTGCCAAAATGTGAAGTTCACCCTTTTTACTGGCAGCGGGCCCTCAGGAGGGCTCTGATCCCCATGAAGGAGCTTTGAGATGTGATCTGCTGAGGTGTGGAGCGGACAACTGGGTACTTTTTCTTGGTGGGGTTCCGAGGTCTCAGTGATCACAGCTGAGAAAACGCCAGGCTCTCAGGCAAATGAAGCTTCCTCTGTCACAGCTGTCCAGATGGGCCTGTCTTGTCCTGTGCCCTTTGGAGAGCTTTGGGGAGGTAAGCTCCCTTGGCTGATCACCTCTGTTGTGTCCTCCTAGGATTTAGACATATTTAGGGAAGAACGGAAGAACTGCGGCAGCAGCTGGGGTTCCGCCACAGGAGCCTGTGTGGGCGGAGCCAAGGGCTGTGTCCTGTGGGTTCTTGCTCCCCCCTGGCCTGGCCCTGTGTTCAGCCTTCCTGTTAGACAGCTGACCTTCCTAGGGGCTCCCGACACTTGGTGTATGTCACAGGGCATTTTACTTGGCTTGGGTTTGAATCCTGAGAGCTAACGTTTCTCATTGTTTAACAACCAGATCGAAAACAGGATAGCAATCCAGTAAAATTAGCCATCGGCCACAGAATTAGTTGATTCCCTCTAGAGCTGGGGCAGGTGCATAGGAGACAAAACAGCTCAGAACATGCGTGTGCAAAAGCAGTGATTGAGCACCACTGTCTACTAGATCTCACAGTACTGTGGAGAAACTAAAGATGATTAGGCCCTCGCCTGAGCTTCCAGCAACTTGGCGTGGCAGATGGGAGACAACCTGGAAGCCACTGGAACAGACCCACTGGGATAAGGACCTGCTCTGGATGAGGGAGCAGGGGAGGTTTTATGGAAACAAGCTTTGGGCTGATTCGGCTGGGACATCACAAGCAGTACAGATTTCTCTGTTTACATATAGATCAAAAGCAGGGCAGCAAAGAAGCCCCAAGTCTTCTAAAACTTGAATGGCCGCGTCCCACTAGCAGGCTGTGCTACAGACACAGGGCCCACCTGAAGGGTTTATTTTCAAGGTGAACCTGAGTCACCTTGTCATGTGACTCTTGGCCTCTCACACACTGTTCCTTAGTTTTATCTCTTTAACCACAAAGTGAGGTTTACTCTTAGGAAGAAAGGGAGAGGAAGGAAGTGATGTTTGGAGGGTAAATAAATCGAAGTTTGAGTACCTTTGATGTTCCAGGCTTTGAGCTAGGCGGTCAGCATTGAAACTCATAAAAACCCAGAGAGAATATACAGTTAGCCCTTTTAATAGATGAGGAAGGAGAGTCAAAGGACAGTTCATTGTTTTGTACAAAACAAAAAGTTCATTAGGGCTTTTTTTTTTTTTTAACTCTTTTCCCTCTTTTTTAAGTTGTAGCATTGAACAGTGCTTCTTCAACTCTAATGTGCATAGGAGTCACTTGGAACTAAGTTAGCAGGTCTGAGTAAGTCCCCAGATGGTGCGTTTCTAACTGTCTTCCAGGTAATACTGATGCTCTGGAGGAAGGGAACACACTTTGAGGACCAAGGACAGGACTGTGTATTTGTTGGGCTGTTTCTTTTTTCTTTTCTTTCTTTCTTTCTTCAAGTAACAGGAGACAATATGATTTAGATCGAGGAAATTTGAAGGTTTGCTGCTCTATTCAGCTGATCACAAAAATTAGACTAGTGACTTTTTTATCAGTTGTTACAATCTCTTAGATAATCTTGATGACAGGTCAAGATCTCATCTTTTTCTCTTCAACGAAAACTACAGAACACTGAAGAAAGAAATTCAAGAGTATCTCAGAAGATGGAAAGACCTCTCATGTTCTTGGATAGGCGGAGTTAATATTGTCAAGATTTGCCATACTACCAAAGCAGTGTACATATTCAGTGCAACCCCATCAAAATGCCAAGGATATTCTTCTTAGAACTAGAAAGAGTCAGAGACCCCGAACAGCCAAAGCAATTCTGAATAAGAAAAGTGATACAGGAGGTATCTCAAATTCGAGTACAGAGATATAATGGCAGAACCAGCATGGTTTTGACCTTAAAATAGACAGGAAGACCAATGGGATAGAATAGAAGACAAAACACAATTTACACAGCCATCTGATACTTGACAAAGGTCCAACAGGGGAAGATATCCTTTTAAATAAGTGATGCTGGGAAAACTGGATGTCTATATGTAGAAGAATTCATTTAGATTCCTATTTTTTACCCTGCATGAAAATAAAATCAAAATGGATCAAAGACTTAGGAATTAGATCAGAAATCTCGTAACTACTAGAAAAAAACATAGGGTCAACACTCTATCATCTAGGTGTAGGAACTGACTTCCTCAATAAGACCTTTGAAGCTCAAAACACAAAACCAGCAATCGGTAAGTGGGATACCATCAAATTGAAAACCTTCTGCACAACAAAGGAATCCATTAAGAGAGTGAAGAGAGAGCCTGCAAAATGGGAGAAAAATCTTTGCCAGCTACTGTTCTGATAGGGGTTCATATTCAGAATATAGAGAATTCAAAAAACTTAATGCTCCCCTGCAAAAGAGAAAGAAATAGCCCAGTCAATAAATGGGCCAAAGAACTACACGGACGTTTCTCAAAAGAAGAAATGCAAATAGCCAACAAATATGTGAAAAAATGTTCAGCATCTCTAGCAATTAGGGGAATACAAATCAAAACTACATTAAGATTTCATCTCAACCCATGCAGAATAATAATATATGCTGGTGAGGATGTGGGGGAAAAGGTTTCTTTTTGCATTGTTGGTGGGATTGCAAATTAGTACAACCACCCTGGAAAGCAGTGTGGAGATTCCTCAAAAAACTAGGAATGGAACCTCCATAGGACATAGGACCCAGCTAACCCACTCCTTGGTATTTATTCAAAAGATCTAAAATCAGCATGCTATAGCAGTATAGGCACTTCAATGTTTATAGCAGCACAATTCACAATAGTCAAACTATGGAATCAACCCAATACCTATCAGTAGATGAATGGTCGAAGAAAATGTGGTGTAAATACACAAAAGGGAGTTCTGCTTAGCCATAAAGAAGAATTAAATAAGGGCGAAGGGCACTTCCCAGTAAATGGATGACACTGGAGAAAATCATGCTAAGTGAAATAAGCCCGACTCAGAAAGTCAAGGGTTGAATGTTTTGTTTTGTATGTAGAAGCTAGAACAAAATAAGGAAAGAAGGTGGTGGGGGAGGGATCAGATATCGTAAAGGTACAGAGAGGGTCCATGGAATAGACGGAGGAAAATGAGAGGAAGGGAGGGAAAGAGGAAGATAATAAATGAAATGGACTTAACCAAAGCATGTCATATTCATATAAAAAGATACCAAAGGGGATTTCACCTTTAAGTATGTGTAGAAGAAAGAAAGGTTAAGGGGGTAGAGAATGGAGAATGGGGGAGAGAGGGGAGGAAAGTGTGGGGATGGGTATTGAAATCAAATTCCTTGCATAGATGATTCTGTGAAAATGAACTCAAATACTGTGTACAGTTACAGTGCTCTAATAAAAAAATGCCATCTTTTTTATTTATGGTTATGGTTTAAGAGGATGAAGAAGGGAAGCATGAAGAACTGGGACCTTTTGTATCTCTCATTTTAAATAAGGACTGGTCCCTTATAAGAATGCTTATCCTTCTTACTGGTCTCAAAGAAAGCCACCTGCAGAGGGCCATTGCTATTTGCCATTTTGATTAATCTTTACTTCCATACGTGTGTGGATCTGGGTCATACCTTGAGGCGTGAGAGGAGTACTTGTGATAATGACCTTTGGATGCTGGTTCTACCCACTCCATCAGCATGGTCATTGCTCAGGGAACTTCTAGAACCATCTTAAGACATTTAGATGATATTGAATTACAATCAAGAGGTATTATTTGAATAAAACCACCCATTGGGGCAAATTTTTACCCTTGGAGTAATGGACCTAATTTCCGATTTAGAAATAGGAATCAGAATCAATTCCTGGACTAAGGTAGGTGACAGAGCCGTTCCATACTATTTATGGTCAGAAGGAGGCTTGGACCAGGGGTACTGCTTTTCTTGAGTCACTTAGGAAGCTGGGTCTAAGTACCGTCATCCTTTGGTGTCTCCAGGGGACAGGTTCCAGCACTCCCCACCAGGGAAGTAGATGTAAAAATCCAGGGACAGGGATGCTCAAGAGAAATGGTGTCATATTTGCCTATAACCTGTGTGCACCCACAGTCTTTGAATCAGCTCTAGATTATTTATAATACCTAATACAATGTCAATGCTGTGTAGATAGTTGTTATACTCTGTTGATTAGAGAATCATGACAAAAGTGAGGGGTGCTGTACATTCACTGCAGACAGCCATCTTAGGCCTGATACAGGGTACGTGCACCAGCGACATTTAGAATTTTTTTCCCATTTTTTTTTTTCACTCCACACTTGGTCAGACCCAAATATGCAGAACCTGTGCATGTGGGGGCCACCTGTGTGTTCCCCAAAGGGTTTGACCAACAACAGGGTTAAGGAGGCATTGATGTCCTCGTTGAGAACAGCATGTGCCTCCAGTTTGTGGGGAAATCCATCTTACATCTACCAGCTTTTGTTGGTAGCTGTGTGTGTGTTCGAAAGAGGCAGGATGGTACTGCCCCCCGCTTACCGCTGTTCTGTTTGCTTTCTGTTAAAACCTGCAACCACCACCCCGGGCAGACCCCAGGCCTCAGCTCTGCCATCCAGTGGCTGCAACAGGAGGTCCAGCGTATGGCCGGGCAGTGGTGGGACTTTAGTGTAGCTGCTCCTGCTTTTGGAGGACTGGTTTTCATTCTGTAAGCAGGAGGGAGCCAGCTGAGGGTATAGTGCCATCAGGTCCCTGGTGGGGGTGTCTGAGGAGGGTGCCAAAGACGGCTTGAGCTGTGGAGAGACAGACGCTGGTGGCTGAGGGCTTTCATGACCAGAACCTGAATGGTGGCTTTGGGAGAGGGGTAGGAAGCAGGGGGTCATGGCATCTTAGTGACCAAGTTGCTCAGACTTGGGATGAGATGATGGACAGGGGGAGTTGACCACCAAAGCCTAGGAGCACTGGGGCACAGCAGGGTGGAGAGAAGGGTGCCAGCGCGGGGGCAAGGCAGTGACCCGTGCACAGTGCCAGGCCTCCACGTGCCTGTATGTGCTCTCCAGGGTCTGCAAGGGCCTGTGTGCCGGGAACTCAGGTTGCTGTGTTTGCTGGATCTGGAAGTAAATGACATTTTGTGCCACAGAGGAAGCTTTTGGGTTAAGGTAGTGACCTTTGATCTGGACTGTCTCAGGGGTACTCAGTTGTAGCACCTGCCTGGAATCCAAGTCCAAGAGACCTACCTAGCCTCATCCTGCCCCTTGGCTTCCTGCAGCCTTGTTCTTGCCTTTGACCTGGGAGCTGTGTGCATGTGTGCCGTGTTTGTGTCGGTGTGTGCTGGGGAGGGTGGCTTAGGTGCACAGGAGACTTTGGACTGGCTGGTGAAATGTTTGCGTACCACCCATCACCATTATTTCCCTTTCTTACACAAGTGTACTTTTGGCTCCCAGCGAGGTTGGTAGATTTATTTCAGTGGTGCTTGTTGCTGTGTTGAAATGTGTATTTAGGAGCACGCTGGCAGGTGGCAGAGCATTACGACACACCAAGCAGGCCCTGGAATGCCGTGGCCAAAGGTTTCCAGAATGATGAAAGTATCAAGAAGCTGGAGTTGGCAAGCTGGTTCCAGTGTTGAAGGTCGCTAGCACAGCCGACTGATAATGCTTCTTTTTGTTATTGTTTTTTTGCTTTTATCAGAATTTGTTCTGGTTTTTTTTTAATGTGCATTCTATGGTTTGGTGGCTTGGGCAGGTTGGGCTACCTGGCTTACCCCAGCTCATGGAGCAAGTGAGTCCTGCGGCTGGGGCCAGAACCCAGAGCTTTCTGACTCTGAAGCCTGAACTCGAGGCCAGCGCCTGTCCAACTTGAGCACGTCCGTGAGCAGCCTGGGTCTGGGTCCCATGCAGGCCTCCATGGGGAGGTGTGCAGGGACTCCCATGTCTCGTTGCTGGTCTGTGGGGCCCACTGAGTCGCAGGTGTCCACACCATCTGGCACATGGCTTACTTTCTCCAACTCTCCCTTCCCATAGTCCCAAACCATCAATTGTCGATTGGCCTCTTCTTCCTTAGAATTGCTATGAGATCTAAGATGATGAAACGTGAGATCTTTGTCATTCCAAATAATGAAAAAAATACTAGTGGCCTTTCTTAGCCTCTTTTTCTTCCCAGCCCAGCCTGTCTTCCATTTCTTTCTTTTAGTTCCTGCTCCAACCCCACAGTCACCTTCATCTCCATGTGATTCACCTTTGTAAGTTGGGCCCTCAGGTGACTTTGCTGGTGACTGTTGACAGATGGCTTGTCAAGAGGATTGGCAGCCCCCCTTTAATCCGACCTCCTCAGGTGGGTTTAGAGTGGGGGCTGTGGGGTCCATGGCCTCTCTGGGCCCAAGGAATAAATAGGTCATTCTGAAGGTGACCTCTTCCAGGGGAGGTGGAGGGAGACTTCCCTTCTCTGCTCAACATTCTTGGGATATTTAGTAAATGACTTTGATCAAGAAGTTTGAAGCAAGTTAAGAAGGTTCTATTCCATGGGGCAGGTGAAAGTGTCTCAGGGAAGCCTCAGACAGGGCTGAGCACGCAGGGACTGGCCCAGTAAGCTGGGCCTTCCCACGTCTGCCAGCAGCCACGGTCAGCAGACTGTATAAGAAGGTGTAATGTGCGTAACGTGTTTTTAAAAGGTTGCAGTTAAAGTGATGAGGATGAGTCATTTTTATGGTTTGCTTTGGGGTCTCATCTTTCAGGAGGTGGTGAGGCCCTGTTATACAGTGTCTGGGAGGAAGAACACTCTCCCCAGGCAGACCCAGGTCAGGGCCATGGCCCTGGGTATGATGGCTTAGAAACAATGCCTTCCCAGCCGCCTGCAGGCCTGCAGGCCACTCAGGCTGGGAGGTGCTTGGCTGTCTGCCACCTGGAGATGCAGGAAGGTGTGCTCTGGTCTATTGAAGGGAAGCGCTGATACAAAATTCGGTGGTGACGTGTTGTTTGTAGGTAGGCCTTGTCACTGTGAGAGCGTCATAGGGTGTATTTACACAAACTCAGATGACTGTGGTGCCACTGGGCAGCATGATCTTATGAGACCACTGCGGTACGCGTGGCCTGGCATCGACTGAAATACCTATGTGGGGCACGACTGTCCACGTGAGTTCACCTTACTCACTCATGTCCCTTGTGGCCCCACGAGCCCCTGGGTGAGGCAGCTACGGCAGCCCCCTCCCCTCCCTTATCCAGAGGGCTGAACTTGATATACACTAGATTTTTCCATAAATACATACCTGTGAAAAAGTTAATTTGTAAATTAGACACAGAAGAGGTAAACAACAATTAATAATGAAATAGGACAATTAGTACACTGTGATAAAAGGTATATAACTGTGGTCTCTCAAGATTGCTTGATTCCTCTTTGCACAGTAATATTTGGGGGCTGCAGTTGACTTCAGGTAACTGAAACCATGGAAAGCAAAACCAGGGC
This sequence comes from Callospermophilus lateralis, assembly GCF_048772815.1. Classification (NCBI taxonomy): domain Eukaryota; kingdom Metazoa; phylum Chordata; class Mammalia; order Rodentia; family Sciuridae; genus Callospermophilus; species Callospermophilus lateralis. The sequence continues at coordinate 76,355,321 of NC_135320.1, read as the reverse complement.
CAAGGTGTGGGTAGGGGGCTCCACACCTTCCGTCCCTCAGGATGGTATCATGAGTGTCTGTCACAGCCAGAGTATACCCCGGAGTGACAGGGGAAGTACAGGTTCCTCCTGGGTTTGAATCCTGGGTTTCCCCATCTCTGGAAAATTCATCCTGGCCTCTGTTTCCCCATATTTAAAATGGGGAGTTGGGTGCAGTGGTACACGCCTGTAATCCCAGCAGCTCAGGAGGCCAAGGCAGGAGGACCTCGAGTTCAAAGCCAGCCTCAGCAATTTAGCAATGCCCTAAGCAATTCAGCAAGACCCTGTATCCATAAAATATAAAAAGGGGCTGGGGATGTGGCTCAGTGGTTAAAGACCACTGGGTTCAATCCCCAGGACCCAAAAGATAAATAAATAAACTGGAAGTTAAGTAACAACAACCAAAATGGCCTCAGGGGGTTGTTAGGAGGGGTGAATGAAATTGCCCACTTAGGTAAATTGCTGCTGAGATGGGTGAGTCCCCTGCAGGTCTCTACTGCTGACCTGGCTCTGGTGTCATACAGGACAGTGGACTTGAAGGTGAGCAAGCCCTGGCTTCTCCAGGCCCTGCCGTTGTCACCTTCCTGCCCAGAGTGCCCACCCTTGGGCCTGGGTTGGGGGGACGGAGGCAGGAGCTCAGGTCTCACTGGTGAGCTGGGGGGTGGGGAGAATGTGAGAGGAGCCTTCCTGCTGGCAGGGAGCATGAGTACCAGTCCCACCTGGGTGGGGCCCTGCTGCTGGTTTCTATCACTGGATCTAGCATCCTGCAGTGGTGGCTTAATTGGAAGCTAATTAGCGCGGTGTCCTGGGGGAAAGGTCCAGGAGTGGAGAGGCCCTGCAGCTGATGTTAGGAGCTCAGCTTTCAGGCTGGTGAGGGAAGCCCACCCACTCCCCACTCCCACCTTCCCTCTGCTCCTCTTTATCTCTAGGAAATAGGAAATAACTTCACAGTTTTCTTTGGAAACTTTGGCTCCAGTTTCCTTCCTGGGCTCCCTCTGGTCCAGGGAAGGTCAGATGCCTCAGACCCTCACCACGGCCCTTCACCCTCCTCCCAAGCTTCCTGTCCTTGAACACCTCCACCCAAAAGTCCCCCTTCGGACCCCATCCTGCCCGCCCCGTGATTTCCTCCTGCTGCCTGCACTTCCCTGGGCCCCTGTCACCTCTTCCTCCTTGGTCCTGGCTCTGTGGCATGGAGGAAGAGCTGAGAACAAAGGATTTAGAATCTGACAGTCTGGTGTGAATCCTGGCCTCAGCACATTCTCCTTTTGTGACCTTGGTTTGGTGACTTAACCTCTTCAAGCTTAGGTCTCCTACTTTATGCATTGGAGACAAGGACCCTTAGTGGGCTGTTGGGGAGGGGAACACTGCCTGCCTGAGGCATGCAGTGGTGCTCTGGATGTGTTCGCTAATGTAATAATGATGCTTCTGTTTCTCTCTGGTAGCCGACCCTCGTCCTTCAAGTGCCACTGAATAATGTAATTGAGTCAGTTTAAATCGTGTAGATGGTTCCAGGTCTTCAGATAGTTCCAAGGGCCATGGAGGCAGAGGACAGACGTGCTGTGTCACAGAGGGGATACGCACAGCCTCTCTCTTCTGAGAACCTGGTGGCAGCCTCCTTAGGCCCTGGAAGGCTTCTCTGTGGACCACACAGCTGCCTCCTCTCAGGAGATGTGCATGTGAAGGACTTCAGGCTTCCAGGCTGGGGAGGGAAGCCCCACCCCCTCCCCACTCCCACCTTTAGGAATGAGACTTACCATGACGGGCTCACCTCCGTCCTTCATCCTGCACTTGCAGGCCGGGTGGCAACCCCCCCCCCCAACTACTGACTCATCAGCTGCAGTGACCCCACGGAGCTGCCTTGGGAGAGCTGCCTTTGCGCTGGGTCAGCCTGCATCTGACTCTGACCGTCTCCATGGAGATGTAATCCCTCTGCCTCGCCCTCCAGTCTGCTGCAGCAGAGGCTGGGGTGAGGCCCAGAGGAAGAATCAGCGGCCCCAAGGCTTCCCCGTCCTCCCGGAGCCTGCAGCACTCTTAACCCCCCATCTCTCTGGCCAGGTGATCACCTCACTCCTTCCCAGGGCAGGTTGAACACCTCCCCACAGACGGCCTGGCTGAGGTGCCAGGCACCCCCAGCCCCTCCCTCCAGCTCTGTGGCCCAGACGGTTAATCTCTGGATTTAATGCTTCTCAAGATCCTTTTGAATGGGCTGCTTTGACCACGGGATTGTTTTTTTAGCTCAAACATCCTGGCAGAAGATCTGTCTGTGGGCTGGCCCCTGCCCAGTACTGTACCTGTACAAGTTCCCATCAGAACTGGTGAACCGTTAGAAAGCACAGCGCAGTGAGAAAGGATTCCGCTCCTGGAAGACCCGCAGCTCCCTATCCCACAGCCCTTTGCATTTGCTGGGGTCTTTTTGTCCAGTCTCCTTGTTCACTCTCATTGTGACACCATTAAGAGACAGGCCGGTCCCTTGCTCAGTCGAAGCTCCTCCCTTGCTGTCTCTACCAGATTCTGCAGTTTCCTGCTGCTTGTGCTAGATGCTCATTATCTAGCTTCAATAATAAAGTCACAAACTATGTGGGATTGATAGACTCTCGAGGCAGCTGGGAAGTGAGGCAGGAGGCAGAGGGGGCATTGCACAGATGCCATCCTGATGTCTAGATTTCTTGAGGGGAAACATTGCTGGGTATGAGGGTTTGCTCATGAAAACAGTCATGTGGCCTTCCTGTTTTGCAGCCGTGCCTGGAAGTCTGCTCATCAAAAAATAAAAAAGGAACTGGATGCATTTAAAGAAGCAGCGTGGCCACACTTGCAGCTGGAACGCTCAGCTTCTTTCACAACAATTCTGCAAGCTGCAGTTTGTGTATGTGCGGGGGGTGCTTTATCTGGCCTTCTCTCCCAGAGCCCAAACTGGGCTGCTTCTGGGGGTTGAGCTGCCTTGCCAGCGGACGGTCTGTACCAGCTGGACTTGGCTATGAAAGCCGCCTGTGTTGGAGAACTGAAAGTCTTGTGTCCAAAAGTGCTGTTCTGTCTAAAATTTTGTGATCCTTAGGTTGTCAACCATGCGCTCATTTCTCTGGACAGTAATTCTGCCTTCCAGAGCAAGCCAGCATTGTTTTGATAGGTATGGTGCATAGATTAGGAGGATTTGGCTACTTGGCAAGAAACCCTGGCTCTGCAGAGGGCTTTACATTTTATAGTATATTCTCCTGTGAGCCATTTCAGATTTCCTTACTTGAATCCTATTAAGAGGGTTTCAAGTTCCTCTTTATACATAGGCCACCGAGGCTCAGAGAGATCTGGTGTCCTTTTCCGCAGCCATGGAACTCCCAAAGAGGCAGATCCAGGCTGTGGGTCTGGAACTGACGGGGTGGCAGCCATGCCTCCTCATTCATTCTTCTTTCTGGCTCCCAAGGCCAGAGCCCTGCCCAGGAAACCATTTCCCTGAAAAGGGAGGATTTGCATTTTTGGATCAGAGATGCACGCACCTGGGCCCCGACAGATTTGGGGCCACGTGTTCTTACAGTGGCCAAGGTCCGTCTGTAGCTGGGGAGACGTGGGCATGTCGTCTAGAGCGTTTATTTATGAAAAGAGTACAATGAATGTCAGGAAATTTCCAGGCCCTTGCCAGACATCTGCCATTTGAATGTGGCAGGAGCAGGCGGCTCTGCGTGGAAGGCTCATTCATCCCCGGGCTGCACCTCCCAGCTCTGGGCAAGTCCACCTCTCTGAGTCAGATGCAGTCTCCTGTTTCCAACCCTCTGCTGCTTGGTCTCCATTCATCTGAATAGACATTTATTTCAGTGTCATCAATGTGGCTGGCATGGCTCGGGATATTTGGCCGTCCCTGTGGCACCTGAGACTCAGCCAAACTAAACTGCCTCCTCCTGATTTCCATGTCTGTTAGTGGGACTCCCAGGTGGCGGCCACCCGGGGTTCAGGCGCCAGGCTCACTTTGGATCGCTGGCCCTGCCCCTCGTATTACTCTCTGCTATGAGGATGGATGGATCCCGCTCCCCTCTGGCCCTCCTGTGCCTACCTTTTTCTTTTTCTTAATTACTTTGTCACCTGGGCTGAGACCCCTTCTGGTCACCTGCTCTCTGGACACCTGGTCCTTGCCTTCTGCCATTTCTCCCTTTACACTTTGGCTGAGAATCTTGAAAACACCCCTGCTCTGCTCAAGATGGTGGCACTCTCCTGCCCTCTGGACACTTTTGTAAGCACAGTAAGGAAGGTGTGTGCTCCCCTCACCCATTTGTGGTCCAGTGGTTGAGAGCAGGGGTGACTGTCTTCTTTTATCATGCAGAGGACATCCTGTGCTGACAGCCTTCTTGAGTGTGTGCGTGGTCAATTGGGTGTGCAAGTTAAACCTTGGTTTTAGGCTAATGTAACCCCCAGGCATCCGTCCTACTCTCAGGAAGCAATGGTTGATAGCGTTGATGAGCTGACCAGAGCAGGCACGCTTCCCCTGTCTTCCCAGGGAAGGGCAATATTGCCATGTGTTTTAGGGGGCACTTTGAGGTTGGGTGCTATTTGTCTTGTGTCCTTCTCCTCCTCTTGTACAGGTAGAGTGCCTATGGGCGCTCTACCCTGAGCTTGATTCCTTAGCCCTTTTAAAATTTTTATTTTGAGACAGATTCTTTCTAAGCAGGCTGACCTCTCTAATTTATGATCTTCTGACTGAGCCTCCCAGGTCACTGAGATTACAAGCATGCACCACCACGCTCAGCTGTTTGTTTTTTCAGCTAAGTGCTTAAACTGAGTGGTTAATTTTATAAGTTCCACTCTCTGGGGCCAATTTGTGAATCCAGCAAATGTTCAATGTGCAAATGAGGTGACTTGAGGGATGGTCAGGGCACCAAACTCTTCTCGGTGTCAGATTTACGTTTGATAAAAGAAAATGCGACATTCACAAAACTGAGCCTACCCCATCCCTGAGGTGCCCCATTGCTGGAGCCTCCGCATGTGGCTGCTCCCACGGGCTGTTGGTCCTACGTAGGTCGGTGGGAAGCATCTGGGGAGATAGACAAGTCACACAGCTGTGCACATGCACACAAGTCGTGGGTCTCTCTGAGAAGGGTGAGCAGAGCAGGGTTCCCATGGCAACAGGTCAGGTGCAGCCTGAGCACTTCAAGAGGGTGACCATGCCAGGAGTGGGGAGCCCTTTATTGTCACCAGCCTTCAGAGGAAGCTGTCCTTTGGATGGGATGTCACTTGAATGCCTCAAAGGACTGATGGAGGTAAACAGTGTGGACTGCTCTTCTTCTGCAGAGCTGGGGTCCTCTGTCCTCTGACCTCACGGTAGGCCCCCTCCTTTGTTTTTGTACCTTAAGTGAGGGAGTCATCTTTATTATATATATATGTGTGTGTATATATATATATATATCACCTCTGAGCCGCATCCCCTGCCCTTTTTTATATTTTATTTAGAGACAGTGTCTCTCTGAGTTTTTAGGGCCTTGCTCAGTTCCTGAGGCTGGCTTTGAATTCAGTCAAACCAGGGATTGAATTCAGGGTCACTCGAGTTCAATTTTTTATTTTTTATTTTTTTAACCACTGAGTCACATCCCCAGCCTTATTTTGTATTTTATTTAGAGACAGGGTCTCACTGAGTTGCTTAGTGCCTTGCTTTTGCTGAGCTGGCTTTGAATTTGCCATCCTTCTGCCTCAGCCTCCCGAGCCATTGGGATTAGAGGTGTGCACCACTGCACCCAGTGAGGGAGTCATTTTTTTAAAAAAATGTTTTGAGGTATACAACATGAAGATTTGAACACAGTGAAATGATTTTAATACTCAAGCAAATTAACATATCCATCTCCTCACCTGTTCTGGGGGCAAGAGAAGTAAGATCCCCTTTCAGCAAACATCCTGCACACGGTGTGGTGTTATTAACTAAACTCCTTATCGCACGTTAGATTCTAGATCTGTGTACCCCACGTCTGCAACTCTGCATCTTTTGACCGACATGTCTCCACTTCCTGCTCGCCCCAGCCCCTGGTGACTGCTGTTTCTATTCTCTAGTTGTCGTTTTTCTCCTTCTGGGGTCTACATATCAGAGAGATCACGTATGGGTTCTCTTCTGTGTCTGGCCTATTTCATTTAGTGTGATATTCTTCACGCTCCTCAGGTCGTGGCCAGTGGCAGGATCTCTTTCTTTTACAAGGCTGAGTGATGTTCATTGAGCGCATGTGTACATACACATACACATGTGCACACGTACACACGTGCACACTGGCTTTTGATCCACCATCAAGGGTCATCTTATCGGTAACACATCACAGAGAAACAAAATCAAGGCGAAACCAGAGCCACTCAGTCTGGCTGCCCAGGACCACTGGAGGAGCTTTGGGACCAGCAGGCTGGGTAAGGGTTCCTCCCAGCACAGTGACCAGTCCACAAGGTCCAGGCTTCGACTGGTGGGTGATTGGCGAGACAGTGCTGTTCCTGTCCTGCAGCTTCTGGGTATGGGGGGCCGACCCCTTCCACCTTCTTGACGCCATGGCCTCTCGGGCTGGGCTAACAAGGCCATCATCTGTGTGCCCCAAGCAAAACCGAAGGCATGAAATATTTAATTGAATTATATTACCATGGGGATATTGTGACTCATGTTGAAACTGATCACCTGTCTCTTTATCTGGCCCCTGAGTAGATCCCTGGTTAAACATTTAAAGGTCAGAGGCATGGCGATGGCCTCATTGTCTCCTTTCCTTTGTGGGTTGAGGGGCTGTGGGGAGGAAAAGGAGGTACGGGGAGCCGTTGGAAGGAGCATGGTGGGTGGAGGGGTCCAGGAGGTCCCAGAGCTGGCCTCCTGTCCTCCCTGGTCTGATTCTGCAGAGGGCTGGGGAGGGGCAGGAAGGTGGGCAGGGTAGCCTCCGAGCCCCTCCCTAGCCGTGGGAGAGGCTGTATCCCGGCTGCCGGTTCAGGATGCTGTTTCCTTTGCTGTCAGAGCTCAGGGAGGCATTGAAATCCAGTGTTCTACTTTTTAGTTTAATTTTTCATGTAGAAGAACAAAAGATGTTTTTAAATCCTGTGTGGACAGGCTACCTGGTCATACCACTGTCACATCTGTCCCCAGATGTGGCGGGGGCCCCACTTTGTCACTCTAGGAGGAAACTGGTGACCTCACGAGCTGCTCAGGTGACTGGGCTGATGTTCCTCCCTTGCCGCGTAAGGGGAGTGTCAGGAGGAAGGGCCTTGGGAGTGAAGGCGTGTGGCTGACTCGGGGTTTGTTAGTCAGAGGCCAGCTGTGGAACTTGTCAGTGTCCACTGCAGGCCGTGACCTCGCTCTGCACTCTGGGAGTTGGAGCGAGTGTCGTGCGCTCCACGAATGCCTTAGGCGTTCTGGAGAGGAGCAGAAGCTGTTCCTCTTAGAAGACGGCTGCCTTTGGCTTGCCAAGGACAGAAAAGCCCATGTTTGGGTACGAAGCCCCAATTCCCAAGTGTCTTTGCAGTTGCTGGAGATGAGGAGCAGGGAAAGCTGGAGCAGTGGAAAGAAAGAAAGTGCTGTGATCGGTGCACTGCTGCTCTCGCCTGGAAGTCAGACCTGCAGCTTACGGCCCTTCAGGGAGCAGCGCCTGCCAGGATGACAGAGCGTCAGCTCCGTGTGTAACTCGGCAGGGAGCCCACATGTGTTTCCTGCATGCTGTGGATGCCGGGCCATGTGACCTGGGAGCCCTTCAGCTCCAGGTGTCTGAAGTCCCTCATCCTTACCCCAGCCAGCCAGTGATCCCCCGCTCCGCACCCCACTTTCTTAACAAGTCTGAAAAGATAAGCCAAATCTATTTTGTGCAAATCCCTTGTATTTCCATTGGCTTTCATGATACTCCCCCCTTGCCCGCCATATTTCCTGATTCGTTCCTTTTTTTCATCATTCAGCATTTGTTTCCTGAGTCCTACTCTACTCCAGGCATTGTGTAAGGAAGGGGAGCCCAGCCTGCCAAAAGACAGGTCTTGGCGGAGGAGACAGAGTCAGGGGATACTGTGACAGTGATGGGCACAGGGATCTGACTCAGAGAAGAGGGCCCCTGGGAGGCCAAGCTTGGGTGTGAGGCTCAATCTGGGTGACACTTAGACAGGGTCTTGTAGGTGCCTGTAAGCCAGCAAGGACAGTAGCCTCTGGGCAGTGCGGGGAGCCAGCTGAGTGGGAGGGACAGCGATTGCCTGGGAGCTGCGGATGCCAGTCACCAGAGCACGTGTTGGCAGTTTGTGAAGGTTTCGCTTCCTGAAAAGGCTCTCAGGTGCCAATTCAGAAGAACACTCAGGGCGCTGCCTTACTGTCTGTTAACTCTCAGAGACGTGAGCTCCGTGAAGTGCGGGTGAAACCCTCCCTCCATGAATAGTAATTACCTCTCCTTAACCGCGTACAAGACAGTTGAGAAGGCAAACTCAGTAAACATCTGTCCAAATCATTTGGAGCAAAGTACAGAATCCTTAGATCTCGCAGCCACCATACCCCAAGATGTTGTCATTCTGTTCTTGTAAAACAGTGTCAAGGAAGCGTGGAGTCATTAAGCCCGAGATCATGTCACATCTGTCCCGCTTTGTTCTGGGGACTGTATTTGAGCATGCTTGCTAATGGATGCTTTTTGTATTTGTCCCCCCCCCCCCACCAATGTCTGGGAAAGGCTCCCCTGCCCATGTTCCTTGGGCTTGCACAAGCAGGCAGCTGTGTTACTGAGAGCAGCCATTGTGGGTGAGGCACATGTAGGAAACACCATGCTTGTTGTCACTTTGCATTGAAAGAACTGTTGCTGATCTCCCGATCCTCTTTGCCATCCCTTAAGCTGGTCAGCGTGCATGAGAGGCAGGTGTGGCTTCCACAGCAGGATCCCCCAGCCTGCTCTGCCAGCTGCCCAAGCTTTGGATTTTTTGTCAACCACAGATTATGAAAAAACTGAAACAGAGACCCTGCCCTGTTGACGTCACCCCTGCAAATCTGTCTGTAGTAACGTGGAATGATGTGATGGGGATGACTGAGGCCAGAAGTGCGTGAAACAGGAGGATATGTTTTGGGTACCTGTCTATTTGCTTTTGAAAAATTGGTACACAGAGGGTGGTGGCTGGTTCTCAGTTTTCACAGAGGCCGAAGCGGCAGCCTTGGGGATTTAGGATAGAGAAGCTCACACATGCGCTTTGGAGGCACATGACCCTGTGTAAAGCCTAACTCCTTTGCATGTTAGCTGTGTGACCCAGGGCTGGTTGCTTACCTTCTCTGTACAAAGGCAGTTTAAGAATATTGGAAATGCTGTTTTAGAAAGTGTTTGGGTAGCAGTCAATCTAGAAGGAGAATTTTAATGTAATACTTTACACAAGACTGAAAAAACCCTGCATAACCCACAAAAAGAATTCTCCTCTCCAGCCGAGTGTGGTGGTGTACTCCTATAATCCCAACAACTTGGAAGTCTAAGGCAGAAGGATCTCAAGTCTGAGGTCAGCCTGAGCAACTTAGGGAGAAACTGTCTCAAAATAAAATCTGAAAAGGGGCTGGGAATACAGCTCAGTGGTAGGGTACCCTTGGGCTCAATCCCGTGTGTGTGTGTGTGTGTGTCTCCTCTTCCACAAAGTAGAGTTGGGGCAAGGTGAGCTCTGGAGAGCTAGGCCACCTCTTAGAAGCATGCTGCCTCCATGGGCCTCCTCCCCATCCCAGATGGGAAAGCTCATACCCGCCATGCAGTGTTGCCTGGCACTGGGTTACCGTGTGGCCAATGAATTTTGTGCATGGCTTTCTTGTGTCTCTGAGATCTCTGAACCTCCAATCAGCTCTGATGATGAGAGGCATGGTCTGTGGGTGAGCTCTTGGTGAACCCAGGGGCTTGGGGTGGGAGCCAGGGAGCCACAGTCTGCAGGAGCCCGCATGCCTCTTAGTGAAACATCTCAAATCCAAATAGAGTTTTGCTGCTTTAAGACATCTGAGACTCTGGCTTAGGGGCGTTCCCTTCTGAAGGACCAGATGACTTGTCAAGAACTTTCCCAGCTGCGTGGCTGTCCCATAAGAAATGGAAAAGCTGACTCTTAGGTCTTTTAAATTAATCGATTGGCCAGGAAAGGTGAGGTAGCTAGTTTGAGGAGGTAGTGGCCATTGGGTCTGGATGTGTGCTTGCAGCCCGAGGGACACCCCTGGGACCTGGCTGGCTCTTTGGTGGGACTTGATCTTTGGAAATATGAGCACAAGGTGTGGAGCCTGTCCCTGGGCAGCAGCCCCTGGCTTCCTTGCCTGAATGGCAAAGAAAGAAATGCCAACCTGCCTGAAAATCCCTTTCTTGCCCAGTGTTCTGGGAATGGACATTTGGTACACACTGACATCCAGCTGCTCATGTGGCAGAAGCAGACGCCCCGCCCTCGCCGTCTGACTAGACAGCAGCTCCAGCTGTTGGTTTACTGCTTATATGATCCTGATTGGGAAAAGGTTAGGCTTCGTGGCAGCCGAGGTCGGCTGAAACGCTGGTCCGTAGGTGTGGGTTTCTGCTGGTTAATCTGACTTGTGGCTCATCGATCCCTGTTCTTCTAAGGGATTTCAGAATTTGAAATGACAACACAATCAAGATTTCTTTTCAGTAGCCGAGTACGTCGTTGCTCAGGGAGTGACTTGAGAAGGGCTTAATGCTGTCCCTGATACTATCAGTCGAGGTTCTAAGTCAGTAGCAGCAGAAATCACTTCAGACTTAGAAAGGGAAATTGAAAAGGCGGTCAGGGAGCCAGAGGACCCCGTGTTCCCTTCTCCATCATGGCCCTGGGGTGGCCACTGCTTATGTATCTGGCCCTGCCAGGAGGCCGTGGACTCAGACGGCATTTGCTTTTTACCTCCCTTGCTGGGCGCTGCCGTGTGGGGATCGAGCCACACACACGGCAGCATATTCGAGGGCTGAGCTCGGGTCCTAAGGCAGAGCTGATGGGCGTTTCTGCTGCCCACCAGCCACGGCGACAGACAGCAGCTGTGGGAGCAGCGTGGTGAGGAGATGCCGCGCATGCTCTGTTGGAATCACTGCCACCCATTCTCATGGCTTGGGTCGTGCAGCTCTCCTGGCGCTTCTGACATAAGGGCAGGTCGTTTGCATGTTGGAGGCAGATGTGACCTGGTGCCGGGAGGACCCGTGGTGCTGTCACTTCTGCTGGTAGCAAAGGGGAGGGAGATTCTGAGGAGGGCGGGAGAACCCTGAAATCAGAGACCGGGACAAGGACAACGTCAGCAGGATCCTGAGTGACAGGTCTTGGGCCCCCATGCTGACCTACCTGGGAAGGAGGCAAGTGCTCCTTCTTGCCTCAGTTTCTCCTTCACAGCCAGCCCCAGGGTAGGGACCAAAGCTCATTGAGATTCTTGGAAGTCTTTGAGTTTTAAATTTTACTCGTGGTAAAGTGCACACAGGACAAAATTTACTGCACCAACCATTTTTCAGAGTGCACAGTCAGTAGTGTCCCCCCCCCCCCCCCCCCCCCGCCGCAACACACACTGAGCAAAACCTCCAAGAATGATTGTTTTATAAAGGTGGCAGGCCATCGGTGTCAGTGTCTGTCCCCAAGGTTTCCTCAGCAAGTCATCACCATGTTCTGCCTCAGGTGGGACCCCTACCTTTGCTATAAGTAAATCCATCTATTTTAAAGTTTGCCAACAGATAAAAGGAAAGGGATGGGGGCAGCAGAGCCATAACTCCATGACTCAATTCCTCTCAGATCCCTTTCTGGATTTGACTAGAGTAGACATCAGACTTGAGGATGTCCATGGATCTAGGAATTGCATTCCTTTGGAATCGTGCAGTTTACAACCTGTGGAGCTATATGCAGCAGTCCAGAGAGGATTAAAGGACCTTTCTGTGGCTGTCTTTGGAAGTAGGGACTCCTCCTTCAATTGTTACTGAATTTCAGTTTCCTTGTCTTAGGAAAGATATTAGTTCAGATGTCAAACAGAAAACTACAATGTGTTTTGCAATGAAGTGGCACATTGCCGCAGTCTCTCGGCTGGGCACAAATCACGAGTCTCCACACAGCTTGTAGATTCAAACAGCAATTCTTTATTCCCGAACTCACACCGGCCGTCTACAAACACGTTCTGGGGGAATCCAGGTTCTCTGCCCAAATCCAATCCGCCCAAATCCACTCCTGCCTAAATCCACTCCGCATGGGCTTCTGTCTCCCCTAAATATACTGTCTGACCCTAAGCACTCAAGAGGAACTCAGCAGCAGGATACGCCCTATTCTAAAGGGGGAACACCCTACTCTCCTATTACTAAACCGCCCTATTCTAAAGGGGAAACACCCTACTCTCCTATTATGCTAAACTGCCCTATTCTAAAGGGGGAACACCCTAAACACGGATCCTGCCCTGGTCCTTGAGCAAGGTCACCTTTCAGAAGTCCTTCCACTAGACAGCATGGGAGTAAGCTGGCAAGGAATTTGTCATACCTACTTGGCTGATGGCTCCCAGCAGCACATACATTCAGAATCCAATTTGGTTGTCTTGTTGTGGGAAGGGGTAGACATGAAGACAGAGATCTGGAGCCAGGCAGCTGTGGTTTGCATGTTAATAGCCTGATAACCTGTGTACGGGGCCTAGTGCACAGTATCCTACCTGGACCGTCCCAGTCAGTCCTCGATGGCTCCATGGAGGACGTATTGTCAGACGAGGAAACTGAAATTCAGATTGGATGTCACCCAGGATTATGCCGTCGGTCAGAGGAAAAGCTGGGACAGTGACTAGGGATTGCCAGGTCCAGCCCCCAGAATCTTAACCCTTGAGGTGTGCTGCTGCTCGGCTGACCCAGCTGTGTTCTCACAGTCCAGTTCCTCGTTTGTAAGGTTGTCCTCACGGGTCCTTGTGGGGCTGCTGAGTGGACTGAGAGATGGCACAGCTGAGGCCCTGGGTATAGATGTGTACCAGTGACCTCTGGGGCAGTCAGGAAGCAGGTCATCTGTCTGGGGCCAGAGAAATGCCCCCAAGGGCTCTTATGCTAGCACCAAGCCCTGTTGAGAGCCACAGTGTTGAGAAGAGCGTGCTTCTGCATGTGTCTCCCTGGTCCGGTGGGACATTTGTGGCTCTTGGTGGTTGTCCTATTTGTGTAATGCACTTGTTAGGGCTCAGCTTTCGAACTTAACAATAAGAAACCTGGGTTTGCTTAATCTCACTTTCCAACACTGTAGTTATTGATCTGCAATTCAGTGTCAATCAAGGGACCTCATATTGGCTGGTGATTAAATCCGCCCCTGCCCTTCCATCTGCTCATGTCTGCCTCTGCCTCCCTGTCTCTCTGTGTGAGGTCATTGGAGTGCCGTTGCTTTTCCTGTCTTCTTGTTGGGGTGAGATTTCTGCCTGGAAGGGCAGTTTCAGATGGAGATAACTGGGCAATGGTTTCCTTAAGTGACCCAGCATCTCAAGGCTGTGCACCCTTCTCAGTTACATGAGCACACAGCTCTTTTAGGCCACAGCCATTTCCTGTAGTCTGTGCAGTCACCAGTCATGGCGGCCACAGTCCAGTCCTGGGATGGCCTCGACTTCTTTTCCTAGAATAGGAATGTCTACTCCCGCCTCTGGCTCCTCTAGGAGCTGTTCTTCCTGCTTCTTTCCTCCCCCTGTTGTTACTTGCGGGTTTGGAGTGGTAGAAAGTCACCTCTTTGGGATGCTCAGCCCATCACTGAGTTCTTGAAGGAGCTAATCCCTGCCTCACCCTTCAGTGATGAAGTACTGTTAAGGTGATTTGCTGGGTTCCTCCCCAGCTGAGTGCTGGTCCCCACCGAGAGCGTGGCGGGAAGCACAGGGCTGCTCTGCGGCATTCTGTGAGTCCCAGGGCCAAGCAGCCTCTCTGAGCACCTCCTTCCTGGGAGGCACCTGCTCACAGGTGCTGTCTTCAGGGGAAATCCCTTTCTGTGCAAATATGCCCACTGGGTATCTGATGGAGAAATGCTGGTGGACCATGCGTATTTGTTTCCTTTCTTCAAAGTCTTCTTTTTGGATGGTAAAAATTAGTTACGAGGTACTAAAAGGGTAGTGGAGTTTTAAAAAACTAGGTTATTTCCTTTAAATATTTCTAACTCTCTCCCGTGAAACCAGCCACTCCTCCAGCTTATTTGAGGATGGTGGTCCTGCTGGAGGATCGTGAGTCCAGAGTGACTACTAAAAGATGCCCGTGGTACCCAGAGGCCACCTGGGAAGTGGGGAGGTGGGTGGTGAGCTGGGAGTTGAAGGGAGCAAGGGTCCTGGGCTGTTCTGTGGGGAGCAGGATGGGAGCAGGCACACAGGGGAGCATCCTGGACACCTGTCACTGTGGAATCCCAGGTCACGTGTTCAGGTTGGCTGGATCTGGGGCCCCTCTGCAGACAGTGGTACTGCTCATTGTAGCTGTACACGTGGCCAGGTACAGAGCTGTTCTTCAGCAGGGCTTGTGCCCATCTTCATGATGCTCACCCCTTATCCCATGCCCACTGCTCACACCTGCCCCTTCCTCCTAGTCTTGGTTTATACGAGTGTTTGCCTGTGAGTTACCTAAGAAGCCCTCAGCATTTGTCTCAAAAGATGGTCAACGGGCAGGTCCCTGGGAGAAGCCGTCATCTGTGATAGTCTGCAGAGACGACTGCTGAGTGTCGTGTGCGCCTGGCCATCTGAGAGTCCGTGAACTCCTGCATGTGGGCACTGGGCATACTGTGACGCTGTTTCCCGGCACCCTTCCCCTCAGTCCCCTGGACACCACCAAGGTGCTCAGTGCTGTCACTATTTAGAGTTGCCGTGTCGATCAGATGGGAAATGGCTGGAATTGGAACCAGCGCTATGCCTGAGACCTGGGAGAAGCTGCCTTCCACCCCGTTGCAGTTTGGTCTGGCCAACCTGAGCTCATGGCAGGCTTTGTGGGAGCCTGGAGCTTCTGCCAGGACAGAGGGAGGGTCAGGACTCACTCCTCTCCTGCCTCTGCTCACCTGCCCCAGTGTTCCAGGGAAACCTCAGGTCCTCTGCTTGGAGCCTGGAGGTGAGCGAGCTCTTGGACTGGAGATGTACTCCCTGGGTCAGGGGACCATCGGGGCAGGGAAGATAAAGAAGAAATCCCAATGTCATGGTAAACTAGGTTACCCCTCACGTCTCACTCAGCTCTTAGTTCTTCAACTCCTAGATGCCCAAGGTTCTTTAGAAAGTGGCTTTAAGGAGTCTCGGGGCTTACTGTGGAGAGTACCATTTGGTAGGTCCCTCATCCTTCTTTATCCTCAGTCGAGTGATTGTTGTCATGGCAACAGATCTGCTCCTGTGAAGGCTTCTCTAATAGCGTAGAAGGGGACCCGTCGCTTCCTGAGATTGTTAGTAATTATCTTCTCAAAAAAATATGCTCTGAATATTGGGAACATTTTAATGGGCCCTGTTCCTTCCTTTAGGGGACTTTTGAAGTCAGTGTCAGCCCCATGTCTTAAAATAAAAATGACTTGATTTTTTGTTTGTGTTTCATTTTTTTTTTCCTTTTTTGCATGTTCTAACAGAAGAGCCATTATCCCATTGTCAATCATGCCTCCCGCGTAGTAGGTTCTCAGGTATCGAATTTTGTTTGAAAGGTGGCAGAATAGCCTGGCAACTGTTGATCCAGATATTTTTAAGCAGATTGGCAGCTTGATACATTCTTTCTCTAGATGACCTTGGATCTGAAGCCAGGCAGGCCTCTCGGAGCCCATAGACTCAGGGTCTTGAACCTGATCCTATTTGTTTTCTCAGCACCAGGCAGAAGGGATCCTAGTGCATCTAACAGGGATAAATCCACAGTGCGTCTAACAGGGATAAAGAGCCTCTCATTGCCCTCTCCACGGAGCTCAGATTTAACCCAGCTGCCAAACGTCAAGAGTAGCTGCTTTCCAATATAGGATTCGGTGCCATGTTTGTTTGTTTGTTTAAGCTTTGTTTCCTCTTTATTTGCAAATGCCTATTAAAGTTTATTGTGGGTTGCTAGACATTGGGAATCCCCCAGCTGCTTGGCTGTAGTTGCTGTCCACAAGGAGGAGACAACAGTAAGCCCAGGTGACATGAGTGTGACATGCATGCTTCTGCAGAGGGAAAGGAGGGGACTGCATTCCGTGGTCCCTCCCTTCCTACATCCCTGTGCAGAGACCGAGCTGCCTCTGATCCTGCGAGGGAGAAAAGACAAGCTTGCTCTCCTGCTCAGCTGACTCAGTGTGGCCGGTGGTCTAGCTGCAAGTTGCCATCACCTGGGAACTTGTTTTGAATCGGGATCTGTGTTTTAGCATGACCCCTCTGGCGACCCTAATATAAGTTTTAAGGTTTAAAAAAAATACTTGATTTTTAGTTATAGGTGGCCAGTGTCTTTATTTTATATTTATGTGGTGCTGAGGATCGAACCCAGTGCCTCACGCATGCTAGGCGAGTGCTCTACCTCTGAGACACAACCCCAGCCCCTATGTTAAGGTTTGAGAAGTGGCATCTTTAGTATTCTTTGGGGTCTTAAAGGCCAGGGTAGCAAATACAGGGAACATGTTCCCGGAGGACTCCTGAATTCAAGGTAGGCCTGGCCCAGCTTCCGGCAGCTCTCTCCCATCAGCCTAGACACAGCTTCAGAGCCTCAGCAAGAGGCGCTGGGCATTTGTTACCACTCATCATAATTAGCCCAAGAGATAATCCATGTGTCCTCCCTGCTTTTGACTGAGAATAACTCATCCCCAAACAAACAAACAAACAATAACAACAACAAAACAAGCAAATAGCTCCTGGCCTAGACCTTAAGAGTTGAGATTCATGATTCTAATCCCTCCCCAGGGCTAAGGGAAGGGACATGGGCCCACAGAAGGACCAGCTGCTGGCAGCCACTGCATACACCACACAGGGGCAATAAATCAGACTGAACTGGGCCTCTGGGGTTGGGCAATGACCTTGGTGGAGTAGGGAAAGCCATTGTGTTACTCTGGCTTTGGTCCTCACCCTCAGGACACAAGGTCAGCTCCACCCTACCCCCTGCCATTGCCCTGGCAGCTTCCTGTAGGTCTGATTGATGAGCCTCTGTCAGGCTTAAATCATTCACTGAGAGTATTTTCCTTATTTGCATTCTGTTGGAAGAACCGCTGCCAAGGTCAGAAGTCAGAGCTCACCATTGCTGCCAGGCCTTCCTTAGACGTGTTTATTGAGCATCTGCTATGACCAGAGCTGCTTATAAGACATAAACAATTTTTTCAGAACTTAAAGGGATCTAGCAGGGTGTGGTGGTGCGCATCTATAATCCCAGCAGCTCTGGAGGATGTGGCAGGAGCGTTGTAAGTTCAAAGCCAGCCTCTGCAACTCAGTGAGGCCCTAAGCAACTTAGCAAGATCCTGTATCTAAATTTAAAAAATGAAGCTGTGGTGGGGATATGGCTCAGTGGTAAAGCCCCTCTGGGTCCCATGCCCAGTACCCCCCCCCCAAAAAAAAAAGGCAGAAGAAGAAGAAAATGACGGGATCCTGTGTTTAGCTTGGAAGGAGCAGCATCCCCCAGGAGGCTGTGCTGCAGATGTCCCCTCCCTGGATGGACTGCAGAGGGGGGGTCAGTTGCTGAGGGGGTGATTTAGGAAATCCATTCTCCTAGCAAATAGGAAAGGGTCCTCTGCCTGAGTCAACCTGCTTCCTCTGCTACAGGAAGCAGCAGGGGTGACTCATGCTGAGGCCTGACAGCACATGCCCACTCTGGGCCCAAGCCTTGAACAGACCAGCTACCTGGACATGGTCCAGAAGGGTCACTACCATGCTATGGTTTGAATCTGGCTGGTGAAAACAGATGTTCAGGCTGAAGGATTCTTATTCTCCCTTAGTTATACGACTTCCCTGCCCGCCAGCCATCTCTGTCAGTGGTACATGTTGGCAAGATGTCCTCAAGAATGGAGTGGTTAAAAGTTCTAACTATGGACTCAGTCCTAGATGCCAATCCTGAATTCTCTGGGACCTCGGGCAAGTCACCTAACCTCTCTGAGGCTCCTCATACCTATCTTATGATGGTATCTATTGGAGGAGTGTAATGAAGTTTTTAAAGAAACAAATACAACGTTCCTGCCTATTACATTACCAGTACTCAGCAAAGGTAGCTGTCCCTGTAATTTGGAAAGCAGTAAGATTGTTTCCTGAGATGGGGTGAAGTCCACATAGTTCAGAGATGTACAGATGCCACTTAAAGGAACAAGTAGTCCTCAGGCCAGTGACATGAGCATGAGGAGTTTCAGCCTAGCATGGTGGTGCACACCTGGAAACCCAGCTCCTCGGGAAGCTGAGGCAGAAGGATCACAAGTTCAAGGCCAGCCTGGGCAACTTGGTGAGAACCTGGCTTAAAATAAAATAAGAAAATGAGGGCTGGATACAGCGTGAGAGTAGAGCACTCCTGGGTTCAATTCCCAGTACCACCACCACCCCGCCACAAAAATAAAAAAAAAAAGAATAATATTGGAGGGCTAGGGAATAGCTCAGTTGTTTGCATACACAAGGCCCTAGGTTCAATCCCCAGCATCACACACACACAAATACACACACACACAAAGACTGATGACTTTGAGGTGGTCACAGAAAACACAAGACCCAAGCTGAGTTAGAGAGACAGCATGAGGGTCTCACTCTGAGGAGTGCCAGCCTAGGGTCACCCTGTAGTGAGATGCATGTGGCAGGCTCTCACTCCACCATACCATTTCTAAATTATCTGACGTGGCATGCAGGCTGCGGGGAGATGATCCTGCGAGCGTCCCTACCCGGCAGTTCTGTCCCGTGGGTCCAGGAAGACACATGTGGTTTGTGCATCAGGCCACATCTGCTTTGCTGGCATGAACTGGCATCCTCCAGTCACTCAAGCTTGGCTCCGCCGGGAGCCCCTTCCTATGCCCTGGCGACAGAGGCAGGCTGTGGTGGTGGGGGTTCACCATGGCAGATGTCAGATGTCGGGAGCCAGCGGCATTTCCCGGGTGGCACCCCTGCAGGGTTTGCAGCCCAGCACATTCCATCGGGAGGGGGGCGGAATGTGTCTGCTCCTGTTGTGGTGCCCGTTGTGTGAGCGTGTTCGTGTTTTTGTGTTTCTGTGTTCTCATTCTCGCTTTGCTTTTAAGCAGCAACAAAGGAAGAGGAATATTGGTCTTTGCGGCTGCCAGTCCCGTGCACGCCAGCATCTCATGCTTGCTGGGCTGGAGCTGCCAGATGGTGGTAGGATTGTGTGTGGTTTTGTTTCCTCTGCTTTGTGAAAAGTCGTGAAGTGAGAGAGACTGAGAAGTGGGAGATCGCTGAAAGATTGTCATCTGATAACAGCTTGCAGGATCTTCCAGCCTGGGTGTGACGTCCACCCCACCCAGCATTTGCTGAGTGCTCAGTGCACCGCCTGTGGTCACCACCCAGCTGTACGCAGAGCTGGATAGAACAGGTTTCTGAACAGGAAACTCCACGTTTTCCCCTTCCTTGAAGACTGCCACTGTGGTCTCAGCGAAATCGTGCTTCCTTTGTGGAGTTCGTTTTTGAAAATCTGTCCTAAGGAACCTATTGGCTTGGTTTGAAGTACTTCTCCTTCTCCTCCTCCTCTTGGTTTCCTTGACCTCAGAGTGTGTGTTCCATACAGGTGACCTCTGTGCACAGGGAGTCTGGCTTGTTTGGAGCCATTGCCAGGGCTAGCGTAGGCATCAGGTGCTGCTGAGTGGCCTAGGTAGGACCACTGTCTGGTAGGGAGGAGAGGGGCATGGTCGAAGGTGATGGCCTGCCTGACTGGAGCTGGCTCTTCGCTGCTCTCCTTCCCCTCCCTGGAGCTAAGCAAACCCACGGCATCAGATGGCACCGCGCCCTCCCACTGTCCGTCTCTCTGAGCCCAGAAGGAAAAATAAAATGCTGATGAAGTAGAAGAAACATACTTTGTTAATTTGATGCTCTTAATATCCCGAATGCCTGCTTTGACCTTTAATAAAAATGACAGCCCCCGAGTGCGAACCAGCTGCCTCACAAACACGTGGCGGAGGAGCAGCGAGGAGGTTCTGGGAACCGAGAAGCAAGAGCGAGCAGGAGGATGGGAGCCGCCTGCCCAGGCGAGCAAAGGAGCAGCTGCTGGTCTGTCGCTCCATGGATTTTCTGAGGCACTTCCCATTCAAGGTCTTAAAGAAAATTTTACATGAGACTTTAAAAAAATTTTTTAAATTTTCTTTTTTTAAACTAGGGATTGAACCTGGGGGCGCTTGGTTAACTAAGCCACATCCCCAGCCCTTTTTTTGTATTTTGTATTTAGAGACAGGGTGCTGCTGAATTGCTGAGGCTGGCCTTGAGTTCACAGTCCTCCTGTGTCAGCCTCCCAAGTCACTGTACATGAGAACTTTTTGGTTTGCTCTGAGGACAGGGTCTGTCTCCTTGCTTCATAGCATAGTTATTAGATTAAGGTATTTCCTAAACATTGCTCAAGTGTAGGTATGGAAACCACCTCTTGTACTACTCCAGTATCTTGGTTGCCAGAAAGAGGAACCATCTGTCTCAGCTTGGAAGTTGCCTGGGGAACCCACTTATAGAACCCCCCAAGAAGGTGTGTCCACCCCTTGCTGAGGTCTGGCAGGCCCCCGGCCCAGGGCAGCCAAGTGTTCTTTACTGATGTGATGCTTTGTTGGTCTGACTGCGCTTGTCTACCTAATGATGCTTTGGATTTTGCCACTTTGACTAAATCTTTGAATTTGATTGAACCCAGGGGTGCTCTCCCACCGAGCACCCGCCCCAGCCTTCCTTTTCTTATTTCGTTTTGCCCTAAATTGCCCAGGCTGGCCTTGAACTTGGGATTCTTCTGTCTCGGCCTCCTGAGTCTCTGGGATTAGAGGTGTGCGCCACCATGCCCAGTTCCAACTAGATCTTTGAAGTGTGGTTTGGGTTGGCTCCAGGGCCGCAGTTGAACTTTTCCAGGCATGAGACCCCCGCCCCCTCTTTCTACAGAAGTCAGGCTCAGGTTCAGGTGACTTTTGCAGCCCTTTTCCGCTCCTTTCCAGAGACTGTGTACTGTCACTTCACTGTAAAATAAAAGGATCTTGAGACAGATTGGGGGGGAGGGACTGTGGAAAGAGGCCCCAGCTCCAGGTCAAACCCAAGCTCACGGTCCACACGTGTGTGCACGCAGAGCTGTCGCTCAGTGACAATTGCCAGCCTCCAGGTGTCCCCCAGGGCAGCAGATGGTGTGCCCTGCCATGCCCTGCTCCGCCTAGCCAGAGCGGCAGCTGATACACGCTGAGCACCTTTTGTGACACAGCACCCGGGCAGCCCTCCAGCCCACTGTCAAGGTGAAAAGACACCTGGCATCTCAAGACTTCAGGGCTCTCTGAGTATGGGCTTGAGAGGAAGGAGAGAAAGAGACCGTTTCCTGGTATCCTGATACCCAAATATTACAGCCTGCCAGATGGTGGCAGAAATGGCCCTGAGGCCTGTCCCATGATGGTCTGGAGCTGGTCTGGAGCGCTGGATTCAGTGGGACTTTCTTGTTAGTGCTTGGCTGGAAGGATGCTGGCCAGGGGCAGCTGCCTGCAGCTCCACAGCGAGAGCATTGAGCAGATGAGGCAGGTCTGGGGCCAGGGCAGCTGCCTGCCTGCTGTGGGGTAGGTTCAGGGCATTGAACCTCTCTAGAGTGGTGACCATGACCCTTTCCATACCCCAGGCCGAGCCCTGGGAAGCGTCTGCTTGGCTGATGTGTGACTGTCAGTGAGTACGAAGGGAACCTTCCCAGGCAGGCACTGGACTGATCCTGCCTGGCCGCAGTGGTCTGCTGAGATGTTGGGAAGAAGGGACAATTCTGGCTTTCATGGAAATGGCCTTTGACTTTTAAGTCACCTTCTGAGTCCTGATTTGCCAGCTCCTCAGAGAAGAATGGTATTAGACGTGGGAGGAAAGACGGTGATTGTGGGGTGGCTGGTGCCTCTTCGGGGATGCAGGCTGCTGCCTAGCCAGCTCTCGAGGCCACCGCTCCACCTTCCTGGAAGGCTTGGCTGACGATTGCTACATCGGAGGTCTGCTTAATGGACCCACCGAGATGGCCAGTGCCCCTTATTTTCTCTGTAAAATATCCCATCCCTGTCTTCAGCTCTCTGATGGCAGATCCTCTGGTGTGTCACATACTTGTCCCACTTGGGCTGAGGCTTAACCATGTGGCAGCTGCCTGTGCTCCCAAATCTGTATGTGCCAGTTATATGACTATCATTAAGAGATTTAGTTGTCAGGTACTAAGTGTCTATGAGTGAAAAATCAGGATGTGTTGTTTCTATAAAAGAAGTGGAATGTTTAGAAAGTTATGACAAAAGAAAGGTACTTTAAACAAAAAGTTGCCTGGATGCGGCCCCGGTAAAAGCCTGGGGACGGAGGGGCTGTGTGTAGTGCAGTGGTAGACCATTTGCCGAGCCTGAGACACTGAGTTTCATCCTGACACTACAGAAAAAAAAGAAAAAAAGATTGTGGATTAAAGAGGTCAAAATCTGGGATGCTCAGATGGCATTATAAAAAGGTGTAATTTATGAAACACAGATGACATGGGACAGCAGGGCAAACCCTTTTTTTTTTAAAATATTTATTTATTTATTTAATTTTTTTTTGTTATCGGCGGACACAACATCTTTGTTTGTATGTGGTGCTGAGGATCGAACCTGGGCCGCACGCATGCCAGGCGAGCGCGCTACTGCTTGAGCCACATCCCCAGCCCAGGGCAAACCCTTTTGGTTGAGCTGCTTATTCTCCTGCTGGTGCAGGAGACAGCGAGGGGTGTGTTAAGACTCAGGATCAGCCATAGTGGGAACACCACTGCTAACAGAACTCTGTGGCTTGTAGGCCATTTAGGCTCTGCATGTCACTTAAGCATGTGGCAAGGAGGGGAGAGAGTTGGGGATACAGCTTCCAAGAGACCCCTCAGACTCTTGGAGGTCGATGGGAGAGAAGGGGTGACAAGTAAGTGGTGTGGATGAAACAGATACGTTTTGGAAGAGATTTCCTGGTAAAACGTGTCCCTGGGGCACCTACCCCATATCTGGTACATTTGGAGTGTCTGGTAGTCATGTATCCAGGAGCCCTACATTCAACCTCTCTGATCCTTTGAAAGTCTAACACAGCCAGCAGCGTTACCTGTGCCATGAGGTACGCCCCTGTGTTTAGCACAGGAACCCATCTGCACACAGCGAGGGCCAGAGGAGGCGAGAGCTCTCAGGGTAGGTGTGCCTGGCTCCTGATTTGTGTCAGAGGTCACAGATCTTCAGAGAAGTCTTGGGCTGCTGCTCATGGTGGGCTGATGGTGGTTGGAGGGGCCTTCTTACCCGGTCCCCTTCTCCTCCCTTCTCCTCCCACCCAGGAAGGAGCTCTTCCCAGCTCACAGGGTCTTGGCCCTTCAGATGCTGCCTGGTGTGGGCTCTTGGGCTCCCTCCTGTGGTGACTTGGTTATTTTCAGTATTTTGGACTTGAGCATAAGCTGCCTCTAGTTCAATTAATGTGTCCCCAAGGCTGTGGAGGGAGGGAGGGCCTGTTGACGGTGGGGAACGTCATCTTGTGTCTTTAAATTAATGCTCCTTTAATGGCAAGTGGGATATTTTCTTCATTAGGGCAACACGCCATGCCTGTTACCTCTGTGCCCACGAGGCTGGGGGAGGCAGGGAGCCTAATGGCTTGGTGGCTTCTGTGATGATGAGCATTTGCAGAGAGGCTGCTGTGACAGCTGGGGACAGCGCTCCTGGCTTCCCAGGTCCAGCTCTAGAATCGGCGACTCCTCCGTGTGGAAAGAGGACATGTTCCAGTGTTCCTAGCAGGAGCACCCAGGGGGACATTAGGAAGTGTCTGAAGACCCTTCTGGTTGTCATGATGGATGAGGACGGGGTTTTCCAAGATGCTATGGAACAGCCTGTGGCTCCCAGGACACAGAAGTGATCCTTCTCAACAACAAAGAAAGATCTGGTCCAAATGTCAGCAGAGCTGAGGTCGAATGGCCCTGCCCTGTCTGTAAAATGAGCGTCTACCCGAGATTCTCCCTGATCCTAATTAGCCTTCCAACAATATCAACCCTCCGAGGGACAGCTGCGACTCACAGTGACTTATTGTGAGTGAACTTCCACCAAAAGGGGTTCCACGTCTCGCTCCTCCGTCTGCTCTCCTCTGCAGCAGCCCGCCCCATAGACCGCTTTCCAGGTCTCATTGCCCTGCCCACACTGGAGGCCAGACTGCCCCCCACTGGTGTCCTGCTGTGCAGAGGGATGGCAGCCACTGCACAAGGTGCCCCGTGGAGGGGCAGGACAGTGCCACTTGACGGACACGTGGCAAGTGGAACAGAAGGTTCAGCTACATGGAAACTGGGAGGAAGGAACACTGACTGTGGCCTTTGCTCTCCTTATTTCCTTCCCGCCCTCCAAAAATATGCACAGAAACAATTTGGATTCTGTTTGCGACCTTAACGTGCTTCTTTGTCCTCAGTCGGGAATGTCCCCAGCTTGTCATAGTGGGAAAGGATATTTTGGTGTCAGTCAAGCAGGTCTGGACCTGGCTTTGCTGAGAACCAGTTTTGAGGTCCTTTGCCGGGCGGCAGCCTTTTTCCTTGTTGATGGGTTGATGTGAAGACGGGGCTCCTCCCGGCACTGGTTGTTTTTTGTTTTTGTTTTTTGGTATTTCCAGGGATTGAACCTAGGGGCACCCCAGCTCTGAGCTCTAGCCCTTATTTATTTTTTATTTTGAGACAGGGTCTTGCTAAGTTGCCCGGGCTGGCTTCCATCTAGCGATTCTTCTGTCTCAGCTTCCTGAGTTGCTGAGGTCCCAGGTGTGTGCCACGTACCCAGCTCTCTGTGTCATTTTATACATATCCCCCCATCCAGTCTGTGAGCCCCTCCAGGACGAAGTCCTTGTCTACCTTTGAAGTCACTTAGTCCTGGCCACTTGGTAGATAATCGTCATGAGCTGCCTTGTGTATCTGCAAAAGACATGTGGAAGTCCTAATCCCTGGAACCCGCGAAAGTGACTGTTTGGACCAGAGGTCTTTGCAGATGTACTCAGGTAGGATGAAGCCATGCAGTTGGGTCTTCAGGCAGGGACACTGGAGTCTTTATAAGAGGAAGGAAATTTAAGACACATACACAGAGCATGCCTGCGTGTACGTCCTGTGGGGACTCAGCACACAGAGGAGGCGGTGTGATCACAAGGCAGATATTAGAGTGGTTGAGCCTCAAGCCCAGGGTTGTCAAAGCCATGGGAAGCAGGAAGGAGTCTCCCCTCCAGGCTTGAGGTGGAGTGAGGCCCAGCTGACACCTCGATTTCAGACTTTGAGCCTCCAGAACTGTGAGGAATGCATTGTGATTGTTCCCAGTGTCTGGGGCTCTTTGTTACACAGCTCTAGGAAGCTAATGTAACATTCAGTAAGCACCTGGGGGACTTGTAAGAATCTTCCTGTGCATGGTGCATAGGGTTGGGTCTCAGCATTCATACTTCCATAGTCCTGTCCTAGGACATTTTTACTTTCTGATTTCTACCAATCTACCGATCTTCCCATTTAGATCATTGTCTGGTTTTATGCTACTTCATTACAGAAGACTTTGTTTATTATGGAAGAAAGTTCTGACAGGTACCACATTAAAAAAATATTCCGATGTTGTCCTTAAAGTATGCGTGCATCCCTGAGCAGCTGCATTGGATCGCTGATGGGCACTTCTTTAGCAACAGATGTTTGTTTCAGGGAGGAAGCAGGGAGGATGTTGCTCCTTCCCCTCTTCTCCTTTCTGCTGACAAGAAACAGAACCAAATCAAAATGACCTTAAAAATAAGGAAATGTCTGTTCTTGCAAAATTGCGTGCCCAGGCTCAGAGGGAAGGCAGGTTCCGCGTGGCAGCTTGGAGAGCTTTCCCGGGACTCGGGTTCTCTTTGTCCAGCCTCATGCTAAGGTCTTAAAGCTGGTGTGCTGCAGGGGCAGGCAGCCTGCTTCCTGGCTCACATCCTGTGGGTCTCTTTGATGTGTTTCTCACCAGATCTGGGGACTTTCCCCAGCAGCTCCTCCAGCTGCCCTCTCTCCCAACAGGGTGGAATTGGCATCCTCTGGATGGACGGCTGATGGAGACCCAGGGCCTCCCCACAGGCTCCAGATTCACAGCTCTTATTCCTGCTGAGCAGGCAGAACAGTGCACCCCAACAACACTCGGGTCCTAATCCCCAGGACCTGGGAACACACTCTCTTATAAGTCGCATCTGCAAAGGGACTCTGCAGAGGTGATTCAGTTAAGGACATTGAGACAGGGAGATGATCCCGTATCATCCCCGTGGGTCCAGTATAATGACAAGACTTCTCATGCGGAGGTGGCCCAGGAATAAGTTAGAGGAGAGGTAAGGACCAAAGGAGGGTCAGAGAAGAGGTAGAAAAGAGAGAAAATAACCACACCTGTGGCCTGAAGATGGAGGAAGGGGCCGTGAGCCAAGGAATGGAGGAAGCCTCTGGAAGCTCATAAGGGCAAGGATCTCCCTGCAGACCCAGAAGTAATACAGTTCTGTCCATGCCTTGATCTAAGTCGGTTAAGACCCGTCTTGGACTTCTGACTTTTAGAACTGTAGGATAATAAATCTGTGATGCTTTCAGCCACTAAGTTTGTGCTACTTTATTACACCAACTAAAATACCATCTTTTCTGGAGGTTGACCTTGAATCTATATAGACCATTTCTAAGATCAAGCATCTCCTATTTATTTAGAACCTTTTATGGTGTATATAGTGTAGAAGGTAGACACATATGTAGGGAATAAACAAAAGACAAACCAGTCTCTGGTCCGGCCTCCAGGTAGGCCCAGCCTGGTGATTTGCTCTAAAGTGGCGAATATAAGTTCATTCATATCCCAGCGCTGGGTACTGGGAATTCAGAACCACAAAGATCTTGTCCTCCCTCACAAATGGCCGAGCGCCTCACCCAGTGATCTGGTTCCATAAATATTCTCACGATCAAGTTGAGCCTTTTCCAGATGCTTTCCCTGTCTTTGTAGCTGTAGCTGGTTTCCTCCCATTCAAACCTGCTGATTGGTGTTTTTTTAAGTTGTAGGGAGGGCCAGGAGAGCAGGGCTATTGTTAAGCACTGCACACTGAGACCTATTTTTAGGGTATCCTGTGTTGCTGAGATCAGCAGAGTCCAGCTCTGGTCCTGGGTGCACAGGGGTCGTCCTCTGCCCCAGCCCTCATGCCAGTTGGAGAGAGACACTGCTGTTGGGATGTTTTCCCTGCGGTTCTTCATTTCCTGTCCTTTGTAGGGTTTCCTGTTCTGCAGAGGCACAGGGGCAGGGCACATGCACATTGTGTTCAGAATCGACTTGTTACACCCCGTAGCCCAGCTGCTTCTGGGAAGCCGTGGGCTGTCTGAGGGTGTAATAAATCTTTGAAAATATCTGGGAAGGTAACCGAAATAATGGGGCAGAGAAATGGAGTGGGGGACCTGGGCTTTGAGGTGATTTTTTCCAACCTTCTAATTCTCTCTTGAGGGTAAAAAAAGGGCATAGATTATTAACTTCCAGCATTCTCCAAAGCAGCTTAACCAAGATGGAGCTCAGTCCTGGGTTCAAAAACCAAAGGACTGCTGAGAGCTGGCTATAGCAAGCCCTAATGTCTATAATAGTGTGTGCAGGGGTAGGTTTGGTGTGGTGTTTGTTCTCCACTGTGCCCTTCCTGTCTTCTTTGTCTGTATTAAGCTGAATGGATAAATGCACCAGTTATGGATATGCAGTCTGGTGGAATCTCATTTACTGCCATATGACCTAGGACAAGTTGTTTGAAGTACTTTTCCTGTCTGTAAAATGAGTATAATGACAATACCAGCACAACTAGGCATATAGCAAGGATTAAATAAGTTTCTAGATTCTAAGATCAGTGCCAGGAAGTCCTAAATACTGGCATACCTTTTTATAACTAACATTTTAAGTGATTATTCTCTAACATTTTAAGTGATTGCATGCTATTCCATTGTGTGCCTCTGTTCTGCAGTTTATTTAACCAGATCCCTCTAATGGGATTTGGTTTCTAGTCTTTTGATGTTGTAAACAACATTTCGATGACTACTTTCATAGGTAAAGATTTTCTCTCACCCTTAATTATTTCCTCAGGTTGAATTCTACGATTAGAATTGCTGGGTCAAAGAGGGTGCATATTTTTTAAGGCATTTTCTTGATAGATGCTACCAAATTTTCCTCCAGGATAGTATTAGCCTACACTCTCACCAGCAGTGAATGAGTGTGCCAATTTCTTTCTGTGGCCAGGTTATTAACTTTTAATCAAATGAAGGCCTTGGGGAAAAAAAGGAGCTATTTCCTTGAAGATAAAGCAATCCTTATTCTTGCTTATAAACGAGCAATAAAAGCTCTTGAGAACCTGAAGCTCACCCAGAAGGTGGGTAGAGCATGTGAGAACAGCGCCCTCTACTGGCTCTCTCTGGTGGAGAGGTGTGAACCGCGGTTGATGGTGATGTAGAGATGATCATGGTCTCCCCAGCCCCTTGGGTGGTGATGCCAGGAAGAGAAGGGCAACATTTAAAAGACTTCTAGACACTTAAAAAGTCAGCCTCGAGTGACATTTACTTCTTTCTTAGGTTCTTTTATAGCAGTGATTCTCATCAAGGGATGATTTCCCCCCAGGAACACTTGGCATTATCTAGGGACATTTCTAAGAGCCACCAATCTGAGGGAGTACAGCCACCAATCTGAGGGAAGCCTGCTGCCATCTAACAGTGCCCAGGACAGCTCCGTGGGCAAATGCAGTAGTTGAGGTGGGGAGACCCTGTTGTAGAGGAGGGGAAGAATGGCCCTGGGAAAGCTTCTCATTTCAGGCTAAAAGGAGATATGGAAATATTCGCATTTAATATGTGTCACTATTTTTATTAGTAGTAGTATTTGATTGTAGAAACCTGTGAGTTTTCCAGGATAAAAGGGAGAGCAGGTGGAACTGAAGCACCAAGTTGCCATTTGTGGAAGACAGGGCAGAGCAAAATAGAACCCCTCACGTCACGTGCGCTTATAAGAGAGGGACTTTTTTCTATCGTCCCGACTTGGTAGAAACTGACTTAAATTTCTGTAGCTTTCTCTGGAAGGCCTCATCTGTGAAGAGGGAGTGCTTTATTTGACTCTTTCCCCCAGTTTCACAAGCACCCGTGTTTTCCTGTCGTTTATAATTGCTCCTTCCAGCGAGTGACTGCCATCTGAGATTACAGAGGCTCCCCCCATACCCCGGGAAGTGCTGATTTGAGCATTGTTCCTAAGAAGGGGAAAGGAAAGGAAGAACTTAAAAAATGTTCTTAGGGAAGGGTGTGCCCCAAGGGAAAGTAGGACAGGAGTTTTGGGGAAATCAAGCTATGCTGCCTGAAGACCTTTGTCACTGGAGTGGCCCAAACCCACTCAAAAATGTTCTGTGGTTTCATTTTGCGTTAGCTTGGTGTTCTTTGAATGACTTGCATTTCCGAACATGTATCTTGAAATAATTAACTGGAGAGGCTCTTAACTGCTCTTAATAATGTTAAGAGGATTATTTGGCCAGAAATGGGGGCACAAAAATCGACTTTTAGCTTTCCCCAAAATGTCAGATGCTGTTTTGATCATCTTATATGGGAAGTATTTGTTTCAACTACAGGTCCCATTCATGAACTGTAAAGTTGATTTCTGAAGCACAATCAGCTTTATAAAAATATAAGTACATCGGATAGAATAGGAAATACCAGAGTATCATACAGACTAACCACAGCCTTAGTTTGGCCTTACACAGGCATGTCACCATGCATACATATGTGTACATATTTGGTTTATATGCACGAACCCATGTCTGTGATGAGACATTTGGGGGACAGTGGCTTAGGTTTTATGATGTAAAATCTGGCTTTTTTTTTGACGTTCCTACAAAGATCTCAGGTATTCCTGCTTGTAAGCAGTCCCTCAGTTTTATCTGTTAATTTTTCAGGTGGTACCAGGGAGATCGGCTCAGCTCTCACCAGGATGTGCATGAGGCACAGAAGCATCGAAGCCAAGCTGAGGCAGTTTTCCAGGTGAGGAGCGTGTTTTACCTCAATCCATAATGTCCTTGCTGCTCTCAGGGGAAGAAGGCAGTGATGTGTACAGTATCACCCCTTTTGCAGCATGGCATCCCTACAGCATTTAAGGCCCCACAACCTTTCCTTCCCCTGGTTCTGCTCATTCATTGAATAAGCATTGTTGGGTGCTGGTCTAGGTACTCCAGATGCAGCTGGGAGCCATGGGCCAGGTCCCTGCCCTAGGGACCTGCACTTCCCTTCAGATCATCTCTGGAATGCTGCATGGGTCTCACCTTCCCTCCTGTCAGTTGAGGAGCCAGAGAGTCCTAGAGAAATGGCAGGGGCTGGCACAGGGATCTGGAGTCACCAATATTCAAATGAAAATGGACATGTTTTCCCCCCAAGGAGATCAGCCAATTCAGCAGCATCTCACAGTTCTGTTCGGGAGAAAAAAAGGAGGACATCTGGAGAGACTTCCCTTCTTGATGATCTAGAAGCCAGCAGTGCAGACCTACGGTTTTCTGGGTCTCTTTCTCCAGGCTGTGCACAATTAGTGTCCATCATGATTTATAATTCTGATGCACATCAGAACCGTTAGGTCTTTTAAAACAAAATAATGCTTGGTCCCCACCCTTAAGGTTTTGACAAAGGGCCACTTGAGACCCAGGTGTCTTTGCTTTTGGGTGGTTCTTGATGTGCATTCAGAGGGGACGCCAGTGTTCTGCAACCTGGCTTGTTAACCTGATTGCTGGAACACAGCTGGGGAAGTGAGAAGAGGGGTCAGTCCAGCCACTGACGTGTATGTAGCCTCTCAATAGTCATTAGAAAGCAAGCATCCGGGCTGTTCCCAAGCTGTGGAGTTCTGAGTGAATGTCAGCTCACTAGGCAGCCTTTGCTTGCTTCAAGGAATTGTGATTTAGATTTGTTTTGACAACCAAATGTAAGTCTTGACAACAGAATGTATCTATTTAATTTCCCCTTTTTTTCTCTTTGGATAAAAGTGCTTTAATTGATTGTCTGATAAACCCACTGCAAGAACAGATGGAAGAATGGAAGAAAGTGGCCAATCAGCTGGACAAAGACCACGCAAAAGGTACAGGGCGAGAGGTCTGACGCCTCGTAGCGCAGTGCGAAGAGCTGTGGATGTTGCCAGCAGCTGCCTGGTGACAGGGCTGGGCCCCTCTGTCCCTGCTTCTCCTGTGTCAGGAGACGAGCAGTCCAAAGTGATCCCATTGTGAGATATTTCCTGGCGTGCAGTATCACTCCACTGATAGCCTGAACTCTTGGTGGCAGTGCCATCCGCTGAATTAAAATTATAATGGCAGGCTTCAGTGCCAAACAGTCATACTTAAGGCATTTCAGAACATTTTGAAAGCCAAGACTCCAGTGATAAAAGCTTACCTTGGGTTACCTGCTCAGAGCTGGGCCTTCCCTGTACTGTCTCTAGAGAGAGAAGCCTTCGCTAACTGGTTTAGTTAATCACTGGGGACCTTGAAAGCAGGAGAAGGAGCAAGGTGTAATCTGCAGAGGAAGTAGCGCTGCTACTCTTCCAAGCGAGTGTTTGATAATAAGGCCTCATCCCATGTTGGGGTCATTCTGATGTTTTGTGTGTGCTGAGTGTTGTGGGGTCTGCAGAAAGACAGGCATGGAATCTACTAGGACAGGAGTGGGCCCTAGTGAAGACCAGCCAGTGCTCTGGGAACACGGATGGACCACTCTTGGTGGCTCTTTGCAACCATGGGGATGCTTTATTTCACTTGTTTTGGGCTATGAAATGGACCTTCTTCCTCATCCTCAGAGCTGTCAGTAACCACCAGGAAGTTGTACATTCACTCAAATCCATCCATCACGCGCCTAGAGCTGCCGTGTCCATACTGTGTCCCATGTCTTTGCACTCACTGGGACCACAAAAACAATAAATAGATCTGTATGTCCTATAAAGTATGTTAATCACAGCTGATGGGCTCTTGTGGTTCCTGTCTTCACTGTTATTGAAAACCAGTCTTTTAAAGAACTTTAGCCAATCATTTTGATAAAAGAAGGGACTGGAGAAGACTTCTGTTGTTGAGATTTCCTAAGTGTGGGTACAGTAGCCAGATATTTAACAATCATATAAAAAGTTAATATAAAATCCTGGACCCTTCCACCCCAACATTTTTAAAAGTTTTGATTCACCTTTAATAGAGAAAACAGCATCTCATATTTCTCTTAAAAGTTATCATTAAAAAAAATTTCCTTCTTTAAGATCTACCCCCAGTGGCACTTCCCTCTGGGACTAGCTCTTGTGTTTGATACAATCACTTGAAGTTAGGGAGACCGACAACTTGGAAGGATTTACTGTCCTTCAAATGCCGTGTGTTAATTAGGGCATGGTTGCTTTCTCTTAGGTTCCCTGGATGTGTCTCTTTACCTCCATTAGATTAAAAAAAGAAAAAGAAAGAAACAAACAAATGAAACAAACATCGGAAAGGTTTTTTTTTGTTGTTTTTTTTTTTAAGACAAGGAAAAAGTTGATGTTTTCCATTTGACCTTCCCACCTTTGTCCAGGCTACCTCTTTATTCTGTGTGCACATTTGGTAGTCCTGTAAAGCCGATTTGATAGTAAAGACTTCAAAGTTGGATGTGGAAAGCTTTTGTAAGGGCGGTTTTGCTGAGCCGGTGGGGAGAAGGCAGCAGGACTCTTGGAGCTCTGCTTCATCTCTCATTCAGGACAACCAAGGTCCCTTGATTTTAACTGAATACTCCCCTGCCCCCATCCCAGGTAGACACAGAGAAATGCTTCTCCGTTTTCCCTGAGGAATTCACATCCCAAGGCTGATACAGAGCCTGGGCCTGACTGAATTTAGACCATCGCCAGGCTCTGCACCCCTGCTAGCTGGCCTCTGTCTGGACCGGCCGGGGTGGGGGGGGGGCAGGTCCCAACCCCCAGGCTGGTGGGAGAGCAGTTGTTCACCTTTTCAGCTCAGCTTTCACTGAGAAGACTTGCCAGGTAGCAGCACCTGTCACTCCCTCTGCACCTGATGCCTCAGGGTGGGCAGAGGAGACCAAGTCACTGCTGCTTCCCTCGGGGAAGAGGAGAACCCAGGGCAGGGTCCAGGATGGGGCGGGGAGAGAGCAGGGTGCTGCAGAAGCTGAAGGTGGCCAGCCACGAGTTTGGTGGAGGAATTAGACATTGAGGTGCTGTTTTGAGAGGAATCCTAATGGACAGACATAGTTTCGTCACCCTGAACTTGGGGCAGCTGGGGAGGTGACCTCTCCAGCCCAGTGAGCAAGCTCTGCAGAGGGGTGGGGAAGACGGCTCAGCGTCAGAGCAGAGCAGGAACCTGCATAGGCTGCCGGGCCAAGCAGGACCAAGGAGAGGGACAGGGACCCAGCTGGACTTTAGGAGAGCTGTTCTGGCCATGGTTTGTTTATTCCTTCCACAAATGTGTCTCTGCTTCGTGCCTTGGGAAAGTAAATAAGATTAAAAATCTTTCCTGACCCTCGAGCAGAGAAATTGTGAATTTTTTTTTTTTAATTAAAATGGACCCAAATGATGTCTGTCCTCAAAGCTGGCACCATGGGGCAAGACCGCATGCATTTTGTGGTGGTCACTTTTGCTTTTGCAGTCCTGAGGACTGAACCCAGGCAGACGCTCTTCAACCAAAGTGCATCCCAGCCCCATTTCATGGTTTTTCATTTAATAAAAATGAAAAACGTATTTTTCATTTTACCCTCTTGTGGTAAAATGTCAGCGTGGGATTTTCCTCATAGTGTATTTCCACAAAGCTGTTTACTGCATGTCAGAGTTTGTGCGCTCTGTGAGGAAGGCAATGGCTGTTCCTAAAATACTTTCTGTGGAG
The DNA here is from genome assembly GCF_048772815.1 of Callospermophilus lateralis. Classification (NCBI taxonomy): domain Eukaryota; kingdom Metazoa; phylum Chordata; class Mammalia; order Rodentia; family Sciuridae; genus Callospermophilus; species Callospermophilus lateralis. Next base: position 76,321,549 of record NC_135320.1, on the reverse strand, counting down.
CAAAGTAGTAAAATTATTGAATATTCTTTTTTCTCTTAGAATACAAAAAGGCTCGCCAAGAGATAAAAAAGAAGTCCTCAGATACACTGAAACTGCAGAAGAAAGCAAAAAAAGGTAACTCCGAAAATTGTGTCATTGATGTTGTCATTTTGAGAAAACATGAACAGGTGCTGGATTCGTCTTCAAAGCGGGTGTTCTGTTCGTGGACTTAATGTCTGATGGCTCTGGAGAACCCATAGGGGCAAGTAGGACCTATCCGAGTTAAAGCTCTCTAAGTGCAGACTGCGTGTGAGTTGGAAGCCCCTGCCAAGCCGGACTTGACTTGTTCTTCCCCTACCTTTGTCTTCAAAATCTGACGGTTTCCATGCCTACTGTGCTTTGTAATGAAAGCTACAAATTTCTTGGAAGCCTTGGGAGAATGCAAAGAAAGCTTTATGCAGATGTTCTATAGTAATTATTACAGAAATTATGTCATTTTCTCCTCCATCTTTCACAGCCTATAATCTCCGAAACCCTCTATTAATTCGTGGGAGAGTGTTGGGGATGGCGGCAGCAGGGGCCGGAGTCACTGCCGCTTGGGGGATTTTCCAGGGTGTTCATGAGGGAGGAGCTTGGTCACTCACCATTAAGGGGAACCAGGTGGTGCAGGGTCCCCTCCCTCCGCCTTCCTGTTTAACATCACTCTCAAACCAATGAAGGGTCACACCCATGACCTTTGCTCCTCAGAGCAGAAAAATCGAGCTAGATCCACTTTGCAAGCATTCATGTTAGAAAGGCCTAGAATGTAGGAACTTTCTCAGGAGGTAGACAAGGGATATTCCTTCCAGACTGTTCTTCTTGATACCAAGTTTTTGAATCTGCTGCATCCTGATAAAATGGTATTCTTCCTTCATGCTGCTGTGTGGGTGGTATATAGTATTAATTTGTGATACCAACCTTTATAGGTAGCGATTTCCCAAACCCAATTTTCTCTTTCCTAAACCACCAGGTCTCATTTGGATTTAAAAGAAAATGCATTTGGGGATACTGAATGGTGGAAGGTGTTGAGTCAGGGGAGGTGATGTCTAGACGAAGGGTTTAAGCTTTGACATTAAGGAAAACAGTCCCTTCCCTCTCTCAATTCTTACAAAAGCCATAAGCCTGTTTCAGAATTAAATCAGATGGATTTTCACCCACAGTCAGATTTCCATTCCCCTTCAGATCCAGCGGTTTCTTTGGGATGTGTTTCTGGTTCGGAGTGTCTCAGATTTACATTCCATGTAATGAGGGCCCCTGGGAGCTCGTGTCGGACAATAGGGTTTGTGGCCAGTAACACCTTAGTGAGTCAAAAGGTGAATGTTGGTAAACAAAATTGCCACCAAATCTCATCAGCTCTGAGTCCCTGTGCAGTGCGGGCTGGTTCATCTCGTTGCCATCTTGGCACTTTAGAGATAGGAGGGATTAATGGGCTCAGAGAGAAGGGCCAGGAGAGATGCGTAGGCTTAGAAAGGTCTCTGCGTCTGGTGAAAAGGATGAGGTAAGAAAGAGAGGCTGTTTTCCCTTAGCTTCCCGGAGTTCTCTTTTCAGAGGCCTTAAGTTCTGGCTGCAGAAATAATCCTTTTATCTAAGTTCTGCATGAAAGCAAAAGGGTCCTTGCCTGCCACTCAGAGTTACTGGCATTGTCCAATTAGCAGAATGTGGACCTCTGGGTGAAGCCCGATAGGTTGCTTACAGTGCAACATAAAAGGAAGTTTCTGGCAATTAGACATGCCTAGCCCTGGCTCAGGCTGCCTGGAGGATAACAAGATGCCCGTTGGAGCCAGACGGGGCGCTGGACTGTGCACAACATGAAATGTGTCTGGCTCTGGGACTTGGGAATAATTGGCCTTGGGTTGAGAGGTTTCCTGAGGGCACTTGGGCCTGAGGCTGAGGGAATGCAGCCTGTGATCAGCGGCTTCTGGAGCAACTGTCTTTTTGGCCGTCTCAGGCACCACGTCCTTTTCAGATAGTGGACTCCTGTCTACAAAATCAGTCACATCTGTAGCTTTCAAGGATCTGGATGATTTTCTGGTTACTTCAAGGGACAATCAGAAGACGATCTTTTATTTATTTATTTTGAATTTAAAATTTTATTTTGAGACAGAGTCTTGCTCTGTGTTGTTGCCTAGTCTGGTCTTGAACTTGGCAATTCTTCTGTCTCAGCCTCCCAAGTAGCCGGGATTACAGGCCCAGATCCTATTTCTTTTCTTTATAAATGTATTTTTTCCTAAAATATGTAAGTACATTTTGGGGCCAAGTGCTCATCTTTGTATATGTCTGGAAGTGAACGTAGCCTTCCAGAATGTACCAGAGGAATTATTCTGACCACACCCTTGTGGAGTGTTCTCCTAGCAGGCGTGTGATCCATGATTGGAATGAAACACCACAACTGAAGGGACCAGAAGAAATCTAAAGGCTTTTGATTATTTTGGGGTTGGTTAGCTGAAGTTTTCCTTTGTGCTAGAAAACCTCTTGAGTTATCTGGTTCATTTCCATCAAGGGCCAGTTTCCTGCAATCTTTTTTTTTTGGTACTGGATATTGAATCCAGGTGTGCTTTACCACTGAGCCACACCCCCAGCCCTTTTTATTTTTTGAGACAGGGTCTCACTAAGTTGCTTGGGACCTTGCTAAATTGCTGAGGCTGGCCTTGAACTTTAAATCCTCCTGTCTCAGCCTCCTGAGCTTTTGGGATTACAAGCAGCCCTGATTCCTGAACTCTTAGATTATAAAATGTTAGCATGTTAGGATGGAATGAAGACTTTGGATACATATTTTTTTTTTGTTTGTCCTAACAGAACTGAATCTGACTTATAGCCAAATAATCATTTCTTTTTAATATATTTTCAGGAATCTATAAAGCAGGGTTTTTGTTTTGTTTTGATTTTTTAAAAAAATATTTATTTTTTAGTTGTCAATGGACTTTTATTTTTATTTATTGATAGGCGGTACTGAGAATTGAACCCAGTGTCCCACACATGCTAGGCAAGCGCTCTACCACTGAACCAGAACCCCAGCCCGTTGTTTAGATTTTTTACTATAACTTTTTCAAAAACTATGATCTTTGATCTAGAAATTCTTCTGACTCTCCTTTGGAAAATATCTCATGCCTTTGTGCACGTCAGCCTGGTTTCAGCACCACCTTGACTCTTGTAAACACATCATACAGGATGAGATTTTTACTCTTCTTACTCTACAAAAATCACCTTTTATCACATTCTTTGACTCTTTTTGTTAACTGTAGAGGGTGATAGTTTATAATACAAAGGCATTTAAATATTTCCATTAAAAAAACCTAAGTGGTTTGTCTTTCGTTAGGTTTTATTCTGAAATCATTTTATTTTATTTATTTTTTGGTAAAAGGGAGTGAATCAAGGGCTCTCAATCACTGAACTGCATCCCCAGCCTTATTTAGTATTTTATTTATTTAGAGACAGGATCTCACTGAGTTGCTTAGCACATCCCTATTGCTGAGGCTGGCTTTGAACTCTATCCTCTTGCCTCAGCCTCCCGAGCCTCTGTGATTATAGGCATGGGCCACCACTTGGCCCCAAATCACTTTAAAGACTTGGGGCATGCTCCAGCTGTAGCGATGTGCCTGACCTTCTTGAAGGCCAGCCTGTGTGACCTCTAATAGTGGTATACATGGTAGGAGTTGGGGCTGGATAGGGACAGTGGCATGCCACCTCTGGAGATTCTGCTATGGTGCACAGACAGGGTTGGGGGCAGAGGGCAGAGCCAGCCTTGTCGGCAGGTAAGGGGACAAAGCAACAGGAAGTTGCAGAAACAGTGTGGAGCTGCCCAGTCAGCCCTAGGGCCTGAGTGGTGCCACTCCATCCCTCTTGTATCTGCTCATTGCCTTTGGGGTCCTGGAGGTAAGAGAGGATCAGAACTGGGAGGTACTTGAAGTTGCTTACCTACTTTTGCCACCTCCATTTATGAAGTCAGTAGCCTTATTTCTCATGTAACTCACTCCCAAATTATTAATTTAAATTTAGGATTGGGCTGGGTATGTAGCTCAGTGGTAGAGCACTGGCCTAGCATCCACAGGCCCTGGTTTGATCCCCAGCAACAACAGCAAACAAGAACAAAAGTGAAATTAATTACAGTCAATCCTTCTGTCTTGACTGATAAACACTGAAAGTCTATCAGGGACTTTCTTTGAGAGGGAGAACTGGAATGAATATATGTTAACTTTAAATAGCTGAATCTATCATTTTCCATCAGAGCCCACAAAGCCAATGCTGTAATATAATAAGTAGACTCCGAGTTCCACACCAGCATAGCATGTGCCATTATATTGTATCCCATTAAGTTCTAAGTTTTTAATTCTGCAAATATTTCAATGAAATTGACACAGGTGCATTAAAGTAGGCTGAAAACCATAATCTAGAGCTTATATATATATTATTATACTAATATCATGATGTTATATTAATAATGTAATATATTTATATTCTTTTTAATGCTGTATTCAAGTTTTTATAGGTATTCCAGTTCTGGGACAGTGGGACACAGTAGATTAAAGTTTTAGTTTTTTAATTTTTAAAAATTTTTATCCCATTTTAAACTTGATTTCTTAGTAGTCCCTAGATATTTTTGAAGTTATGATAAATTACACTTGAAAGGTTTTCTTGCTAAGGCTTCTGAATTGGCCTCTTCTGGGTATATATTCTTCATTTCTCTTTACAAAATCCTTCGTCCCATTGGTGACAGTTACTGACTGGGAAGACTGGCATTCAGGTGAGAAGGGAAGGGAGCTGACCAGGCAGGAAAGGGGAAGTAGGATGTGCCCCTCTTGGGTGGGTGAGGTTTGACCACATGACATGAAGCGGGGCGGCCCACACGTGAGCAGAAGGTAAGACAGCTGCTGCCCGAATACCAGTTTGACTGTATTGTTTTCCTTTTTGTGTCAATTGTGTATCCTGCCCTTTCTCACCGTGCGCCCCCTGCCAGTGGACGCTCTGGGTAAGTCTCATCCTCAATCTCTGGTGGCTGGTCACGGCGTGGTCCTTGCTGTGGGCTTTTCGTGGTTGATCAGACCTATGCTAGTTGCCTCAATTTTCCTGCCAGCTCAGAAAAATCACTTGTGCCTTCTTAATTTCCCATAACTTGAAGAAAATTGTGTGTGTGCGTGTGTCTTAATCATTTTCTTTCTTGGATGTTTGGCCATTAAAGGTGTTAGCACCACATCCTGCAGGCTGTTGTATTTGCATAGGTCAGTAATAAATTCATGGAAAAAAGAAATACCGAGTGATTTACACCCTCCCTCCCGTAGGACACCAATGTATTTATACATGCATACATGTCTGCACTTGGCTGTTTATGTATGTACGTATGTGGCCCACAAACAAAATATGAAGAGCTGCACCAAATAACTCCTCCAAATTATTACTGAATCACATTTGATTAGATGAAGCTTCAAGATACCGGACTTTGTCCACCCAGGACCATAGCATTCTTTTGAAAATCAAGAATTCATTTTTAAAAAACCAGAAGTATTTCTTATTTCAGCAGAGTTTGTGAAAAGTTTCAGAGGTATAAGATCTTCAAATTCAATACTTACAATGATTCTCTTGACTGAATGTGACCCTCACTCCGTGGGTGATCATGCTACTGAAATGCAAGCTGCTTTGGAGTCTTGTTGCTGTCCCTGTCTCAGGCAGGTCTGTCTGTGAGGTGTCCGTGTGGCTGTCTTGCCTAAGCGTGCCCAGCTATTTCCCCAGCATTTTACTGGCAGCTCCTAAGAGGTGTTTGAATTGGATTGTGTCGTCCACGGTGAACCCAATCCATGCAGTCTCCTTTGACAGCGGAGTCAGGATGTCCCACTGTCCGAGGAGACGCAGTTTTGCCTCTGTGTCCCTTTGTGATGTTGGGCTAGTCGTCCCCCAACTTTACAAAGGACGGGACCTTTCAGTTCTCAATATTGTGATTATGAAGCTGCTTGAATGGTTATAGTAAACCTCTGGAAGGAAGGTAAGGCAAGCCACGTTTTTGCTTATTGCTGTAAAATTCATATACCATCAAATTTATAATTTAACCATTTTAAATTGTGTGTTTCAGTGGCCTTTAAATATTCACAGTGTTGTGCAAACATCAACACTATCTAATTTCCCTAGAAGGACACCTCATACCTGTTCAGCAGTAGCCCCTGTCACCCAGCTCCCCACCCCTCAGAACCACTCACCCACTTTCTTCTGTCTCTGGATTCACCTCTTCTGGACATTTCATATACATGGAATCATACGATATGGGGCCTTTTGCTTTTTGTTTTTGTATCAGGGATTAAACCCAGGGGTGCTTAACCACTGAGCTACACCCACAGCCCTTTTTATTTTGACAGAGTTTCACCAAGTTGCTGAGGGCTTCACTAAGTTGCTGAGGCTGGCCTTGAACTTGTAGTCCTCCTGCCTCAGCCTCCTGAGTTGCTGGGATTACAGGCGTATGCCACCAGGCCCTGCTCAATGTGGGGACTTTTGAGGACAGTCTCTTAACTCTTTAAGTTTTATGAGATGTTTTACTGAGAGCCTGCCATGAGTCAGTTCAGGGGGTAAACAACATTTTTGTTTGAAAGGATGAAAGATAGATTTGGAATGAATGAAGAAACCACATAGCCACCTGACTTTTCAACTTCTAAAGATTCTGCTCATTTCAGTCACAGACATTTCTGCAGCCCCATTAGTCCCCTGTCTTGCTGGGGCAGGTTCAGAGGGCAGAGCCACAGTGCTGGGTATGTCAGCAGTGGTGATTGGGAATGAAAAACCAAAAATAAGGCTGGGCCGTGGCTCAGGGGCAGAGTACTTGCCTAGCAGGTGTGAGGCATGGGGTTTGATCCTAAGCACCACATAAAATATATATATATATATATATATATTTATTTATTTATTTATTTATAAAAAAGTAACCTAAGGTAGCTGAATAGTCCAAAGATGTTGTAAGTTTTTAAAACAAATTTTAAATCAATTTTGAGCCTAGAAATCTAGATTTTAACAAGTTTCATCATAGTTGAAATGTTCTTGGGCCAGGGGCTGGAGCTCCTTGGTAGAGCACTTGGCCCCATGTGTTTTAAGTCCCAGGTTCTGTCCACAGCTCCACCCAAAGCAAACAAACAAAAAATTGAAAACAGCAAAAAAAATTAATTTTGATCAATATATGTATAGATAGATAGATACTTGGAACTCTCCTTTGAGCTAATTAGAACTATTTACCTCAAACTCCAGAAGTCCAGGTCCCTGCATAAGCAGGAGCAGGGACCTCTGCAATGGAAGGAATTTGCAACTCCTTCCTCTGCCTGATTCCCTGGAGGAACTTGATCTTCCTCAAACCAGTTCTTTAATCTGTGACAGATACCAGCAAAAGGTGTGGGTGGGCAGAGAGGAGGGGCCTGGTGGGGCTTGGAGGTGGCATCATGGCCCTGGGGAGGATGACAAGGGTTCAGTTGGAGGAGAACCAGGAGAGGTGCTCAGGCAGGGGGACAGGATGACCCCGGATGTGGCCATGTAATCAGGAGCCCCAGAAACAGTGGGAGGGTAGACCTGGTACAGGGGTGCTGGGAGAGGCACAGTGACACCCAGGGACAGCCTCAAGCCAGGGTAGACTGCAAGCAGAGAACTGCCAGCGCAGCCTTAGCCCCAGGATGGTGCTATCCCTGGACCTCATTCCGATCAGATACCAGATTAGACTGCATTTTTCCTCTCAGCATCCATCTTTCCTGGAAATCCCCAGGTACTGTTGAATCTTCTACGGTGGCAGTGGTTTATGTCCTCAACCCCACACAGCCTGTGCATGTATCCACGTGAGCATTTCTCCTGTGACTGCCAAGCCAGTGACACCACCCTGAGTGGCCCTGAAACCTGCAGCCAGTGGGTCAGTCACCCTGCCTCAGTGGTGAAAACTGGATGTGCCCAAGGCCCCTCCAGCCACCCCTCCGTGGTTCTTGCAGAGGAATGCTGCTAGGATTCCTCTCCTGCAGGAGGAGCCAGTGGAGAGAGCCAGGGAGCAGCTGGGGGATGTTTCCACTTGGTCCTTAGAGGAGGCCACACCCAGTGCTGGAGGCAGAGGGGGGGTTCAGGAGGAAAGCCAGGTTCTCCCTATCTGAGTGGAAGCTGGGGTGGTAGGATTTCCCCCTTTCAGACCTCCTGTGACAGTTGGGAAGCTGTCCCTGACCACAGTAGGTCAGTAGAGACTTTGAATTCAACCCTGCAAGTGCCTGCTCGGGACCCTCACATTTCACATGGGAGCTCCTAGTCCTTGGCCTATGTTCACCAGCCTGTCTCGCAGTGGGGCTTCTGGGTAGAACCCGCCAGGCAGTTGAGGGCTCCACCTTTGCACAGCTGGTCTCTGGTGGAGCCTTATGCTGGTAAGGATGGCCACCAGTGCCTTGGTGGTGATTTGCTGGTGACTCTGGGCTCAAAATGTTCCCATGCACAATGAGTGTTTGGAGTTTCTCACCCCACCCTGGTGTCCCTGTGGCCACATTCAGAGGCCAGGGGGAGAGGTGTCTGCAGGGTGAGGTCTCAATAGGAGTCCAATGCTTTTATCAGCTTTAATTTTAATAATATGCAAAATAACAGTTAAAAGAACAACTTGCTTGAAATGCTGATTCCTTACATGTGTGGTTTGGGGACACTGAGCAGACATGAGGAGCACGACTAGATGGCATGGGGGGAGGGGCTGGCTGCTGCCTCCCTCCAGGTGCAACCATAGCCTTTCTCCCGGGGCTGATCGAGTCCCACCGGGTGCCATTCTTCACTTCATGAATGTTCTTCTTGACTACTGCAGTTGGGTCTCACAGCAAGGAAGCCTTTGCTCACCCCCAAAACACGGAGGAGGAGCCTGCTCTGTGTTGGATCTACCAGCTGCTCCAGAGGCCCAAGATGGCAAAGGCATTTATGTCTAATGTCACTCCTAATGACATTCCTATCACTCAGGAAGCTGGGGGTGGGGTGGGCGTGGGAGGAACTGGAGCAAAGACCCAATCTATGTTTTTGAATAGGCCAGCAGCATTCTCACATCCTACAGAGGATGCAACGTCAGGGGTCCCATTCATTGTGAAGAAAGTGCTCGTAGGTGAACACAGACACAGGGACCGGGTTCTGGGAGGAGCTAGCCTAGGAAGGCTCTTGAAAGTTGAATTGGGAGGAGGAAGGGGTGGGTGGGGGAAGAAGGGTGATCCTGCACCCTGGGAGGAGGGAGGAGGTGTGAGGCACAAAAACCCAGGTAGCAGGAAGCTGGAGATGTCTGCTGTTGCCGCTTCCATTCGTTTCCTCAGGTGCAGGATGCTGGGGTGCGGGATGGATTATGGGCAGCCACACCCTCCTGGCCTCCCGGACCAGGGTGGAGTGGTGTGGAGAGGGTGATGCCTTTCCTCCCATCACGAGGGTCACAGTAATACCCCTCAAAAATATACCAAGTTTATTTAACCATAGTATCAGGTGACACAGGAACCTTCAGAGGAAGACCCAAAGACACTGCTGTGTGCTTAGCTTTGGTGAAGTAGGGGTGGCCTGCTGTAGCCCTGTGGTTGGACAGAGGGTCTGCACTAGTGGTCATAGACTGAGGGGGACACCTAGCAAGGCATCTGATCATATTCTTCTTAGTCTCTCTACGATATTCCTTCTGTCACCAGAGGGGGTCCAAGGAAGTCCTGGAGAGGGGACTTCTCAACTCAGGGTTCAGCAATGGGGTTCTTGATCAATGTTACGGAAAAGAATTTCAAAACCTGTCAGAGAGGAACAAGCCGAGATTGGATCAGGAAAGCGAAGAATACATACTTGGGTGGGCGGGGGGAACATGGGCTGTCTCAAAGATTGGCATGCACTTTTGGGGTCTTTTAAAGGAAGCTCTGTGGGGAGTGGGCATGGGAAGAAATGTGGGGATGCCATTAATCTGGTAATCACAAGATGGGTTAAGGTTCTCAGGATCTTAAGGTTGACATCTCCATTATCTGATCAATAAATAACATTGGGAATGTACCCTATGAGTTTCTTAAAATAGCATATCTCCCTTTGCTTGATCTGTTCTAAAAATACATGTGTTCGTACATTGCAGAGGGCAATTTTGGCTAAGTGAGTGAATTTACTGTAACTTCAAGATTGATAGATTTCTCAGAAATTTGGGAGTGATCCGCCAGGGAACTAACTGACTAATGGAGAAAAGGAATGTGGATCTTCAGCAGCAGGCTTTCCAATTGAATTTACAGTCTCCTTCTCTCTTCTTTCTGCCTCTTATTTCTTCTATCTCACCTTCCTCCTAGGTAGGCATGCCCCAGAATGAAGTTGTATTTATTGATTTATTTTTTGGTGGTGCTGGTGGGGATTGAACCAGGGCCTTGTGCATGCGAGGCAAGCACTCTACCAATTGAGCTACATCTCCAACCCCCCAGGGTGAAGTTCTAATGAGAGTTCTTTGTGGCCAACTCTGGGACAGAAGGCAGGGGAAGGTTGGAATGATATTTTTAGCCTTTTGGACTTGCTTTGAGGGAAAAGGGCACTAGTTTCTATGACCTTGGAGAAAGGCATTTCTAAGGTCTGTGACTTGCATGGGGGAGACAGGTGGGCAGAGGCCCTGGGGCTGTTTCTGAGCCACTCAGTGCCCTTTGGTTTAAAGCTTGCCAAAGCACCATCCCTTCCTGAACCCCAGCAGTGGCTATCAACAGGCGGTTGCCCCCGGAGTTTGATGATTTCCTTAATGGAGGGTGGGGATGGTGCTAGTGGGAAGGATGCCAACCCAGACAAGAGCCTGGGGTGATTAGGAAGAGCATGTTTTTTCCACACTGAGGGAAGGTGCAGGAGCATGTGGTATTTTTGGAACTTACACAGGTGTGAGGTGTGAGGCACTTCTTCCTTCAGGTAACATGGCTAGGTGGGTTAGGTGGAGGTGAATCGGAGAGAGCGGGACCAGATCCTGGCTGTGGTTACCACACTGAAGACTTGATGTTCAGATCTTGGATGGAGCCCTTGAAGCCACCGTGGCTTCTAGAAAATTGTGACATGATTGTGCGTATTTGGATTAGACTGGTGGTCCCACTGGAGACCCAGGTAGCAAGTGGCCATTGTCCAGACAAGAGGTGATGGTGGCTGAGGTTCAGGGAAGTTGGCCATAGGGTGGAGAGAGAGAGAGATGGATTCAGGAGTGGTTTAGGAAACAGCAAAGGAGGAGTGAAGGTGACCCCAGGTTTCTGGATCTGGCCACCAGGTGGTGGATGGTAGAGTGGTTTGTTTTGTTTTAAATATTTTTATTAGTTCTTGGTCACCTCTGTTTATTAATTTGTTTATATGTGGTGCTAAGCACCAAACCCAGTGTCTCACACATGCTAAGCAAACGTTCTACCCCAGCCTGGTAGAGTGCTTTCTTTTTTTTAACCACAAGAGGAAGCATTTAGGTGACGCGAGACTTCTCTGCTTGAGACATCCTGTGGTAAGCTGCAGTTGTCATGGGGTGTTTTCTGGTTATTCTTTTCTTTTGCTTTAATTCACAGCTGCTTGCATTGGGTCTTAATCTGTTTTCTGTTACTATAACTGAACACCTGACATCAGGTACTTTATAAAGATATTTATTTGACACTCAGTTTCCGGAGGCTGGGAAGTCCAAGAGCATGCTTTTGGCAACATGGTGGGGGGCATTACCTGGTGAGACAGCAAGCACACTGGCACAGTTCTCTCTTTCTTCTAATGATGCCACTGGTACCATCATGGGGCTCCACCCTCATGGCCTCAGGTAATCCTAATTACCTCCCAGAGGCCCCACCTACACAGTCCACTAACATATGATTTGGGGATTATGTTTCCAACACATGAATCCTAGTGACAGGTTCAACCCTTAGCACCCAAGGAGCAGCAAAGAATCCTGATGGTGAAACTTGCACCTTTAGTAAAAGAATCATGGGGTCTTTTTGCATTTAATTACATCTCAAACAAAAGAAGATCTCAAGCAAAAATTCCTTTTTAAAAATCCCACACCGTCCGGCCTGCTCTCACTTGTTGACGTGCCCATGTTGGGACGTCTGTTGGGACGAGTCCAGATGCAGTGGCACTGCCCAGCCCTTGCTGAGAGCACGCCCTGTACAGTTGCTCCAAATGCCTCGGGGATATCGGCCAGGAACTACCATATTACCTTTTTATGAATAAAGGGAAACTGAGGCACAGTAGATTGAAAGAATATCCGAAATCGAGTTATCTGATAAATACAGAGGCTTTAAACATGTTGTCTTATTTGCTCAACTCTATCTTCCTTTTGGTTTCTGATTGCTTTTGTTGTAGGAATCAATCAAACTCTGATGAAGGGTTTAAAGAGTAGAGATGACTCATCTAGGGATGATAAGGGCAGCTCCTTTTGACAAGAAAAGAGAATTCTTATTCCAGATTCTAATTTCCAGTGTCACCTTGCGTGTCTATTCCAATATTCGCATCCTTTATTTTGGCATTTCTATCCCATATGTCACTGGCTTTAGGTTGCTGTCAGTTGTTAGATGCCCCATTAGTCTCTGAACCACTACAAAAGAGAAAAATAATGACTGCCAGCTAGACGATGACACACCATTGGTTTTCAGACACGTTCTGATTTGCGAGGTGTAAAACTGCGAAAGGGGGAGCACCTCAGAGTGAAATGCAGCATTTGTGCGTGTGTTGGGGACAGATTGAAGTCAGTCAGCAGGATTCTGATGGCTTTTCCCTCTGTCTAGGGAGAAATGACTGGCTGTTATGCTAACTCCTGGTGGCAGCCTTGACCCAGTGTGTTGGGACTGTTCTCCATCTCGAGGTCCTCTACTTGAGGAAGACCTTGGTGCAGGCTTGGAGCTTGCTGAATGGGCTGCAGTGTGTGCCTGTGGGTGCCGGGCAGTCCCAGAGAGCACTAGTCAGTCCCACCAGATCTCACACTGGGGATGGAGCCTGTGCCTCTGTGCATATAGTGGGTGGAGCAACCCCACCCCAGCCTTAGAATGGCTGGTTGGGCTGTGACCCTGAGCTCCTGGTGTCCTTTCCAGCACTTGTATTTGCTGTGATCAGCAGGTACAAAGAACAAGGGCTTCTGATGAGGAGGGTCTGGGGCTGGATTCTAGCTAGGCCATTATTAGCTGGGTCCCCGTAATTGTGGCTATTTAAGTCACTTTGTCTCCCTCAGTCTGTGTCCCCATCAAAAGAGGACATTCATTCCTGCCTTGAATGTTTGTGCAAAGATTAGGGAAAATAAAGGGTAAATGTTGGGAATTGATAATGGATCTTCCCCTCATTCCAGAAAGCTCTGTAGATTATCCCAACTTAATTTTAAAAGGCTTCCTTCCACCCCAAGAGTGCTGCCCCTTCTCAGTGCTCTGCTCCAGGAACATTTTTTTGCAAAGAGAGTAACTAAAGGATTTCCCCCTGGGGGGTGGGTAGACAGGGGCTCCTGGCTGCTGCTCAGTGGATTCTCCAATGTGAATTCAATCAAGACCTGGAAACTAGCAGCGGAAAAAAAAGTCACAGGACTGAGGCAGACTTAGATTTTGTAGAAAAGGCCAGACACAATTCTTCGTCAGGAATTTTGTCTGGAAGGCCCATCTAAAGCATCTAAGCCCTCCCTTCTTTTTTGGCTGCTGGTAGGTCCTGGAATTTGCTGGTTCTGAAGCCTTAAGCCATTTAAGGGCATGCTGGTTGGAACCAGAGAGCAAACTCTCCTCAAGTCACGCTGTCAGTGCCTCATTCATCTGCAGCTCCGGTGCCTGCTGTCTTCCCGGCAAGGGCGCCAGGGAGGAGACACAAAACACTCCTGGTTTCTGCCCTCGTGGGGCTTTCCTGTCACTAGGGAGGTTGACACTGCACAAATAACTAGGAAAATACAGAGGACAGTGGAACTGGGGAGGGCTGCAAAGGACAGGTATTAGGACTTCTGAGAGCAAGTAAGAGAATCCCGATCAGGGGAGACAGGCGGGTGTCCCTGAAAGAGGGAGAGTTAGGGGTGAGCAGGTGGGAGGCAGGTGGGGAGGAAGGAGCGGGCACGTGAGGATGGGCAGCACTGGACCCCGGAGGATGAAAGGGAGAATGGTCCAAGACGGCTGTGGCTGCAGGGTGATCAGCAGTGACCCAGACATGCCTCGCAGGCGGTGCTGACATGGGACTTTTCCTGAGAGTAGTGGAAGCTAATGAAAGGAGTGGGGTTTGGGGGTTGTTTGGGGAGAGCTTGTCCGAATGCGATTGGGGTGACGCTCTAGGAGCTGTTACTGCTGTCTGGACCCTGAGGGTGGAGGAAGCAGAAGGGAGACAAGAGGGGAGACAGTGAGCTGGTCTGTTTGGGATCAAGAATGGCCAGGGACCAGGGGCCCATAGATAAAACCCAAGTTTCTCACAGTGCTTTGGTGCCCAGCCGTCCCCCGTGAGCCCGTAGCCACAGCAGGTAGATGTCTGTGAGAGGGAGCCCTTAACCACAGGGACCCATGCTTGAGGAAGCAGAATGACTGCCGGCAGTGCCAGTGGGAGGGAAGTGGATGTGAATCAGCCCTGTGTCTCTGGGTTCCCCATCCACAGACTCAACAAGCATGAGTCACAAACATTGAAAAAAAAATTGCGTCTGTACTGAACATATACAGACTTTATTCTTGTCATTATTGCCTAACAGTAGAGCATAGCAACTATTTACTTAGCATTTATGTTGTAATAAGTATTACAGGTAATCTAGGGATGATTTAAAGTACATAGTGGAGGCTGGGCGAGGGACAGTTGCCCCAACTGGCCCAACATTTTGGGCACACGCTGGTTAAGGCAGCAGGATCACTTTAGCCCAGAGGCCAAGGCCAGCTTGGGAAATATAACAAGAATTTGTTTCCCAAAATAAATCAAGTATATGGGAGGTTGTGTGTAGATTTCATGCAGATTGGCCATTTTATGCAAGGGAGTTGGACAACCAAAGATTTGGTATCCCTGGGAGTCTTGGAACCACTTCCCCAGGAACATCAAGGGATGACCATATTATATCAGTACCAGTACAACTTGGAATTTAAGGACCTCAACAATTACTGTATTTTAAAGTTACTACTTCCAACTGGGACATGAAATAATTTCTTCCACAGTTTTTTTAATAAATATAATTATATGTTGTATTACCAAATTTAAGAAATAATCATTGTGTTTTTAGGTTATGATATATCCTAAATGGAATTGCTCTCACTATAACCATAATTAGAGCAATCTTTACAAGATTATACTTATCTTGGAATGTTACAAGTTGAAAGTCCTTTAATTATAACACATTTTTAAAATAACTGCTACAATCATAGAATAATTTAAACTTTGAACACATGCGCTTTGTTTTTCTAAAAATGTGGATACATTTTTAGAAGTCTAATATTAATTACAAGTAGATGGGTGCCTTATAATTTGTGAAAGGAAGTAAAGATACAAATTTTGCAATTTCTTATAACTGTAGTCTGTTATTTTTTAAAAATTGCTTCTGTAATCAAAGCATTTCCGAGCAGATTTGTCCAGACGTTATGGACTTTAAAATCTGTTTCTCCAGGTCCTTCCATGCCTCTCCACCAAAGTCAAGCAAGCACATTCTGACCTGGGTCTGCAGCCCTTCATGTTTGGATATTAGAAGAGCATAAACGAGGTTAAGAGAGGCCTGGGGGTGTAGCTGGTGGTAGAGCATTTACCTAGCATGCACGAAGCCAGGATTCCATCAGTGGCACCACACATAGCACACGAGGAGACCAACACTTTAGGTGCTGCAACTGTGGTTCAGTGGTAGAGCGCTTGCCTAGCATGCATGAGGCACTAGGTTCGATAGGTTCGATCCTCAGCACCACATAAAAATGAATAAATAATATAAAGTTATTGTGTCCATCTACAACTAAAAATAAATAAATTAATTAAATGAGGGCCTCTAGACCAGCGCTATCTAAGCCATGGATTGGCAAGGCAGTTTTCACAGGTGCTCAGAGAGTTCCTGAGCTTTGCCACTAGCAGGCTTGTGTGTGGACTCAATTGCACAGCCAGCTCTTGAAAACAGAAGAGAAAACCCAAGTTTCTCGCAGTGCTGTGGTGCCCAGCCTTCCTCCGTGAGCCCGTAGCCACAGCAGGTAGATGTCTGTGAGAGGGAGCCCTTGACCCCTGGCAAACCCCCAGAGAGGATGGGAGGTGAGAGGATGGGCTTTCTATCCACTGAAAACATGAAACCAGTGGCTCAGGTGGCAGGTTAATGTCGAGGAATGGTGCCCCTGCATCCTGGAAGTGAGATTAAAGAAACACTAGAGGATTCGCCTGAGCATAGAGGGTGAGTGGACAGCCCTGGAAATAGGATGGAACTTTTTTTTTTTTTTTTTTTTTTAGTCCTGGGATTGAACCTGGGGGCCACTGAGCCACATCCCCAGCCCTTTTCACGTTTTATCTGAGACAGGTTCTCGTTAAATTGTTTAGGGCCTCGCTAAATTGCTGAAGCTGGCTTTGAAATTGTGATCCTCCAGCCTCAGCCCCCGAAGCCTCTGGGATTACAGGTGTGAGCCACCACACCTGTCGGTAATGAAACTTCTTAAGCAGCAAATCTCCTTTTCTTTTTCTTTCTTTTTTTTCATAATGCAGGGATTGAACCCAGGGGTTCACACATTCTAGGTAAGACTCCTACACCTACCCCGTCCAAATTTATTATATAATGTAATTTGGATAAAGTCCCTCTGTGGTCTTAGATACTGTATATTGTACATATCCTGTATTCGTGTGCCCTTGAACTCATGAATTATATATACACCTATACAGTTGTGCACACTGTATTTATTGGCCATTTAAGACTTTTTAAAGGGGTAATCTTTAACTACATACATTTTCCTATTACATGCCAACTTAAAATTCATTCCCTGCATGAGAAGTGACTCTTCTTACTAAAATATGACTTTTCCTATGGAAACTTAGAAAATGTCCCAACTGCCTCTGGCTCCAAATTAAGCTTTCTCCTCAGTGCATGAGAGAAATGTTTTCCTACACCCAGGGTAGTTTCCCCAAACCTTGTATTTTTTCTTTCAGAAAAAAATTAGTACATTCTCTTTAATGTTTTCTGTGTTGTTCTTTTTTTTTTTTTTTAAGAGAGAGAGAGAGAGAGAATTTTTTTTTTAATATTTATTTTTTAGTTCTTGGCGGACACAACATCTTTGTTTGTATGTGGTGCTGAGGATCGAACCCAGGCCGCACGCACGCCAGGCGAGCGCGCTACCGCTTGAGCCAAATCTCCAGCCCTTCTGTGTTGTTCTTAAGGGGTAGATGGCAGCTGGTCTTGCTGCTTCCTTCAGGGTGCTGGAGCTGGTTCACTGGGCTGCAGGCGGTGGGCAGAGAATGGGCTTCACACCTAGGCTCAGCTGTGGGCCCTGTCTGGGCTCTGCACCTTTCCCCCTGAGTCCCACGACTTCTCTAGGGATCGACCTCCACAGAAACGTAAGCAGGTTGGTTTGGATGAGCTTTAAGTCCTCTTAGAGGGCTGACGTTCTGTGTTTAAAACTGTCATTGAGCACTTGCTGTATACTCACACAGCATTGTCCAGGGAGCGCTTCAGGGAAAGGCCAAAATCCTGCCTTGAAGGACTTCGGGAATTCTCTGGGTCATATGGAGGCCCTTGCGTGGGCAGCCTAGGGGGAAGCTCAAGGGCTGTCTTCTCATGTGCCACCTTGTCCCCACCTGCAGATCAGACTGCAATAGCCTCCCTAGAGAGTTCCTGTTTGCCCATGGTTATCTTCTAGTGCAGCAAACTTCTGCAGAAGGCCACGTGTTCTTGGTCTTAAGTCACAGTCTGTTACAACAATCCACTCTACTGTGGTTGCCAGAGCAGGTATATACAGCATGTAAATGAGCGGATGCTCTGTGTCCCTGGTAAAGCTTCATTTACACAGTTTGCTGTTCTGGTTCTGAAGTTGTTTAAAATGGTAACTCCCATCTGATACCCTAGAAGTGGTTGCCTCTACCTAACCAGAGTCTTTGGACATGGCCAGATAAGAAAAGATCATGGCCAGGCTCAGGGCCCCCCGAGCCGGGAGAGCAGATGCTTACCAGCTTTGATTTCAGGGGCAGAAGCTTCTGCCCAACAAAAGCTCTTTGATGGACATTGACCCAGCAAAGCCAGCGTGTGCCCATTTTGGGGAGATAGCTGCAGGCCCTCGCTTTGTTCATCCATCTCTAGCCTCTTCAGGATGTTCCCAAAGAAAGGAAGCCTGAGTCCCAGGCTTTTGTGGGCAGAAGGCTCTGTGGGGTTCTCCAGGCAGGAAGACAGGCCATGAAGAGGCGCACCAGGAAATTCTCCTTGTTGTGAATAAAACAGACACGTGTACTCTTCAGGAGTTGGGAATTGGAAATGAATCGTCCTAGAAAAACAGCCACCTTAAATCTTTCTAGGGTACAAATAATTTTTTTTTTTTTTTTAAGTTCTGGAAAACAGTGGTTTGGACTCCAGCAAGGACCCCAGGGAGGAGGGGTAATTGCTGCAGGAGTGGTGTCTCAGCAACCCACGCCTGGGGATTTGTTTTGTTTGCAGGGAGAGGTGACATCCAGCCTCAGTTGGACAGCGCCCTCCAAGATGTCAACGATAAATATCTCTTGTTGGAGGAAACAGAGAAGCAGGCAGTTCGCAAGGCTTTGATTGAAGAACGCGGCCGATTCTGCACTTTCATCTCTATGCTACGGCCAGTAATTGTAAGTTGATGGAAAGCTCTAGAAGGCTTGAGCTGCCAGTGTGCAGAGGGCTTCCATCTTATTTGTGTATCCACCATGGGGACGTTGAGAACCTGCTGCATGTCAGGAGGGTCACATGGTGGTAGAGTCATATCTTTGGTCCAGTGATTCTCTGCAGGTGCTGAGGGCTACGTGGCCACTCCTTGACCACAGTTCTTACCTCCAGATTTTCCACTGCACTTTTTCACCGCTACGTCAAGTAGGCCTAGCAGAGTGGTTCTCAAAGTGGAGTCCCTAGGCCAGCAGCATCATATGGGAACTGGTTAGAAGTGGAAATTCTTGGGCCAACCTAGATCCACTGAATTCAAAACTCGGGAGATGGGGACCCAGCCATCTGTGTTAAACAGGCCTACCAGGTGACTTTTGAGACCCGCTGGCCAAGCCAAATATCTAGGAGTAACCATGAGGTTGATACAGGAAGAACCTCCTGTCTGTCATCAGGCTTCCTGTCTAAGGAGTCATTCACAAACCATAACTGAGAACCTTGGGAGCTGGCATCCTGGAAGCCAGGAGGGAGGGCACAGCTGGCCTCCCTCAGCCCTTGCCAGGCACCTGGTTTGAGTCATTCCCCTGAGAGTAGATGCTTTCCTTGGCTCTTTTTTCACTAGGGTCCCTGGGCCCAGCTGGGCACTTTGGGAAAGTGAAGGGAAGGTTCCCATCTCTCGGCTCCTGCCTTACTTGCTATATACTAAGATGGTGGGGGAAAAAAAAAACAAGAAAGGGGGATGGTTAACCTCAGTTAAAGTTGTGTTGTCACAAAGGTCTAGGTCCAGATAGCCCCAAATCACGTCAGTCATCGAAGCCAAGAAGCGTAAGCTAGTGGACGGGGCTGTGCCGAGGATCCTGTGGGGACATGCAGGCCCTGTCCCGAGCACTGCCAGGAGGCCTTGTGTTCACGCCGCACTGTCCCCAGCACATAGGTTGCTCCGTGTGAGGGCAGATTCCTTTTTCCTTTCTCTTTTCCTAAAGAAAAGGTTTAAAATGCCTTGCTCAGTGATCTCCCAGTCCCATGGCACCATTCCTGAAAGATCTGAGGGTTTTAATGTGACCTTAATAAAAGCAGTTGGAACAAGACAATGAAGTGACCCACTCATGGTAATAATGGGGTGTGAATTCTTTTCCTTCAGGAAGAAGAAATCTCCATGCTGGGGGAAATTACCCACCTCCAGACCATATCGGAAGATCTAAAGAGCCTGACCATGGACCCTCACAAACTGCCCTCCTCCAGTGAACAGGTAGGAGCCATGGTCAGGCACTCAGGGGGACAAGGCCTGGGGGGAAAGTTCCGGGCTCTGAGTGTCCTTTGTGGCATTTATCACATCTTAAATTGTATTCGTATTCACCACATCCCTGGCATTATCATCATGGTAACCATCATAGCCAGGTCCTATGCTGCACCTGAGCTGTGTGTAGGACACTGGTCCGGGCTCTCTGCATGGACTCCTCAGCTCACCGTCACTGTTATGTGCATTTGAGGAAGAAGGACACTGAGACAGTGACAGTCAGTGGTGGAGCTGGGATTCGAACTGAGAGGTCCAGTACCAGAGCCTGTGTGGCCACCTACCCTCTGGGAGTCAGCTCTCATCAGAATGTGACAGTGGTGGGATGTGGCTGTCAGGGCTCACTGTCCTCCAGTTCTACCACTCCAGGTAATGCTTGGGATCTCTCTGGTCTTAGGAAAAGAGGACGTTATTTCTGCTTCATTCATTTGGTGCATGCAACATTAACCCTGTATCAAGTGCGAAGAGATGTATCGGGGCGAGCAATGGATGACTCGCTTACCAACTTTAGCCCTTTGTATACAATTCTTATCGCCTCCTCAGAGGGTCAACTCAGAGATAAATCTGGAGGTTTGTGTTTTCTGTTCTCCGAGGTGGCTCACCAGGCCACAGCCTGCTCTCCCTCATGAGTAGACATTTGTGGAGCAGCCCTCGTGGGAATGAGAGCTGGACCTCACACTTGAATGGCACTTTGTCAGGCGGGGGAGACAGACACAGATACAATTGTGGAGGAATTGTGGCTTACTCTCCATGCTGTCAGGTTTTAAAGTTTCAAATCCTGGTCAAATAGGGCACGAGTGACCACTGAGTATCGAGTGGTTACAGGGCAAGGTCAACCAGCCTGGAAACCATTGTTGTCTTCAGGGGGCTACAAAGGGAAAATCCTGCCCGTCCTAGCCTGAGGCATAAATAGTGCTTGCACATTGTTCATGGGTCACTGTAATTATCTCTAACTCTCTTTCCACTGATATTTCAGGGTTTTCCTTTTCTCTCCCCATCCCCCGTTAATTATAGTTTGGCTTATCTCAGAAAAGGATTGTGACATTGATGGATAGGTAGTGTGGCTCTTCCATTAAAACAGCTGAACGTTTCCTTTAATTCCCACCCACCGGGCAGGCAGCATTCGGATGCTCTGGTGGGTGTTGAGACGTGATGGATGGTATTTCCCTTCCTGGCACCTTGCTTACCCAGTTGGCTCTGTCCCTTCAGGTGATTTTGGACTTGAAAGGTTCTGACTACAGCTGGTCCTATCAGACGCCACCCTCTTCCCCCAGCACCACTATGTCCAGAAAGTCAAGCGTCTGCAGGTAAGTGAAGCCACGGTCTGCTTTCGGGGACAAGTCATCTTTCTGTATGCTGATAGGAGCCATTTATAGGAAAATCACTGATTTTTAAACAGGAAATGTTATGACGATCAGCTGAAAGAATGGCTGCTGTTGGTCTCACTCTCTGGGCTCTAGATTAATTTTGAATCCGAAAGAAAACCCCATTGACCCTCACACTGGCCGCTGTGGCCTGCCCTCCCTCAGCTAGATGTTGTAGGGATTTTCCTATTTATGACACCACTTTTGATTTTGCTGTTTAGCAGAGTGAAAACCAAAAGGGCCAAAGAAGGATGAACTGAGGTGGATTCTTACCCAGGCTTATCTCACTGTTGCAGAGATAATTAAGGATCTAACAGTGGTGCATGCCCTCATGGGACCTCCCAATTTTTATCTCAAGGTTTCATAAAATAAATGGAGTTCTTGCTCTGCCAGCCACCACCAGCATCACTGCTCTGCTAGCTGGCGCCATTATGTACTGAGGCAGAATCACTTGGACACATTCTGCAGCTATAGGACCCTTTTCTGGCGGTTTTGTCAGGTGGCCATTCTCGGCTTGCTGCCTGGGAAAGTCCATTCTCTACTTGAAGGATGGAACCGTCATCAGACATCACTTGTCTTTCTTGGTAGGCTACACCTGCTGCTAATCATTTTATTTGACTTGTCAAAGCCAAATGAAGGTCCACTTCCTGTAAATTAACCTTGAGAGGAAGGAGCATGTGTATGGAAATGTCTCTGTACTTCCTGGTGTGTGTCATTTCACACTGAAGCTTGTACGTGTACACTTCACAGGTGGTCAGGTCAAGAGGCTACAGCCTGACGTTCTGCCCTGAAGATGTTGGCTGGTCTCCTGTCATCTTCCATGGGCTGTGTGTGTGTGTGTGTGTGTGTGTGAGAGAGAGAGAGAGAGAGAGAGAGAGAGAGAGAGAGAGAGATTTGTTTTTTTAGTAGCCAAGGGAAATTGTTTCTCATTAGTGTAAAATAAAGTCACATGGTGTCTTTTCTTCCTTATCTTCTTAGTTTGTGTAGAAAGTCAGCTTGCTCACATGCTTGCTGGAGTGGTGTTGCCGTGAGCTTTACTGTCAGTCCCCAAGTGCCCCCTGCTGGTTGGTTGTGGGGAAAGGTGGCTTCATGGTCTTACCCCAGCAGCAGCAGTTCCCCCCTTCATGCCAACAAATCCTAGGGTAGGACCAGTGCGTGGTCCTCATTAGCGGCCAGCGGGTGTAATACAGAATCTCTTGTGGGTTTGGGAGCAGAAACCACAAACTTCCTAATCCTGGGCTGGCTTGTGTACTCATCCTTCAGCTTGGTTAGGGTTCAACTCTGCTTCTTTGGATCGTGGACTGCTCGGCTTTCTGTTGTTCATAACTAGAGTTATCGTACACAGAGTCCGTGGCCTATTTCTCATGACTGGAAATGGAATGCAGGCAGAACGCCCAGAGGGTGTGTGTCCTTGTTCCACTCTGTGTCCTGTTACCATATCAGAAGCAAACTGCTCAGCATCGATTGCCTTTCATCCCTGAAAGCCATCTGCCTCTTGCCAGGTGTGCTCTTAACAGAGAAACACCTGGGATAAGGGGAAAGCTCTTAATTGAAGCACCAGCATTGTTAATAAAATATAAACACATGCACACAGACATGCAGCGTCAGCCTGCTGATCAGCACGTTCTAGGTCACCTAGGGTGAGATCACCTTAGGGCTGTGTTGACCTTGGTCATCTGCACCTAGACAGTCCATCCAAGGACATTCAGCCTGGTCATGCTAAAGCTTGAGTGGGTATTGCTCCAGGGTTGTGGATTTTTCAAGAAGGTGAACAGATGAGATTAGCCCCACGTCTTTTCATGCCATGGACATCGGGTCCCCTGGCATTAGTAGGAGGTGACAGCAGAGTTGGGCACTGTCGCAGGCTTTGATGTATGAATGGAGCATTGCGCTGTCAGAGAACTGAGTCCCGACTCCCCCTTGCTCGCCTGAAAACACTTCTGGTTACCAGCTTACTGATTTGGTGCTAAATGGAATAGAAACGTGTGGCAGGTTTGTGCTGCTTCTCCAGGGCAGGAAGCTGATTGTGTTATGATGGCTGCAGCCTGCCCACCTTCACTGTCTCTTCCTGTCCTTCCTCTCCCCACTCTCCCACCCCCTCCTTTGCCCTCCATGCTGCCACCCTCTGCTTGCCCCTACAGCAGCCTGAACAGTGTCAACAGCAGCGACTCCCGGTCCAGCGGCTCCCACTCCCACTCCCCCAGCTCGCACTACCGCTACCGCAGCTCCAACCTGGCCCAGCAGGCGCCCGTGAGGCTGTCGAGCGTGTCCTCCCATGACTCAGGATTCATATCCCAGGACGCCTTCCAGTCCAAGTCGCCCTCCCCCATGCCACCAGAGACCACCAACCAGGTAAGGTGCCCTTGGCCCTAAGTTGCAACCAGCACGCCCTGCACCCAGGCCACTGTCGGTGGCTAGAACCAAAGGAAGCCCTTGGCTTGGAGAGAATCCTGTCTGAGGCCTTGGGACACCTTTGGCTTCGTCCCCATCTTCCGAGGTGTCGGGTGGGAAGCCTGCCTCCTCCGTGGTGGTGGCTGAGTTTCCACACTGATTTGGGGAGCTGTCACTTGTAAGTAGATTGCCTGAAAGATGCTTGGCTGTGCTCTGTCATCCCTGAAAGCATCCCCCGACTAGTGTGATGCCGTTGTTAATAGGCTCCGTAGTGGGGACACCGCCTACACCCCCTCTCAGGTTCTCCCTGAACGCCTGAGGTCCTGTCAGTGAGTGGAATTCAGACGCCCTTCCATGGCACTCTCAGGCTCCCTCCATGGGTTTGTGTCATGAATGAGGGTGAGTGGACAGAGCCCGGCAGATAGCGTGTCAGCACTTTGATCCCTGGAGAAGGGGAGGCAGGGGGTCTCTTCCTTCACAATTGAGTCTGGTGGGTCCTGCTACACAAGCTGGGCAAGGCATTGGGCGCCCTTTGTGAGTATCAAGAGCGTGTGTGTGTGTGTGTGTGTGTGTGTGTGTGTGTGTCTCCCTCACTGCCTCTCCTTCAGTGTCAGTGTGCCATCTCTGGTTGAACACTTGGTAAGCAGCACAGTTTACAGAATGCTAGGAAGCTTGCTGTGCTGCCACCCAGCATGCCCCATGGCACCAGGCCCGTGTGTGTGTGTTGCTCACCTGATGTTGGTGAGGAGCCACAGGGCTCAGATGTTTTAGCATGTTTCAGCATCCTGGGGGACTGTGGCAGCTCTTTCTTCCTTGTATAAATGCTCCATTTCCTATGGAAGTGCCCAGAGCCAAGGCTGAGGCTCTTGCTTTAATGTGCTTGTCCCAACCACAGCGCTTGGGTTGGCCTCAAAGCGCCCCCCAGTCCCACCGCCTGCTTCACTAAACCCCGCCTGCTCCGCTCACAAGCAGAGTGCAAGTGGTTGGGAGAGCAGCTCCTCAATGTCTCTTCCAATGTGCAGCATAATCATGTGTTGTTTGTTTTTAATGGACTAAACATTAACATAGCGCTGAGCACTGACCCCTTTCCTGAAACAGAAAAGACACTTGCTTTGGCCTCCTGTCCAGGACCTCCAGAGAATGGGTGGAGCAGTGTTTCCACCTCCAGCAGTGTTGGGGGAGGCCCCAGGTGGCAAGTTGGGTCTTTCTGGTGGTTTTCATAAGCTCAGGGATGCTGTCAGATTTAATAGAGAATGCTGTTTTGCCAAAGAAGCATTGCAGCTGCTTCTAATTATTGGGTATGATATTTAGGATATTGTACCAGTCACACTGGCCAGAGGGTACAGCCCATAGGAAAGGCTGTCACATCCCCTTTAGTTAGGGTGGGAGGTGGGGGACAAGCATGTATAGGGAGCAGGACCCCCACCTCTCCGCTCAGCACAGGGTCCACAGGAAGGCCACATAATAAAACTTGCTCAGAATTCTCCTGGTTCCTCCTCCTGCTCTTTTCACCTTGTGCCATACCCAACGGGCCCAGGATGGGGCCACCCTAGAACTGTTTGCTCCAAGGAGAGAGGTTCTTCAGAAAAAAAAAAAAAAAATGAGTAGAAGTCCAAAGAGATCTGAATCCTAGGTGGGTTACTGTTCCTCTTGAATGAGAGGAACCATAATAAATAGTCCTGGTAAATTATCATGGTACTCAATGTCTGTTTATAGTTGATGAATAGTCTTATTTATCCATAGTCTTATTTATCTTTATCTGTTAGATACTGTTGATCTTCATCTAAAGGGGAAAAAAAAATAAGGTTTAGAGATCTTTGAAGTCCATAATTCCTCAAATGGAAAGTGGTAGAAAACACTTAAATCTGAACCCTCCAACTCAGAATCCTGGGCTGCTAAGGGCGTCTATCCATGGTGTGGCCTCTGCTGGCTCTAGAGCCTCTCCCATTGTTGAATGTCTTCCTGGTTCCTTGTCCTTGCAGGAGGGGAAAGCCACACCTTAGTTCCTTCACAGGAACCTTTGTTTCTTTTGTGGTTGACAAGGACAGAAGCAGAAGTCTGGCCTCCTTGACCGTTGAGACAGGAAAGTCTCTGGGAAAATCAGTATAGAAGGGTGGTGGGGAGGCCAGCTGGTGCAGGTACAAATGGAAAGCTTAAGACCCCAGAGGGTCAAGGCAAGTCCCCAGGGACCAGTTCACACAGAGCAGGTGATCGCTGATGCTCGACCACTCAGTGTCCAGGACTCGAGACTCAGGGGTGTAGTGGTGAACTAACACACACATCCTCAATGCAGCACATCACCAGGAAGCCACACTGGCAGTGTGGGAGGCTTTAGTGCAGATTGGCATCCACCTCTCCAGCGGCTTCATCTTGTCCTATAGTGGCCATTGGAAACATTGCACTGACCACCAATGGACTGCACTGTCCCAAATCCAAGAATCTCCTTCTAGACAGAGACAACTCAATATGGATTCATAGCCCTAGGCCAGAGCTGCATTTGGTGAAGGAAGAGTCCAGGAATTCTAGCCAGTCTAGGTAGACATGTAGCAAATGCCCAAACCAGCGTCAGCCTCATACAATAAATAATGGCTGTGCACAGGTCAGATGGGGCCCCAGGAAGTGGGGCATGTGGCACGTGAACAGATGCTCCACACAGCACAGCGTTGTGGGAGACCTTGACCAGCCCTAACCGAATGCTCTGAGCCAGGCACGCACACAAATCTGTGTTCAGACGCCCATGGTTAGCACGTCTAGAGCTTGCTGGGTCTCGTGCTTCTTTTCAAGGCTTAAAACCTTTGGGGAAAAAATAACCATAACCCTCTGCTTCTCTCATCCTTCCTTCCTCTGTGTATGTGTCCGTCTCTCTCTGTGCGTGCCCTTCCCCGCCCCCTTTTCTTTCTTATTATTTTTGGTGGCGTGTGGTTCGGTTTGTTGGTCCCCTTGTGTGGTCCCTCTCCTGCTGCAGAACTCGTCCAGCTCGGCCTCTTCTGAAGCTTCCGAAACCTGCCAGTCAGTGAGCGAGTGCAGCTCCCCCACCTCAGTCAGCTCAGGCTCCACCATGGGCGCCTGGGTGTCCACAGAGAAGGTGACCAGCGGGTCGCAGCCACAGCAGCCACTCTCCCTGCCCCTTCCCTGCCTGCCTCTCGGCCATCAGAGCCCTAGCCACTTGGAAATGCAGACTCTGCATCAGCACCGGGCCCCTCTTGGGAACAGAGGGTGGGACCAGGCTGAGGGCTTTTTCTTGAAGGAGTGCCTGGCTGCTGAGCAGTGACCAGGTCCTATGGTCTACCTGAGGGAGAGGAAGGGCCATGGGGAATTTGGAGGTGTGAAGGCTCCTTCCCAAAACAGGTGTTGTGTGCTCATCTACTCTCCCCTGTCCCTTCCCAAGCACCCACAAAACTGTTGGTTGTGACATTTCACTGTCGAGGCTGTGTGCTTTGCTGCCTTTTAGTTTGCAACCCCCCACTCTCACCCTTGATTTGGAATCTGCTCCTGAACAGTGTGATGATTTTGGAAACCTAAAATGAACACATTCATTTGAAGGTGCTTCACAATTTTTAAATTTGCATAATGAGATGAGAAAAAAATTTCTGTCACCATGAAATTATATTTTGTTAAATAATCAAAAAAAAGAAAGCTGCAAATTAAGGACACTGATCAATTTTCAATCTACTCTGAAATGCAGGTCAAATGTTACCTTGACTGAATACCAATTGGTGTCAAGACAGTGCGTTTTTTGCACCCTGGCTCTTTTCTCTCACATCACGGATCATCCACGAGAAGCAGAGCCCCAATGTTTGTTTTATTTGTAAATATTCAGGTTCCCCCACTCCCCCAAATGTCGATGCCATCTGTGTCTCCACACTCATCCTGTTATATTAATTTTTTTCCTTTTCTTTCCCCCTTTTTGTTTGTTTCCAGTTGTCTAACGGGTTTTCTCACTATAGTTTACCAAGTGAGTCCCATGTGGGGCCCGTGGGTGCAGGCCCTTTCCCTCACTGCCTGCCTGCCTCCCGCCTGCTCCCTCGGGTCACCTCTGTCCACCTTCCAGACTACGCTCATTATTACACCATTGGGCCCGGCATGTTCCCGTCATCTCAGATCCCTAGCTGGAAGGTTTGTGTCTCTCCTCTGCCCTCCTCCCCGCCCCCCTCCTCCCATTGCCTCTGTGCTCACCCTCGTCTGTTCACCATCCTCTCACTCTCCCCTCCCCCTCCTTTCACACTCTGCCTTCTTCCCCAGTAGGCCTCTCCCTCAGTAGCTTCCCACTGGGGGAGAGCCGAAAAGCAGCTGGCAGCTCCAAGCAGCAGTTTCCAGGTAGAGCAGAGCCTGGGAATTCTGCCTTTAGGGGTGCCTTAGTCAACCCTGGCAGGCAGGAGCCCACTGTGCACAGCTGGGGGCACTAGTGCCAAAATAAGAGGCACAGCTGTGCCTCAGGATGAGGTTTGCTGGTTGGTTCCCTCCTGGGGGCTGCCTGTGCGCATCACTTTTATCAGAGAGCCTACACTGCCCTCCTTGGCCTTGTACCCCAGCCTTTTCCCCTAATGAGCATCTGCTGGGCAATGATAACAGAACCATAGCCCAAAATGTTTTGGATCATCATGTTTTATATTAAAGTACACACAGACTTTATCTTTAGTTTTATAGGGCATTAAAACATGTTTATTTAATGTGCAGACCAGGTTTCCCGTTAGCTCCAAGTGCAGCTGATGCTCCTGGAGGATATTCTGGCTTTATTTGAAAAGTCGGTCCCTGGCTGCCAGCATCTTGAGCAGCATTTGACTTCCTCTCTCATCGGCTGTGTGGATTCCTCAGACTCCTCAAACCTTTTTCCTGACCCTGGGAGCCCTCCCTTCCTGTCTGAGGCCTTTAGACTTGCCCACGGAGGCCATTTTCCCAGAGAGAAAGGTTCTGGCCATTGAGAGTGGCTGACATTGCTCTAATGCCCCCTGGTGGCCACTCCACTCCACTGGCGTCTTTCTGGTTGCTCAAGGACAGATGGTTTCTTCAGATAAAAGATCCCTGGTCTCCAGGGATAGCTCTCCCCTAGCTGGAGAGGCACTTAGCTGGTGCCTTAGCATATGTTGGCCACTTGTTAGGTGGCTGTTAACTAAGAGTCTCGCTGCCTGCCTGGTTATTGAGGGGTTTTAATCTTTTGGAAGAGTTGAGGAAAAGGGAGGTACCAGGGGTCCCCCAAAAGGCATTTCACTCCCTGCTTTTCAGAGCTGGGTGGGGGCATGCAGAGGGGCTGCAGGTTTGTCCAAGCCAGAGCTTCCCACTGAGAAGCCTTCTGTGGGCAACTGTGATAGGGGGGCTGAGCCCTGCACCCGGGATGGGACCTGGCTCCTGACCACACTTGTTCTGCTTAGGACTGGGCTAAGCCAGGGCCCTACGACCAGCCTCTGGTGAACACCTTACAGCGCCGCAGAGAGAAGCGTGAGCCAGACCCCAGCGGGGGTGGACCCCCTCCCTCGGGAGGCCCTCCAGCGGCTGCAGAGGAGGCGCAGAGACCGAGGAGCATGACTGTGTCGGCTGCCACCAGGGTGATGCGCTTGTTCTCTGTAGCTGGTTGGGTCCACTTAGGCCTGTCTGGGGGCCATGTGCTAGCCAGCAATGGGGGTCCAGGCAGTCTTGAAGTTGGAGGAGCCGGGCTTCATTCCCCAAGACCCTACAGTGTAGCAATCCCATGAGGAAAAGCCTTGTGTGGGAAACAGACGTGGAATTTTCTAGAATATGGATAGGACCCAAGTAAGTCAGGACCCTGGCTACAGATGCGTGGTACTCAGAGGAGCAGAACAAGAGTGACAGGGAGGCCTGGGCACACCACGCCCTGATAGCTTGTCTCTCTTCCACCCTGCAGCCTGGTGAAGAGATGGAGGCTTGTGAGGAGCTGGCCCTTGCACTGTCACGGGGCTTGCAGCTGGACACGCAGAGGAGCAGTCGAGACTCGCTGCAGTGCTCCAGTGGCTACAGTACCCAGACAACCACCCCATGCTGCTCTGAGGACACTATCCCCTCCCAAGGTACAAGGTAGCCGGGTTTGCAGTTGGGTTTTCTGAGACAGTGGGCAGAAACTAGGCCCTCCATTCTGGTCTTGGCATGACCCTGCTAACAGATGGGCCTCAGATTGTTTTCATCACCCAGGAGCGCTCTAGAGAGTTCTTCTGTACTTGTCAGGTAGCTGCACACAAGAAGTGACCTGTTAACAACTCTTCTCAGTTTTTATCATCAGGGTACATGGAGACTCCCAACCTGAACTAAGACACATTCTATTAATAGCAGCTTCATTTTTGTTTTGGCACTTGAAAACTAAGGGCTTGATACTTATTTTCCCATTTAATATTCACAACCACTCATGGGATATTTTTATCCCCTTTTACAGATGTGGAAGCTGAGGCTCAGCAGCTTATCCAAATTCACATGATTCAAGTAGCAGAACTTGAGTTTAACCTGAAGTGTGTTACAGCCTAACACCAAAACTCAACCTATTCCAGCCAAATCCTCTGTCCACCCTGCCTTCCTCATCCCCATCCTGCCATGCACACAAAGCAGGCAACAATTGACCAAAAGTTATCCACAAACCATCAAAGCCTCTTAAGACTGTCTCAGTGGAGGGAGATTTTGTTCCACAAGAGACATGTGGCCTGGATGTTTGGAGACATTTTTGGTTTTAAGAGTTGGAGGGTGGGCTGGGGATATGGCTCAAGTAGTAGCATGCTCACCTGGCTTGCATGAGGCACTGGGTTTGATCCTCAGCACCACATAAAAATAAAATAAAGATGTTGTGTGTATCCACCTAAAGCTAAAAACTAAATAAATTAAAAAAAAAAAAGAGTTGGAGGGAGGTTACTGGCATCTGCTGAATACAGGCCAGGGATACAGCTAAACATTCTATCATAGACAGCACAGGCCCCCCTGAAGAATGACCTGTCCCTAAAGGTCAGTAGTACTGCTGTTCAGAAACACTACTGTTAGATGTTTAATCTGTAAGCTTTCCCTTCCTGCCTCTCCCCGAGACGGGCATTATTCCATTTCTTGAGAGGAAATGAGCTCAAGAATGGAACCCATTTCTGTGCCTTGTTTTCAGGAACTCATTTCCAGTAGCTCTGTTCTTTTCCTAGCATTCACCTAACTAAACCTCAGGGTGGTGTTAAGACTACTTTGAGTCTTATTTCTTATATTGAATTCCAGACCAGAGGATCTGTAGAATTTATCTTCTTTTGTCCACCTTATTCTTCCCAGAGATGCTTGGGAAGTTGTTTTGCTGCAACCAGTCCTTTTACCTTCTTCCCCCATTAAACAGTATCTATGTGGCTGCTTAGTCCTGCTCTGGGTGTCCAGGGTACATCAGTGCAAGAACAGAGGGCCCTGCCACAGAACCCTCAGCAAGGCTGAGGATCCTTCAGACCCTTGGGGAGGGCGGGGTAAAGAGTGTCACCCTGCCTCGTGTGCCTTTTTTCCTCCAGCACAGAATGGAAAGCAAAGCTGCTGCCTTGAATGTGTCTAATTAAATCCTATAATCAGTTTCAGATTATGATTATTTCTCCGTAAGTGGTGACCAGGAGGCAGATCAGCAGGAGTTTGATAAATCCTCCACCATCCCTAGAAACAGTGACATCAGCCAGTCCTACCGGCGGATGTTCCAAGCCAAGCGCCCAGCCTCAACTGCCGGCCTCCCTACCACCCTTGGACCTGCTATGGTCACTCCAGGGGTTGCAACTATCCGACGGACCCCTTCCACCAAGCCTTCTGTCCGCCGGGGAACCATTGGAGCTGGTCCCATCCCCATCAAGACACCAGTGATCCCCGTCAAGACCCCAACTGTCCCAGACCTCCCTGGGGTGTTGCCAGCCCCTCCAGATGGTCCTGAGGACCGGGGTGAGCACAGCCCTGAGTCTCCATCTGTGGGTGAGGGCCCCCAGGGTGTTACCAGCATGCCCTCTTCCATGTGGAGCGGCCAAGCGTCTGTCAACCCTCCACTTCCAGGCCCAAAGCCCAGTATCCCTGAGGAGCACAGACAGGCGATTCCAGAAAGCGAGGCTGAAGATCAGGAAAGGGATCCCCCAAGTGCCACTATCTCCCCAGGCCAGATTGCAGAGAGTGACCCTGCAGACCTCAGCCCAAGAGATACTCCGCAAGGAGAAGACATGCTGAACGCCATCCGCAGGGGTGTAAAGCTGAAGAAGACTACGACCAACGATCGTTCAGCCCCTCGCTTCTCTTAGGCTCTAGGCTCCCAGGAAACGCTGCCAGTGGGGAATGACTCTTTAATTAATAAGACCTAATTTGTCTCGATCCATTCCAATCTATAATCAAACAAAAAATTTTGTAGGCAACTCAGAATTCAGCTCTTTTGAAAGTACTCAACATCTTTAGATAAGAATTAAAAGCAACATGTAACTGACATAATCTTGATCTTTTAATTTGTAAATACTGACGATTTTCTTTCTGCACATTTTAATCTTAGTTTCCCTTTTGATTTTTCTGAAGGTGCCAAATTCCATTTAACTTTTTTACAAGTCTTTGTAAAATTTTAAATGCATAGGGGGTAGGGTGGGGTGGGGCGGGATGGGGCAAGGGAACCACAAAGTAGTTAATTTCAGAAAAAGATTACTAAGTTCTTTCTTCTTTTTCTTTCCCTTCCACAAGCTTTTGTAGATGCATTGTAGTAGTCTAGCTTAGAAACAAATTTGTTATTTTAATGTACAAACAAAATGGATAAGGGGTAAAATCCTCATTTAAATATACTATGTCTGGTTGAGAAAAGCAAGAATAACAATTGATGAGCAATATTCAGAGTGAAGTAAATCTGGAAGAGGTAGACTGTGTTGAGACTGGGGGGAGGGCCGTGGGAGGGGCACACTGTCAACATAGCCAATCCTGTTACATTTTAAGAGTAGCCTTGTAGGTTGAATTTCTAGTAGCTTCATGGTCAATGCATCCGAATAAGCCATACTGGATTGCAGTGTTTGTTTCTGTAGGGTGTTTAAGGACTTCCTTTCTTCCACTGCACACAGCACCCACCTCCAATCCCGCGCATGCTGCTGCCACTGGGTAGACATAGAACTCTTCCCACCCCCACTTTAGTTTCTTGTCTATTGTACTCACTTCATGGAATCCAAATACATCCAAAAGGGTAAGGCAGTTTAAAAATGTGAAAACATTTAAAAATGATAGCAGGGAATTCTTAGATATAGCAAATGCCTTTTACTTAACTGTGCCCAGCAGGCTGGGTACATTGAAAAGCCCAAATATTTTGAAAAAACTCAAGCAGATTTAACAAGCGTAACCAGCTCGGAGTCTAGCAATTTGCCAATGTGTTTACCAATCTGGGGGCTTGTTTTTCTTATTTTCCTTAAATAAATTGCAATTAATTGGCTTCATACTAAACATTGAAGAAAGGAAGATTTATTTATTGTCACTGGGAGTGTGACCACTATACTGTCCCTTTTTTGTGTTCCGGACAACGTTTTTTGGAATGGATTTATGTCTTTTTTTTTTTTTCCAAGTGGAAGTTAAATTTGTTATAATGCCCATCCCTCAAAGTCAACAGAGACTAGTAGATTTAAAGGGATCACATTTGGAAAAGGCACTGTTTTAAAGAAAGCAAGTCCCTTAGTGGTGGGGTAGTTAAAATAGTGCATACTTGTGACTGTACCTCTCAAGGAAGAGGAGTTGATAGGTCCCCAGATGCCCTGCAGATTTCTGTTGGCTCTAATCTTCAATTACACAATCTTATGCTTTAATACATAAACCACGTTGGATGTGAGGGTGATATACCTGTACAGTCATTGTTCTATATATTAACATTTAACACTGCTGTGATTGCTCAAGGACATTTTATGTTATGGCTTTAAAGCAAAGGCATGATTATTAGAAACTATTTAAGCTTTTTTCTTTGAAAAACAAGCTCCTTTTACAGACTATAAGCAACAGTAGTGCCTGTGGTTTAGCCCACCAATCTTGATGACTAAAAGTAGCTGATGCATTGTGCATATGATGCTTGAGATGGTTTTTGCAAAAGCAGAAATCGCTGCAAGGTAATTACAATAGTTAAAAGTGGTATTTTAAACCTTCGAAATAAATGGATGTAACTGTACTTTGGTACAGCTTTTCACTTGTTTAGTTTTTAAACGTTAGTATAATCTGAATAAATTTAATATAAAATGTTGCCAAATTCAATGTAGAAAGAATGTGACAAAACACCTTGGATAGTTCTGTTTGTGTTTTTGCATATTGTAAAAGCAGTGTCACAGCTACAAATAAAAAGATCCTTTCTAAAGGTAAATTATTGTGGTTTAGTTGCTAGTTTGTACTGAGAGTTGACCTCTCCCTGTGCAGTTTTTTGTTCTGAACTTGTATAAATAACAGTTGTGTAACGTGTCTCCCTTCTACATTGTAACAGTTGCTTCAGCCTACATTATAAATAAAGAACCATTAGAGAAAAAAAAAAGCCCTGTATTTCAAGTCTTATTAAAACTCAGTTTGAGGTCTTAGTCAAATGTTAGAATATGGACTGAGACTCAAATTGAGCTTACTTAGCAAACTGAAAAAATATTATTTCTGTGATGGTTATGAGCCCTAAGAACAGAGTTGTTTAAACTAATTATTTCAAAACAGTTCCACTAGTTCTAAGTTACCCCAAACTAAACCAGTTTGGGTTGACCTTTTTAAAGCTCTTTTTAAAAAACCCCTCTTGAAACAAGTTCTACTATACTCTTACCTTTGGATGTATACACAGTCCAAGCCACAGTGGAGGGAACACAGCTAGACAACAGCCTCCAAAGTGTCACCAAGTTTCATCCCAGACTGGGCTCGATACCCCAACCATCAAACCTCCACTTTGCAGGGACACTATAAACTCCATTTCTGTTTGTTGACTGTCCTTTATAGGGAGAGTTGTCCTTTTCATAAAAACTAAATCCCATTAGTGGAATCCTTAAAAAATAGATTATTTTTAAGTCCTCAGTATTTCTTTCAGCTTTGTATATTTCTTCTAATTACTACAGCTAATTAAAAGCCTTCAACTCAGTCCTCAAAGTAAAATTGTTATCTGGTTATACTGCAAAGTTTCCCCTGAACAATAACGTGCCAGCAATATGACTTATTACAGCTGGGTGTGGTGACACACACCCATATTCCCAGCCACTTGGGAGGTTGAGGCAAGAAGACTGCAACTTTGTGGCCAGCCTCAGCAACCTGGTGAGACCTTGTCTTAAAATTAAAAGGGCTGGCGAATATAGTTCTGGTTCAGCATCCATGGGTTCAATCCCCAGTCCTGGAAAAACAATAAAAGATTAGACATCTGACTAATTTTCTTCACATGGAATAAATAATAAGAAAGACATGGCACAGTCACTTGGCATCATAGTACTCTTCAGACAGAACACCTCAGTCATACCAAACCATATTTAGTTATTTTTATTAGGGCAAGTGTATTTATGTTCTGTAACTTATTTCACTTGCAAGCATGAATAATGAGGTGCCTGTGTCTCTCTTCTCTCTCTACATGGGCCGCTCCCGGGGTCTGGTCACAATGTGCCACCATAATGGAGGCAGATCACCTGCCTTCCTGGCAGGAGGCAAAGCTTCAGTTTTAGGACCATCAGGTGGGGTTTCCTCCTGCAGCTGCTTAACCTAGAAGGCAAGGAAGGAACAATTACTAAGGAATATGATTAATGTTAAGACTCACCTGCTGCTATGAAGTGACAGCTTTCTTTCTGTAGTGTGCCCCATTACACAGTCTGAGCCTCACTACTGAGGAGTTTTTTGTAATGTACCTGCACGGATCCCATAACCACACTTTTACTTGGACAGAAAAGCTTTTCTCCTTAGTCTTCCTAATCTTAAAGCAGTGAGTTGTCACCAAACTCTCCTACCTCTCTTAAGCCAAATATGACAATACCTTCCAATTCCTCTTGTTAAGGTTCCCCATCGGTACATGCAGAACACATTGATTCCTGTGTCTCAGCTAAGTGCTTTCCAAAAGCACCATTAAGAAACTTCAGGTTGGGCTAGGATATAGCTTAATTGGTAGAGTGCTTACCTCGCATGCACAAGGCCCTGGGTTCAAGCCCCAGCACCACACACAAAAAAGAAAGAAACCCCAATTGGTATATATTAGAGATGTTAATTGTAAAGACCCCTGGGTAGCATTCAGAACAAGAAGTAACATGAAATCACACATAAAAATGGGCTCAGTTCTGCCTGATGTTGCCCAAATACCCCCAGTTCAAGTAATCTCCAATATCACTAATAGAAGAGGAAACCCAGGAGCCAAAGCTCCTTCCAAATGTCTGCAGGAGAAGAGGTCATTGGTGATCAACTGCAGAATGAGCCTGTTGCTCAACATGAAGAAATGTACTTCAAGCTTCTAAATGTTGGAACATTTCATTCCTTTTCTTTTTTTGGTAGTGGGGACTGAATTCAGGGGCACTTGTTTACTGAGCTACATCCCCAGTTCTTTTTATTTTCTATTTCTAAGTTGTTGAGGCTTACCTCAAACCTGTGGTCCTCTTGCTCAGCCTCCTGAGTCACTAGGATTACAGGTCTATCACTGTGCCTGACATATTGCAACTTTTCTTACAAAACATGGTACCCCTTGGCCACAGTGACCTTTCTTCCATTCCACCTTGGCCAAGGACTCTTAAGGGTTAATATCCTGGGGACCTTACCCCAGAAGCCGCACAACTTCCAAAATCAAGATTCAGAATTATCCAATGACTATCTGTCCTTCTAGCTGATTTGCTTAAATGTCTCACTGGACATGAAACTCAAAGGGATTAACAATTCACAGATTCTCCCTTCCAATTTGACCTCTCTCTGCATCAACCACCTCTTTCTGCAACCAGCTTAGATTCCATCATGATATGCCTTCTCTTTTTTTTTACAACTCCTTATTAACTCTGGATAATGGAGAAACACATTATCCACACTTAAGACAGTTTAGTATTGCTAAAGAAGAAAAAAGAAGTCCTGGAATGAACATCAATTATCCCCAGCATCAAAAGGGCCTTTACGGGCTGGGGATGTGGCTTAAGTGGTAGCACGCTCGCCTGGCATGCGTGCGACCCGGGTTCGATCCTCAGCACCACATACAGACAAAGATGTTGTGTCCACCAAAAACTAAAAAAATAAATATTAAAAAAATTCTCTCTATCTCTCTCTCTCTCACCTCTCTCTTAAAAAAAAAAAAAAAAAGAAAAAAAAAAAAGGGCCTTTACAATCATCTGGCAATCCTGTTTTTCTCCAGCAAGTTTGTCCTGTCTCCATGACTAGCACACCTTTCCCACATTCTCCATACATACCACACACATTTCCTTTGGCTTTTCTTCTTAACTCACTAAAAAACATAAGCTATTACACATAAGAGTTACTTTCAAAACTTCCAATACTAATGTATTTACATAGAGCTTACGTCCAACTATAATGAAGGGAGAATCCCTGTTCCTTTTTTTCTTTCTCTACACTCTATGCTAAGGATCTCCTTCCTTTCTCTGGCTTTGAAAACACAAACTTCTATTTCATACCAAATCTCTTTGAAGTTCTGGATTCCTACCTCCAAACTTTCCTGATATTTCCATTTGTTGTCTGACAGAATCATCAAACTCCATACTCTAAAATTGAATGCCTGCTTATTTCTCTAACAGTTATATACCCCCCTCCTCTGTAATCTTCCCCATCTCCATCGCTGTCACCACCAAACTCTAGATGTTAAAACTTAGAAACCACTCTTGATTCCTCCCTGTTCCCCCTCCATCCTCCAATTCCAATCTTCATATCCCTCTAACAAAAACATCTTAAATATCTGTTTCCTTCTAGAGCCACTGTATCCACCTAATGTGAGTCACCATAACCTTCTGACTGAATTTCTGCAACAACTCCAAAATGGATTCTCTACTTCTCCAATACATTATTCACATTTTACTAAGATTAAGATTTTAAAAATGTAACTCTAGGTTGGGGATGTAGCTCAGTGGTACAGCACTTGCCTAATATGTGTAAGGCCCTGGGCTAAACCTTCAGTTCCATCAAAAAATGAAATAAAATAGAAAGAAAAATGTAACCCTCAGTCAGGTGCAGGGGCACACATCTGTAATCCTAGCAACTTGGGAGGATGAGGAAGGAAGAAAGTTCCAGGCCAGCTAGGCAACTTAGGAAGACTCTGTCTCAAAAAAATGTAAAATAAGAAAAAGGGCTGGGGATGTAGCTCAGGGTAAAGTACTCCTGGGTTCAATCCCCAGTACCAAAATAAATAAATAATAAAAAAATGTAAATAGATGACAAAAAATACCTAAGGCTCTAGGGTAGAGGAAGGTTAAGGAACAGCAGGATATAAGATCAGCCAAAGGACTGAGGAGGAGGGGAGAAACAAAATTAAAGAAGAGAAAAGCCAAAAAGACTTACAGAATACGTTTTAACATACTTATCAGATGGTAATGTTAAATAGAAACTCAGGTATATCTGAGAAGCAAGGGGTCAGAGTAACTGTCAGGGCTGGAATCTAGATCTCAACATATAAGAGCAGAACCTGACTGTCCACATGTTGACCGAGCTGCACACTGAACTGCAAGTAGACGCACCTCTCGCTCCCAGCTTTCCCTTCGCAGTTTCTTCCACTGCTCTCTCTTGGCAAAGTAATCAGGATACATTGCCTTTTCAGAAGGATGCCAGTGATCTAAGCACCATTCTGGAATCTGCCAGGAGAGGAAATCATGGTGTCATTCCACAGGATTCATTGACAAGGTACTGACAGAGCTTGCTCAGGAGACAAGATAAAAATCAAGGTGCATTTTCATAACCACTGCCACTATCAGGCCAGGTCTAACTCTGCACAATGAATAATGGAGGAAAAACTGTGGAGGACAAACTGGGACCTAAGATAGAGGAGAATGCCTTACAGTGAAAGAAAGCAGCTGAAAACTGGTGACAAAGAGAACTGGTATCACTCCTCCATCACTTGCATTTTCTAAATAACCACAGTGGTTTTGTTATTTGGAAGTATTACTTAAGAGTATCTCAGAATATTAAGTACCGTCCCAATACATTAAGTAAGATCTGCAAATGAACTATTTATCAAATAATTTAGCTTTACTTTGCCAAAAACTATATTGAAAGACCTTAGAGCAGAGTTTAGAAAGAAAAGTCTTAGTGACATCTAGGAGAAAACTGACACCTAAAAAAAGTATCTAACAACTGTCTGGAAAGAAATCTCCTAGTGGTATAGAAGACTGAGGTTTGGGAATGAGAAATAAAGACTGCCTCTGCCTCTCAGAAAGCACTTACCACTAACATCCTCACCTACCTTGTAGCACTCATATCTCTCATAGGAGGTGCCCCCAGGAGAGTCAGGGAAGATATATGGCTGTGGGTGCTGATTGTGCCAGAACTCTTCTTCTGCCTCCCTCAACAGCTGGGTGGCCTTCATCATATCCTTTTCATTCCTATGTTCTTCAAACCGGGCTCTCAACAAACAAGCAAAGTACCGGTATTTATGCCTTAAGCAAAATGATTTTGGAGAGCAGAAATGTTATTTACTCAAGTGAGCAGTATAGCACAGTCTGACAGGAGTTATACTCCCACTAACCCCTCCTGGATGAACAATGTAACTTCCTGGCACCCCACCCCCATTCCTACCAATGGAGCTGCCATATCATGATTGCTTCCTCTACACCACACCATGATTAGATTCTTCTAATATTTTCAGCTGTAGTTCAGCATTACCTGAATTTCTGACGGTTTAACTTTCTTCACAAGATTGACAAGTCTCTTATGTATTTATTTACATGTCCACTTCCCCCATTAATCCATAAACTGCTGCAGCTCAAAGAAGGGATTAACCAATATTTATTTGGCATCCAGCATAGAACCTAAGCTGCCAATCATGTTAAAAGAAAATCGAATAAGAAAAACTGTGTGTGTGTGGCGGGGAGAGGGGTGCTGGGGTTGTGGCTCTAGCAGGTGCCAGGCACTGGGTTCAAGCCTCAGCACCATATAAAAATAAATAAATAAAAGTATTATGTCCAAATACAACTAAATAATAAAAAAACAATTGTCAGTGGGGTGGACAATTGTATGACATTGTACCTGGCCATCATCCTGCCCACCAAAGGAAGTATAAAAAGCAATATGCAATCTGAGCTTCGAGAATACCCACTACAACTCTTCCAGGCCTATGCAGTTTTCATTATCCAGAGGTTTTTCCCAGAAGTTCTTCACTTGGAACTAGGTTTTGGGATTCTGTTAAAAGACCGGAAGCCAAGCATTCACACAAAGCGGGTTGTCACTCCACCTTGCATTGCATTTAGGTCACAAAAATCTACATATTGTAACAGCATTGTTCTCAGATAAAAAGAAGAGGAAAGAGAATTACGTGGGAGGTCAAAAAGATGGGAATGTAACCAGGACTGAAGCTATACAGAAAAAAGATGGTGGGAAGGGTAAGAGAATGATGATGCTTTGGAGTCACGGCTCGACAGTGGTAGCTGTTCCGCCTTCAGCGAATTACTCCCAGTGCTTCTCTCTGCGCATCTGTACAACAAAGCTAAAACAATCCCCAACTCCTGCGTGTTTTACGGACTAAAGGAAATGCCATATATACTACTGTTGAAATATTAAGAACCACAAGATCACGAAGAAAGCTTTCCTTGGACTTCATCTTAGTGCAAAGTCCAGGAGCTCTGGGCGGCGAAGTCGGTAGCAGACCCAGGTCCAAGGACCGGCTCTGAGGAGCGAGACGTCACCCTCCCGCACCGTCCCCAAAGTCCTTGAGCGCCTGGTTCCCCGGCGTCCCCCCGCCCCCAGGGTCACGTCTCGAGCCACGAACGCCCCTTTCCCACCTGTGGACACACCACGACTCGAGGTGGCGCAGCGCCCGCTTATAAAGCCGCAACACCTTCTGCTGGTGGGTCAGATAGGCGGTAGGCGCTGAGAACGCCATGACGCCCCCTTCTCCTTCAGCAGCCGCGAGGGCTGCCGGGAACCGGGGCGTCCGCGGCTGAGGGGCGGGACCAGTGGCCGGAAGAGCGGACCGCTCTGTGGGCACTTCCGCTTCCGCCTAAGAGGAGCCTGTGGCGCTGTCATGAGTCGCTTCAAGTTCATCGGTAAGGCGAGGCTTCTCCGGTCCTTGTGCTGTTCTGACCCGTTCAGGGTGATTGTCACCGCGACCAGAGGGCCCAGGACCTGCGCACTCCGGCTCTTTGAGAGTCGAAAAGGCCACGCAATGGGAGAGGGTGCGGGGAGGCCTCTGGGTCTTGAAAATGAGTGTTAGGGTCCATGACCCGAGTGCTGGTTTCACGAGTGTATTTATTTGTGAAAGCTCACAGTCCATACAGCTAGGATTCGTGTCTTTTGAACGCATGTGTCGTATTCAACTTAAAAATGAGGCAGAGCCGGGTGCCGTGGCGCGCACCTATAATCCCAGCTACTGGGAGGACTGAGGCAGGAGGATCTCGAGGCCAGCCTCAGCAACTAAACTAGACCTTGTACCAAAATAAAAAGGGCAGGGGATGTAGCTCAGTAGTAGAGCGCCCCTGGGTTGAATCCCCTGTATTGAGGATGTGGGGGACGTGGGTCTGGGATTTAGTTCAGGGGAAGCGCCCGGGTACACTGATTCCCTAGCGTGCGCGAGAACCTGGCTTCAATACCCAGCATCACAAAAAGGAAGGGCGAGGGTAAAAGGAAGAAAACACACTCCCAAAGGCTAATCGCTATATTCCCTTCTGTCCCCCAACCTCGTCCCTCGAGTCACTGTGACCAAGAGGATTAGGATCTCGAGGAACCCGCCCACGCAGTTATTCATTCATAACACAGTTACCGAGTCTCTCTGGTAGGCTTGACATTGTTCTGGGGACACAGGGCACAAAAACCTGGTCCTGGTGCTGCTAGCACCACTATCTGAAGGACAGACTGGGGACCACAAGTAGTAAGGAGAACCAAATTCTGTTACTTGGGAAGTAAAACCATCCATTAATCACCTGTAGAACGAAAGGGGAATGCCGCAGGGATCCAAAAGGGTACGAATCTTTATTTCCAATCACTTAGAAACATCCGAGGGACATTGTAAGAGCTAGAATTGGAAAGGTAACTTGGGATCCAAGAGTCTCAATTAGTTTCACTCCGTTTAGAGTGGAGTTACACTGAGGAGTTTTCTTAAAGAACATTCATTGTGTGCTGGTTTTGTGCCAACAATCTTGTGCTCTAGTATATAGCAGTGTGTAAAGCTGGGCATGATCGTTGTGGAGTTTCCAGCTATTTAAAAGGTGAATCATGTCTGCCTTAGTAGGGTAATCCTGATAGCCATTATGCAGATTTAGTAGGGGATAGGAAAATACAGGGAAGCATTTCAGATCTTGAACTAAGGCAAAGGAAAAGAGAAATGGAAGAGATGTGCACAACATTTAGTAGCTGAGTGTTCAAGGCAGATTATGGACAGTGAACTGACAAAAATGACTCAGGGTTTGGATAGACACCTAAATATTGAATGGAAGCATGGCTGGTTTGGCAGTAGGTGGAGAAACACCCAAGTCCATTGGGATTAGACCCATTTAAGATTAAGGAGATGCAGGTGGAGATATCATTCAGGCATTCAAGAGAGTGGTTAATGTTATAAACTTAGATCTTAGTTAATTAAGCAGAATGTTTTCCCAAAGACGTTTTGTTAAATACTGTGTCATTATAGAAAAAAATCTAGTAGTGCAGTTTTCTGATAGGAGATGTAAGACTTATGTACAGTCAAAGGAAATCCAAGAGAGAATGTTAGTACCATAAAAGATGTTTTAAAAATGTTAAAAGAGAGTCTAGGGTGGGGGTTGAGGGGGTCCTGAAAGGGTCCTGAAAGGTTGCAAGACATTTTCAATGATGTGATATCTCTGCCTCTCTACCACCATCTGTGATATAATTGATGGGGGAGATGGAATAG
The DNA here is from genome assembly GCF_048772815.1 of Callospermophilus lateralis. Lineage (NCBI taxonomy): Eukaryota > Metazoa > Chordata > Mammalia > Rodentia > Sciuridae > Callospermophilus > Callospermophilus lateralis. The sequence continues at coordinate 76,278,899 of NC_135320.1, read as the reverse complement.
AGAACCATGGGACACTCCACAGAGATAGGGACATTAAAAAAAAAAAAAAAAAAGTATGTGTTTGTGGTATAGAGCTAATGCCCTGTCTCAAGTCATGTTTCTTTGAATCCATTCTCCATATAGGCTCCAGAGTGGTATATCTAAAAACATCAACTAAATTTTTCTCTTGCTTCAGAGGTTCCATTACTTTTCAGAGGATATCTGAATTGCCCTAAAAGCAGACGAAGCCTTTCTGCAGTCTGGGCCTGCCCACTTTTCCAGCCTCATCCCTTTTGTGTCCTGTGGACATTGTCTCTTTCTCACCTCTGACAAGGTTTTAAAATGTTGCCTCAATTTTTAACATATTCTTTAAGATTTTATACTCTGCCCTTTACCAAATTATTTATAATTAAATATTTATGAACCTGCCTTTCCCAGTAGACCAAACTCTTTTTAAGGCAAATACTGGCATTTATCATTGTTTCCTGGGGACTTAGTACAGTGCTCAATGGAATTATGAATCAGTAGGTAAAAGAAGGTATGTGACTTTAGTGCTAACATGATGAGAAAATTGATAAAGGAATAAAAACCAGATAAGAGAGAAAAGGTGACTTCAATTGTAAGTAATTACAATTAGACTTTTTGTGTGTGTGTGTGTGTGAGGTTCTCAATTCTACTCTCCATGTAACTGTTAAAATATATCCTTCTATAATTTTAAAATAATTTATATAGATGCGTAAAAACATACACAAACATTAATAAAAATTACAAAATTGGGGTCATACTACATTCCACTTTGTTATATAACTTTGATATTTAATCTTTTGTCATTTAAAAACCACTTTCTGAGGGCTAGGGATGTAGCATGTTCTAGTTCCTGTATCTGATTCCTAGCATCACAACACACATATACATAAAAAACAAAACAAAACAGAAAAACACTCCCTGTGAAATACTACACTCACTTCTTAGCTTAGTCATGAGTAGTACTTTGAAAAACACTGTATTAGACTCATGGAAGATCATGAACAAGCTTACGTGGAACAATTGCATGAAAACTTAAACCAGTGTTATGAAAGCGGCCTTAGGTTTGGCTTAGTCCAATTGACTCCCCATTTCCCTCTTCTCTGGTTGCATAACAAGCAGTTTCCCCCTTCAGATTATGCCCACACATTGTTTCTAAAGTGGGCACGAGCATGGAAAATAGAATTTGTCTAAGTTTCCACCACTTCCCAGTAGTGCAATTCTGCGGAGCAAACTTAACACATGAGCCTTTGGGGGACACTTAAGATCCAAACTATAGCTCTAAGCCTGGGGCTCTGAATGTGATTAGGTGTGTCTGTGTAGCCTAACCTCCTATTAGGCTACACAGGAGTAGCACCACATAAGTTCTCTTCCTGACTACAAGTCTGTAGTAGGATTCGAATTATAGACTACATGTTTCCTTATGTTCTGAACACCAAGGTACCAAAGCCTTGCTCTTAGGTCTTGCTCTTGGTAGCATTGTACCAGGCCCTGGTTTAATTCCCAGGACCACAAGAGGGGTAGGGGTGGGACAGAGGTTTTTGTCATCATTTTGAAATAATTACTGTTAAAAGAGAAAATTACAACAAATTTAGTCAATAGATGTAATTAGCTTTTATTCACAATTCATGAATCAAGCAAGGCAGCTTCCATTCCACAAAAAAGAGAGCTCTCTCTAGGGGATAGCAGAACAGTAAGTTTTATAAGGTGGGAGCAAGGAAACAATAATAGGAAAAAACAGATTGATTAACATCAACTTGCTTTTTTGTAAGTGTGGAAGCAGAGGAGACTTTTATTACCCTGACTCAGGAAGACTGGAATCTCCTGTTTTTAGGAAAAGCTGGTCTGTTTGGGGTCTTCTGCTTTTATTTTAACGATGTAGCTTTTATCTGAGTAACCCCATATTGGTTTGAAATGATTTCCTGGGGCTTAGGGCAATATCTTCATCCAGTTAACAGGCTCCCATAATTTTTGTTTAATGGTACTTTTTTAAAAAGATGACTTTTATTATTTATATGAATGACCTACTAAAATTTTTAACATTCTAGAAAAATAAAAGAAAGCAACACTTCAGGGGCTGGGGATGTGGCTCAAGCAGTAGCGCGCTTGCCTGGCATGCGTGCGGCCTGGGTTCTATCCTCAGCACCACATACAAACAAAGATGTTGTATCCGCTGAAAACTAAAAGAATAAACATTAAAATTCTCTCTCTCTCTCTCTCTCTCTCTCTCTCTCTCTCTCTCAAAAAAAAAAAAAAAAAAAGGAACATCTGACCTTTGTTTACACCTGTTCCTTAAAAAAAAAAAAAAAAGAAAAAGCAACACTTCACCTAAAATCCCACCTCTGAAATAAACTGATAAAAGATTACATTTCAGAACTTCTATCTATATAGAGCAAGACAGAAAATATTTTCTAAATGGCATCTTACCATATTTGTCATCTCAAGTGGAAAGAAAAGGAATTATATTTGAACAGAGAAAAACTAAGGAATTGCTGAATTTGTGATTTCTTCACCAGAAGAGATTCCTCTAAGGCTAAGAAAAATATATCACTGAGAAATTTGGAATTCTGTTTATTTTATTTAACTTGTTATATGTAACATAAGTTAATTTCCTGAAATAAAATACGAGGAGTCAGGTTCAGTGGTATATACTTTTAATCTCAGCTCTTTCAGAGACTGAGCAAGACCTTGTTTCAAAATAAATTTTTTGAGAAAGGGCTGGTGAGATAGCTCAATAGTAGAGCACTTGCTAGCATGAGTGAAACCCTAGGTTTCCTCAGTACCAAAAAAAAAAAAAAAAAAAAAAAAAAATCAATACTCAAGGCTTAGACATTCCTCTGCCTTTATCAGTTAAAGTTTTTAGCAACTTTCTCAAAGTTTATAATATTTTCATCTCATCCTAGAAACGTAATTGGCCCTGTTGTTTCCCTTGGTTCTACCATGTTTGAACACCACCAGTCCTTTCAATCCAGCTTATCCATTCTTAGAGTGGTGCACTGACCAGTGATTCCAAGGGGCAAGGTCAATACTTGAACCTGTAGGGGAGAAAGAGATCTGCCCTACCCCCTGTCCCCCACACCTCCGAAGGACTCACAGGACAAATGTGTAGTAAGTGAACTGTGTAGTAAGTTCTCAAGGTATCAAGAGGAGCTATGAGGAGGGCCAATGTAAAATCTAGCAGAAGATAAGAGTTACTCTGAGTGAATTTATTCAGTACATGCCCAATTACCAGCATCTGGAAATTGAGACTATTTTTCCACCTTGGTACAGGAAGGATATCCCTCCCAAAAGAATCTTTACAGCTTGTTGTATGTAGGAAAAGACAGGTCATGTGGCCCCTTCTGCAGCTACAACTCCAAGTCATTTCAGCTGGAAATGAGCAATATAGCATTTGGTGTATTTTGAGAAGACACATTCTTAACTCCTTCAAACCCATCAAGAGTTTCCCCTTCTGGGAGGTACCTCCACCCTCCACCACCTATTACCATGAAGGACAGCTGTGAATTCAGAAGGGCTTTGGCATACTGCTCATTTGCCCTAGACGTCTCTGTCTCTGGGCCTCCTCTCTATTCTCTTCCCAGAGCCAAACTTAACTGTGCTTAAGTTGGTACCAGAATGTGGATTTCTTTAGACCAACTTCTGCTCTTTGTCATTTCTTTCCTGAAAAATGGGATTTTAAAATATTCTATTCCCCAACTAAATATCATTTACAAACTCTTCCACTCTCTTGTGAGTGTGTGTGTGTAGTTTTGGGAACAAACTCAGGACTTTGTTTATGCTAAGCACATGTTCTACCACTTAGCTGCACTTCCACCCCCTGCTATTTTTTTTGTTTTTGACACAGGGTCTCACTGTTGCCCAGGCTGGCCTTATGTTTGCAATCCTCTTTCCTCCCCTTCTTGAATAACTGGAATCATAGGCATGTGCCACTGTACTCACCTTTTCTACTCTCAAAAATACTTTCAGCTATGACAATTATGTGCTAAAATCTCTACTGCATAGATTCTAAGTTATTCTATACAACACACCAAAAACATTAGAAATAATATCTTTGCAAGAAGAAAATGCAAAATACACCAAGAAATAAAAACATCATAATCCATTTCCTAGATCAAACATAGTATCTCAGTGGCTATCTTTCCAGATCTTCTCTGAACATATAAAACAAAATAAAGTCATATAAAACCTTTTGTAATTTGCTTTTTTTTTAAAAAAAATAATAGTCTCCCTTTTTCCATTTCCTGAAGTTTTCATCTTAATACCAAAACCATACTCCAGTTTTCCAAATTCTCCCCAAAATGTCCTTCACAGGTGGTCATGTCCAGAATCATATCCAATTAAGAGCCACACATTTGGTTGTCTGTTATGAGTGAACTGTGCCAGTAACATAGACCAAATGATGTGTGTCTTTCCACAATATCAGAACTTATTGGAATAACAAATAACTTATGGAAATAACAATTCACTAAAACTCATATCACCTGATAATCGTAAGCTGGGGAATCACAGGTTTTTTTATTCCAATCTTATTTACTAATATCTATAATACTCAACACATCAAACTTTACATAATTCTGTGCATATGTACACACACACATACACCAGAAAGGCTATGGGGAGGATTAATGTGACCACAGGGTTCTGGAGGCTGAACTGAGAGCAGATAGAATGCAAAGAGTTGCCATAGGGGTCACTAAGGGTTTTAACAAGCCAGTTCCACAGAGTCCTCAAAGCAGAGCATCTGGCAGTTTCAGAATGTCAGTTTGGAGTGTCAACCTGAGGTGTCAGCTAGGAATGGGCCATTTGTTATCTTTATGGGCAAGAGGAGAAACCTGGCTGAGCTGAACCCCAGAGACAGAATTAGATTCATGGGCAGGGCTCCTAATGAGTGACCAAGTAAGTGGGATCAGATGTCACTGTGTCATCTTGAGGTGCTTCTCCTTTAATGGTTCTCAGGTGAGGTTTTTGCTTCATTTAGTGCTCTGATGGTTTTTTAAAACTAATTTTATGTTTTGGGGTATTAGGGATTGAACACAGGGGCAACTTGGCCACTGAGCCACATCCCCAGCTCTATTTTGTATTTTATTTAGAGAGATAGTCAATCATTGAGTCTTAATGCCTTGCTTTTGCTGAAGCTGGCTTTGAACTCATGATCCTCCTGTCTCAGCTTCCTGATTACAGGCGTGCATGACCATGCCTGGCTCTGGTGTTTTTGATAAGCTCATGGGCCTGGCTTTTCTGATATGGGGTTGATATGCCCATACACCCATTGGCTTCTGATTTCATTTGATAAGTTCACACATGGTCACTTTTATTAGCACTGTTAATTTATCACTTTGTGACTTACAATTGGCTAGACAGATGGTGGTTGTTTACTTGTATAAAGTATAGTACAGTATAAAGTATAGTATAGTACAAAGTATAGGTAGTAATTCTACCTCAGAACTTATACTCATGCCAAACTACTGCTTTATAAAATAGAGTAATTTAGGTTAGGCACAGCCTGAGAACTACTATTCTGTTCATCATGGATTAACTCAGAGCAAGACAAAGCCTGCTGTTTGCATTTATTCCTTAAGTTTTTTAAGTTGGCAAAGAAGTTTGCAAACTTTTTCTTTAAAAGGCTCTATATGTAGTAGATATTTTATACTTTTCTGTTGTAACTACACATGGCCCTTACTCATAATGATTCAACTTAATGATTTTTTGACTTTACAGTGGGATGAAACCATATCCATACAACTATTATTTTTTATTTCAGAACTCAACAAATTACTTATCAACACTTTATTATAAAATAGGCTTTGTGTTAGGTAATTTTGCCCAATTATAGGATGAGCATGTATAAGGTTGGTAGACAAAGCTGTGATGTTCAGGAGATTAGGTATATTAAATGCATTTTGACTTAATGATGTTTTCAACTTAGATGTGTTTATATTCAACTCTGCCCTTATATGATAATGTGACATAATAAATACATTTAGAAAAAAAATTTTAGTTGTAGATGGACACAATACCTTTATTTTATTTATTTATTTTTATGTGGTGCTGAGGATTGAACCTAGTGCCTCACAAGTATCAGGCGAGCATTCTACTACTAAGCCACAACCCTAGCCCAATAAATAAAGTTTTGATCTCTGCCCCGCTTGTACCTCTAAAACCTTGGAATCTCCAAAGTGATGTATTATTTTGTATGCTGATGAGATGACTGGTGATTGGGGGCACCTGGATAATTTATGG